>NC_050585.1:20966351-21566351 GCF_013368585.1 Megalops cyprinoides | reverse complement strand
ACACACACTCACGCACGAAGAGCTCAACCAATCAGGTAATATAAAAAGGCCAATCAAGCATAAGTCTGCTGCTGCTGGTACCTTTTAGCCACATGTGCATGAGATGTTACATGCATTCTAATGTCTGGCTCCTCTTAGTGCCCATTGGCATGAGATCATTTCAAAATGGCAGTAACCTTTCCCTGCACAATGGGGTTGGGAGGGGTGGGTGGGACAAAGTGGGCAGAGCACAGAGGGGGTGCTAAATTTGGAGGGCATGGCACGTATGCCTTTTACCACATAGAAGTCACTCTGCATGCAAATATGGCTGTGCTTGCGGATCTAGCTCCACAGCATGTAACTGCATTAGGCCATAGGGTTATCACTAACACAAAAAACAAGACTCATAATTATGTAAGAGAAAGGAGAGTACATACACACCTGTGGTATTTCATAGCTTGTCTGTGTGTATGTGTGTGTGTGCAAAACTGAAAGACATGGGGGCTGGAATGAGGAGCCAATGAGTGGTCCAGGTCATACATTTTTATCAGACCTTTTGAAGAATTACATCATACAGGTTTGTGTTGTACAGTCATACTTATAAACAGGTTTCAAGTCAAACTGCTATACAAAAATATTTGTCTCAATGCCCCTGACCCCAACATTCCCCCCCTCCGGAGGTCCACCCTTCTGTCCCCCAAAAGAACGAGTCGGACCCCCTACTCAGTGTTACCTTTCCAATACTCAGCCGGAAAAAAATCAACACACCACTTCTGCATAGAAGTGTGAATCTTCGTCTCTACACTGCTCCTTATCTAATGCTGGCATGTGGTGAGTGTGTGTGTGTGTGAGTGTGTGTGTGGGTGTGAACGTGCATGTACCAGTGTGTGCACATGTGTGACAGAGAGTTATTCTCTTTTGTTGATTCTTAGTCTGAAAGACACTCGTCCTGCGAACTTGTCTCGCTCGTTCCCGGTGGACTCCATGTTGTCCGCATTGATCTTGCACTCCACATTGATGTCTTCATTCACTGTGACGTTGAGAAACTTGACAGCCACCAGCGGCTGGGAGTAGTTCACCTAGTGGCAAAAGTCAGGTACTGCAACTGTTGTTGTTGGCTGGTTTGTCATTTTTATTTTGTAATTAATTTCAATTTGTCAAGGTAGAGTACACTTTGTCAATGTTACTACATGTGTGCGTCTCACCATGGGAAGAAGATGTCTTTTGGCTGTCCCCCATCCTTATTTTCTTTCTATCTATATTTTCGCACAGGGTGAAATTAATACTGTGTCCTAATTATCAGCGTGTACCACCTACAGCCTCACAGAACATAATGTACATGGTAACACACTGCTCTTGTTCACAATGTTATTGTTAATGTTAAAAATGCATTCCTATGTTTACTACGGGGCTCTGTTTTAGACCAAGTCCATTAAGAATGTTCACAGCGAGCCAGCCAATCAGAAAACGTATAGTTTAAACAATGATTTTCAGTGTGGAATGCACCAAACTCAGTATGTAGACCATATATTACAGAGATATGTTTGTGGAGTTTATGTGCAGCCCCCATGCAGGTGCTCCACTCTGTGTGAGACAGTGTTGAGTGAGAGTGCAGTCCAGGTAGATTATGACCATCCCCCATGCCTGCCCACCCCAGGGCACTGACCCTGTGTCAGTGCCATGTCTAATCACATAATGGCTGTGGTTGGGATTAGGGTTGGGTAAGACGGTCCCAGAGGGCCTGATGGGAAGGAGTAGCTAATACTTTACCTGTGCCTTCTTGCCGTAGTAGGGGTAGTACATGAGGTTGAGGGTGCCGTTGGGAGGGAAATACATCAGCTCTCCGATTTTGTCACTGTCCTCTCTCTGTAAGGAGAGGTGTCCCAAGGCAATTAGAGAGAGGGGTATACAGTTTCAGAATACATATTTTCTGTTTGATTTCAGCTTGAGTGCACCTCAGTGCTCTTAAACTGAATGATATCTTAGCAATGTCCCAAACATTTCCCCAGTTTTTTGGTTTTTGAACCAAAATAATGCAGCATGTCTATCTCTCAACCACAGCTGGCACCTCAGGCTAAATGAAGTGCTGATCTGAGATCAGTGTTGGTGCCAGAAGGGAGGAATTGCTCTGGAATGCAGTCACAGCTGTGTTTCTTCCTATTGTCATTGACCTTTGTCTCCTAACTGCTTTCAGCCTTCTTAGGGCCTCCAATGAGATTTTAATTCTGACTGATATGGTGACCTCACCCCCTCACAATAATGCAACCATACCAAATGCTCTAACATTATCAAGAAAGAATAGGTTTGAAATGAATACTTGCACATGCCACCTTCAGACTGGTGTTTGTTGAGAGAACGAGTGAGAACCTATTTGCAAGCAAAATAATGTACACCATGTTTCACCCTGACATGCCTGTTATACAAATAAAATTCTTACATAATACAGCTTCAGGGAAATTACCACTGAAACAGCCTGAATGGAACATAGTCTATGGCTCAGATCCAAGTCTGGTCCTTGTTACTTCACCCCATGTAAGACAATCCAGTCAGGTCTCTCCATGCAGTACTTCTCTCAACCACACAAAGAACCTCTATAACCTCTAACCTCTAGCACTAATTATTTTCTACAGGTTAGTTGGTAAGGTTTCCCTTAAAGTTAAAAACGTAAAAAGGTGAAAAGAAAGAAACCTTTTATTGTTCTCCTTTCTCTGATATGGAATTCAATGCTGCCAGACAAAACCTACAAGGACAAACCGTTCGCTAATGAGTGCTGATAAAGCTGTCTGTTGGTATTGATCCCGAACGTGTCATCAAAAGTTTGGCTGGAAAACTTCCAGTCTGTCTCTCACATTTCAAGAGTCACCTGAGTGCCTTCTGAGTGACCTTTACTGCTCTATGTTCATCTTCTAAGTACCTCTGAGTTCTCCCAAGGGAGGCAGACACTACTCCAGTCCTCCTGTACCACAAAATGCTACTATAGTGCTAGCTGCAGTTATATCTCCATAGGCTCCCAAATACCTTTAGCACACAATGCTATTGTAGCGCTAGCTGCAGCTATATCTCCATAGGCTCCCGAATACCTTTAGCACACAATGCTATTGTAGTGCTAGCTGCAGCTACATCTACATTGGCTCCCATCTACCTGTACAACACAATGCTATTGTAACACTAGCTGCAGCTACATCTACTCCAGTCTACCTATAGCACACCATGCTTACCCATTCATCCTTGCCAACCTTGTACCTCTGAGAGAGGAACAGGAGGGAGTGGGAGACGAAGAAAAAAGATGTTTGGAAGGTGAAATGATGTTGACATAAGCAGACAATACAAAGGACAACAACAGGAAGATGTTCCCTAATGAGCTGAACAGGGGTATGGGGTGGGAGACAGAAAGATGCTGGTACAGTGGGGCGGGAAATTTTAGCCTCTCACAATATCTGCCGGGGTCACACTGAGCGTGCAGACGCTGAGCAGAAGGCTGTGGCCTCCTGTTGCATCAGAGCAGAGGAGGAGAGAGGAGGATTAACACACCTTGGCCCCGCAGCTGACGAACGGAGATTGGCCATCTTTCCCAGGTAACATTCCAATCACCTGTGCAGAGAACATCCATCATGACTCTGCTACATGTGACCTTTCTGTGCTGTTGTATGAAGTACTGAAAACCTTATTGTTAAAATGCTTCTGCATTTCCGGCGACTCCTACCCGGTTGAGCTTGATGAGGATGCAGGGCTTGCCGTCCAGGTATCCGTAGTAACGGTCATCAAGGCCGGAGCAGTCCTCCAGCACGGTGCGGTTGAACTGGCAGGAGCGCTTGGGGTTGTTCCTCACCTCACCGCTGTCCTCCTGCACAAAGTACCTGTCCGGGAGGCACTCGTAGTTTGTCATCACCTGCTGGGAGTTGTTGTAAGCTACGGGAGGGCAGAGGACAGGGGACAAGATGACACAGGTGTTCCACACTCTAACCACTCCCTCTCAAACCATTCCCACTCGAACCACTCCCTCTCTAGCCACTCCCACTCTAACCACTCCCTCTCAAACCACTCCCACTCTAGCCACTCCCTCTCTAGCCACTCCCACTCTAACCACTCCAATTCTAGCCACTCCTACTCTAACCACTCCCACTGTACACACTGTCACACTACCCACTCTGACTACCCCACTCCCACTGAATGCCCACGGTCTCTCCTCACTGCCACTGCTCCCTCCATTTGGGGCTGATGAGCTGCAGTTGGGGCAGGCAGAGGAAGGTCCTTTGACTGACGCACATGCCAGTTGAAATAACTATCATCCATTAGCAGCTGATCACTCTTTACCTGCTCGCATAATGTGATAATGTTACCTCAGTGCACTTTATCATTTTAGTCAAAAAGTACAAAAAAATTGTTTTTTTGAATGTCAAAATTGATCTCCAGCCTAGTTGTTATAATCACGAGTATACAAAAGGATTTATTTAATAAAACCCAATCTCTTTGTTAGAATTAGAATTGTTTAATTTGAAGAGCTCAAGGGTATTATAGTGCTGGGACACTGGATATAATCATGTAAAAAGGAACGAGCTGGAGGGTGAGCCTGGAAAACAAAAACAGTCTGCTCCTTCATCCATTTAAAGTGAGGTTCTCTGAATCTCTGCTGTTCTCTTCTTCAACCACCACTGCTCCCCCTCACTCTCTCCCCACTCCCACTCATCCCTTTGCCCGCTCTCCCCCTCTGCCCCCCCGACTCCCTCTCCTGTGGCCACACTCACGGGCGAGGAACTCATCCAGGGCCTGGACATACACGTCCCAGCTCTCTGTGTCCTCGATGTTGTAAACAATCTCCAGCGCTTCAAGCTTTGGCCTGATCATCAAGCCTGCAGAGACAACAGAACTGCTGACTCAGACACAGCCTGTGGGGAAGAGTGCGTGCGTGCATGGGTGTGTGTGTGTGTGTGTGTGTGTGTGTGTGTGTGTGTGTGTGAGTGTGTGTGAGTGTGTGTGTGAGTGTGTGTGTGTGTGTGTGTGTGTGTGTGTGTGAGTGTGTGTGAGTGTGTGTGTGTGTGTGTGTGTGAGTGTGTGCGTGTGAGTGTGTGAGTGTGTGTGAGTGTGTGTGTGTGTGTGTGTGTGAGTGTGTGTGTGTGTGTGTGTGTGAGTGTGTGTGTGTGAGTGTGTGCGTGTGAGTGTGTGAGTGTGTGTGAGTGTGTGTGAGTGTGTGTGTGTGTGTGTGTGTGAGTGTGTGTGAGTGTGTGTGTGTGAGTGTGTGTGAGTGTGTGTGTGTGTGAGTGTGTGTGTGTGCGTATGTGCGTGCGTGCGTGCGTGTGTGCGCTTTTGTGTGTGTGTGTGTGTGCGTGTGTGTGAGTGCGTGTGTGTGCGTGTGCGTGTGTGCGTGTGTGCGTGTGTTTGTGTGTGCGTGTGTGTGTGCGTGCGTGTGTGTGCGTGTGTGCGTGTGTGCGTGTGTTTGTGTGTGCGTGTGTGTGTGCGTGCGTGCGTGCGTGCGTGCGTGTGCGAGTGTGCATGTGCGTGTGCGTGTGTGTGTGTGTGTGTGTGTGTGTGTGTGTGTGTGTGTGTGTACACGCATGCAGTATCGGTAGACGTGTGTGTACCTGGAATAGCCAACCTGTCCTGGTAGGTGGGTTTGTAGTCATCCAGGGTCTGCAGCATGACATACATAGTGAGGGCAAACAGGCCTGCCAAGGCGACGTAGAAGACCAAGTAAAAGAGCAGAATCAGACCTGTAAAGAGAGAAAGGGAGGGTACACAATTAAACACTATACACTCATTATACACAAATTACACAAATTACACACACACACACAGCAGAATCAGGCCTGCACAGGGAGAGAGAGTATCCAGTTACCCGGTTACACACACTACAGACACACACACAGTTCAGCACAGCTAAACTGCAGGAGTGTACAGGAGTGTTAGCTGTAGCTATGACCCCTGAGGGCACAGGAGTTGTGACCCAGTCGAACCTTTAGCCACACAGACGTGGGCAGAGAACTGGGGCCTGATGGGTATGCTTCACCACAGCTTTGGGTGGAGTTACAGGCAGCACTGCACAAAATATCAGCTCATTTGGCTGTCTGGGTGCAAGCTCTGAAGCCTAACCTGCTACAGTCGCACAGAGGTCAGTCAGAGCATTTCCATGTGTTTTGAGAGGGCAAAACATGCTGGCCCCGTCTTGGTACAGAACTTATGTGACAGTGAAAATAAATGTAGCGACACACTGGAGCTGACAGAGACACTCGATCCAAGTTTAGATGCAGTTTAACAGTGTAACCACAATCAAGCATAACGTGCCACACACACCTTCTCTGAGGGCAGTTAGGGAGTTCTGTCCATTACTAGTGGTCCTTTATTCCTTCTCCCTCTCTCTCATACTCCTCGTCACTGACCAAATGTCAGTACAGACAGTAAAGCCGTAATCCTCTTTAGCACTAAACCCATAGGGCTTCCCCACCTCTCTTTCTCTTCCTCCTGCCCTCCCCCTCCCTCTTCTTCTTCTTCTTTTTCTTTTTCTCTCTCAAGTTTCAAAGATTCAAGATTCAGAATGGCATGGCCACACTGTAGAGGTTTACAAAAGCAAGGATCATCTCTCTGTCTCTATCTCTCTCCCTTCCCTCACTAATCTCTCTCTCTCTCTAATGAGCAGGTGTCATAGCCTATCTCAGTTTGCCTTTCTTCATGTTCCAGGCTAACTAACTTAAATACAGAGGCCTCTCTTATCTCTTCTCTCTGCCACCTCTCTCCTTCTCATTCTGCATCCTTGTCTCCTTTCTCGCTTTCTCTCTCTCTCTCTCCTTCCGTTATCTCTCACCTCTCTCTAACCCCTCTCTCTAAAGAGCAGGTAAATGTCTGATAATAGACTGTCTCAGTTTGCCCTTCTGTATCGCTCGTGGCTAATTAACTTAAACCCAGTCGGGGGTTAAAGCCGCGGAAATGGCAGCTCCTCCGTATGTCACCATGGCCTCATCTGGGTTGCCACTGAAAGCTGCCACTCTGTGTCTTAGGTCTGAGCCCGTCACAGTGCAAATTATTGAATGATGTTTTATTGTTTTAATTTGCAAACAGATTTCCACAATGTAAGGAGTGTGTCTCTGTTTTCTTGTGACCACTTCTAACTGTGAGCTGGCAAGTGTTTGGTCACACCTTCTCCAAAAATCCAGCTCATTAAAAAGTATTCCCCAGCCCAATTGCTCCTTGTGTTGCCCTCAAACATTTGAGACAGTTTCAGCTCAATGCAGAGAGATACTTCTTCTCTAAGAGAAGTACCCTCTCTTACATATATGATGACATAGTCCATCTATTATTTATTTGTTGCAAATGAAAGATCATGTCATAATTCCCCAACTTTCATGTGAATTTAGTAAGATTTGTTGTGCAATTCATATGCTTGGACTGTCACACACACACACACACACACACACACGCACGCACGCACGCACGCACACACACGCACACGCACACGCACACGCACACGCACACGCACACGCACACACACACACACTTTCAGCACTCACAGTGACACACAAACACATACTAGACACTTACACACACACAGATGAAGCACACCCACCGGCACACCCACAAACTAGCATCATTCATAATGACACATGCACACGGCCCTCCCCCTAAATCCTAACAAGTGTTGATTAATTTAGGATTTAAGAGTCTTTGTCCGGATTAATTACCTAATAATGAAAAGATTCGGGGGGGTAACAGCATGAAGAAAGGGGGGTCTACAGATTAAGATCAGGGTGCCAGAGGCCTGTTGGGCTGTCTCTCCTCACAAAGCCAGGCCCTGGCAGTGCAAATGATGCCATTCCTGCTCTCAGGAGTTGTAAAGATATGCAGTTCTGCATGAGGCAAAAGAGACGTTCAGTGCATGTGTTTCTTCATGTTTGTTTTGCAAAATCTGTGTCTGATGTATCTCCAGAGTGGCTGATTATTTGTATCATTTATTCAAGTCCCATTAAAAATACCTTTTAGTATGACCCTGTAACAAAACATGCAGTATGTACAATTATAGCCAGTATTAAGTGAAATCTACCTCACTAATAGTCCAGGACAGTGATTATACACCATTTTGGGAACAGTAAAGCTCAAAGACTTCCTCCAGCATAATGAACTGCATTCCCACCAGTGCACATGGATAACAGGTTAAAGCATGTAAGCTGTGTACATCTGGATGAGAACTTCTGCTAAGCAAGCTAATTTAAATATAATTTATTTCCTGCCTTTGATGTATGTTCCATCTCCACAGTGAAAAAATAATTATGAGCTCTTTTCCAGACTTGTGTCTATTTTTTTTAAGTATAACAAAGGGGCCATTCTCTGGAGAGTGAAGTTAGTTCTTGCTGTTATGGTAATGATGTACCATGATGATATGTTAATATACCCATGGACTGATATTACACTATACTAACATGCTAATGTTACTATTGTATAAATATGCCCAGTCAGGATGGCGCAAGGATACAGCTCTTTGAAAAAAAAGAAGTTTTTTAGATGAAAGACAATTGAACTTTAGCAAGCGCATTTTCACATTTTTCATCTCTCTCTCTTTTCTCTCTCTTTCTCACTCTCTCTCGCCCTCCTTCCCTCCCACCATCTCTCTCTCCCCCTCTGGCTAAAGGCGTACTGTACTTCCTTGTTGTACCACAGCCTGCATCCTTAATTAGGAGACAGTGTTTGCAAGGGTCCCTCCTAATAGACAAAATTAATAGATTTTATAGTCTCATGAGGCAAAATGTGGTTATGGGAGAGACAAGCTCATTGCGCCTTATTAATTATGAGTAACAGGTCACATTCTAAGCAGACAGCACTGCAGATGGAGACAGCACCATTATTGCATTAGACCCCAACAGCAGTGGGTGTATTAAATAATTCATATTCATACAGTTAAAATGGAAATAATCAATATCACTTTTGGTGCTGTTTATACACAGTACAGAGGAAAGGGATGCAGCTAGTACCAAAGAGGAGTAAGGCTCTCTTACTGAATTTCTCTAATACAGGTCCTAAAAATTACAATGAAAAAAGTAATATTTCAGGGGGCTTCTAATGTCCCTTTTTCAGCATAGTAACATGACATAGTAACACTACAGACTAACCCACTCTCTGACCAAATCACTGACTGACTAACACACCCTTTGACTGAATCACTGACTGGCTAATCCACTATCTGATTGGCTCACAGACTGATGAACCCACTCTCTGACTCAATCACAGATTGACCAACCCTCTCTCTGACTGAATCACATACTGACTAATCCACTCACTGACCAAATCACTGAGTAACTGAAGAGGAAGTAGCCCCAAAGACAACAGTGCCCCTGCCACTAACTGACTAATTCGCTGAAAGTTTGAGTGAGTGAGTGTGTAAGTGAATGAATGAGTGAGTGCGTGAGTGGCTCCTGTCATAGCAGTGTTTTACCACTAGAGGGAAACGAGGGCAGAAATGTAGTTGCACCCGCTGAAGAGCGTCTGCTCAGGCCTCATGCTGGGCCAAGCGTAAAGCGCAGATGTCTCTTCAGAGCAGAGCGCTTCTGGCTGTGAGTGTTCCTCTGGAAGATGTGCACTGTACCGCACTCTCTCTGAAAAATGTTTCCTGAAGAGTGGACATTAACTCATAAACTCCCAGTTCAAGTAGTCCCAGTAGTGGTTTGTGTTGGCATTGTTCAGATTAGCCTGAGCACGTCTCTGTGCAAATATAGTGAGTGTGTGTAAAAACAATGCCGACACTGCCCCCACAATCGACTGCCCTGCTACACAAGGTCTTGTTGGGCAAGCCTTCCACCCCCCTCCCCCACACTATCCCAGTGTATGCACTAGAATTATGCACAGGAGGATCTGAGTGAGTGAGTGCATGTGTGTGTATGTGTGTGTGTGTGTGTGTGTGTGTGTGTGTGTGCGTGTGTGTGTGTGTGTGTGTATGTGTATGTGCGTGCGTGCGTACGGGTGTTTCTGTGTGTGTGTTTGTGTGTGTGTACACGTATATGTGTGTGAGTGTGAGTGTGTGTGAGTGTAATTGTTGGAGTGGAGGCTCTTGCGAGACAGTGGAGCTGCAGGCTGGGTCAGTGTGAAGCTCTTCTACCCTGCCCCAAGCCAGGACCTGGAACTCAGCCCCAGGACAGCTCTGCTCCCTCTCTCCTCTGTTGGGCTGTCTATTCTTCCATCTCTCTCTCTGCATTTATCTGTCTTTCTTTCCCTCTCAAACATTAAAAACACCCCCCCCCCCCCCCCGTTCTCTTCCCTTCCGTTCTCTCGTGCAAATTCATGACTGGAATTAGTCAGAGCTGCCACAGTATCTTAGGACACAAACCAGCTTGTCCTCACCTTCCCCCCTTAACCCTCTTGTGCTCTCCTTCACTTTGTCAGGGTTCAAATAATCAAATTATTCTTTAGTGGCATGGCTTTATAATGAATACATATAAACATATACATTAAAATGTAAACATATAACTAACTTCCGCACTCTCTCTAAGCCCCCGACACACACACACACTGACTGCGCAGTGGTTTGATGATGTGATGATCCTAGACTGCTGCGCTTGTCTCCTTTCTTTCCACTTGGGATCATTGCTTAGTGCACACAGCTGCCTGGCAGCAGTGGCCTCAGAAACTCCCATGACAAAGTTAATGAAGTGATGGCCCGCCAATGGGAATTTGAGAGCCGAGAGACCTTAATGTCTCCAGTGTTCTTTTGAGTGGAGATTGCGGAGCCGTGCACACACTCATATTTATTATAAGATGGTAACTTTGAACACAGATAAAACCATTTGAGTTTGTTGACTGCTTTGGTAAGAACTGCAGACTGCAGTATGACACACACACACACACACACACACACACGCACCCATGCAAGCACACACGCACATACACACATGCACACACACACAGTCCTTCATTCATCCCCCCTCACAGGACTCAGCTGTGCTCCCAGGTAACCTCAACTAATCTTCTTGCCACATATGATCAACATCAGGGCAATGTCAGGGGTTAGCCAGGCCCTGACCCTTGCTGCATGAGCACCTTTCAGCAGTTTTCTGTGTCCCTTACTTGAATCTGCAGCTCCTCTTAGATGACAATGAGACAAACCCAAATGAAACAAGTTAATCATCTACAGTATTTTACTTTTCGGTAAATAAAAAAGAAGTCCTCCACATTGCTCAAAATAGTCATGGGTGCCTATGAGTCAGTCACTGGCTTACAAACAAATACAGAAATCATCCAATGCTCTTTAAAACCACTGGGCTGAAAAGAACTCTTTATTATAGTCCTTAAAGTGCCCCTTTATGAAGGCAGTCCTTAAGGTACCCCTTTATGAAGTTTCCTTTTCCGGAGATTCTGATCTTGTAGTACCAAGGACATCCTTGTACCTTGAGTGTTCCTCCAGGATCATTATTAACTCCCGTTAATGAGGATGAACCAAGTTCAGAGAACAAATATAAAGCTCCACGGACATCCCCCACCCCCTCCTCTGCCCCAAGACAGAAATAGCCAAATTAACAGGCTTTAACGGGCCAAGCTTAAGGAGAGAGCAGAGCGGTCTAACAGAAGTGGACAGGCTGAGGAAGAACACTCAGAGACAGGAATACCCCAGCATTGCACAGGAAGTACAACCCCTCCCTCCCCCCCAACGACACACACCATGCTCAGGGTCAATTCAAAGAACAAAGTTTGTTGGTATATTTCGGTGTAGTATGAACTCATTCATAAATATCAACAGACTGGTTCTTTTTCTCTGGGGGTTGGGTCTGCTCAGACTGACAATAAGCAATTCACTTCGTCCACATTCAACCAGTTGGACATGTTCATAAAGAGAACGTCTCAATAAGGATATTACATGAACTTGTGAATTAAGATTACTTTCATTTTATTTTCAGTGCTCCATCAGGTGTAAATGCACACACACATACTCACACACATACATTCACAAACTACATCTGCAGAGGGATTAGGACTGCAGAGGGATATCATACGAAAACAGGAGAGTCAGACATGGCCTGGACTGAAATTGCATAACTCACTGATCATATCAACCTTTTTGTCTACAAAGAATTCACCGTATTTATACAGAGATGTGCGTGCATATGCGGGTGTGCACGTGTAGACTATATGTACATACACCATAATTGTGTAACAGTGTTTATGCTCCACGTTTATCACATACGATAAAGAAGGTCCTAAAATCAGTGTCATTAGCAAAGACGTGTAATATAAATTGAGACGTATTGCCATAAATAAAAAAACACATGAAAATTAGCGTGTGTATACTTTGATTGGTCTTAGTTAAAAGACAGCACTCGCTCTTTTGACGTATGGAGTCCATTGATTGAGATTAAATCCCTGACACACAATTACACACAAGAGTCCAGAGACAGAGAGAGAGACAGAGAGAGAGAGAGAGACAGAGAGAGGGGTGTAGGGGGAGAGGGTATACAAATAGAATACCTCCTTCGGCTTTACTCAGATTAGATTGCGTCAATGTCATTTAAAAAGACACGACGTTGCAATTGTGGCGTGCCTTAAACCTTCCGCTTCCACGAATTTCAGAGACCGTATTCAGCTGTATGAGACACGTATTCGGTTACGGCTTCACCTGTGAGATATCACCAAATGTGACTATTTCTAAATGACGATTTCATTTTGGAACGGGGGAAGATCGCCCCCCAAAAATTATCGCTTCTGTAGATAATGTAGATTAGAGCGAGGGATGAAGTAGTATTCTCGCGCGCAGCTCCACCTGCCAACCGCATTACTGTTTGAGGGACTCGATTGCCCTGTAATGAATATTAAACGAGTGACAGCTGTCGCATTAGCTGCTGCTATTGGCCTTTTGTTATCGATCTGGATACAGCACTTCAGTGTAGCAGCGAGCACGCAACAGTTAATCCGCATTAGCTACAGTTTTAAAGCCCCGCGAATGCACTTTTAAACACACACATGAAGACTTTTCGTACAATATGCTGCGTTAAATTAGATTAACTGATACCCCGCACCCTAAATGAGTGTGGACAGTTTACGCACATAGAAAACGCAATGAAATAAATATATAAAGAAATGAGTACGCCGTAAAAAATGGCAGTGGCTGGTACGGTCCATATTCTGTGCTCTTGCGGCGCATTGCAAACCCGATGTTTCAGCACCCCAAGGCACGGACAGCTACCAACTGACAGGGGTCGCTTACGCAGTTCTGTCAGTTCGGTCCAGCAAATATATGTTTATTTCTGACCCAATACAATCAAAATTACAGAACTAAAGAACACAGTTAGGTACACCATGTGTGCAATCAAAGAACGAAAGAGCAGCATATGGGAATGTTTAATGGTATGTTGGTTTTAACATTCGAGTGATTCCAGACGCTAGTTAAAACAAGTTACGATATTTTTGCCCTTTTTACAGAGTGGGAAGGATAATGTTACCACCTACGACAGAAGTGAAACCCAACAGGTATTACCGGGCAGGTGAGGGGAAGGAGGAGATGGTGGGGAGGGGGGAGGAAGACCGGCTGTGGGACTGAGCTACTTGCGGGGATTCGCGCCGGTAGTTGGCTTACCCCAGCTGCTAGCCGTCCTGCCGAGAAACTCGCGCGTCCGTGGATTCCAGATGAACTCTTTGAAGCTGGCCATCATCTCGCCAGAAGACCTCTTGTTCTTATCCTTAGCCATTGTTTAGTTTATGTATCTCTTTGGTCCTCAGAGGCACACGGCTTTTTGGATATATTTCTCCCTTACGAATGTGCGCACTGTATGTTGAATCTCCAAGCCGTGGCTTCTATCTCATAAACCGTACAATTTCCTCGGTTACATTGACAGCTGTCTCCTCGCTGTCTACCCGGATACTGAGACTCCGGAATGAGTTATATACGTAATCCGACCGGTTTGTTCGGATTAAGATGAGTGAAAACAATAACTGTTTCCCTGTTTCCGCTTATTTCATACTACAGTAACTAAATAGTGGCTCTCTGTCCGGTACATAACGTTTTTTGCGCTTTCCCTTAAACCAGTCCGACTGACGCAGAGTTTGGGTGAATGTGCACAGATGTAGCGATACTGCGGTAAACCGCTCTCCAGATTTTAAACCCAGCCTCTCACTTGCCCCTAACTCCCTCCTATCCACGGCCAGTACATACAAGCCGCTTTTCTCTCTTCCACCAATAATAGCCCAGAGCCACATTAAACCCGCCTCCTAAGTCCCATGCATGTGAACATCACGGTTACTTCGCCGGTGTTTCAATGACAAGGTTGATAACGAATCAGGAGTTTGTCGGCGGACACCTTCGGCTGCTAGTGCTAACACCAATGGTCGCGTGTTGGGCTATCCCAGGTCATGACAGCTATAATTACGGAGCCCCTGGAACGTAATTTCATTACGTGCTTTATATTTCCTGATTACAAGCCGCCACGACTATAGAGGGTTATTTAGGGAAGACATCTCTATTCTATCAGAATTCATTCTTAATAAGTTTAATCATCACCGAGCCCCCCCCCCCACCACCACCACCACCACCTCACCCCCTCTTACAGATCAAAACAGGAGTGGAGTAACTAAAATATTAACAAGAACAGACAAAACAAACAAAACAATAAATCATTAATAAAAATGCAAAAGTTATAAAAGGCTGATTTTTTTAAAGGCAGATCTTAAGCAAAGAAAAATGCAGTGGTCTCTTTCACAAAATATATTTGCAACCAATGAACAAGACTTTCATTGACTGTTACATTTTATTTTTAAAGAGGTCTACACTCTGTCCCCCAGGCTGTGGCAGGCAGATACATGTTACACTGCCTCCTCTGCTGGTAGCATGCGTACCTTCTTCTGGTCTTGCAGCAGGTGAATACTGATACTTGTCAGGCAAATTTAGGGAAGTTTGCATCCCTTGACTGGCAGGATAGAAGGAAATGTCCTTCTGTTTCGACTCGTCCCAGCTCACCATGACTGCACGTTCATTTGAAAGTGACACAGAGTCTGTACTTCATTGAGCTTGCTATGTGTCTGAGATCCTTTGGTCGGGTGAGATATGCTTCCAGGGTGCAGTTCTTGTTCGGGGCCTGATTTATTGGTGTGGTTTATTTAATCTTGTCAGCGATAAACAGAATATTCTGTTTTATTACAGCAGTTAATTCTGTAAAGCTTGGAGCCTGCGGTGTTAGTAGGGCTAGTTATTCCAGAGGGTCTCTCTCTGGAGGTTTGGCTGGCTTCCCTGAGGCCTTGTGCTGATTGTTGTGTGGGAATGTGTCAGGCTCTCTCTTGCTTGTCTCTTTCTCCTGTGCTGGAGCAAGAACTGGTGGAGAACAGTTAGCCTGCCTCTCTGAAGGTAAGGTACCTCCATCTGTACAGGTGTCTGATTGCTCATTGTCCTGCATATTGATGAAGAATTGCGGGACAGCAGAAGTGTTTTCTATGGTGCCCTCTGCTGGTGAATTTAGAAACTAGCTACAGCAAGTCATTCTGAGAAAGGAAGTGTTTTCATTCAGAAATGCTGTTGAACATCAGATTCAGACATTTAATCAGCTTTGTGGAATCATGGGGAACTACTCTCAGGGTCCTGTTTTAACGTGGTGGGCATGCCCATGCCCGGACTCCATTGGTCACTCTGGGCTCCTGGTCAGCAAAAGAGTTTGATTTTAATTAAAAGCATTTCTGTTTCTAAGAAGCAAGCCATGTCTCATGGCTGAGAGGCAAAGGATACCAGATACATCATCAGGTCATGAGAAACAGGTGGTGTATTCCTTTTAAACAGGCTGACAATTAAGCAATTACAGTAATTTCACTAATACTCT
Organism: Megalops cyprinoides; assembly: GCF_013368585.1. Classification (NCBI taxonomy): domain Eukaryota; kingdom Metazoa; phylum Chordata; class Actinopteri; order Elopiformes; family Megalopidae; genus Megalops; species Megalops cyprinoides. The sequence goes on along the minus strand of NC_050585.1, from coordinate 21,550,605 downwards.
AATTACTCGCTGGCCATTCAGGAATGTGTTTGACTTAAAAGCTGTTATCCACTGCAGGGTCCAGACAGACTTACTTTACTGTTTACACACAATGCACACAAAACACCTGACTGGCAACCAGGTTCAAACAGTTTAAATCTTTAATAGGCTGTACACAGAATAATATACAAAAAATGTTTTTTTCTTTTAACTTTTATACAGTAGTTCCCTTGACATTTTAGTAATATAATAATTTTAGTCAAAGTGATTATTATTTATTTATTAAATCTTTATAGAATAATTATTTTTGTCATCATTATTATTATCATCATTATAACTATTATTCATTGTAATTCAAATATATTTGTACATATATATTTTGTGATCGGATTGTCAGTTATATCATCATTTCAGTAATTTCACACTTCTACGGCACAACTACAAATCCCCCATCTCCCGCACAAATACCATGACTGGACATCACCACAGGATTGCAGAACATAGTCAACCTCACGTTTTCCTCACAGAATGCAAATCTAGCTCCTGCCTCCTTCTGTTTATATTCACTATTGTTCTCCCAAAGGAAAAAAGGTCTGATGCCTGTGCCCCCCACCCCTGTGCCCCCCTGTGCCCCCCCAACTCTGGCGTTTTGAAATCACAGACAGAATTGCTAGTGTGACCTCCGCAGCATCAGGTCTGTATCAGTTTAAACTTGTACCCACCACCCACCTATAACAAAAGGCAAACTTTACAGTTGATTATTTACTTTTAACATTTACTCTTAGAATTTAACCTCCTTATATTAAATAGTATAATTTGCTAACAGAAATTCATAAGGGACTTAAATGGTCATGTTTGTGCTTCCTCTGATCAATAACAAACTCAGAGTGCTACTAAAGTCTGCCTCTATTTCCACAGTCATCCTGTTTTGAATCAAATTGATCATTTTTCAGACAAGAAAATGAAATGCAGATTAACTAGGCCCCTGAATAGCCCCCAAGCTATTTTTAAAACATTGGCCTTTGGCCCCTGTCAGTGACTTATACTTCCATATAAATAGTTCTGTAATTAATGTGCTTTACACCTTTTTTGTTTCCTTTAACAGTTGTAATCGATGTATTGTCAAAACTGCACCGATATCCAAAATGTGGCATTACTACCCACTGAATTATCTCACTAAGGGATCTTGACATCTGCTGCACGTTCAGCTCCATAGACCCTGTTATATTACCAATTTCATCCAGCAGAGTGCAGTACACATCAGCTGATTTAAATTACAGTAGATTACATTACAGTAGAGAATGGCAGGGTAATGTTTTGGCTCATGAATCACTATAAGGCTAAATCCACTCGTGCACGCACTACTGCTAGCAAATAATAATGTGTCATTTTTGGCCAGCTTTCTGATTTCCTTTCTGAAACAATAATGATAAGGATAATATGAAATAAGTAATCTTTAATCAGCATACTAAAGTGGAAACTGTCTACCAATGCTGACAGCAGGAGGAGGACTAGTGGAGACTCAAAAGATAGTGACTTCCAGCGTCAGCCCCAGACGCCGGTATTCAGTGATAGGCGTTCAGAGCACACAGCTCACACCGCATCGCTATGACACACTTTCTGCCCCTGACAAAAGATCTCAGATCAGTTTGCCCGGCCCCACTCCTAACCCCAGCAGTTGTGTATAAAATTGTGGGTCTGATCTATGATCAGCTGCGAACAGGCCACTGAGATGTGCCATTAGCCTGACAGAGTCACTGCGCCATCATGGAAACGCCCTGGGACTGCTGTGTTGAACCAGATGACATGCAAGGTGGCGGTAAGCATCTTAACAACAGGAAAATGATTAATAGCTTCACTGAAGATACAAACCAGTACTTGGTAATAAGATCCAATAAACGTTCAAGTTCCATGTAACAGTTAGAGAAGAGTATGCTTAGCAACACTTAATACAAACCCACCTGGTCTTAGAAAAGGAGCTAATAATTATAATAACGATAGTAATAATAACAACAATATGAAGTATTACATATTTCATCAATAATAATAATAGCTAGTCATAGTTCAAGATAGCAGCAAAGTATTCCATAAAAGTCCAAACAATAATAAATGGCACATCGATTCATAAATAAATAAATACATATGTAGAAAAAAACAAATTATAGCAACAATCGCAGTGTTTAAAGGGAGTCTTGCGTAGAGAGTGAGTGTGATGGTTTGGTTTGTGTCTCTGTGCCATTAATAAGGGATTCTTGTTCTTCTCATTAATGTGGCGAAAAAGTAAAATTCTGCTTGGCCTGGTGACCCAACACAGACACATCCTGCAAACATGTACAGTAATCATAACTTAACGTATAATGGTATTAAAGTATATGATATGATATAAGCATACATTACCTCAGTGAAAATACATGTGATCGATACATCTTGAAATTAATTTTACACATTTTGAGATTTGTAAAAAATATATACCTTGTATTTCTTCATTTATATTCGAACATACATGTGTTTTACTTAAGTTTTTCTCACAGGGGTGATCCAGTATTCTGTCTGAAATGCGTTATGCTTCCTTTGCCTGTCCAGTGTAAATGCATGTGCAAGAAATGTCAGCTCCTTCAACCGCGCTGTAGCATCACTGTCAGTGCAGTTCCACAGGACCAGATAACATCAGAAGGGGTTTGTGCAGAACACCCACTGTCCACTACAGCTGACTGCAGCTCACACCTATCTGAATACAACTACTGACAGGTGTACTATGTATACGCATGCCATAGTCATTGATATTCGGTGTTGACTGCATTTTGATAAAGACCGCTCCAGGTTGCGATTTCTGAATCACAGACACGCGTCTGCGTGTCTTCAGGGTGCACGCCTGCCCAGCTGTCATGTGATGGTCTCGGAACGTCCCTGTAATACACTGATAAGGCTGTCATGGCAACGGCGCAAGAACGCTGTGCGTCAGCGGGACAATACGCAGTGTCTACACTGTTTAATGTGACACCCTTGCTGCAGATCAGAGAGGATTAACAAATTTTCAAACTGCTGCATGGCCAGTAGCCAATGATAAAATGACAGAATAAATCAAAGATCTGCTGACTGATAAATGTACTCTGCTATGCATTACCATGAGATTTTTAGTCCTTATACCTGTGCCTACATTGGTACTACTGTGTAACGACATAGTAACTACTGTGTACATACACATTGTGGTTGCTACTAAAGTGGTAACTACACAAGCCACAAACAGGTTTAACGAGTGTAAGTACTAGGTAACTATGTGTATGTGCACAGTACCAAAGCAGGCCAGGTATAAACACACAGGTATTAGGACCACTTCATGTAAAGTGATTTTTCTGCTTTCTATTTGACTAAACATTGGCCTTACTAGCTTGTTAAAGCCTATCAGATAAATATGAGGAAAACATGTCAGAGCTTCTTCTTGCTTCATGGGCTGTCTGACCTGTGTTTATATTTCATGGCTGTTAAGTGTGAGACGTCTGCATTTTCTCAGTACCATAACACTGTTGCAGCCAAATAACAGAGAAATGCGACTTTACAGATATCCCAAAAAACCATCACCTGCAAGCTTTCACTGCCCTTACTGGTATACTTACAGTATTATACAAACATATAACATGTATAGGTATAACTTATACAGGGAACATTAAATTTATGAAATCCATATGCAAACAGACAGGTGGAGTTCCTTGGCAGCAAATTTGTCTTACAGGTAGCTGATGAACACTCCTCAATTTCATGCCACGCCACAGACCAGTCTCTGTCCTCCTTCTCCTCCTTCTCTTTCACTCATCCCCTCATCTCTTCTTTCTCCCTGTGTTGAACCATCATTTAATCCCATTACCCTCCCCATACTGAACTTTCTCTGTCCAAATCATCAAATCACATTTTATGTAACAGGAGAGCAAAGAGAAGCACACAGCCTCTACCTTCTCCTCCGCTGAATATAAGCTAAACGGATTATGCGGTGAGAATGTGGACATTATGGCAGCTATGAGGCAAGTTAATGGGAAAACTGCATTTGGCACAGCAAGCCAAGCCAAACACATCTCAGAGGAACCTTCCCTCTGCTTTACAGCTGTGTGTGAGGGGGGGTATATGTGTGTGTGTGTGTGTGTGTGTGTGTGTGTGTATGAGAGTGTGTGTGTGTGTGTATGTGTGTGTGTGTGTGTGTGTGTGTGTGTGTGTGTATGTGTGTGTGTGTGTGTGTGTGTATGTGTGTGTGTGTGTGTGCGTGTGTGTGTGTGTGTGTGTGTGTGTGTGTGTGTGTGTATGTGTGTGTGTGTGTGTGTGTGTGTGTGCATGTGTGTGTGTGTGTGTGTGTGTGTGTGTTTTGTTCCTCTCCCTCTGCGTGTCCCTGCCTCCTGGATGTGACACAGGCGTGATTGTGGGCTCCACAGGCCTTGCTCAGAGAGCGGACACAAAGAGTCACAGTCGCAGTAGATAAATGTGAAACGTGTGAAGTTCACATGAATGATCTTCTTAAGTTCTGACTCCTCTTCCTCCTCTTCATCTCAACGTGGCTGGAACGTTACTGAGACATCGTGAGAATGTTACAGAATGCGTCAGCTGGATTCTCCCTCTACCTTCAAGCAAAATGGCGCTCCATGCACATGTGTGTACGAGCATTATTTCTCACCCCCTCTTCTCTATCTCCTTGTTTTTTCCCTCTCCCAGTTTCTATAGTCTGGTGGGTGGAGGGTGGGGGGTTAGGGCAGTGGCAAGGCACTCCCATTAATTCTGGGAAAACACCAGCTCTCGACACCTCCTCAAAGATGGCAATGTCACACGGTCACCATCTGTCCATTTGATTGGTTGGCTGTCACTCTATGTGCCCACCCCTTCCTCCATGCCCCCCACCCCTCAGATGGCTGTGTCCCACAGAATAGCCTGCTGTGCCTGAGAAGGTGGGGCCGCCTTGCTGGCCTCGGGGGCCTTCCTCCAGCTAGGCAGGTTGGGCATGCTGTCCTGCTTGCACAGGCTCCTGTCTGGACGTCTGTGAGCCTTGATCTCCCTGCACAGGCACCGTTTCCTTTCGATCACCTCCAGCAGCTTCCCGTCCCTCTGGGCATGCTGGGCCTGAGTGGAGGTGGCGCCCCCACTGGCAGGAGGCTGGACCTGCGCCAGCTGGGCGAGGTGTTGGTAGTGCAGCTGGAGCTGGAGCTGCTGCTGGAGCTGCTGCTGGTGTAGCTGCAGCTGCTGCTGTTGGTGGGACAGAGGTGGGGTACTGGGCTGGGAGTGGGGGTGACCTTGTAGCTAGGAGGGTGCAGAGAGGGCGTGGCATGAGGGAATGATTGATACATGAAAGGGAGACAGAGGGAGAAACAGGAGTAACAGGGAAAATGGTGAGAAACACAGAAGAAGAAAAAGGACAGAGGAGGCAGTCAATGGATAATGTTTCTGTTTCACTGTGTTATACTGACACACTAAAAAATCTAAGTCTCCTTATTTCAGGTATCTTGCATCATAAAAGCAGTTTGTCCCATGAAAGTGTGAACACCCAACAGAACAGTAGAGGAATTAGTGTGCCAGGGACTTACTGCGGCCCTACGTTTCCTATGAATGGTGTTCAGTTTAGGCCATAGGCTCCCTTCTGTTCTCAGAGTTTCCTTACAGCACCAGGTTGTTCTCATCAGACAGACCGCATAACTCTATTCACAAGTGCTATAGAATCATAAATAACCATGAGGAATCACATTATTGCTGGTAATAGGTTCTTATGTTGAGTATGAGTGTGCCAGAATTGAGAATAAGTGAGTACCTGTAGTTTTCATTTTTGTCAAGTTAGCATGTAGTAGCTGCATTAGTGTGTAGTCTGGCATTTCAATTCTTTTTGTTCTTGAGTCTGAACCTTCTCTGAATTTAACTAGCATATTTAGGAAATATGCCACAGGCCAGCAAGTGATAGCATATACTCACATGAAGAGAAGAATAAAAACTCTAAAAAATGACATTTTGGCAGTTTTAGCAACTAAGGACCCAGCCTGGAAACCCTGTCACATACAAATGCAATCCCAGTTTCCACCTCTAGAGGGATATATACATGTGCATGCTATTCTAGTGACTGCCAGCAGGTGGCAGTGTCATATCAATTTGATATGTGCATAAGGGTCAAACAGGCAGAAGGTCTCTGGGCAGCACACTGTGTCAGCATTTCAGACGTAGCCAAGCGACAAGTTCTGCAGGGCCTCTGGACAGCAGATCACTGCTGAAAAACAGGCACAGTATTTCCTAAATATCTATCTACCTTTGAGTCACATTGCAGTGATCTGATGAGGACAGGGCGGAAGCATTAGAAAATGTTTGCAGAATATTTGCTGCTGGATTGCTGATTGCAATGGGAGGTTACTCTTTCCCTGTCCTGGTAGGGATGAGTGTGATGGGGGCGAGGTCACTTGAGGGGGGGGGGGGGGTCGCAGGGTGCTCACCTGATTCAGCACCCCTCCAGGGGGCAGGCTGCTCTGTCTCTGCACGTTACTGGCCACCTGCCTCACAGCCGAAATGGAGGCTGAGCGGCCCAGCTCTGTAACACACACACACACACAGACACAGACACACACACACGAGCATGTAGGCACACGGAGGCACACAAACACATATTGATTAGGATATTTGGATACATATTTTCATATAGCAGTGTTTACATATAGCATCGGTCCTTTACATTCAACAACATGTAAATAACTCACATATTTTAAACTTTTATACATCTCTATTGTGAGAGAGTATGTGTGTGAGGGAAAGTGTGCATGTGTACAGCAGGTCCTCGGTTTACGACGTCCTCGACCTACGGCGTTTTGTGGTTACGTCGCCATCTCCCATAAATTTATTAAGAAAGTCTTGTTCCATCATTCCGACGTACGGCGTTTGCGACGTTAAAACAAATTTCGCGTGGGAACTAGTTGGCGAGCGGAGCGGACGAATACGTCGTCACGCGGCGCTATACGAGGAAGACGGCTTTGTTTACATTCGCCGGTTGTATGCCATATTGGATTGTGCTACATTCGCTTTCTTTCGTTTGTGTTGTTTTTTTGGAAACTTTTTGCTCTTCATTATGGCTCCCAAGCGTAAGTCAGACTCTTCTGATGCCAGTGCTTCGAAGAAAAGGAAAGCCATCTCCATGGAAGTGAAATTAGATATAATAGATATAGATATAATAGATATAATTTTACCACTGAGTTAGCGTAGGTGAGTGACATAGGTACTTATGTACAGTATGTGAGTTCCGACTTACGGCAAAAATCGCGTTACGTCGTGCCGTAGGAACGGAATTCCGACGTAAGTCGAGGACCCCCCGTATATAAAAATGAGTGTGGTTCTTTAATGCAGTTAGATACTGCCACCATAAGGAGATTGAGATAGCTGGATCTTCCCATAAATTTGCTGATATGCTTTTGTTTGTGCTGCTGGGTGGGGGGGGGGGCAGAGAGATTGACTGATGTGGGCTGTTAGACTGAAGGCTACTCGTGACAGTGACACCTCTGCCTTTGAGAAGTGTGTTTGGAAAAGAGGTCTTATGACCACCTGCTCAAATCAGATTGTGAACCAATCAGATTGTTATGCTGCTGAGAGAAGAGTGATTAGACCTCGTTTACGGCAGTGACTCATTAGTGGCGCATGGTAAGCACCACTAAGCAAACTTCCTATTCTCTTTCTCTTGTGCTCTCTTGTGCTCCCAGAATTTGTGATGTCAGAGAGGGACAAGACTGAGTTTGTGTGACTGTGATTCAATGAGATGCTCTCAGAGGAGATTTCTCTCACCTCCGTTCTGATGGAATGCCGGGAAGGGTTGGCATGGTAACGGGAGTCCGGATCTGGCCACGCCTCGTGTTGCCGAGCTCCCTCCTCCTGCCCCGCCCTCACAGACCCCGCCTCCTCTGGCTGAGCGCACGGGGATGCCTGACTGCCCCCCCATGCCCGGCTCATCCTTCTCCGGCCTGGGGGTAGCGTCGGTGCTGCCGTTCCACACGCGACTGTCTTCACCTGGCAGGAAACACAGAGAGCGAAAAGTATTTTAATGCGATAAGCACAGGAAGACAAGGGCATGGTATCTCCCTGTGAAGGAGAGCCTTCACCACCTCTCCCTAAGGACTAAATGTCAATTGTTAATTGTGTCACTCATTGTCAATTGTGTTCATCTGTTGGCAATTTGTAGGGGAACAAGTCTATTGGGTAATGAGCCACACCTTACTGATTAAATACAAGCGTGGCTTAAGAACAGGAAGGCTCACTTTGTCCCTGCTGTGGGCTTGCATAGGTTGGTTTCTTTGTCTGTTTGGATTTTAAAATAAATAAATGGTTTTTAACCTTTTGGTTCTGGCTCTTTTATGAGAGAAGTGGCGGCAAGCTTCTCTGCACTCCCTACAATACAGTAAACCTGCCTTGAATCTGAGAAGCTCCCAGAGAGCTACGTCATTTACGGTCCGCGGTTAGTCTAATGTCATTTTATTCATTTAATTTATTGTATTTTGTTACAATTCAGCTGTTATCTTAATGCTCTCTTTGGCAACATGTCCTGCAAATCCAGGAATGGCCCCGATAGTGTGTACTCAGAGTCAGGAGCGAACGGGAGAATGATCACCTAATCCCCAGTTTAAAGACTGCAGCATGATTTCAGCATCACACGGAGGGAACGTTTTCACTCTCACACCTCCATCACCCAAACGATTCATTCCATTCAGCCAATTATCACCCAGCCATCCTCCCTCAGTCTTTCTCTCCCTCTCTGTCTCCCCTGTCTGCTCTGTGATGTGTTTCCAGATGTTTCCACCTACTCCAGCACTGCTCTTGGCAACAGCATTTGTTTGCTTTTATATAAAAAAGCTTGGTGATGACAATGAGCGTGAATTTTGATTTGAGAGGTTTTATTTTTGAAGTGGCATACTCTGACGAAAAGAGATTTGTGCACGCTAATACATTTCATTTGCTTTTGCTTTTTTTTTTTTTTGGTCAAGCAAGGATAACCCAAAGCTCAATCTCCCCCTGTGACTCACTGTATCTCTCCCTCTCTCTTTCTCTACATTTACATTTACATTCATTCATTTGGCAGATGCTCTTATTCAAAGCAACTTACTGAAAATGTATTCAGTCAAGTTTGGCATGTAGCCGCAAGGACATTTAATCTTTAGTCCCACAAATAAAATACAGTGCCATTGTGGGCGGTAAGTGCTATCATAGGATCAGTGACCTCATACTATTACTGCCTCTTTCCAAGCTTGTATCACCACAACATGTTTACCATTTTGCCACTGAGTTCGCAGTGCCATGTTTTTGTCTGGACAGGTGGGTTTTGAGGCTCACTGTTCTGACAGTAGTAGGGAGCTCCTCACGTATGGACATGAAATATATTGTGATACAATGAAAAATATGTTGTTCAGCCCAAGAATACATTGGAAATATAATTAAAGCATATTAACTCAAATCAGAAAAATATTACACTAAGAATGGCAATAATTTCCATGTTTTAAATATATTTATTGAGCAAAAAATATATTCTGTTAAATATATTGTCAATATATTAATTTTTTTGTATGGGCTTCTACCACTTTGGGGACATTAATGAGATGAGCGACCCTTCCAAGATGGGACTACTAGGTGACCCATCTCTCTCCCTCCCTCTCTCCTACTCTCCTACTCTCTCTCTCTCTCTCTCTCTTTCTGTTTTTCACTCACTCTCTGTCTCTCGGCCATGGCTGAAGGACAGCTTCCTCTGCATGGTCCCCATGCCTCCCCCACTCCCGTCCCGGGACAGACTCCCTCCTTTCCTCTGCTGGGACAGGGGGGCAGCGCTGCCTTTGGGGGTGCTTTCCCCAGCACTGGGGAGCGAGGAGGGTCCCTGGGGGTGTGAGGACTCCAGCAGACCCCCACCCCGCAGGCTCTCATAGGCAGGGGGTCTCCCCCGCAGACCCACGGAGGGGTAAGTCCACAGAAGCGGGCTGTCTGAGGGAGGGGGCTTGTAGGCCGGCAGGGCATGGGTCGGGGGGTGGGGGGTGTGGGAGCGCTGGAGGAGCGAGCGGGACGGGGGACGCTGTGAGGAGGAGGAAGAGGAGGATGACGAAGGCGGCGGCGCAGGAGAGGGCGCCGTGTTTGCGCTGGTTTGCGTGGTGGTAGTGGTGGTGTTGTTGGAGTTGGGGGTGGGGGTGGAGGTGGGGGTTGGCTGGATTGGGGTTGGGGGGTAGGCCCCCGCCTCTCTTTCCCTGTCCCGCTCTCGTTTGTCAGGCTTCAGGAGGAAGGCCACACTCTTGCCCTCCTTGGCCGCACTCGGGGTGGGGGTGTGGGCCGCAGACTGGGGCCCCAGTTTCATGCTGTGGGAGGTGGGGAGCTCCTTCTCTGGGCGGCGGTAGTGGTGGTAGTGGGAGGGGTGGTGGTGTGGGTGGTGGTGGTGGTGGGAGTAGTGGGAGGAGGACTGGGAGGAGGGGGGGAGGGGTGTGGAGTGGCTCCGAGCCCGCAGTGCTGGGGCTGGACCCAGCAGCGCCTCCTTCCTGTCTGTCAGCTTGTCCTGACCGGCCCCACCTCCGCCCACAGAATCTTTGGGGCCCGAGTGAGGGACCGGGAGCTTAGAGGAGGAGGAGGTAGGGGGTGGGGTGGGAGTGGTACTCCCTACCGAGGGACTGACGGGGGCCTGAATGCTAACTGTTCCCAGTTTAGGAGGCGCAGGTTTGATTTGGGCCCCCACTCCACTGGAGGCAGCTGCCGGCTGAGGGAAGGCCAGCAGAGGGGGGCGGTGCTGGAGCAGGTTCGGGAAGGGGGCGGGAATCTTATTGCCAGAGTCCGACTGGGGCTTGCTCCCGGCCAGGAGGAAGGGGGTAGGGGCGCGGGGGGGCTGGGGGCTGGAGCAGAGCGGCTGGGGAACTGGGGTGGAGGAGGTAGAGGAGGAGGGGAGTGGGGAGGAGTGAGAGATAGAGACAGTCGCTTTGGGTTTGGAGGTGGAGGAAGGCGGGGGGTGGGGGAGTGGGGAGGGTGAGGAGGGAGGGCCAGGAGAGTGGGCGGGTTTGGAGGGTTTCAGTTTGTCCTGTTTGTTGGTGGGGCGGCCCTGAGGCTCCGCCTCCTCCAGCTGAGAGTACTTCATCTCCTCGTAAATGGCCTCGCTCTGATCCGAGTCCGAGTCGGGAGTGGTGGCCGCAGCAGGGGTGGGGGGGTGCGGGGTGGGGTTCTGGCTGTCCCGTGTAAACACCTGCCCCACCATCTCGATGTACACTGGCTCCTCATCGCCATCCTCCTGGGGCCCTGCTACCTCCTGGGATAGGCAGGGAAGTGGCGTGGCTGGGGGCGGGACCCGGGGCGGAGGGGGGTCCACAGACAGCTGAGTGTTGGGGCTCCGTTTGGGCTTGAGGGGCGGGACCTTTTTCCCAGACACCTCCCCCGAGTCTGACTTCTTAATGACTGTGAAAAGAGAGGGAGAAATAAGGACTAAGAAAGATAGTTAGAGACAGAGGGATGGACAGATTGAGAGAGAGAATTAGAGACAGAGTGAGAAAGAGGGAGAGAGAGAGACAGGGACAGAGGGAGAGGATGACAGTTAGAGACAGAAAGAGACAGGTGTAGGGGTAGACAGGGAAAGATTTTTAATTATTTACAGATAAAAAAAGGAAAAAAAAAACCACTAGCCCATTCACTTTGCACAGTACAGTAGGAGAGGAGGGGAGAGAGACCAAGAGAAAGAGACATAACTTGGAAATTTTTCATTAGATCTATAAAAATCAAAAACGAGTGCAATTAAAAACACAGCCAGATAATGCTACTCCTGGGACACTCCATGAGAGACTGTTCGCTGACCAAATTAATTACCAATAAACTAAAAAACACACTGCCTTTATTGCGCAATTAAATACAGACTGATGCAACAGATCAATAAATCACTAATAAACCACAATAAATGATGCAATAATGATTAAAACAGCCCCCCCTTGGGCTCTTACTGGTCCTTTTCTCTGGGTGTTTGGTGCTTGGCTGTGTGGCTGGAGGTGGTTTCAGGCTGTCCGGCGGGGGCTCAGTTGTGGAGCTGAGCCGTGTGCTGGGGTGGCGTTTCGGCTTGGCGGGCGGGCAGCGGCCGCTGAACGAGGAGGAGGAGGAGCCCAGCACAGGCGGGGGGGGCGAGTAGTTGCCGTTCTCTAGGCCACCGCCCCCTCCCCCCACAGCGTGGCAGGACTGCGAGCGGGGCGCCATGGCGGAGGCACAGGGCCGCGGGGAGAGGTCCTGAGAGGCGGGCATTGTCATGAACCCCATCCGGAAGTGGCGGCGGAAGGACGCCAGGTCGCGAACTTTACCCACGGTTGCCGAGGGGTCCTTCTCACCCGAGCTAGAGGTGGGGGGGAAAGAGTAGATTTCACCCACAGTGACAGAGAGAGGAGTTTATACACAGTGACACAGATGGGATTGCCACACTGAGAGAGAGGAATTTATGCACAGTGAGAGACAGAGAGAGAGAGAGAGAGAGGGGAATTTAGTAATGGTGAGAGAGGAGTTTTCCCAAGATGAGAGAGTGATCAACAGTGGGGGGGTTGAGAGGGGACGTGTGTGACAGTGTGAAGAGGAGGGCAGTGACAGAGAGGATTAGTGCACATGTGGAGCACAGTAGGATCTACTGCATCTAAGTCATGGACAGAGAGAAACCGAGAGGAAGAGATTAAAGCCGTGCTTTTCTTCAGAGTATTAAAGTAGGGGAGAGAGGGGGCTATTAATGAAGGAGCTAGATTAGCTGACAACACCTGAGTGCAAGAAAAAGAGAATGAGGGAGGATAGAGAGAGTGCATGAGGGCAGTATTCAAGTATAGCACTGGGATGGCACCCTGTGTGACACCCTGAACCTCTTTAGACCAAAGTGGGCTGATGTATCTGTACAAGCTGTCATCCACCCAGTCTTATTACATGCACTTATGTACCCTGCCTTGAAAGCAGCCTAAAAGTGTCTGCCAAATGTACACACCTGAAAGGCAATGCAAATGTAAAGCCTATTTACGTTTGTTTTGGGGGAAGAAAAAGCCTCTGTAAAGAAACAAAGAAGCACCCAGCAGGGGATGAGAGGAGATTACGGGAGAGGAAAGAAGGGGAAACTCTGCTAGGAGCGGGAGGGGAGGATGAGTGCAGACAGAAGACAGCAGGAGAGAGAAAAGGGAACAAAGAGAAGGCACAGGACAGATGAAGGGATAAGGAAAAAAGAGGGAGAGGTGGGGAGAGAAACAGTAGACTGGTACGTATGAAGACAGCAGAGTGAAAGAAAGCTTATGCAGCCTCCAGTTTACCGTCTTGTCAATACAGTCCACTGGAAAAGACAGGAAGAGTACCAGATGGAGAATGCACGTGTGTGTGTGTGTCTGTGCGTGTGTGTGTGTGTGTGTCTGTGCACGTGTGTGTGTGTGTGTGTGTGTGTGTGTGTGTGTGTGTGTGTGTGTATGTGTGTGTGAGCCTCTGTGGCAGCATGTACAGTTTTGTGCTCCTGTGTTAAATGGTCATCACTGGGCCATCAGGTGAAATGACTGTTTCCAAGGCTATGGCACAGAGAAAGAGTATTATTGTTTTAAAGCCCTGAAAAGCCAAGAGATGAGCACAAAAATAAGTCCCCTCTGCCAGCTAGTCTTGAGGCTCACACAAACTAATATGACAAACAAGAATAACCAGACTAATACAATTAACAATCAGCCTCAGGACTATGCCACCCTTGCACAAACAATTCGGCCTAACCAAATTATAAAAACACAAAAAGAAAACTATTTGACATATTGGATTGAAACAACAAAAAATCAAAGTAAACTTCAATGCTATTTGGCCCTAAACAGAGAATACACTGTAGCAGACTACCTGTCCACAGTGTCTAATACAAAACAAAGGAAAACCTTGACCAGGTACAGACTAAGCAACCATAACCTGGCTATTGAAAGAGGCAGACACAGGCAAACCTGGCTGCCCATAGAAGAGAGACTATGTACCCATTGCAGCCAGGGCATGATAGAAACAGAGCTCCACTTCTTGAGTGAATGCTGCAAATTCAAAGCTATCCGGAAGAAATTCTTTCCCGAATTCAAAACAATCTACCCAGACTTTGAAAAGTTTGAGGACAGTAAGATTCTAAGAATTTTACTAGGCGAGGAACAAGATAGTGCAAGAGTCGCAGCTAGGTATGTGGATGCCTGCCACAGAGAAAGAGAGTCACTCCATCGGTAAAACACTTCAAGAAATAAATACACACACACACACACACACTCACACCACACACAAACACACACACACACACACACACACAAACACACGCATTCACACCACACACACACACACACACAAACACACACACCACACACACACACACACACTTCTGTATTTGTTGTTTGTTTGTTTTAATGTATGTAGAAATGCTTTGGCAATACAAATGGAGTTTTTGTCATGCCAATAAAGCTCATTTGAATTTGAATTTGAATTTGAATTTGAGTACAGTACACACTAAGCGGTGAGTACCAGTGTCACTCTGTGAGCAGCCTTCATACTCTCTGCCTCCTCTGCGTGAACTCGCTAAACGAGAGGGAGGGTGGAAACTTCACGTCTAATTTGCATCCAAGGCATTATCATGCAGAGATGCTGAAGGAGGCACTGAGAACAGCTGGAAGACTGAGGAGGAAAATGCAGCGGTGGGAGGGAGAGAGAGAGAGAGACAGAGGGAGAGAGAGGGGGAGACAGGGAGGGAGAGGTGATGAAAGCAAGGGATAAGGGGTGGAAAGAAAAGAATGGGAATGAGACAGCAGAGAGAAAAAAGGAGAGATACCAGAAAAACGGAGAGATGGGAAAAGGTTGAAAAAAACCTGAGAAATGAATCAATCCTGAAAAGTACAGAGCATTTAGAGGAGAAAGTGAGAGAGAGAGAGAGAGAAAAGAGGGAGGAGGAAAGTGCTTTTGAATGTGTAAAAATCTCTTTATTCAGAATTGTTTAAAAAGCATATTTCGAGAAGTAAAACAATAATAATAAAATCTTATTTGGGAAAAAAAACCTTACACAACCTTACACATCCTGGTTCACTCAAGTCATTTTTTGCATTTATAAAGATTTCCTTCCTCATCAACATACAGTAACAAAGCATATTATTTGAGGCCATTTTACATCTTGTGAGTTGTTTGTCATTTCACAGAATGCATATCACAGTGTTCTGAATCTCCACATGATTCTTATGTTGGCAGTTTAGAGAGAAGGAGAGCAGGAGAGGAGGAAGAGAGAGAAGAGCAGGAAAGGGAATCAAGGGAAACAAAGGAGTGTGTGAATGGAGGGGGTGTCAGCCAATAAGAATATGGATCAGGGAGGTTGGGGGAGGGACGGGAGAAAAGGAACGATAAGGCTAGTAGAGTTGAACCCAAATTGGATGATCACAAGGGCTCATTACTGACAACTCTGTCACAAAAAAGGGTGGCCACCCTTGACAAAGCAGCGAACCGAAAAGCTGACATCAAACAGCGACTGAGCCAGAGAGGCGCTTTTTAATGCTCGATTGGGGAGGCTGGTTACCGGGGCGACTGGGCGGAATATCATTAACTGGCACTGATTTAGAAACCTGATTAAAGGAAGCCCATCTGCCGCGGGTGCCGCCCGGGCCCTCATGTCAAGCGTGTTTCTGGAGCCATAATCACACCCAGCCGCCGATATCACCACTTTGCCCCAGGTAGAGGCTCCCCTGAAAGCCACTGCTGCCAATGGCTTCCACAGTCTCCACTACCTTTATTATTTCTCTTGTTACCATGTAGCTACCAGCAGCAGCAGTGAGTTAGAGGGTCACCAGGTCTTAGCCAGACTCTGACTCTCTCTCTTTCTCTCTGTCTCTATCTCTCCTTCTCTTTCTATCTGTCACCTGCCCACCTCTCTCCCCCCACTTTCTCTCTATCAATCCATGTCTCTCTGTTATTCTCCTCCTCATAAAACCAATCACCAATACAGTGATGGGACCCCAGAATGTGTATCTGTGAGAGAGGTGGCTGGTGGTAGTGTGTTACACTGTGTTGGAGAGCAGGTAGTGTGTTATATTGTGTAGGAGAGCTAGTAGTGTGTTATATTGTGTGGGAGAGCTAGTAGTGTGTTATATTGTGTGGGAGAGCTAGTAGTGTGTTATATTGTGTGGGAGAGCTAGTAGTGTGTTGTTCAGTACCTGTGAGAAGCTCCTCCTATTTCTCACGTCCCTAATGCCTGACATCTGCTCCTCACATTCGATAATTCAATTAAACATTCATTTCCTGGAAAAAGAACTGGATTTGTTCTCCCGCTCTCTCTCTATATTGCTTGCTTGCTCTCTCTCCATTTCTCCCATCACTCAGAACCTTGGCGAGTATCCCAGCTGTTGCCGCGGTAACCAGTCTGCACAGCAACTTCTGGCTTTTCCATGTTCCGGTTCGTCTCCACACACATACACATTCATGCCTGCATGCGCACACAAGTACATACACACACACTCACACACACACACAAGTACATACATACATACACACACACACTTGCACACATGCACACACACATACCAGCACACCCTCATACACAAAATGCTGTCATCCAACACCCTCACACACACACCTTCCCTCCACTTATTTATGAAGGTGAGTCACATGATCAGACCACACCCTGGACATGCGCCTCTTTGTTAAATTCCCGCTTTCATGTAAAGATTATTACCCTGACAGCTGCACTATGAATCAGCATCACCTTGCAGCTGAAATCCATGGCCCCTTGCCCACCACACTGCAGGGTCACAGCCCAATCTCTCCATGACGCTGAGTGACGCTCAGGGCTTTTATTGGTTTTAGTGCTGCTTTGCAGGGGATTGGAGCACAGCTCCTGCTGGCCAGACCACAAACAGCCATAGTGAAGAACAGGTAGCACTATAAATACAGCCGGAAAAGACCGAGAAAAAGAGAGAGTGAGAGGGGGAGGGAGAGAGAGCGAGGGAGGGAAGCGAAGGATGAATGAATACAGGGAGCCGGAGGGACAGAGTGGGAGGGAAGCAGAGAGGATGCTTCGCTTCCTGTAGGGAGCGAGTGAGTGCATCTGTAGGACAGCCAGCTCAGAAACTGGGTCTGTGTGTGTGTGTGTGTGCGTGAGTGTATGTGTGTGTGAGTGTGAGTGTGTGTGTGTGTGTGCGCCCGTGCATGTGTGTGTGAGCCCGAGTGTGTCAATGCACCCATTTACAAGGTTCTAACAGGTGTGTGAGCATGGCCTGTGTGTTCGTGTGTGACATTTTGATTTGCAGGCGGCAGAAGGATGCACGTGTGTCTTTAAGTCAGGATGAGCAGTGAGCTGTGTGCAGCAAATCCCAGGGTGCTGCACGAACTCAGTGCCCTGCTGCAGAGCTGCGCTCCTGTCCACAGGGCTGCGCACTGAAAAAACAGCAGCACATTACAGGACCACTGCCTTTACACACAGTACACAGGACCACTGCCTTTACGCACAGTTCACAGGACCACTGCCTTTACACACAGTACACAGGACCACTGCCTTTACGCACAGTTCACAGGACCACTGCCTTTACACACAGTACACAGGACCACTGCCTTTACGCACAGTTCACAGGACCACTGCCTTTACACACAGTACACAGGACCACTGCCTTTACGCACAGTTCACAGGACCACTGCCTTTACGCACAGTACACAGGACCACTCTCTTTACGCACAGTACACAGGACCACTGCCTTTACGCACGGTGCACAGGACCACTGCCTTTACGCACAGTACACAGGACCACTGCCTTTACGCACAGTTCACAGGACCACTGCCTTTACGCACAGTACACAGGACCACTGCCTTTACGCACAGTTCACAGGACCACTGCCTTTACGCACAGTACACAGGACCACTGCCTTTACGCACAGTACACAGGACCACTGCCTTTACGCACAGTTCACAGGACCACTGCCTTTACGCACAGTATACAGGACCACTGCCTTTACGCACAGTATACAGGACAAATGTCTTTCACAGTATATGCGATAAATGTCTTTTTATACGTATAGCATATGTATACTGTCATTAAAGTGAATAGTTTAAGAAATTAATCTATTAAACTGGATTTTTTGGTGAAAAAACCAATAAGCATTTAAGACTGGAAATGGATGAAAAAAACAGCTAATTTATAAATGCTTCTCAAATCCAACCAAAACCTTGCCCCCGGTTTAAATTCACATGGATTTGCCCCTCGAGCGCTCAGAAAGAATGAATAATAGACAAAATGACCTTTTTATAATTTCTCATGTCAGAGACGGATGTTTGAGCTTGTGACAGAAATGGTGCTGGGGGCATGAATTATGCAGAGCAGTGACGTAAGCAATCTCTCACTTGTAAACACACGAGTCTTCAGGAGGATGTGACATCACGTGACCGTGCATTTGTGTTTGGCTTCTCTGAGTATGCTGTTGATGTGTGGTATGTGTGTGTTATGTTTGCATGAATATGTTTGTAGGTATCTGTGTGTGTGTGTGTGTGTGTGTGTGTGTGTGTGTGTGCTGATCCACACAGACACAACGAGGCCAGATTGTCCTCAGAATATAGGACATCCTCTCCTCTCCACTTCTGTCTCCTATTGTGTCATCCTTTTGTTTTCCTCCCTCCCTCCCTTGGTCCTTCTCTCCTTCTCTCCCTCTCTCCTTCTGTCCTTCTCTCCTTCTCTCCACCCTCCCGGTGCAGGAGCAAACAGAGGGTCTGCATTAAGCATGACAGATAAAACTCTTCCAGTGCAATCCGGCTTTCTGCTGTTCATACTAAACTCTGGCATAAGCTTGCAGATTTAAAAAGAGCTGCTTCCATAACCCGAAAATAAGGGCTGACAAGAACTCATGGAAAGGAAGAGTGTGTTTCCAAACATACCGTGCATCCTGTTTAGGAAGCAGAGTGTTTTACAGTATAGATGATGGACAACCCCGTAGGAAAAACATAATGAGCCATTTGAAAGGAGATACTGTATTAATATGGTTAATTTAACACAGAAAACCTTAACCTGGATACATCAGTACTGGAGTAAAGCTCTGCTCCCAGAACCGCATCAGAAGGTTAGAGGTCACGAGAGGCTAAGCCACTGGAGACGAGAATGCTCTGATTTCACCACATACCACCTCCACCAATCAGAGTGAGACCTGAAGACTATGACCAAACCTGAGCCCATGACAACAGAACTGACACATAACAACAGCCAAAGATGGCGTTTTGCTTTATGCAATGTACGTGAACAAGGGTTAACGCACAGATCAAGACTAAAGGCTATTTTACAAGACCAAAATCACCCACAAGTTTGTCTGAAGTTTATTTATCAAAATATATTACCTGTTTTAATGTGACAGAATTTCATATAAATCAATACTGATGTCATTATTTGATATGATACTGTACAGTTGGAAGGTGTGCCTTGGCTGTGTTGCTTTGATGACCGATTCTGCCAGAGCACATGCTCTGTGGCTGTGTGTCTGCACAAATTGAAATAAATGATGCCACACCTGGTCTTGCAGCCCATTCTGCTGGAGCTCTAATCCACAAACCAAACACAGGAGCACCACTCAAACCTCATAAATTCCCACTGCACTCTAACTTTGCATCTGAACACCTCGTCCCACTTCGCCTGATGCAGAGAAAACATCCTCTCTTTCAATGCACTCCTTCACCTTCCCCTTTCCTCACTCACCCCTTTTTGCTGTTCTCAGGGTCTCGATTCCTCCAGTCCAGACGGTTCTTGCGATTGAGCAGATTCATCCCGGCTTGGGGCTTCTCCCCCTTGTGGGCAATCACAGTGCAGTGCAGCTGTTCGCCCCGCCTCTCGATGTCACGCAGGAAGTGCTCCACCGCCACATCCTGGGCGGAGCCAGAGCTCATCGTATGGGGGCCAATCAGGAGAGGAGGATACGGAGAGGGAGACAGGCCTCAAAGACCGCCCCTCCTGTAGTAACCTGGAAACAGAGGAGGAGGAGACTGTCAGGGCCAACAGCAGTGAACCAACTTTGCAGTTTTCAAAGATCAGGGTTTTGAATGTAGCTGAGCAACTAAGTTTCCACCATTTCCCCTACTTTTCTAACATGGAGCAGAGGCACACAGAGTCGTTGCTCAAAATCATCACTATCTGAAGTTCCAAACGAAGATTCAGGAGGAGAATTGCAGAGCCAGTCCCTACGCATTTAACCAAACCTAGACAAACTGGTCCAATCCACAGCTATAAATCCCATTTACCACATAACCACATAAACTGTTCCAGACATCCCTCCTCCACCCCACCCACCCCTTTTTTCCCTGTTCATGATGTTCACACGGAGGGGTTAACAACCTCGCTCTACAGCCAGGTGTGATCCCTTTATCAGGACTCCAAGCCAAATAAAAGTACTGCTATAACAACATCAGATGCAAGTTTCACACTTTGATTCAACGGAAATTCATATCCATTGAATACTTAGCTCTCAGATCGGGACGGTACCAGCAAAGATCACTTGTATTAGGGCCTTCGGTATAAGTAACTTGCTTAGGATTTGAACCCACAACCTTGCAGCGTATCAGGAACTGGAGTGGGAGTTGACCGTATAACACTGTGTCAGAATGGGGTCTCCGACCGCAGCATTGCAAGGCCCTGGAGCGGGTGCAATTATCAGTCCAGCAGAGAGCATTATACAAGACGAGAGCTGAGATGAACGTGCTGATGGAGGCTTACTGCCCCAAAAGCACACACTGCGAACACGCAGGAGGAAGAGAGCCTCAACCCCCTCGGTGAGCGGGGGGGGGATTGGGGGGGCAGTGCCGCGGTTTGCAGTTCCCACAGTGGCTGTGCTTGTTGTGAGGCAGACGGTGGAGGACCCCCCCTCCCCTCCACCCGCGCGTCTCCGCGTTGGGCCCTGAAGCACGTGAGCCGGCATCCTGATTGGCTGAGTAACGTACAGTAGCCAGCCCATACAGTGCCTCGGTATTTTTCCATTTCCCAGCGTTTTCGAGCACGGGGGCCTGCTCTGATTTGCTGCCCTCCTCTCCTGAAGGGAGAGCAGAGAGCCACTGAGCAGCCACGGCGTTCCGAGCCTCACACTCGCACTTCATTACCTTCCTGTCACTCAAACCCCTGCATTTTCATGTGTGTAAAGACACATTAATGCAGTGAAGTTAACACTGGATAAATGTACAAGGTAGACAGATAGGCTTATGCTCATTCATGTGCATATGGTGGGTTTGATAGAATTATCACACACACACACACACTTGCATTAGACATTTCACAGCCAGCTACTACTGCAAGAAGAACATTAGGACCTAAAGCCAGAGCCAGTGAGTGTGTGTGTGTGTTTGTGTATACATATGAGTGTGTGTATGTATGTGTGTTTACACATCTGAGGGTGCGTATGACATGCATGTTTATATAGGTGATAATGTATATGATGGTGTGTATGAGTGTACATGAATGGCGGTGTGTGCATTTGTGTGTGCGTGAGTGTGTATGTTTGTGCGTGTATGAGTCTGCACGTGTGTGTATGAGTGTGTATGTGTGCATGTGCGCCTGTGTGTGTGTATGAGTGTGCGTGTGCGTGTATAAGCTTGGGTATGTTTGTGTATATGAGTGTATGTGTATATGAGCGTGTGAATGAGTGTGTGTGTATTTGTGTGTGTACGAGCGTGCGTGTGTGTGCATGTGCGTGTGTATGAGTGTGCGTGTGTGTATGTGAGCGTGTGTTGTGTTAGCATGGCTGTGTCACAGTGTCTCTGACTCCAACATTACAGCAGTCAGCCCTCCAGCTGGTCATTATTCTGCTTGAATTAATTAAAATAAAAATGAGATTTAGAGACGGAGGTTGGAGGGGGGGAGGAGGGAAGGAGTTAATTGGTGAAATGGAGGTTTCTTACCCTCCTGGGATAACAGACAAATAGCTCAAAATGATACCCCCCCTCCAGCTTTCCAGACAACGCTAACACATGAATAAAACATATGCACACAAACACACCCATCACAGGTTTTTAATTACAAAAACACCCTGGTGTGTATTGTAAAGGTCTGTTTTCCTGAAGTCATCTGTAGACAATGCGAGCATGCTGTATCACACTAAGACCGTGTGCCCATTACAGCACAGAACAGGGCTAATGTTAGCAGCCAGGAGCAGGCCGCTGGATTTGCGGGTGTAGGTAAGAGCTATGTGACATAACCCTCTGCCTTTCATAAGCTCTGGCTCTCTTGTGATGCCACGTACATGACAGTGAGCGAGAAAGAAAGGCGAATGTGACGTTAATCTGATAATCTGAACGTCTGCGCCAGGCTCTGCTCTGCAGGTAGGGTAAGATGTAAATGGGGGGAGCGGGAGGCGGCCAGGTCCACAGGCCTGCTCCCTCTCCTGTCCTCACTCCGTGGCCGCATGTTTGCATTTTAGCAAATATCCAGGTTTTTCTGCACAAATGATCGGCAAAAAAACTGTTTCAGGCAGCGGGCGCAGACCGGAGCCTCTCATCCAGCATGACATGATTGGCTACAGCCGTTCAGAAATGTCCAACGGAAATGTAGCCTCTGAGGGAGTCCGGCTACATTACTGGCCACAGAGGCCATTCATGTGTTTCGTGAGGCCTGGCACTGTCCACTTGACAGAACCCTCTGCTGCCACCATGCAGTATTGCCCTGCCTCCCTGCCACATGGTGGCACACTGTCATCTGACTATGCTGTCACTTGTTCTGTAACTGTGCCATACCACAGTCTCACTGTGCTGTACTGCTGTGTCACTGTGCCATACCACACCCTCACTGTGCTGTACTGCTGCGTCACTGTGCCATACCACACCCTGTGCTGTACTGCTGTGTCACTGTGCCATACCACACCCTCACTGTGCTGTCCTACTGTGTCTCTGTGCCATACCACACCCTCACTGTGCTGTACTGCTGTGTCACTGTGCCAAACCGCCCCATCACTGTGCTGTACTGCTGTGTCACTGTGCCATACCACACCCTCACTGTGCTGTACTGCTGTGTCACTGTGCCATACCACACCCTGTGCAGGTGTGTCATTGTACCATACCACACCCTCACTGTGCTGTCCTACTGTGTCACTGTACCATACCACACCCTCACTGTGCTGTTGTGTCTCTGTGCCATACCACACCCTCACTGTGCTGTCCTACTGTGTCACTGTACCATACCACACCCTCACTGTGCTGTTGTGTCTCTGTGCCATACCACACCCTCACTGTGCTGTACTGCTGTGTCACTGTGCCATACCACACCCTCACTGTGCTGTCCTACTGTGTCTCTGTGCCATACCACACCCTCACTGTGCTGTACTGCTGTGTCACTGTGCCAAACCGCCCCATCACTGTGCTGTACTGCTGTGTCACTGTGCCATACCACACCCTCACTGTGCTGTACTGCTGTGTCACTGTGCCATACCACACCCTGTGCAGGTGTGTCATTGTACCATACCACACCCTCACTGTGCTGTCCTACTGTGTCACTGTACCATACCACACCCTCACTGTGCTGTTGTGTCTCTGTGCCATACCACACCCTCACTGTGCTGTCCTACTGTGTCACTGTACCATACCACACCCTCACTGTGCTGTTGTGTCTCTGTGCCATACCACACCCTCACTGTGCTGTACTGCTGTGTCACTGTGCCATACCACACCCTCACTGTGCTGTCCTACTGTGTCTCTGTGCCATACCACACCCTCACTGTGCTGTACTGCTGTGTCACTGTGCCAAACCGCCCCATCACTGTGCTGTACTGCTGTGTCACTGTGCCATACCACACCCTCACTGTGCTGTACTACTGTGTCACTGTACCATACCACACCCTCACTGTGCTGTTGTGTCTCTGTGCCATACCACACCCTCACTGTGCTGTCCTACTGTGTCACTGTACCATACCACACCCTCACTGTGCTGTTGTGTCTCTGTGCCATACCACACCCTCACTGTGCTGTCCTACTGTGTCACTGTACCATACCACACCCTCACTGTGCTGTTGTGTCTCTGTGCCGTACCACACCCTCACTGTGCTGTACTGCCGTGTCACTGTACCATACCACACCGTCACTGTGCTGTTGTGTCTCTGTGCCATACCACACCCTCACTGTGCTGTACTACCGTGTCTCTGTGCCATACCACACCCTCACTGTGCTGTTGTGTCTCTGTGCCATACCACACCCTCACTGTGCTGTTGTGTCTCTGTGCCATACCACACCCTCGCTGTGACAGCACAGTCTCTACACGAAAGCTTGAAATGGAGCCCCAAAACAGTGCCAAATGTCTTGGACAGGGTGGGGGGTTGGGTTTGGACGGAGACAGAGGGAGAGGCACAGAGGAAGGGGTGGAGAGAGATGAGGGAGGGGTGGACAAATAGAGATTGAGAAAGAAGAACAGGAGAGCTGGGGGATAGATAAACAGAAAGAGAAAGGAAATGGAGAGGATATATTATTAGAGGAGAGAGAGAGTGAGAGAGGGAAGGAGGGACTATAGGTAAATATAAACTGGGAGAGAGAGGTACGGCAAGGATGGGGGGGTGATGTGAAGCCATGTCTCTCACTGTGTGTGTGTGTGTGTGTGCGTGCGTGTGTTTGTGTGTATGTGCATGCGTGCGCGTGTGGTCTCCTAGCAACGCTGTCTGCTGCCTCTCTCTCACCGTCTCGCTGCTTGTGTGTGAAGCCGCCAGAGAGGCGGAGATTAACGCCGGGACTGTGGCGGAATTTCCGAGCTCAGAGGATATGAAACGGAACGGGAAGACAGCGTGCCAGAGAGAGGGCGGCAGCTCGTCTTCATCTCGAATGTCTCCCTCCCTCCCTCCCTCTCCCCATCTCCTCTCTCCTTCTCACAGCCCCCAAACACTCGTCCAAAGCAACATCCAGCTATTGCAGCTGTTTGATAATCTGTGTACACGCTGGTGAATGCTAACTGGTAACTGATTACAAAACAAAAGATGTTTTTACCAGTAAGGTCAAATTGTCTTAATGACTCCTGAAAATCTTACTGCAGACAGCCCCTAAAAGAACACTGGTCTGTCCTTTAAAACATAATTTTTCTGTGAGTATCTGACAGAGGGAGGGAGAGACAGCCCATG
This sequence comes from Megalops cyprinoides, assembly GCF_013368585.1. NCBI lineage: Eukaryota > Metazoa > Chordata > Actinopteri > Elopiformes > Megalopidae > Megalops > Megalops cyprinoides. Next base: position 21,525,601 of record NC_050585.1, on the reverse strand, counting down.
GGACAGAGAGAAACAGTAACCACTGATTTCAATATGGAAATATTAATAACAGCAGGTATGGAGTACTTCACAGAGGTGTGTGTGTGTGGGTGGGCGATGGTTTTGTGTAGCCCCCACGTGGTTGATGCAGCAGTCAGGTGGAGAGGGCAACTCAGACACGCACGAGCGTGCACACGCACACGCACATAAACCACATTCCTTGCTACTGGTGCACACCATGAATTTATTTAATATCATCTCTCCCTGGTGCGCAGAGAGTCAGGAGCTGCCAAGCTCTGCTGTCAATACAAAGCCTGTATAACTTATCCTTTTCTCTGTATGCAAAGCCACATGTTCAGCTGTTACCATGCAGGAAATAAACAGAGATTTAGGAAATCATGCCTATTGGTGGTATTTAAAGTCGCAAAACTGCATGTCATTTAATAACTGATATTAAAACATCTCAGCAACATTACAGGAAAATAACCTGCAATCTGGACAGACTGACAGAATTTCCACGGTATATTGTGGCTTTTGCTGTGTTATTGACAAGCATGTAATAATACAGAGCTGGACTAGACAGGACTATTGTCTCCAGTGGGGAGTTGTCGGGTGCCTAAAAAACATGGCAACCCAGGAGGATAGACCGTTCAGTAAAGGCACGTGTGGAAACAGAGCAGGCAGACCCATCATGAGCTCACAGCTTTTTATCACAGAACCCTGACTGAGAGCAGGATTGCCCTTATCTCAGTCTGGCCACCTTCTCAGCTAAAGATGAGCCCTAAATGGTAAGAGCTGCCAGCCGAGTCAGTGAAATAATCTTATAATGGTTCTTAAATAGCTGCAGTAGATCCAGTAGATCTCCATCAGCTGAACGTGAAAAGGAAATCCTCTACCCTCCAGCGCCTCAGAGGAGCGGCCATTCCATCTGTAATGTCCATCCTATGACCACATGTTCACGTGTGCATGACACACGCTGGGGTGGCTCCCTTATGTTGATTTTCAAAGCTGTTATTCATTATAAAGTGCACTTCTGTAATGGCAAAAATGTACAAACTTGTCAGTCCTTATTTAATGGTTTTGTAGTTTTAAGTTTGGCTTATTTTATTGCCAAACCTTCCATTAACAAATTCCTTAATTAAAACATGAGCTTGTGGTCAGTTGGTTAATTAGGACTATTTGCCCGCAAGACAAGAAAAGGACAAGCGATATCACATACTGAGCAAATGAAGGAAGATTAAAATGTATCCATGACAACAACATTTAAATGTTAAAAAAAAAAACACGTGACAGCATTATCACTGACACTGAGGGAAATGTTCATTTAATATTTCATTTGTCTTCAGTGTTCACAGCTGAGCTACTTCAGAAATTAAAGATGAACAAATGTGAGGTGCAGTTCCAAAGCAGGAGAGAAGTCACACACAGTAGTATGAGGTGAGGAGGGAGAAACACACACACACACACACACACACTCACACAGTGTCTATAGCAGTATTAAGCAGGTTTCCGCCAGATGTCACCTGCTGAATCTGAAATGAAGCCATCAGTCAGCCTCCCACCCTGTCAATCACCTGAGCTCCAAACACACTGCAGCACAAATATGTCCCAGGCTCTCCTCAATTTACGCTACGCTGCCCGATCCAACACAACATCCACACAAAGAATATCATTATCTTCACAAACGGTAATCTCTCAGCTGCCGGCGCTGCAGCATTTAGTAAACAAATGAAAATCACTCTGGCGAACGAGTACAGCTACCATGTGACCCATAAACACGGCTGCAGTGGAGCCCTTAGGACCAGCGCACGGCCCGCTTGCTGCGGACTCAGTTCCTAACCACTCGGGGAACAGAGGGGGCGTGGCCAGCAATGACTCAGATACACATCGCTAAACCATATTATTCCATCAATTATTTACAACTCTGTGTTGACAAAGTAGCTACTACAGTGTAAAAATGACTGCTTCCTCCTCCTCCCACCTCTCACACTCTCACTCCCTCTCTAGGTCGAGGGAGAGAAGCAGAGAGAGAGAGTGCATTGGTGAACTGCGCGCAGGGAAGCGCCCTGAGTTTATTTTTGGTTCCTGGTCCATGAAAGATTCATGGGTGATGAGCGTGCATCACAGCGAGGAAGAAGAGCAGCGGGCAAACAGGGAGGAAGATCAGCAATGGACATCGGCAGGGAGGCACTTAGCTCTGTGTGTGTGTGTGTGTGTGTGTGTGTGCTTGTTTTTATGTTTTTATAGTGAATGATTGTGTGTATTACTGACCTCTCCACCTCAGCTGTATATGAAATGTAAAGCGGAACTGCTCTCCCTTGCACCCTTGCTCCACATCTCTCTCTCCTGTGAGTGCAGGATGTATGGCACATGCTCCCACTGACCCTCCCACCTCACCTGCCCTCCCCTCAGCTCCAACCTTTCACTGGCATCTGCACTAACCAAGGTGACACCATCCACCCCACACATGTACACTGACTGAGATGCTCACACACACACATACACACACACACACAGTACATTACATTCATTTAGTAGCCGTTCTTACCCAGAGTAACTTCCACCCATACACTTGCGTGCACACACACACACACACACACACACACACACACACGCACACACGGTGACGAGTGGATTTTTTTAACCTGCAGCACACTCCCACACCAGGGGTCACCCCCTGCCACCAGCCACACAATTACAGCTCCCTCTGCGTCTGAACTCAGTGCAGTGCAGAGCAGCTCAGCACAGCCCACAGCACAATATCCCCCCCTGCCCAGCTGACCCCAGGCCAGCCTCCTCTCCTGCTAGGAGGGGGCCCTACTGGTCCGTCCGATCCAGAAGACCCAGCTTTGCCCCAACACACTGGGACCTGGGAGCACCCCTGGCCCCTGCTGACATCTCTGCCCTCCTCTTCCAGGGCATGCTCAGCAACGGCTCCACCTCCTGTGGAGTCTGGAAATGGAGGGCTGCTGCCGGGAACCAGCCACCCCACCTGTAGGCCAGAACAGCCACACGCCAACCCCACAGGCAGGCAAAAGCACAGCAGCTCTATGGCAACAACCAGAAAGAGGTTGAGCAAAGTATGGCTATGGCACCCACTGAAGAGGCGGATGTCAATATGGTAACAGCAGGGTGGAGCACAGTGCACTATGGTGACCGCCCAAGGAGGCCATCCCAAAGCCTTCACAACCCCGCCCCTACCCTCATGGAGGACTGGAGGCCCGAACGCCATGCTGTCACTGGCCACATTGAGAGCAGCGCGCCTGTCCTGGCGGACGTTCTACTGCAGTATGAGCTCCTCCATCTGCGACTGCATTAGCCATTGAACGACCTCTCAGTCTTACTTCGCTGTATGCCACGAGTATCTCTGACAGCCTGGTGCAAAAGCCAAAAACACTACCACTCGACAGAATATCTCTTAGAAACCATTACCCACAAGCCCTCTCTTTCAAGCAGGCAAGGACTAGGACTTTGGCTGGGGCTTTAAACAACGTCCCAGCATCAGGGCGAGGACCCATAACCACTATACCACTGAACAGCCCTGATGCTGTGGGAAACTTCACTTGAACAGGAGACAGAAGACACGGCATCAATGACAGCATCGACAGCCGACTGGCAGTTTAACGGCGTTTCCTGCAGTTGATCTGCCCGACGAAGCGGTCGGTAACAGCGGGTTACCGTGACCAAAATAACTGTCCTGTCATGAAGAGAGAAGTTTGCCGTTTTTACCTCTCCGTTTTTCTGGGACAGGGGCATGCAGGGGGGCTGGGGGATCTGCGAGCTGGAAGTCTCTCTCTCTCTCTCTTTCTCTCCTCTCCACACGTACCATTTCATGTCCCACAAAACCATTTCTCTGAAACATTTATGTTGCTTGTCTGTTTTTCCCCTATCATTCTCCAGCTCTCTTCCAACCTTTCTGTTTTTTTTCTGGGCTGTTGCTGAGCAGGGTACAAACCATTCTCTTAATCCGCCTTCCTCCTTCACTACCTCCCTCGCTCCCTCCCTCCCTCTTTCTCTCTCACTCTCTTTTAAGAGTGCAATGTAATACCCCACAGAAAAGGGATGATGAAGACGGTGATCCTCATGTTACATTACCCAGAGCCGCTTGCAAAGCCAAATGTAGAAAAACACATACTGTATGATAGGGACACATGAACAACAGTGCATGGAGAAGCACAGACCGCATCTGTGACACAGGTCACTCTGTCACACCTCACTGTTATAACCCCTGAGTGAAGAAGAGCTACAGCAAAAAGGACAAGCTCATATAATCCTACAATAAGATATAGGAAAAAGCGAGACCTTAGGCACCTTATGATTAGGTAGAGGACCCAGAGGCACTCTAAAGAGGTAGGTCTGCGGCCTGTGGTGGAGGATGGTCAGAGATCCCATCCAGCGAGAATTACCATCCAGTGCAACTCAAGGCAGAGACTAAGAGGTGCAGCAGGGAGCATGCGAGAAGCACCACACACCCCATAAATCTCCACAAAGATTTGTGTCACACAAGCTGCCAGTTTTTATTTCTTTTTAGTCTGGCTATAACAGAAGAAGCCCAAAAGCTACAAAACCCTCATCTCACTTCTCAACTTGCCAAGAGACGTGAAAAAGCTCAGCCTGAACAAGGCTTGCATACACTGGACTGAGGCTACAACCAAGCACAGCACTCCGAGAGCAGAGGCCACCACACCCTACCAACCATGCCTCCGTCACAGACTTTCTACGCACTGAACAGATATTCAGTGCTGGCGTGCTTAATGTTAAATCTGCCATTGCTGAGTCCAAACGTGATGTGACTTGTTGTGGGAGGCATTCATATCCAGTTTTAGTGGGTGTTATGATCCTAAACTCTTTTTTTTTTCACAAAAACCCTGGACAAACCTGGGATTAAGTCAAATATTCATAAGTTATTAATACTTTCTAAACATTTTTTCCATGTATTTATACTTACGCTTGAAGCATTGGATAAATATTCAGTAATATTCAGTATGACACACGCTGCGAGACGGTTTGGGAATGACACGACACGGAAAGCAGCGAAATGCAAATCACGGCCTTCAGACAGGCGCTCATTACAGGGCGAGTGAGACAGGGCACGCATTGAAAGAATAACATGAATGAGTCTTCTTCAGCTCCCCCCTCCCGAGTTCACCGAGCTAGAGCAACACACTAAAACAAAGAACCCTGACGTGGAAAAAAACCTCTGCTGCTTCTTCAGCCCTCTCTCACCCTGCCAACATGCTGACTTTTTCTCCCTTTCTCATCTGCATACCTCTCTCTCTCTCTCTCTCTCTCTCTCTCTCTCTCTCTCTCTCATTGTAAGCCAGGATTTTGTCTCCTGAAACAGTGGTGATATTTTCAGAAATATCATAAACACGGACCATCCTAATTCAGGGGCTGTGAAACTGGGAGTGTCTGTACTCATGTAGGAGAATAGTCAAAGACAGAATTTTTTTGTGATCCAAGGTCAAAGTTTGCTTCTCTTCTTCATAACTTCTCTCCCACGGTGACTGCAGAACTGACGAGGGCAAAGCTCCATTTGCACAGCAGAGCTGAAACTGCCACCGTAAGTAGGACTGCCCGGTGCCAATGTCTACGTGAGGCACTGACACCACAAACACGGTCTCGGGTCATCAGGCTGGCTGGGCAGATCTTTTCAAATCTGTTCTAGAGAAATGTGGCACTGGTTTGAACCCTGCTAGAAAGAAGCTCTCCCAGCTACACTCGGTTAACATGCATAGTTAGCATTAATGGCAAACCAATAAATATGAGAAGCAGTCTTTGCTGACACCATTGCCTTAAGACAGAAACTACCAAAGGAGATCTTGCATGAAAAAATGAGTCACTCAGCTGTTGTCAATTCTTGTGTTACTGTGTTCTGGGTTATTGAATTTGAGGCTATGAGTCAAGCACATAAACTGGCCTCTAGGGTGGAGACAAGGCTAGCCAAGGCTAGCCTAACTCCAAGCTGTTAGCTGTGTATGTGTGAATTTAAAAACTATCTTCCACTGTGGGCTGCTAATGTAAATATGGAAAACAGTTCTTTCAGGGACAGCATTGATTGGAATGCACAGCGATCAGTTTCATGGGAGACAAAGCGCTTCCACTGTGAACTTGAGAGGTTACATGACAATTTGACTTTATGGCAATGCATACTGCTGGAGCCTCAGGAACATGCATTTTCTCCACCATGCCACCAGGAGGCTCGCTAGTGAACCATTGATTCATGATGACCTCTATCGTGCATGGCTAAATTTCTGTGGCAAGTTTTACTGAGTTTTTTTTTTTCTAAGGCCCACAGAGTATTGTTGGAGAAATGTTATACTAGAGATCTATGCCATCCTGTGAGCCTAAAGTACAGTTAAAAAGAGATTTTGTTTCTACTTCCAATTCATTAAAATGTGTTAAAAACCTATAAATATTAACCTGCAACTCAGAGCTCATGACTTTGAGTAAAGCAAGATTTTAGTAAGGTCCACATAAATTCACATGTAAAAAAGGCAGAACCATTGCCTATGCCACATAACCCGAATGTAAACTACTGAAGATACATGTCTTAAAATACAGTGATTGATTTAAAAAGGATAGTAAAAGACACTCCTTCTTGATGAAGACGTAGAAGATTACAGTAGTTTTAACATTTTAATGCAACCAGACAAGGTGTGGGCAGGTGCCCCTGTCTACAGTGACACTGTACACTTACTGTCTCCTGATTTTTGTATTGGGGTAATCCAGCGGGTGTGTTAATTACATACTCAGAGGAAGACATTTAGAATGGCTTGTGATGTGTACAAACACATGCCAGCCAATCCAGACTGTAACAATATAGCCTTAATGAAGGAAAACAGTTCTTAGTAGTTAGTGCCATTTTCAGCTCTTGGAACGTGTGATTATAAGGGTGATTCCACCGCCAGGTGCATGGGTCCATGCAGAGCGGCTCTGTATGTAATACCCCAACCATGCACACACACACACACACACACACACATACTTCACATAAGCAACAGAGTTATAAACAGCAGCATCATGCGTGCAACGGTCACGTAAAGACAGAGCTGCTCCATGTGCTGAAGAGCAAGCACAGCTCAGGCCCAGCACACACGGCAACACACCACACAGGACACGGCTTACAATACAACCCATTCAGATGCAATTCACTTCCTCCCACCACAGCGGTGGGCATCTCTGTGCCGCTAATGCCACAACCCCCGTGCAGATTTCCTTGTTCTCCCTGAAGGTGAGACACAGCGTACCTGATGCAGATGTTTACCTGCTATCCTTTCTCCGGGTAACTGAACCACTTAGATAATTTATGGCATGGCACAAAACAGGGGCTTTGCCAGAACTCCAGACCCAGGATAGACTAAATCTGCCCTAGAAAATCTACAGATAACACTAAACGGTCTTAAGATACATATCTGTCCCTATTCCCTTAACACAATGAAGGAAAACCTTTAAATGTACCTTTCCCAAAGAATTCACGGCAAGAGACTGTCAAATTATGCCAAATGCAGAATTGTACACCAACACCTCATTCAAACATTTTACGAGCGCAAACTGTTAAGAAATTACACGCTGTGGGTACACAAACCCAACACTCGGAAACACAGCTTCGTTCCCTACGCGAACACAATGACAGCACACCCCGATCAAAATACACACGCACGGCCGCGCGCTTCCATCCAGACAGTAGTCGTACTCCCAAACTCACGCGCACATTCACACACCTGGCCATATTACACCATTCAAGACTACGCGCATTAGTACAAATCAAGGTGCATAAAATGAAAGCCTAGACATAAACACTGCCATGTTTTGTTGTTCGTAAAAGTATGATTGCCAGGACTACTGAAAACAGCTGGGAAAAAAATTAATTAGTGGATGTCCAGGTTAACCGACATTATTTCGTTCGTAACAATAAAAAGCAGAAGGTTCATCTTGATCACCATCACTAGGAAGTTTTTTTTTACATAGTCTATACGTTTTACTAACGCGTAAACATTTGTTAGTACTATTTACTCCTAAGTGCGCTCAACCTACACTGAAACCCGTCATTCACGAACTAACTAGGCAAAGCATGATAGGGGACTTACCTGTGTTTCTGTGGTTGATTTCACATCCAGACACGAGATACGAGCCGTGAATATTCACACTGGTGACGAGTGATCAAAAGCTGGCTATTAGTTGAACTGTATGGTTTTGTATAGAACTCTTTTCAAGCTATTAATAATTTAAAACCCAATATCATTTGCAGTCCGATTTTATTACGAAACAAAATCAGGCCATTTTCATCAGTGTGTGGCTTACAGATGGCCAAATCCGTTTCTTGTGCCCATTAGACAATGTTCAAATAATGGGACAAATACTGTTCTGCACATAGCTGGCGGTACATGAACAACGAACTGCGGCTTGACGCAGAGGGAAATAGAATAGAAAACATTGACGATACCTAGCTGTAGAAACAAACAACACAACCTCACTCTGGATGCTGATGATATTGCAATCTTCAGGCTAAGGTTGCGAAGGGAACAGGGGAAAATAGCGTCATTGTGAATATGTATCCGGAAAGAGGCGAAGGAAGTATTTGGGGGGGAAAAAAGAAAAAGAGAGACAGAAAGATAATGCAGTTATTTACTTTCCATTTCTTTCATCAGACGCGGCGTATCCGACTCGGGCTGAAACCTCTGGTGCAGTTCATTGCGACGTTAAAAAATTTCACCTAAAAAAATCTCATTCACAAAAACAATACCGGAATGTTTCTGAAGCTCAGCGTTCTCTGGATCGCTAGAAATGAACCAATGAGTAGAAATAAACAACAATCAATCAACACGATTTGTCGATTGAAGTAATACCATTAATATTAATATTTCAGTTTCCCCGCAGGCGGTAATGGCTCAAATCCCAGGCGCGATGAAAAAGGTGATGAAGATTCCGTTTTCACGCGCACCTCGCTCCCCCGAATTCCTGTTTTGGAGACGTTTTACCATTGTGTTGTTTTCTAAGGGTTGACATTAACTGTGCATATGGCAATGCTTCATTGCGTTTTCGAAATGTTCCTTCGTTTATATTTTGTACGCTGCCCTTTTTCCCCTCCCTCTCTCCCCCTGTAATAACCTCCTCGCGAGTGTTTTGCCAGCGCTCTCGGTACAGACGTAAGCAGACTGTCAGCGTGCAGGGTTCCTCGCGCTGTCAACGGTCAGACCAGCTTCCACACACCACACACACATGCAGCGACATTCACATGGTAAAACGCACGGTAATTACACAAATACTTGACATTTGTACACTACGCAATGCAGTACATAAGTACAAACGACAAAAGCAAAAATGTATAAATAACACGGCCAACCGGAATTTGTACACATAGAAACACACACACCAAATAAGCAAGAGACCTAACTGGCAGAGACTCTCTTACTCGACCTAGAGAGATACTAATATGCCCAACAATAAATACGAACACCGTCACGGATGCACTCTGAAGGTAAAAATATACATGCTTGCTGCCTGACACCAGCATACAATCATACAAACGTTAACAAAGCACATACATGCACTCACAAACTACTTTTAAAAACTAGCCTAACCAAGCAGGACAGTCCAACCTTTACTCCCCACAGTCATCATCATATAAGGGTATGAATATGCATTCGGCCCATGATTTATTAGTTTGCAGAGCTTAAAACGAATAGCTTATATGTGTGTATGTGTGATAGTTCTCCCAGCCACCTCGACTCTCAACATTAACTATCTATTCATCACACATGCATAGCTTTACAGCTTGTACCATCTCTATCTCACACTTTCTTTCTTCCTCTTCTGGTGCCTCACTCCATCCTCTATCTCCATCCTTCAACTGCCATTTTCAACTTTTGTCTCTCTCTCATTCATTCATTCATTCATTTGTTCATTCATTCATTCATTGTGTCTCTCTTTCTCTGTGCTAAAATAAATAGATTCACCTTTATTGCAGAACAGTACAGACTCTTGGTATCTATGCATCTGGATAGTAGTGCTTGCAAAGGTTTCTGGGATTTTGTGAACCCAAGCAGGTTAAGAGGTCACCTGGATAACAGCAGCTGTAAAGGACCCTGTGAGCAAATCTGGCTTGGATATACCTTTATTGTATAAACATACCAGCAGGTATGACCTGTGACCCACACTCACTGATTCATTCCCTTGAGAGTTCTGTGCTCTACACTCACTGATTTGTGTATGTGAGAGGAAGAGATAGCAAGAAAGATGGTGTAAGGGGTAACAGAGAAACAACAGGCCTTCCAGGTCAAGGGTCAATTTTCACTAAGTGTGAAATGAAAGATAAGCCGAACGTATACATTCACACTCCAGTACTGTCAAAGGTGTCAAACAGAGCCCTGGTAACAGGATAATGACTTTTTTTCCCCTGCCACACAATCTTGCAGTTTGTTTCCTTTTCATTTGCTTGTGCTGAACAAAAATCTGCTTTACAAATCCATTCAGTACATTCATTACACTAGTCGTATGCATCATGAATAGATGGACAACTTCAGCTTGGGAGCAGAGGTAACACACAGCACTCATGGGAATGCTTTGCTGGAGCTTAGAGGCTGTCCCCTAAATGGAATAGGATATTGTAGCAACATAAAAAGATTTGTTTACTTTGTGTGTCTCTCTGGTGGCCTTTAAAGAAAACTGGTTGATGCCTATTTTCAACAGGTGAACCAAAGACCAGGCCTCTCCTTGAGAAACCATGCCTGACAGCACAGCTGGTGTTCTCAAAAGACCAGTGCAAATGTAGGTCGAGGAGGTTGAATAGACAGACAAGAAAGAGCTGCAGAGAGAGAGAGATGGAAAGGAGGATTAAGGCAAAAAGAGGAAGAAAAACATCAGGGAAATCAACTGCAACCCTCACAGTCCTGTGTGGCTCTTCTGCAACCCTCACAGTCCTGTCTTTGGAGTATGGATCCTGGTGAGTTCTGTGGCTTTTTACACAACACAGTGGGATGTCTGCCAAATATTGCTCAAATGACACATATCAGGAAAGCTCACTAAACATTACAGTGCTGCAAAGAAAACCATTCAGGAACCTCATCAACCTCCTTCCAAACCATTGCTAAACTCAACAAGTGTTTTTTCCTTCCTGTTTATATACACAAAGATAATCAGAGGCAGGGTAAAGCTCTTAATAGAAAAATGCTGGTAGAATAGAATAAACAGATGTGTACTGATGCTCTCACATAAGGGAAGTCATGGCTCAATTAGCCACTGTAAACTAAACCCTGTATATGATTCAGCACAGGGTTAATCCTTTATATTGACATTTTGCACTTAAGCTGATGATACTGGCCTGACACAGCCCCAGCTGAGCAGTAATGCAGGGCATCTTCCTGAAATGTAGGTATATAAATGTAATCACTGGGGCAATTTAATGTCCATCACATCTACAGTTTGCATGCGTAAATGTACAGAGTAACAGATGGTGGTGCTCGTATTGTGTTTCTGATTGCGTGTTTCACTGCACGCACGCATTTGCAGTTGAATAAAAAGCTCTCTCTACAACCATTGCGCATTAAAGCCCCCCTCTCTCCAGCTACTCAGGAACAATACAATTCTACCCCCTTTGCCTGTTTTTCATTCATTTCCACCACTCTAAATGTGTGCTCCTTTTTGTCATTTCACACATTTTCTTCATGTGAATTAATACAAAAACCTAACTAAAATGTCAGTCAGGAATGAAAGTGTGAGGACAGGAGGCTCCCATTACTGAATAACTGAGGGGAACAAAGGGGGCAGAGGCACATGGCAAAGGCAGAGAGGATGATTGTGGAAGGAAGTAAAGGAGGAATGAGGTCACTGAAAGGAAGGAAAGAGAAAGTGCAGAAAAGACAGAAAGTGGAAAATGGAATTCGCCACCATAAGCGTTGTGTCACATGACCTGGGACTGAAGGAAACCACAGGTAAACGTAACCTACATCTCATTTCATTTACATTCCACTTCACAAAGTAGCACTCAGCTGTATGAGTTACTTTTTTTTTTTTCTAAAGAAAATTATTAGCTACAAACATTCACTGTTTCAAGGACTGTTGATGAGATGATTCACAGATAAACATTTTGAATTTGACTCTCCTCAGTAAAGCTGGAAATGTCATGTTGTTTCTATTCATGTTTTGACAACAAAATATAAGATTCTGTTAAATGATGATTGTCAATAGCAAAATCACTCCTACTGTTTTATTGGGGTGTGCAACTCTTACTGTCCTTTCAGTAGCCTCTAAACAGCTGGCATTAACCTATTGAAACGTCAACGCTGTGCATGCTGTCATGTGAATTTGCAATTTTTTAAAGCTTACACCTCAGCAGCACAGAGGCTATGACGTGATTTTAACGGTACATTTATTAACTATGTTACCCGTTTGAAAACGGAATCAACAGGAGCGCAGCCTCGCGATAGGAACCTCATAAATCCCATTATGGGTGGAGTCATCAGGCGCTCTCAATCACTGACGTGTGTGAACCAATCCAAAGTCCATAGCAGAAAACTATGCTGGATTTAAATCAACAAACGGCTTGAAACGATAGTTCAATCTGTGCTATAGTGCAACAAGTACTCTTCCTTTGTTACAACATAAGATAAGAGCAGACCGTTTGGAGTTACACTTGGCAACAAAGAAGTTCACAACCTTTCGTTAGTTTTGACCCATCTGTTAACTTAGGTTTGCCTCAGCACTGCTCTTCGAATTTAAAATCGCACCAGCGAAAGCCAGATAGACTTCAGGGGTAGTGAACTTATTGGAAAAACTTTGTGCGAAAACTCACAAGAAATCAAAACACGGGGATACATTTAGTAAATCATGTAACCTACGTTGACGCAAAAGCATTTCTCTGATGTAACTTCAGTCAATTGTGCGGTGTAGAAAATGTTAATTCAAGCTCACAATGCTACAAACCAGAGGTATGGCATTTCACGATTGATGGCGTCAGACAGGAAATCGCAATTTCAGCTCTTGATTGGCTGGGCGTACACCCAAGCCTCACATTTCAAGTCATTGAAAACACAAGAGGTACTGGGACTCACTAAACGTGCTGTCATCTCCCAGGTTCCAATAAACCAGTCTGTCTTGTTCATGGTAACATATGTAGACTTTAGAGATCGGTTAAATGTCAAATGTATTTTATCAAAATACCAAAACGATTCTTTGAAGCTAGTGAGGATGTAGGTCTGTGATATAGACTCAATCAAAGATGAAGGCTGAGCTTGTTCTGCCGAATGTCCTCCTGCCAAGACGTCTGCCGACAGCGGCGGCTGTATAGAGGATCCTCTGTTCTCTCACACAGCGTAAGTGTTGAGGTATTCCAGCTGCCTCGCATTTCCTGGCACGGCCTTGTTGTGTCATAGCACGCGTCTCTGTGTTGTTAAGAGGGTAGTTTTTTGTTTGTTTGTTAGTTTGTTTTTTAATATACATTTTATACATGAGATATACATTAGTACACAAACTGGTAAGAGTGAACAAACAGATTTAAAAGGGGTAGATAAATATTATGGAGAAATGTATTATAAACCACGAAATTCAATGAAGTCTCTTTCTCCAACAGCGAAGCGCTCATTGGCTTAGACAAGACTATCGATTAATTAGCCGAATAATTAATTGACCCGGATGATTACATTGCAGTCGGAAGGGGAGAATTGAGGGTGTCCTGTTGCACAACATTCTGTCCGGGTTCGCTGATCTTTGCATGATCCGAACGTCTATTGCCCATTCATTGTCCCCAGCGTTTTACCAAATCTCCACACGCATCACGTTACCGGGAAACGGTGTGCACACCGCCTTCTTGTACAATGATTTTAATATGTGTTTTTAAAATAGGAGGGGAGCGTTTGACTATGACAATTCCTTACAACTGCAGCGCTGAGAAAGCAATGAAAATATTGTCCAGAAGAGGGCGGTGTGGTCAAGCTGTGGACATTGGCACACCAGCGTCAAACAACAGGGCAAGGGTGAACACGTCGTCGAGTGCTGCCACGTATCTGTAATTGTAGGTAAAGGAGTCGCGCTTTAAATCCCCTCCATAATGTTTTAAAAAAAACCCTTCCATGCTGGTGAAAAGCTGCTTTAAACACTTCCAGTGGTAGTGTTTCAGAGAAGCATCTATCTGCAGCACAGATTGGGTTGTGTACTGTGAGCTGGTCCTCAGTGTAGGCTGATTGACAGGCCCAGAGTTGTGCTGGTGTTTAGAACTGAATCACAGATTTCACCTCAAACCAACATTAACACAGGTTTTGTGATGTATAACATTTATGTACTCGCTAGGGTTTCTGCCCAAGCAATAATCACAAGCTTCTGTTGTGCATGCAGTGTTTTACTGAATGAGATAGTAGTTTCATCATCATTCCCATGTTTTTTTACAACCTCGTTTGTATTTTTCCCTTGTACTGTCAATGATCACTTTATAGCCTTTACGGCAACTAAATGACAGTGTGCTCACTGGGATGCAATGGAGAATAGTGCAGTAATCATACCTTCAGACAGGGTGACATTGCTGGTGACATTTCCACCTGGTTACCAAGCCCAGCCTTTTAGCGATATGATGATGTGTGTAGAGCATGAGGCCAGCGTTTGCTTCCAGGTTGTGTGTGTGTGTGTGTGTGTTGGTTTGGGGGGGGGTTAAGCTTGTTGTTTCCCTTGGAAACGTCTCATCGACATATTGGTGTTATCAGTGGGGGGGGTGCCCATGTGAGCTAGGTGTGCAAGGATGTGCAGGGTTGCAGTGTATCAATCGCACCTCTAGAGACTGTGATGTCATTAGTGAAAGCTTGTGGCAGAACATTTCTGCCTCACTATGAGGGCCAGCTTTTTAGAAATATGGATTTGTCCCAGCACTGAAGAGGGAGGCACCAGTGTTCAGTTCTCAGCTCTGGCAGATAAGCTCCTTGGCTTCACTGCACACCGCACCCTGGCCACAATATCCATACAAGTACTGTGTCTGCCAAAGTGGACATTCCCACATTTACAAATTATAGAGAATGTTCATGTATCCCCCCCCCCCCCTCTCTCTCTTTCTCTCTCTCTCTCTCTCTCCCTCCCTCCCCCTCTCCCTCTCGCTATCTCTCTGTCATATACACACAGAACCGGGGTGTAAAGGTAGGCAGCACCTGTAGGGCTGTATAGGGGTGACAATGCTGGACTCTTTCGCCTTCCTCTTGACATTGACAGTCAGTTTGTGTGTCAACGTGTCGGGATAGTGAGCGATCGCTATCAGCGGCCTGGATTGAACTGACCAAAGTGCACGAAAACTCTGGAGGAGGCGCCGCATGTGTCTGGGTCAGGGAAACTGTATAACGCTACATCGGACCGAGAGGCAAGCGACACGCGTTACGGCCAAGCCGTTCTGAACGGTGACAGGTAAAGACGGCAATCTGGAGCCGCAGACAGCATAGTTAGCGTTAACAAGCGTTGATAGTCTTGCAAAAAAGTGACATTGGTTGAGCTAGATTCATATATCGAATATTTTTTAATAATTAACTGGGTGACATTTGACTGAACTGTACACTTTGCACTGGTGTTTAGATTGGAACAAGGATAATGGAACGTACTGCAACTGTATCAGTTATTTACTTTAAATACAATGTTAATATCACGCACGAATGTGTCCAATCAAAGCATCATGTTAAGGGTAATAATTTCGTACCTATAACTTTACTGCAAGTGGGAATTTACTAGAAAGCACAGACCGCTGATGCGGAGAAAATCATGCGTAAATTTTAAAAAGGACTCCTTTCTCTTCTTTTATCGACAGTTGAGTTAAATTAACATGACAATATTTCCCGAAAACTCTGCTAAAAGGGAAAGCGAGGCAATTATTACGACAGGTTAAATAAACGTTTGACACCCAGACCTGTGGATGAGAGTAGGGTTGCATACATGTTTATTTTATGTATTAGCAGTCCTTTATATAACTGTCGTCTAATTGTTTATTTACTTAGTTACGTGCATTTGTCAGGTAAACCCTTGAAGTATCCGTAACACACACCTAGGCTAATCTGGGGCGCATAGTTGGCATTACGTGCCATGTACAGTCAAGCAATATGTCTGCAAAACTAGATAAGAGATCAGATGGCAAGAGGAAAACTATTTATATGGCCTAATAGTCACTTCGATAACAGAAATGACAGTGCTGCCAATGTTGGTTAATGTCATAGTGTAGACTGCAACAAGCGGTGCACTAGTCTTGATTTGCTGTATTGTTAAACATTTTAACAACGTTTCAACACAGATTCGTGCTCACAAATGACTTCGGTTATTCAAGTTGTAATTTGTATGGCGCTAATAGCGCCGCGCCATCACGCATAGTCTTATCGGAGAGATTCTGCTCCCTGTGATCTCTGAGCGATCGAAAGTTTCGTTAATCAACCATGCTTCTCTGAGTTATCAGGATACTATGGAAAAACACCCCTGGTTAGCGAGGCTGGATCTGAATACATTTAAATGGTTAAAAAAGAGGAAGACTCGTTGAAGATTAGTTCTGTCTATCTCTACAGGTTGCTGATATGGCGCAGGAGAAGACGCCATGGAAAGAGTTTGTGGAGAAACTCAGTGTGCTGCAATGGGTGCTCACCTTCCTGCTGATGGGTAAGAGAGAGCAGCTCACCTGAGCACCTCACACACCCATCCGCTTGTGTATGATAGGCTGTACATCATTATGCCTTTGCCACACGCACATACACACAAACACCACTTGTGCATCAGTGGTGAAGTCCATTTACATCCACGCACTGATTACCAACATCTGACAGGCTCACTTACAGACAGAAGCAGCCCTAATTATGTATTCTTCTGTTAACCAGTAATCTACTGTGTGATACACTTTTCTGGTGTGCTCATCTGTCTGCCTCACTCTGCCTGTGTCTTTCCCTCTGCTTGAGCAGGTGTGTCCTGTGTTCTGTTGATGGTCTACCTGATGTTCACCTCTCTGTGGCTCCTGCCCACTGTCTACATGATCTGGATGGTTATGGATTGGGACACGCCAGAGAGAGGTACTAACCCCTGCTCCTTACCCCAAAAACAACAGCCCAGAATTCAAAATATCTCTTCACTGCCCTCAACCAGTTCCTTCCATTTTCCTATAAAAAAAAATAAATTAACTGAGACAGATTAAAGCACATGACTGTCATTCAAGGAAAATTGCTCACACACACAGTATCCCCCTACATGTGTCACTGGTGCCCAAGCACAGTTAAATATAATTCTCTCTTTGGCCACTAGGGGGCAGGCGGAATGAGTGGGTGAGGAACTGGACTGTGTGGCAGCACTTCCAGGAGTACTTCCCTGTGAAGGTGAGCAAGGATCTGTCACAGAGTTGGGAGAGTGGCTACGCTGTTTGAAGGTTTACGCTGTCTGCACTGTGTACTTTTTTTGACACACTCTTCCCTTCCACAGCTGGTAAAGACAGCAGAGCTGAACCCCAAGAAAAACTACATCCTGGGGTCACACCCCCATGGGATCATGTGTGCCGGAGCCTTCTCCTGCTTCAGCACAGAGTGCAGTGGGTTCAGCCAGACCTTCCCGGGCATGCGCCCCTGCCTTGCTATCCTGGCTGGCCTCTTCCGACTGCCACTCTACCGCGACTACCTCATGAGTGCAGGTTGGGGCGTTTGGGGGGGGGGGGGGGTAGTTTTTGCTCACCAAGATGCATTTCATGAGAGTTTTGTGTTTGTGGCCACGTATCCACACCAAACTGTCTTCATGCCCTCCCCTCCTCATGCACTCTGCACAACTTTCTCTCTTCATTATTTACCTCCCTCTATGCTTTAAGCGCTCCTTCACCTCACCTCTCCTCTTCTCCCCTCCCCACTCCTCGCTCCTTTCTCCCCCCTCCCCTTTCTCCTCCTCCTCTTCTTTTCTCTTTCTCCTCCTCTTCACCTTCCTGGCTTGTCCTCTCCTCTCCTCTTCTCCTTCGGCAGGTATGTGCCCAGTCAGCAAACCCAGTCTGGAGTTCCTTCTCTCCAAGAATGGCAGCGGTAATGCAGTGGTGATTGTGATAGGGGGCGCTGCTGAGTCGCTGTCCTCCTCCCCAGGGGTTAACACTGTGGTGATGAAGCAGAGGAAAGGCTTTGTCAGGCTGGCTCTGGAATACGGGTGAGAGGGGGCGGGGACTGGGGGATAGGGGAGAGAGGGGGCAGGGTGGGGTCGTACTGGGGCTGTAGTCGAGTTGCAGAGAAAATGGAAGGGGTGAGTCCTGGGGAAAGACTGGGGAGGACGTGGGGATGAGATTAGGGTAAAGGAAGTACAGATGATTCCTCCTCTTAGTAAAGGCTTGTGATTAAAGTCTTGTGCATTTATAATTTATTACTCCTTGACATCGACCCTCTGACTTATTTAAGCTTTAGGTTTGTCTTCTAAAATGCATCTCCTTTCTCTGGCTGTAACCACCTACACCTCCAGAGCTGACCTGGTGCCAGTCTACAGCTTTGGGGAGAACGAGCTGTTCCGGCAGGTGGTGTTTGAGGAGGGCAGCGTGATGCGGGCCCTGCAGACAGCCTTTAAGAAAGTCATGGGTTTCGCCCCCTGTCTGTTCATTGGCCAGAGCTGGGGCCTGGTCCCGTACAGGACTCCAATCACCACCGTTGGTCAGTGATGATGTCACAATGACTCATTTTGTTTCCACTTACTCTCTGTACTCTCTCACTACAATACTGTACCTACAGTGGCTTCGGAAAGTATTCAGACCCCTTCACTTTTTGCACACTTTGCAGTGTAGACTAAATGTAGATTAAATGTATTCTTTTGGCCCTCAGTTTACGCACAGTAACCCATAATGACAAAGCATAAACATTTGTAGAAATTTTTGCAAATTTATTAAAAATCAAAAACTGAAATCTCACATAAGTATTCAGACCCTTCATTCAGTACTTTGTAGAAGCACCTTTGGCAGCAATCACAGCTTTGAGCCTTCTTGGTTAAGTCTCTATGAGCTTTGCGCACCTGGATTTGGGCAGTTTCTCCCATTCTTCCTGGAAGATCCTCTCAAGCTCAGTCAGATTGGATGGGGAGGGTCTGTGAACTGTCATCTTCAGGTCTCTCCACAGATGCTCTATGGAGTTCAAGTCCGGACTTTGGCTGGGTCACTCAAGGACATTCAGGGGCTTCTTCAAAGCCACTCCAGCATTGTGTTGACTGTATGCTTCGTATTGTCATGTTGAAAGGTGACCCTTTGCTCCAGTCTGAGGTTGTGTGCACTCTGGAGCAGGTTTTCACCAAGGACTTCTCTGTATTTGGCTGCATTCATCCTTCCCTGAATTCTGCCCAGTCTGTCCATCCCTGCCGCTAAGAAGCACCCCCATAGCGTGATGCTGCCACCACCATGCTTCACTGTAGGGATGATATTAGTCAGGTGATGAGCAGTACCTGGTTTCGCAAGGTGTAGCGCCTGGAGCCCAGCCCAAAGAGTTCAGTTTTTGTCTCATCAGACCAGACAGTCTTTTTCCTCATGCCTTCAGAGTCCTTTAAATGCCATTTTGCGAACTCTAGGTGGACTGTCATATGCTTTTTATTCCAGAGTGGCTTCTATAGCCACTCTACCATAAAGGCCTGATTGACGGAGTGCTTCTGAGATGGTTGTCCTTCCGGCAGGTTCTACCATGTCTGCAGAGGACTTCTGAAGTGACTTCTGAGTAGCCATTGGGTTCTTGGTCACTTCCCTGACCAAGGCCCTTCTTGCCCAGTTACTGAGTTTGGCCAGATGGCCAGCTCCGGGAAGAGTTCTGGTTCCAAACTTCTTCAATTTCACAATGGTGGAACCCAGTGTGCTCCTGGGAACATTCAAAGGTTTAGAAATGTTTTTATACCCTTACCCAGATCTATGCCTTGACACAATTTGATTGCAGAAGTCTACGGGTTCCGTGGACTTCATGGCTTGGTTTTTGGTCTGACGTGTACTGTAATTTATGGGACCTTATATACATAGGTGTGTGCCTTTCTAAATCATGTCCAATCAATTCGATTTGCCACAGGTGGACTCCAGTCTAGTTCTAGAGACATCGCAGCGATAATCAAAGTAATCAGGATGTACCTGAGCTCAATCAGTTTTTGATTTCTAATAAATTTGCAAAAATGTTTTTGCAAAAAAAAAAATGTTTTGCTTTGTCATTATGGGTTATTGTGTGTAGATTGATGGCCAAAAGAATACATTTAATCCATTTTAGATTAAGTCTATAACGCAACAAAGTGCGCAAAAAGTGAAGGGATTTGAATTCTTTCCAAAGACACTATCTCGTCTTCAGGGCTGTGTCCGTGTCTGACTTCATATACATGTGCGCCTCTATTTCAGTTAGGCTGTCCAACCTTTGTGTGAGTGAGCATGTGTACATACACGTGTGAGTGTATGTGTGTATGTGCATGCACGTGTGAGCGTGCCCATGTTTATGAATATACGTGTGTAACTGTGTGTGCATGTGAACGTGTATGTGTGAGTCTTTCTGAAGATATTCATGTGTGACTATATGTGCTAGTGATGGTATTTGTTCATTTGTGTGTGTGTTCGTGACCCCTCCCTCTCTCCCTCAGTGGGTCGGCCCATCTCCGTGCCCCATATCTCTTCTCCTTCTGAGGAGGTGGTGGACCACTACCACGGCCTGTACATGGAGGCTCTGACCCAGCTCTTCCACGAGCACAAGACCCTCTGCGGCCTGTCTGAGAGCCACCAGCTGCACATCATTTAGACCCAGCACCGGATCATCATCATCACAGAATGACTTACTGGTACTGAATCCATCCACATCTTACTGATGGGCTCACCAAATCCCCCACACTGTATCCTGACTGAAACCATAGCATGCCGATTATGTGTACCTTGTGTTCCTAACAGCCATCACTTAGTGATGGTTTAACCCATTGACTCAGCGTTGGTGCTGGAGGCCCAAAATCCTATAGCTCAGGTTTCCTATCTGTCTTTAATATTACGTTCAGTCAAGGCAATGACCAGCTGAACCATGTGCTTGAGACCTGGACAGCACAACAGACTGCGCACACAGTGATCCTCCAGGACCAGGGCTGATAAGCAGACGGGGCATGCGGTGTCTTCTCTTGCACTGAACAGCCAATGACTGTCACTGGAGGAATCCTGCTAGCCAACCCCTGTTCCCAGCCAGACTGTGGTTATGAAGCATAATAAATCAGAGAATATTTTTGAGTTAACGTTCACCTCCCGTAAAAAAGTTAGCTCCTAAAACTTGCCCTAAAGAGTGAAGTTTTTAGTTATGTTCAATGTACCTTTTAGTGAAGTGTGATTGAAAACACTGTTACTGAGGGCATTTACAGCAAACATACTACTGCAAATCTTATTTTTCAGTATGAAAGGTTATTTTGTAAGAATATGCTGGTTTTGCAGATCGAGTATTGGAATTGTGTGTAATTGTGGCTAAAATGCCAGGCTGGGACTAAGTGCCATTTTGGTTTTTATTTTTTACAATATAATAATTATAGCTAATCTCTGTGTAATAGCTAAGTTCACTCAGGTTGCCTGGAGCCATGTCAGAGGCCTGTTGTAGGCTATGGTGGTGTAGTTTGAGAAGGGACCCTGTCTGAGTCTGTATGCTGTGATGTATGTGTAGGACAATGGGACCCAAGTCACCTTTTTTGGTGTGATTTTTGCTGTTGCCTTTTTCAAGATTTCCGTTCTTTTGTCAGAAGAATTTACATGGTCATCAACTTCTTTATTAATTAAAGCCTCTCCCTCACTGATTAATTGAACACAGATAAATCATGAGTATTACTCCCCAGTGACTGTAAATTTTAAGGAATGACTTAAAATTCTTGTCAGGAGTCTTGATCAGAGCTTCTACAAATTATCACTCATTTAAAGAGAAAAAATATTCACAAGCATGTTTAAATGATATGTTAAAAAGCTGTTGACGCAGTTGTGATGTAATCCAAAGGTTTCCACCTTCAGACATCGGTATTCAGGTATGGCACAGACAGGATTGCAGTGAGCAGCAGTGATTGGTGGGTGCTATCTTTCAGCCAATCAGAACTGCTGAACAGAGAGCATTAAATGAGGTCTGGATGACTAATATAACTGGTTGTTTTATTGACCAGATTGTAGAGCACAGAGACAGATATCCCAATGCCTTTGTTTAGTGTTCTGCTACTACTGAAGGTTATTTAATGATTTTTATTGTAGAATTTGTCTTAGTTGAAAATGTGTTCTTCGAGCTATTCTCAGGATTCTTGCACTTCGTCACTTTCAACACAGACTGAGGGAGGGTAGGAAGGCTCCAAGCCAAAGAACATGTCATATATTCAAGGGAGTATTTCACCAGACTGTAAATGTGATATTATCAACAAAAAAAGACTTCATTAAAAACAGTACCAACACTGTTTTGTCTGTTTGATGATGGAAATAACTGACTAAAGAAAAACCATGACATGCCCATTTTCTCACAGAAAAATGACATCACAGATACAGACTGCTATTAGATTTTAAGCAAAGAGGCACAGACCTAAGAGAACAAGTAAAATAGCCTGCTGTTAACCTTGTGTACCAACCCACACCACCAGGTGCCTGACCATGTGCAGACCCTCACAAAGCTTACTTAAGACAATGAGTGACTGCATTTACAGCTTCATCTGCTACAGGTCAGTAAGAAAATGCAAACTATCCCCAAAATCACCATATGTTCTACCTTAAAAATTTTGGAGAAAAAGTGAAATTGTAGAACACTGGAGTACAGTTTAGTGTACATGGCACAATAATTGACTAACAACCACAACAGCCTATACTTCCAGTGAATAACTGAGGCAAAATATGAGCTAATGAATCCTTAATACCTCAAGTTGATAGAAATACAGTTAATACAGATTACATTTTCAGTTTTCCTTCCTTTATTATACAATGTGGACCACTATGTACATACATTTAAAAGCAATTACTAATTTTTTACAAACACTATGACATTTTTTAATATATACAACTACAGAAGAGTGAATATAAATGCACATATGAACACAAAGGAGAAAAGCCATACAACCCACTAGACAACATGCCATCAAATATAACCGCAAAGGTGAAAAGAAAGAGTATTGTCCATAGCACATAGTACAAGAAAAGACAAATCTTCAGGTGAGCATATCGTACGCACACTAAAAACGTTAATCACTGAAGTGCATGTAAGCGAGGCAGGCCCCTGGCATAGCAGATACTCTCACTCACAGACAGCAGTCTCAACAAAACAAGCAATACACCCAAGAGCTTGCACCACACAGGGACTACTTTGTGTGTGTGTGTGTGTGTGTGTGTGTGTGTGTGTGTGTGTGTGTGTGTGTGTGTGTGTGTGTGCTTACTAAAAAACAAATACATTAAATTAACGGCTTTGGGCCTTTACAAATTCATGAATCATGGGTTTGAGCCTGCAATCCCATGGCTGGACCCCTGATGCTCCTCCCTGCTCCATTCAGTCATGCACACAGGGCATGGACCAGGGTACTGCCCAAGCTTACTTCCCTCCTGTTCTCCAGTGGACAGTTTGCTGGCCTGGACTTATTTACACACACACCCAGCAGGGCAGGAGACACACTGAGGCCCCCAGCTCACTCTCACAGGCAGCTCCCTGCCACTGCAGGCTGGATCTTCCTGTGTTACTGTGGGCCATGAGCACTCGCAGTGCTGTGGATCCGCTCCCTCAGGGTGGGTGGAAGGGAATGAAACCTCCATTCACACACTGGTGTTACACCGTCCACTTCAGGCATCTGTGACAGGGAGAGAGAGAGGGTGTGTCAGCAGGCACACATCAGGTGAAACTGCTGTCAGTATGAGCCGTGCACTCACAGTGATATTGCATCTCTTGTGTGAATGTGCATCAAGAGTGTGTGTGTGTGTGTGTGTGTGTGTGTTTATATGCACGCATGTGCACAGGCAGTACCTGGTTTCATGGTGTGTCCCTAGGCAGCGTACACAGCAGTAGCGCGCCCCACACGACACGCAGGTGTAGCTGGAGGGGAAGCCGCACACAGCACAGAAGTGCCGCTGCGGAAACTTGGAGGGCGGGGCACACGCTGTCAGGTAGTTGGGGCCCTCACTCATACTCAGGTTCTACAGGGAGGGAAGGGAAAGATGGAGAAAGAGGAGGGGGAGAGAGAGGGAAGGACAGAGAGAGGGGAGAGAGGAGAGGCAGGGCAGAAAGGCAGAGGGGCAGAGGGCAAACAAAGGGAGGAAGAGGAGGAAAGGAGGAGTAGAGAGATGAGGAGAGAGAGGGACAGGTAGACAAAGAAAAGAGCAGAAAGTGAGAGATGGGGAGAGGCAGAAGAGAGTGATCAGTTTGCATGTACAGTTCCAGTGATGAAGGGGGGGGGGGGGGGTGTTGTCCTGTAGGTGCCTCACCTCTTCCTCCAGGAGAGCCTGGAAGTTCTTGCGGAATCTTTGCTTGAAGTGGTCACCTCTCGTCTTCTTCCTCTTCTTACCTGAGGAGAAAAGGAAAGACAAACGGGTGAGAAGGAAGGACAACCAGGGCGAGAGGGTGTTTCCCACAGTGTGAGTGCAGCAGACAAAGGTGGACCTCAGGGGGCTGAATAAAGAGAAGAGCAAAGGGGGAAGAGGGATGGAGACCCCAACTACCAAGGAAAACGGAGGAGAGAAAATGATACCTTTCAGAGGAAGCGACATCACCGTGTTCGTGAATCCAGTTGTTGGACACCATGGCATCCATTTCAGGGTCTGTTATCCACTAAATCTGCCTCTATCAACAATACTGTTCTATACCACCGGATCCTCATTTCTAAACCAATAAAGACCACCAAGTTGTCAAGGTATCTTATACCTGTGTCATGCAATGCTTAAATGTTAATGATCTTAGTGAGTAATTACAATCATTCAACAGTTGTTTTTTAACCAGAGGTCAAAAGCTTCGTACGTTGTTACTACAAGAGGCTCAAGAATAAGAATATGCTATTTGTAGTATCCTACAGCACATCATACAACTACTAGTTTTTGTGACAATCGTTTTTGTAACGTGGGTCTTAAGCCGTTTCTCCTCTCACCGGACTCGTTGCTCTCGTCGAACTGGGGCAGCCTCTTGGCCAGCTGCGGCAGGCTGGCGTGCGGATCGTCCTGGAAGTTGTCCTTTTCGAGGGCTTCTAGCTGCCTGGTGAGCCGCCGCTGACGCGTGGCGCGGTCCAACACCCGCCGTTGGTTGGCAGAGTCTTGGGAACGCACTGGAAGAGGGGTCGCGACCCGGGGACACGGAGCGGCGGAAGATAACGTTAGCTAACTATAAAACCCAAGACCTGTTCATTTCATTCATCCCAACATCTACCCAACATGTCTGTCCTCTGCTAACCAGAAGCGTCTTCAATTCAAAACCCTGACGTTAGCTAACTAATGCTAACGCTAGCTACCTTACTGTATATCCACGTTGTTACCCACAACGTCAAAGATTACTAGCATACCTAACTTAATTAAGGTAATCTAATGATCATACAGTTTTCGAGAGCTAGCTAGCGATGATGGATTCAATCAAGAAGCTGGGAGGTTATAGTGCATACAGTTACCAGTTGCCGACATGGAAACTTCGAGAAAATTCAAGTCAGGGAACGTTAGTTAACTCTACACAGGTATGCACAGTTATCTAGATTCTAGACAACTACCTAGCCACAGGAGTTAGCAACTGAACGAACTAAATAGTCAGGTATCTACGTTACGTTGCTGCGTTCAGTAAACACTACTAGCTAAATCCTTGTTAGCAAACCTAACATTAGCTGTGTTACAGCTTAAACCCCTTCGTAAGACAAGCGGCAACTTCGCTGGTGGCAGCTACAAACGCTTTTTGATTGTATGCGAGTTATAATACCTGTTATTTTCTTTTCAACCGTCTTGGCGTCTTCATTTGGACGAAAAGTCGGCATTTTGATACAGGAAAATCGTCTACGGCAAACGTGCTTTTCCGGTAAAAACAAAGACCGGGGCAGGAGGCGCGCTATTCCGGCGTAAGGCTCAAACAGCCGAGGCCCTCCAATGGAGAGGAGGCCGGCTGCAGGGAGGAGCTGCACTTTAAACGTCAGCACTGGGCTCAGACCCCGGTCAGTTCTCTCCATCAATAGGAACTTCATATGCTTTATTATCATCATATTAGCGGATAGAGGTTGAGCCGTGGCCACCAATATTTCGCCAGTAAATGTCAACATACCTCCTGGCTTTCTTTCGAATACATAGTAGCTGACCCCGTAGACGGGAGTGCTTATGAACAGCTGGTAAAATTGTGATAAATGAATCTCTAAAATGGATTTCTAAGAATCGTAAAATAACCCTAAGATTTTAAACAAATCTGTTTGGATAATACATTACCATTACCAATTAAGCAATTTTTATGGAAACAGTACTGTTATTTGCATACATTCTGAATAAATGTATTTGTACGTATCCAATTTGGATTGGATGTATTAGCACAGCAAACAGCAGGGGGTGCTGGTGACATCCTGTCATCCCACCTGTGTTGTATCATTTATCAGGTGATGCCAAAAATTCTCCTTCACTAACGGCACAAAAGACCTCCAACAGCAAGTCCACTGCTGGAAACTGAGAAGCATCCAAAACTAAAACAGTTTTGAGTCTTGTGAAAAGTGTGTGAAAATACTGGATCAATAAAGCAGACTGTGTAACCAGATTGTAGGACAGACCAGATGGTACTCGGAGCACCAGGGTGCTTAATGGACAGTTAGAGGGCAAGAATTCCTGGGATTTAGAACAGGTAGGTGAATCACACACTTCATAATAACCACCGACCAGTCATCTCATGTGGTGCAGATGTTTATTTAAATTGGAAGAAAGAAAAAATGGATTGTTGAAGTTGAGTCTGGTCATAATACTGTCATTTTACTCCTTTGCAGAGGCTGGAACAGAGGGAAAGAGCTCTTGCACGTCACAGCAGAACAGTCCTTCTGAAAGCCTCCCCAGTCTATGGCTGAAGGAGTGTGCAGGTGGGCGGATGGATGAGGGGGCAGTGCACGAACAATGAATTAAAAAAGAAATGATTAAAACGGAAAGGATTAAAAAGAAAATTAAAAGAAGTCCACGTCCTCAGGGGCATCCAGGTCGCGGTATTCAATGATGTTGCGCGGATCGCCACGGATCATCCTGGAGGGTGTGGCCACGGCAGCAGATAGAGAGGTTACAAGGAGACATTACTGATTCATACGATACAGCACCCACACTCAGCTCCCAAAATGTTCCATTTTGCACGAGAAATGAGAGTTTGCTGACCCAAGGTCTCTTGTCACCATATCCCAACAGTGACATGCAACGCAAAGAGACAGGCTGCAGTTCTACCTGGAGCCTTAGGAAGGCGGTGTAGAGCAGCGACTGGCAGCGGTCCTACCTGTTACGGGGCTTCCCGGGGTAGCCTCCCTGACCACGGAAGTTGTCATAGTTACCCCTGCCTCCCCCATACTGGTTTGGGGGGTACGGAGGGCCACCTTGGACAGAGGAAATATAGAGTTGGCCTGTAAGTTCCCATCTGGGCTCAGCAATACAAGAGACAGCAATGGGGGGGGGGGGGGGGGGTTTAAGTACAACACAAACGTAAGGCGTTACCTCCGTATCCAAGGACTGGGGGGCGGGGCTGGCCGAACCCAAGGAGCCCCTGCGGAGCCTGGTGCGGGAAGGGCAGACCTGGGGCGAGCACTCCTGCACCGACAGAGAGAGAAAGGCACTGAGCATGTGCAGGGGACATGCAGGGTTCAGCACAGCAACTCAAGGCAGAAGTTGCCCATAAGTGCAGATCTACGACCAGATTCCTCAACCTATATTCCAACCTTAGGCATCATCGGGTAAACAGAAAAACTAGTCCTAGATCAGCATTTAAGTGCAACTATAGTGCTCCCTATCGTAGGGGTTATGGGGCAGTAATGGTAGAACTGTCATGCTTTAAAGTTAAGTGCGAGAATTGTTATATA
Organism: Megalops cyprinoides; assembly: GCF_013368585.1. Lineage (NCBI taxonomy): Eukaryota > Metazoa > Chordata > Actinopteri > Elopiformes > Megalopidae > Megalops > Megalops cyprinoides. Next base: position 21,497,707 of record NC_050585.1, on the reverse strand, counting down.
GAACAAAGAAAAACAGGTCTGAGATCAAGAGTGGACCTTCTATGTAAAATACGCTTTCCTTACTTGCACATATTTTGTAACCATGAGTAAAAATCTGTATGTGTAAAATACAAATGACACACACTACCCTTCTGCATTGTCTGTGTGTATCTTCAAATTTTACTCCAGATTTATAGCTTGGTCCCATTTTTCATTATTCTGTGGTCCCATGCTGTGATGGGCAGATTAAGCAAGTCCTAGTGTATAAATGACTTGTAATGTGGACATCCTGAACATGCAAATACTTATTCGCCCCCTAGTGGAGGCAGTGGGGAATCTCACCCTGTCCAGGTCCTGGGGGAGGAGGGGGCTTGATCTCAGGCAGGGCAGGTCTCTTAGCATCCATAAGGAAGTTGGTGAAGAAGACCACCTCCTTCTTCACCTCCTCAATCTTGTCGCCATGCTTGTTCAGGATGTGTTTGCGCACAAACTCCGGGCCCTGGGAAGAGTTTGCAAAGGAGCGGAGGAACAACACTGCCATTAAAATGAGTTTGCAGTTTAAATAGAAATGAAGAGATGGAAAGGGAATTCCTCCCAGTGGTTGCCACCCAACCCCCAAATGTTCCGGCACCCCAGTGGTTGAAGGCAGCTAAATACACCTCAAATGAATCGCGCACGCGCACACGCACACACACACACACACACACACACACACACCTTGAACTTCTTGCCACTGAGCGGGCACAGCCACTTGTCCTTGCCGAGCTCCTGAGTGTTTGCCGATACAAACTTCTCCACCTCCTGCTCAGGGTCCTTGCGGCCCATCTTCCCAGCCTCCTCCTCGGACAGAGTCTCCTTCACGCTGAAGAGCGGGCTCAGCTTCTCCTCGAAGGTCTTCTGCCACTCGGCCACTGTCACACGCATAAATGGAGGGACTACAACTCAACACGCCTCACACAGAAATGCTGTCATGGGCTGACATCAGTCCCACCACCTGCTTTTTAAAGCAACTCACTTTTAAACTGTCAAACATGAAACACACACATCTATCGTGTTTAAAACTTGAAGCTCAAGATGTTGTAGCATGCTGGCAAGTGCGGTAGAATGTCAGTAAGGAAAAGAATTGCAGGAGACTAAGGAAAGTGCAGCGTGAGAGTAAGGGTAGAGTATGATGAGAGTATGGACAGCACAGGGTGAGAGTAAGGGCAGAGTATGATGAGAGTATGGACAGCACAGGGTGAGAGTAAGGGTAGAGTATGATGAGAGTATGGACAGCACAGGGTGAGAGTAAGGGTAGAGTATGATGCGAGTATGGACAGCACAGGGTGAGAGTAAGGACAGAGTATGATGAGAGTAAGCACGGTGTGACGGGCTTGGCTCACCCTCTCCGTGTGTGATGCGGTTGGGGGGGATGGGGCCGCGCACGTGAACGATCCCGCAGCGGTTGGGCATCTCGTCCTCATTGGGATAGTCGCAGTTGTTGTAGTAGTCGATGGAGTGGACAATGCGAAGGTAGAGCAGCAAGCGGTCCAGCACCTGTGCAGGGAGACGGGGCAGGGGGAGGGTTTTAGGCTGGACCGTCACCTAGTCACGTCACCCAGGACTGCCCCGTTAGCAGAAGCTTTCGGGCTTACACTTAATGCACATTCCCGGAAGTTTGATTGTTTCCAAGGCCAGTGGAAGCCACTCAGGTTACACGCTGGCTTCATTACAAACCTTGACCAGCTTGTCGTCCCTCTCCACGGTGATTTCGGCAGGGTTGCCCTCCTTGTTGCTCTCCTCTGTCTCCGCCCCCCCGGCGCCTCCCATAAGCTCCTCCTCCTCGGCGCTCACCTCCTCGATAAGGTAATCAGTGATGTTCTTCAGGATGGGGTTCTGAGCAGGGAGCTGGCAGGAGCAGAGGAGGGAGGGAGGGAGGGAGGGAGGGAGGAAGAGAGAGAGAGAGAGAGAGAGAGAGAGAGAGAGAGAGAGAGAGATCATCAGCACCATATTGACCAAACAGGTGTGGTCATTCAGGCGACCGAACAGGTGCGGCCGTACCTCCAGGCCCTGCTCCCCCCGCTGCTTCTGGCTCCACAGCCTCTCACGCTCGTCCAGCGCGTGGATCAGCTTGGCCGCCAGCTTGATGTCGTTGCGCAGGACCTGCTTGTGCTGCGTGATGCCGTTGACGTTGCGCACCCTGCGGGCGAGGTCGCGGTTCACCCCGGGGGCCAGCTCGCAGTCCCGCAGCTGCGGAGGGAAGGAGGGAGAGGGATGGCCACCGGGCACCCCGACGTTTCAGCTCTCGCTACTGTATCAGCCCCATTATAAGGGTGAATGTGAACATACAGGAGGCTAAACATCACCAAACCACCTCCAGCCACATATGCACACAGGATCTGTACCAGTCTCTCACAAATGCATGTGTGCGCACACGCTCACACATACTCACATACACACAGGTACACAGACTCACCCGGATGTTCTGAAGGTTCCAGCAGATCTCTTTGATGTTCACACTGCGGTCGAAGGTCACCCAGCAGCGCCTGAAAAACCTGAGGCGGACGGCCAGTGGAAATATTGAACCAGCCCCTGATGCAAATACTGTTATTTCAAAGTAGACAGGTCTGGTAACTTAACTTAAGTTAACTGAGCCAATCGGTACGAGCTACGACAGCATGGGTCACCGACCTGCGCTCTGGCTGGGGGTCGGACAAAGCCACCCGCAGGAACCCTGGGTACCGCCGGCATAGCTGGGGGCAGAGATCAAAGGGGACACGTCAGCGGTCAGTGCTTCATTCCACAGGCCAGCGTTTCAGAGTGCATTACGCCGTGTGTGTGCGTGTGTCTCTGAGGAGGTCAGCTTAAACAGATACAGATAAAGCAGAGCGCCTGCGTGTGGGGCGCGCGGTGCGACTCACAGCAATGATCTCCGCCTTGGAGATGCTGGGAGCGATGCTCCGCATGAACAGGGAGCAGGTCCTGTGCAGTGGGCGAGGCCGGGGCGGCAGCTCCTCCTTTGCCTTCTTCTCCTCCCTCTCCTTCTCCCTCTCCTTCGGCTTCTCCTCCTTCCGCTCCTTCACATCCGCTGAAAGGTGGGGGGGGGGGGGGGGGGGGGGCGGGGGTTCATGAGGCAGGAAACAAACATTTTTAATGAGGTGTTACGTCAACATAACTGCTACCACACTGGCCACCTGCCAGGAAAAATTAAGAAGAAAACAGCACCAAAATTACCCAAACTAGATTAAATTGATTAAAGTGGTTAATATTTTCATCTATTCCTCTAGCCCTCTTTCTTACTCTCTCCTACTCTCTCCCTCTCTCCTCCTCCTCCCTCTCACTCACCCTCCTCCTCTCTCTTACCCTCTCCTTCCTCCTCCCTCTCACTCATCCTCCTCCTCTCCCTTACCCTCTCCTTCCTCCTCCTCCTCCTCTTTGTCCTCGCCCTCCTCTCTCTCGGCCGGCTTGTCGGAGGTGTGGGAGTTGGAGTCTGAGTCGGAGTCGGACTCGCTGTCAGAGGCGCTGGCCTCGTCCTCGCTGTCCGCACTGCGCTTCCTCTTCCTCTTCTTACTCAGCTGGGTGGAGAAGGGAGGGATGGGGGGATGGGGAAGAGAGAGAGAGCATATTCCTGTTAGAGTGCAGTGCTTAAACAGCAGTCTTTATTACATTCCAAGGAATCTGTTACTATTCCTTGATGATTGTCTAATGGCCTGTGTAGCACACCCAGGAACCTAGGGAAAGCACACGGTGTTCAGATACAAGATAAACCAAAAATGCACTGGGTAGCATTTGTTCAACACACTCCCCCTCTAATGTGTGAGGTAAAGAGGGAAAGTTTTTTATTAAGTTGGTGTCACGCTGATACCTGTACTGCATGGAGACATCTCTTTCCTACCTGTGAGTGCCTTGTTGAGTTTGTCTGCAGAAAGTGTTTTGTTAGTGCTGCAGTGTGACTGCAATGAGCCAGCTCATTAGCGGCAGGTTCTGATGCGTGCTGTAGGGGAAGGGATCCTGGCTGAGACTCAGGCTGCAGAGTAAACTCACCTTCTTTGGCTCTGGAGGCTCTTCCTTCTCCGGAACCTTCTCACCCTTATCTTCCCCCTCATCCCCCTCTGCTGCCACCACCACTCCCTTCTGGTTATCCTCCACCCCGGACATGCCACCGTCACCCTGAGAGAGAGCGAGAGAGAGAAAAAGAGACAGGGAGGGAGGGAGAGAGGTGGGAAGACAGAGAATGGGGGGAGGGGGGAGGGAGCGAGAGACCGGGGGAAGAGACAAAGAATGGGTGAGAAACAAACTGATGTCACCAGGGAGTATACTTTGCAATTCAAGCTAATTACTGCACTAGGACAAGAATGTCACATTCCTTATTCTTCTCATAGTCATTATTCCCCAACCAGTATTAGCTAATGATTATATGCTAACAATCTGCTAGCAGCGCACACACACACACCTTCTCCTTGTCGTCTTTGTCTGTAGGTGGTTTGCGGTCCCCCTCCGCCATTCGTGGCTCGTCTCTCTTGGGGGGCTCTGGCCCTGTCCCTCCGGCCGTGGCCCTCTCCTCCTCCTCCTCAGCTGGCTGTTCCAGGATCCGCAGGTCATTCTCCGTCCCCCCCTCCATCTTTATCACCGCTGAGGAAGAGGGACACATATGAACACCAGCACAGGAGGATACCAGCATGTGGAGGCCTCATAACCCACCTCCTCCAGGCAGAGAGATGGTGCCATATGGGACTAAGCCACCTCCCATTTACATTCTGACACGCTTTGTCCGCTGTGAGTGGCAGTGATATAATGTACCAAACTCAAATACTGCAGAAAGGCTGTCAGCTCTGCTTTCGGATCGGACTTCCTGAGCAAAATACCTACTGAGTGGAGTTTTACCTGCGTCCAGGATTTTGATGATGGCGGGGGCACGGTCAATGTCCAGGGAGACGTTGTCGAACCAGCCGTTCTCCATCAGGTACAGGAACACGCCCAGTCGGTTCTGCAGGGCGGCGTGCGCTTCCGCCTTCCGCCGGCCCGCCTCATCCGGGTGGTATTTGGATCGGAACCTGCAGCCCGACAGAGCACATCATCGCCAAAGGAAAAAGGGGTGGGGAAAGGAGGTGGGAAGAGCCAATCAGAACACAGTAACTAGTATCTAATGATACTCCACTGCTAAAACACACTACAAACTAAAGAATGCTTGACCATAAATAAATGACAACAATTCAGTTCCTGGTTTGAGTTCTGCATGAGTGCCGGATAAAGGCCAGTGCACACAGTCAAAGGCATAACAGCACACCGAAATACATCTGCATTACGATAAACAATCATGAATATTAACAGGGTTTTCAACTTTCCTGTTACTGGTGTTCTATGTGCACTGGCCTCTATCAGCTGTAACTGTAGTCACAACTCCAAAATGGAAAAATGAATACTTTTGCACACTCACTTTTGCCTGCACATAAATACATGCTGGAATACTCTCACTGCATCTTGCTAGCTCATTGATGCTTTTCAAATTAAGTGCACAATGATAGGAGGACTGCTCTCATGATGTGTGGACCGGGCTAATGATGGAAGAGTGAGGCTTCATGAAGCCTATGATGGGTGTCAACCTCTTACGTGTGTTCACCAATCACAATACTTTGCTCTCCCCAGCAAAAACACTTGATGAGTTTTGGCAAGTCACTGAGACCACATGATCACTCACTCTCCCATAATTAGTCAAAGAAAAAAAATCTAACGTGGGCTGTGTGAAATGATAAGTGAATAGAGAGATATGTTTAACAAACACTGCTGTGTGTATATCTGTTATGGAGCTGCAGTTCACTGCACTGAGGAATGTGGACTTGAATCAGTAACAAATGCAGGAACCCAGAGGAAGAGTAAAAAGAATAAACAGTTCATAGAAGTACAACAGCAAGTAAAATGAGTTGAACAGCCAGAAGTGTGCACTAAATTTACCTTTTCTTCTCCCAGTTTAACACAAATATACTGGGAGGGTTTCTCTTCTGCCACAAAAGAATCGCTCCACTTCACCCCCCAACCGCATTTTTTTGTGTGTAATGCGCACGCAATTTCTGTTAGGGAGGTCTCGCTTTTGGATAAGGGGCCGTTCCCAAAAAAAAAAAAAAAAAAAAAAAAAAACGAGAGGGGAAAAAAAGGTGTCACACACGCTAAAGAAAAAAAACTTCCCATAAGTGCACAGTACGATTTGTGCCTGTCTACCTAAGAGGCCTGGCACTGAGTGTCTAAAGCAACTGCATTGTGCGCAGTGCACGCCCTGGCTGACTAACAACGACTCCTGCGAGGGGATCCACTGGATTGTTTCGCATCTTCCAAAAAACCTTGTTGTGAAGGAGGGGGAGGAGGAGAGGAAGAAGGTTTGGTTTTGTTAATTTTAAAAAGAATGAAAAAAAATAAAATTAAAAAGCATTGACAAGTCAATCACAATCCAGCACAACTGTGAAACAGAAGTGAGTGAGAAACAGCATGTCCAGGGTTAAGGAGCACAACAGCATTCCACAGTGGCTCTCAGTGCAGAGTCTAACAGTCATGGTACACTAGAAGCCAAACTCACCTCCCAAGTCTGACTTAAACCCCAAAGTTTAAGCTTAAACTTAAATCCTAAGCATATCAGTACCTACTGGTTTACTGACCCCTGCAACGGACCTACTGACAGAGAACAGCACAGTTCTGTTAAATGTTTCACGTTTTAATGTATGGTCTGAACTTAAGCCTGACTTGGTAAGTATTTCAGAAACAAGCGCCTCCAACTACTTTCTGTGCACAGCCTTATCACCAACACTCGATCACTCTCATTTACGGGGGTTCACCTCTCCCACACACTACACTCTAGTGTCACAATCTGAACTAAAACCTACAATGCCTGGGTAAAATCATTAATGTAACAATATATTTAGTGTATGAATAAAGGGTTAAACCTGTGTCTGCATTGTGTATTGAGCCCTAGCTGTGCAATCCTTTCATTGTAAAAAGCTTCATCTCAAAACACACAAGTTTTAGAAAACAGTCCTTACTTCAGCTTCCGAACCCTGTGTCCTCAGCCTAGATCAAATCTACACTCTTTACTTAACTGAACATCATCTGTAGTCAAAATCTTGTGATGGCATGAGGCTCTCTGAACTCCACAATGAGTGGAGCTACTGTGTGCTGTCAGTCACTGACTCATACGAACCAATCAAATGACACTGCACTCCAGAGCTCCCCACTTCTTGTCACATGACCTCTGGAGTGTCACTCAAAAAAAACAAACAAAAAAAAACCACAAGAAACACGCTGCAATTTCATCACCCTACACATCCATTCACTACCCCACAGGCCTGGCAAAAATAAAAACACGCATGAAATTCAGATCTTCCTTTTCCAGGTCAACAAAACACACCTCCCTCCCCTAACGTCCTCTGCCAATACACACCTTCCTCACCAGTCCTCAGCCTTATGCCTCTAGCAGCTCCAAACACACACACACTAATCATCAGCATCATCTCGAATATTCAGCGGAGGTTCAGATAAAGCTGTCCGCTGTGTCCCTCTCTCGCCCCTCTCTCCATCTTCACAGCTTCGCTCTGCCCACACACCCCCCCCAGCATGTCCTGTCCAGACCACTGCAGCACAGACAGCTCCCAGAACAGAACAGCCACAGGCGCAGGACCGTACCACTCCTCATCTTTATGTGCCAGGAAGAAGTCCTGCATCTGCTGCCGGCGGAAATCCAGCTTGTACTCGTTGTAGCGCTTGACAGCCTCTGTCTCGTCTACTGAGTCATCCAGGGACAGCAGGAACTCCTTAAAGTTCTTCATGACAGGGGGAGGAGGGCCCAGGTCCATATCATGGACATTACCCAGCCTGGGGGGGGGGGAGATAGGAAAAGCAAAAGCAAAAGCAAGAGAGGTAGAGAAGACGGGTTAGAAGTTGCTAGCAAGAAGTTTCATTATGAACTTGAGGCTCTGTCTGCACTTCGCTCATAAAAATCTTGCTACTTCTTACCCAGGTGTCCAATGGAAACAGCAAATGCTGTCCGCTTGAACAATCCCTTGGCCCCGCCCACTTACCTGGCCTGGATGGGAATAGCATGATGCTGAGGCATGAGGTGTAAATCCGGGTGGCCCCAGGGCTGTGGAGGGGCATAGCTGGGTCCCCCGCCTCCGCCGTAAGGAAGGTCGTACCCCCCATGATAGGGGTCTCCTCCGTGGTCATCCCTGGGGGGGAGGGGGGGGGGGGGTTAAAGGCTGGGACCAGCAGCAGTGATACTATGACAGACAGATGACTTGGTGCCACTTTAAGAGCCCACCATAGCACATGAAACAGAGCTGATTTACTGCCCAAAGAATCAATTCAACAGGGGGGTTTGGACACAAAATGAAAGCAAAAATCAGACTTTAAATGTTCAAATGCATCCAGATGCCAGACTCACCAGTCTCTCCTCATGCGTTTCTGTTGGGGGCTCATGTCATGTCTCGGGGGGGAGAACCTTTCCCTCCGGCCCCTCTCGTAGTCCCTATACTCCCCCCGGCTGCGCCTCTCACGACCCCTGTCCCACTCCCTTACAGAGGGACGCCAGTTACCATAAACACAGAAGGGACCGTTATTATAGCTGCCATCGAGCACAAATCCTTCATAAGCAAGACAGGGATAGGGATATCTACACTCAGGACAAAAAACTTTAATACACATGAACTAACACCTGTGCTACCACACTACAAACGGAAGACAATCTATGTACTTCAAAACAGTTTCATTGACATGACACATTCTGCTTTTGAGAGGTGACCCGTTTAGCTTTTATTTCACACGCTGCCCCGGATAACAAGCCATTGAGGCGTCTGCTGAGGGGGTAGGACAGTTTCATTATTCAAATTTAATCTTCACCTGACAATTTCAGTTTCTGAACCATAATTCCACCCCCTGACTCCTGACTGCTCTGTCTCTCGTCTGCCTCTTACTCCCTCTCCCTCACCGGTCATTCCAGTCATCTCGTCGTCTGTCCTCCCTTTCCCGGGAGCGGTCGTAGTCACTCCTCTCGCGGCGGAACTTGTCCCTCCGCCTGCGGTCGTACTCGTCATCACTGTCCCCCATAGCTCTAAAAAAAAAAATGCAGCCGGTGAAAATGGCAAACTGTTACGAATCATACCACGATGGATTGAAAATGTGTAAACACCACTTTGTGTTTGCTAAACATAATTAGCTTGCCAGGCTATACTGATGGATAAACAATATTAACTGTAAAGGTACTTCCGCGTCAAAAACCTTAAAAACAGGTGTAGACTATCTACATCCCCATACTGTGCAACAGTGGGAAAAGACTGCACCCTGTCCTGCATTTTGTCCTCTACGCTTCAATTACCAGACTGCAGTAAAATGTGTTGGCTATATACCTAGGGGCAGTTCTATAGTTAACTACGTTGCAAACAACACTTGCTAACTAATTAGCCAGCTATCCGTTCCTTTGTGACATTTCACTCCAGACAGTTCACATAAAAGTCACTAGCAACAGACCAAACGCATGCAGTAATGGAACTGACCACTGTTGTGTGAAAACACTTGTAGCTTGCTAGCTAGTTAAACTTACGGGTACAACAGCTAGTCTAGCTAACTACCGATCAACCGAAAAGCCGGGCACATCGCAAGCCTTTTCGCATGTAACTCTGCAAAACAGAAGTAACAGAAGTAAACCAACGTTATGTGACCTGTAAGTGTATTAGCTAGGCCTAGAGAACCAAGTATATACACACGCGCTGGCTACATAGCTGCATGTTATGAACGCAACCCCACAGCGGATATTTAGCTAACTAGCTACATTTGTCTTATTAGCTAAATGTCCACATCAGTTTGCAGGGGCACACTGCAAAACAGCCGTCGGGGATAAAAGTGCTTCATTAATCTGTTGACAAGACGGCTAAGCTAACCAGTTAGCTACGTAGCTAGCCCTAGCTTTTCACAGTATGGATAAGAGCCTCGGTTTCCAACAGGCCTACTGTCGTCGAAGGGGACACATACACAGAGCCAGGTTGGATTAAAATATTATCAAGGACGTAGCTAATCATGTAGCCAGATATTAGAACGTACCAGCTACCTAGCTAGTTTTCCGTCTGTTGTGTCGAGGCCTAAAGATACCTAACAGACCCGGCTCATTGATTCCGTAACTTACGTACCACCACTCACTAGCTACCTAGCTCTATGAGATGGTTATGGCATGGCTGTTTACCCTTATATCAAAACAACTGCTTTTGATTTAGACACTGAAATTGCAGAAGTCCATCTAATATTTCAGTATTTACCATCGATTTTCTAATTCCTCTCCCGCCACCTCCTTTGGCTGTCCCCAAATCGGCACCGCTCGGTACAGTGAGTCCCCGGATGTACAGGATACCTTTGTCTACAGTGGCTGACTGCGCTCCAATCACAGATCTGCGTGTTTTTTGTCATCTCTTCGTGTTCCGCTTTGAAAGTTCTATGGCACGGAATCACGCAGGTCATAATACAGAAAATCAGTGTCCCAATCCCTTTACTTTTTCTGTGGAGGTGTTGGTCTGAAAAGAGATAAAGGTGTATACCTCCAGCTAAGGAACCAGATTATAGACCGGGGAATGAATAAACAAATGAACTAATAAATAAATAAGAACTGCAATAAAATGCTATACGAATGTTTAAATTACTCCCCTTCGCAAACCTAATCTGTTTTCCACGTTCTCGCTTAATCTGATGTCACTACACTAACCTTGTGATTCCTTTGAAAACTGTTCATCAGTTATTCCCCTCTATTTGTATGAAATGGAACTCAAAGAACCCAAATGTAGATTCCCAAACGTATAGCTTGTAGTAAGGCCAAAAGAACGTCTAAGGTCAAATCTAGCAACGGGTGGAAGAAACAGTGCAGAATTAATGATCGGGCAAGCAAGGCACATGCCCTGGGGACCCAGGCTACCAGGGGGCCCCAAGTGTTGAACCCCCAAGTGTTGAGGTCCCTCCCAACCAAATGTAATAAAGGGCCCCGTCCTCCTACCCCATTCACCCCTCTGGAACAGCACAGGGGCCCCTTAACTTTCACACTTTGGTTGTCTCATCTATCTATCTTCATAGTGATGTATGAACATCTAATGAATGAAGCCCAAAATGCAACGGAGGGCCCCAACTTCCCACCCCAAATACCCCTCTGGAAAAGCACAGGGGACCCTAAGCATCCAAAGTTTGGTTGTTTCACAGTCATGTCTGTGGGGGCCTCTGAACTTTCACTCTTTGGTTATATGAAGGTCATCTATCTACATCTTATCATCTAACACGCCTTACCAGCCAAAAGCAAGTGATTTTTAAGCTAGTGCTGCCACCTGTTTCGTACGAAGGTGCAGGCTATAGAGAAGTCTGCATGGTCGCCATATTGGAGCGGGCAAGATCCGCTAGTAAACAAATACAATGTGTATTGAGAGATGCAGGCTTCTCTACAAAATCGACTAACTCACTTAATTCTGAACTGATCTTCATGAAATTTGGTTTGTTATAAACGTGAGAAATTGGATATGATACCAGTTACTTATTAGAATCAAATTCAGTTGAAAAAGGAACTTCAGGAAAAAACAAATGCACTCCCCAAAGAGATACAAAAATACATGCACGCTGAATCTGACCTGAAGGAAAAGGTATATTTCAAGATTGCTTTGGGTGTTTTTCATCTTTCTAAATCGTGGGCTAACGATGGATGATGATGTGGTAACCTGACTTTGCTAGCTAGCTAGCTGGTTAGCTATGCTACCTAACCTACATGGCCTACACTCACCGACATCCTGTAGGTCTATCCCTCATGCTCGCCCTGACCAAACCTGTGATATGGCCCTCAAAACAACTGAATTCCTCTGCATGCCCTGATTTATAATGGTTTTCGCTCCGCTGAAAACTTCGGGTCTCCTCCTTACAGAAGAGGAGAATATGGCTAAGCGGCACCATTGCAGCTAACGATGAGCTTGCTATTGCTGATAGCGATGACTGCTAAAGATGAGCTTGCAAGTTAGCTGCTTGCATGACTGCTTGTTTGTGTAATCACACACCATATAAAGTATATCAAGATGTTTTCTCTTTGTGTTAGTGATCAAAATGGAACTTGAGGAAAAAACAAATGAACTCTCCACAGAGATACAAAAATACATGCACGGTGACCTGAAGGAAAAGGTATATTTCAGGATCCCTTGAAGCAGTCTGAAAACATGGCTTTTGCAAAAGAGGAGGAGAATGAGGAGCTGAAGGTGAAGGGCTGAAACAGGCAGTTTGCACATTGTAACGCTATGATAGCTACAGCTTATGGTCAGAATTGTATGCTGAATATTGACTTTTGCAAGCCATTCACACTGGAAAAAGTCAACTGCTCTCTTTGCAACAAATTTCTGTATTTCCAAAATGATCTTCTCAGTGCTTGTCAAAGGCAAAGTGCCAACATGTCAAAATCACCATAAACTATGAACAAAAACACCACAAAGTGGAAATGGACAGCCAGAAAGAAGAAATGAAAAATCTGACTGAACAGCAAAGAGCCAGCCAGCAAATAGCGACCACTCTGCGGGAGAAGGAATCACAATCTACTGTCAAGGGATTATGATATTCATAATCCTTTGACATTCATATGGTATTATCAATGATGAAAGGCTTATGAATAAAATCAATGATTATTTAGCACATTGTATGTGTATGCATGCTTATTCAAACACAGGACATTGGATGTGCCTATGAAAATGACGCATGCCTAATGAATAAAATATGCTCTCACAATACTCCAGATATAACATGCAACATGCCAATGACCATGTCATCATGATATAATTTCTCATCATTTTGGAGTAGATGTATTATGTCTTGTGGTAACTATGGGACATAACTGAGGTGTGAAAACTACAGAAATAAGATGAAAAGAGAATGAGTTGTGCTGTGAAAGACCTGAAACCCCTGTGCTCACTGTGTTGCAGAAAGCTGGAGCAGGAGGAGGCAACAATCAAATAACTCAGCGAGGAGTTCAAGGTCTATAGACGGGGAGTCCTGGAGGACTTTGAAAAAGAAAAAAACAAAGCAGAATCCCTGAAAGCACAGGTGAGCATGTTTACATAGTGCTGCTAAAACAGTATTATTTTAGCAATTTGGTTTGGTTTGATATCTTGCTCAAGAAAGTGTTCTTTTATCTTACATTTTCTGTGTCAGAGCGTGATCTGAATAAGGAGAAGAAAGAGACAGACAGCCTTCGTAAGAAGTGAGTTCAGCAGCCACTGAATTTCATTCAAATGGGTTATTGACAAGCTTTGGGGGTGGATAAAGGCCAGAATGTGAATTAAGGGCCAACTGAAAAGGACTAAAATGCTGAGATGACTATGAATGAGCATTAAATTACATTAATTGCAAAATGGCAATACATTATTCTGTAGATAACTTTGGTAGATAACGTGTCAGGATGACTGCAGAACTCAAAAAATGTATTCTTTAATAATTAACGAATGTTTACCATAACTTTATTATTTTTGTTTTGTTCATCAGTTGCTTTGGGAGCTTTTTACTGCAATACATTTATAATGATGTACCATCAACACTACACTCAGCTGCTTTCAGCTGTCATGAAAAAATGATCTATTTACAGTCATATCAAACTTTAGACAGGAAATAAATGGCAGTCAGGAATTAAATGTCACCTTTTCCCACATTTTCACACAGTACACAACCAACAGAAGATTGGCTATCAGATTAAAAAGTACATCCAGACATGAACAAGAGCAACAATTACAACACTGCTCTGTCGCTTGTGGAGCAGTGAGGCATCGTTTTAGCTTTTACACACTTGTGTACACTATGGCATGTTACTCTGGTCGAACGCTCACAGTACAAACATCGACGTGCTGTCGGAGTGCTGGTAATAGACAGAGGCCTTTTGCTGTCTGTTAATGTGACGAGGGACATCATTTTGAGCATTTCTGCATCACAAGTAAGGGGAGACAGAGGGCACTGAAGGGTTATCCTTCATTCTCCAGAAGAGCAGGCGGTGGAGTCTCGCTCGCTCCAGCTGGTTGTTTGTGTTTGAAAAAACTGCTTCCTGCTGTGTGCTTTACACAAAAATGTCCTTCTGTCTTCTTTCACATCTCCTTGGTCCAAAGGAAAAGCACACAGAACTTTTTCACCTGCAGGACAATTACACAAGGAATAATCTTTCACACGTGTAACAAGAGTCTTTCACCACTGACTGCACTGTCACCCAGTGGTATCCATGATGTCATCACTGCACATGGAACACGGCTTCATACAAAGAAACACATGCACGCAAGTGCGCACGCGCATACACACAGGGGCATAGAGAAACATGCACACTCACACACACACAAGATTTATGAAGTGACACACAATCCTTCAAGTAATGTTTTATCCTCTGTGTATATTTTAACTGTGAGTATGTGTGCATTGGTGACCGCGCATATTTGTGCCTGTATGAGTATGTGTATGGCTATTTGTGTACATCTATTTGTGTCATCTGTATGAAGGACACTCACACACACATGCAGAGGAAGCATTAAAAAACAGTATAAAAATGGCTGAGCACCTCTGAGGAGGAGGACTCTTTGGCCTGCACTGTTTTGCCTTTTACCTCTGCCTGTGTCCTGCCCAGTCAGCAGCCCAGTCTGTTCACGGTTCTGGTGCCCTGCCGGTCCAGCCCAGAACAGCCTCTCTCTGTCCTCTTTCTGGTGCGACCTTTGAACTTCCGTTGATGGCCCATGAAGTCCATGAGGAGGCGGGGAAGAATGGGGTTGGGCTCCAGATTGTGCTCCATCAGGTGCTCGGACCCCACCTCTCTCAACAGACCACGCCCATCCCGGGCCATAGGAGCATGGATCTCGGCTGACCCCTCGCTGCCCTCCGGCAGTGTCAGGAGGAGAGAGGCGATGTGCGTGCTAAAGAGGTCCTTTACAACCTGCTTTTTTAGGAGAAAGACAGAGATACAAGGACAGACAAAGCCCATATAGATGGAGGGAGAGAAGTGGAGCATTAGAAGCATAGATGCAGCATTATACATAACACTAATGATGAATTATGGGTAATGTTAGCAGGATTGACCCCAGATGCAGCAGGTTACAGCTTCATCAAAACCTTGTGTCCTCTGTATCTGTAATAAGTTTTTCAGTCATGTAATTAGTATCATAAGAGAAAAGGCTCCCATCTGAACAATGATTTCCCTCTTGTTTCCCTACCAGTTCACCTGAGAGGGACATGTGACACAGGCTCACCTGGGAATGTGTGACACACACACATTAAAAGCAGATTATATAACCTGTGGTGCAGCACAATGGCGTTACACTCTCCATTTGAGTCAATGGCAAATGAAGAAGACAAAGAAACAGTATTTTAAGTGATCATATTTCCACTGCACTCCCCCAGTAGTGACAGTGAAAGTTGCACAAGTGGTGATCCATTTGGAATCACTCTCTAGTGATTAATAGTGTCAAACATGTAATTTATATCATTCACATTTATTGTAACACTACATCTTTCAGTTCTTTTATACATTTTAGCTGTCTTAATTGAAGTTATCTACAGACCAGTGATAGATAGAATCATTTGTGATTGAACTGATATGTACATTATTTCGATTGGAAAGCACATTTAAAACATATTTTATTTTTTCATACCATCTCCATTCTGTAAATTAATGTTCCATTAAAGGATCAAATTAAAGGATGAAACACAATCACTGAATTGCAGAGATTACATCAGTGCTAATAACATTAGCATGCACCCAGCACTAACACCTGCTGAAGAGCGAGAGAGCACCGTTACGCTCTCAGCAGCAGCCTGTTTCCCTGATGGCATAGATTGAGTGCTCACCTGTCCGCCCAATTTCTGCGGCGCGTGTCCGGGTTCAACCTGGCCTGCCCGAGCAAGGAAGAGGAGGAGGAGGAGGAAGCATGGAAAGGCAGCTGATGGTGAAGAACCCGAGGAGGATGAAGGAATCATCCTTTCCAAAAAAATATTAAGGAACAGGAAGTGACTTGCAATGTACATTCACACGCATACAAAAATGTGTCGAAATGACTGAATTTTGGGTTTTCAGTGCGTGGTTGAGGGGTAATCGGTCCCTCGTCTGTGCATGAAAAGTTATTCTGTCCTGTGCGGAACCAGGATTGGCAGTTTGTGCACGAACAGTGTTGGGGTTGGAGGTTTTAAAGGGTGCTCCTGCGTGATGTCACGTGTTCCTTGCTGCACAGTGTGTTCTGTGCCTCCTGAAAAACAAGGTTCTGTGCTGCACCCTCCTCTGTCCTACCCCCATGCACCTCCCATTCACGCCCCTCCCCCATCAGGGTTTCATTCACCCTTTCACTCATCCATTCTTTCCTTTCTTCGTATCTTTAATTTCTCTAATTATTTCTCTCACTCCCATCGCTTGTTTTGAAAGCACAGCAGAGAGACAGGACCAGGCATAACAGTAGCATTGAAGTATTATCATATGAGAGGCACCAACAGCAAACCCAGAGACAACGCTGTGAGTCAGTTATGTATTCACAACAGTCATCACCTTTTCATACTGAGATTCCTGCAGGGCTTCATTCTGCAAATGTTTATGGTGATTTTGATCAACAATAAAACTTCAACAGTTTCAAAAGTTCAACAGTTTTTGGTCCTTCAGTAGATTAAAAGCCTTATTGCTCCACTGGCCCATCTTTTAGAAAGATTCCCTCAAAAAAACTGCAGCCAACTGTGGTCTATGACTAGATGGCAAGTAGCTGTTTACTTTGATGAATCAATCAATAAATCGTATTTTAAGAGTGGTTGTTGAAGCCATTTTCCCAATAAATGTTTTAAGTTACTGAAAAAATTGTGGAAAAAATGAACAGTGGAGGCAGAAAAAAGAAGGGTGTGTTACCATGGGTGGGTAGGGGAGGCGATCATGGTCGTCACCAAGTGCGGTCAGATATTGAAATAGAAACAGAAAAGGAAAATGAAAGGAGGGAGAGGAGGATTATGGACCGGAATACCAGCAGGGGTCCCCAAATGAAAAGAAAGACTGAGAGAGATTAGAGGGCAGTGCCTTATTCACAGTTGCAGCTCATTACACTAATTAGCTTAATGAGTGCTGTGGGAGAAAGATCCAAAGTAGAAAAGAGCATGACTCATTCGGATTGGGTGAATATGTCCCCCAATGTCTTGTGACGGCACTTGCACACTGAAACCCAAGCATTCATCAGGGCCACTGCACCCCTCCGGATTCAAAAGGAAATATGACAAATGCCCACTTCATACACATGCACTGCTTTTACTGAAAAGAATTTGCGTTGGGAGGTATTGGGGTGGGTGTATTACCCTGTTATTTTACTTTACAAACACTACTGTTAGTATGTGTAGGATGTACTAGCATGAAGTATGTATGTTGCATCATTGTCAGGCTAAAGCACTTACTGTGGAGATTCTGGTCACAGCTTGAAGGTGTAAATAGATTGTGGCCACTTGCAGCAGTAGGGTCATAGATACTGGTAGTAAGGAGTAATAAGCTTTCAGACATGCTGTTATGTTCTAAAAAAACAACATTTCCTCCAAAAGGTAAGCAGTCAATCTGTTCCATGAGGTGAAATAGACTATAGACAATAAGGGACGATAAGGGATGATAAGGATTACTGCGCCTCTGGTCCTGAAGGCCCAGGACAGCTCTTTTTCTGAACTGTTTTAAAGATAACATTAAGATCTGGAAATCTTTACAATCTTTTTTAACTGTGTTTGGTACTTTGTGTTGACAGTGGGTGAAAGCCATGAATGCACATTCAGGTGATGTATCATTATCAAAGAGTTTACAGAGGAAGAAAAAACTGCTCCATAACCCAATAGTGTGTTTTACTGTCTTTATTTCACACCACAAGTGCACCTGACAACAGGGCAGCAAGAGAGAGCAATAGGGATTGAAGATTAAAACAAAAAAAGGAATTTCCTCAAGTCAGAGAGCATGGAGCTCCTGGCTTCCCTTTGACTCTCTCCACCTCTGTCTACAGGTACATCTCATGCGGTATGGGGGGTGGAAGGATGGAAAACTGTCAACAGATGGGAGGAGGGAGATGAGGAGGAGAAAGATGCAGTTGGCCACTTAGTTGATCTTAGGGTGACGGAAGTCCCTGCCAGCAAACTTGGCTTTGTCTCCAAGCTGCTCCTCAATCCTGCAGAGAGTAGGAGGAGGTGGTTATTCAAATAATCAACAATGATAATACATTCATCTCAATAGGCAACAGAGAGGCTTTAAGAAATGATGTAGCAGCCTTTGCCAGAATTGTGTGATTTTTACACATGATATTCGCATGTCATTGGGGCACTGCATGGTCAGG
Organism: Megalops cyprinoides; assembly: GCF_013368585.1. Lineage (NCBI taxonomy): Eukaryota > Metazoa > Chordata > Actinopteri > Elopiformes > Megalopidae > Megalops > Megalops cyprinoides. The sequence goes on along the minus strand of NC_050585.1, from coordinate 21,479,420 downwards.
GAGTTGCCAGGGGACTCAGTTCCTGAGGTGGGACACTATAGCTGGAAACTCACTTAATCTGACTTTACCTAGAAGATTGCTGATATTTAGGGTTTACAAATGGGTAATCCTTAAAAAGGTCTTTAAGTCATCCTGCAAAATGTGGCAAACGAAATAGAACATATAGTGTGATAATGTGTTTAGCAGTGTGGCATATTTTTTTCACTGGCGCTGATGTCGAAACTGTTCACTAGTATTCCACAAGGTTACTGAAATCAACCACAGGAGACACTAACACAGTTTCTGTTTTACAGGTTTCCTATGGCAACAGTGGTGGGTTCTAACGAATGTACTTTGGATTACTTGCACTGAAGTGATGGGCTCTCGGCTCACCTGGGTCACTGTGTCAGAACCTACCTCATCATCTGGTTGTATTTGGCCAGACGCTCCGATCTGCAGGGGGCGCCGGTCTTGATCTGTGGAAAAGAGGAGGGAAAGGAAAGAGTTGCATGAACAGAAGACACACATACTATCCTCGACCAGAAAATAACCAACGTGAGGAACAATCACCATTATGAGTGGGGTCTCATTACATTTTCATGACATATACATGAGTGGTGTTGACCAACCAAATAAAACCAAAAATGCATTTAATCTGGTGTTACATCTGCTGTAATTAATGATAACAGTCAACTTTCTGTAATATGAAGCTTTCTATTACATGTGTGACAATGACGAATTACATGCTTCAGCTGACATACGATTTGCTGACACGCTGGGGGGGGGGGGGGGGGGGTTGTGATTGGCTGGTTTAAGCACAGCTCCAAACTCACAGGTAGGATGAAAGGCCCTGATCTAAAGGCAGGGGGACGGGCATACCTGTCCAGTGCACAGACCCACAACCAGGTCAGCGATGAAGGTGTCCTCTGTTTCTCCTGACCGATGGCTGACCATCACCCCCCAGCCATTGGACTGAGCCAGCTTGCACCTGCCGACACAAACAGGCCCTTAACCAAAGCATGGCTATTATGCTTACAGTATAGATTATACCATAAAGTCCCAGCGTGAGCTTCCACACCATTATAACAAACATACAACTGCTGTTTTCACACAGTTCCTCACCATAAGGCCACAGCATGAATCAACCCACACTAACTGAATCACACAAAATAGACACGCACAGCTTTTATTAGGGCGAGACAGTCTGAGCAACCACACCATACACCATTGTGGTCTGCACAGCCACACAAACACAGCTATGTATCGGACAAATACAGCTTTTGTCTGCCCGCACAAAGTAATAAGTGTGTCTATCAATGTGACACACCTGAGTTCACGGATTTCACAGAAGTCATATCATTCTTCCAAAGGTTCCTTTGAACCTTGCACTGTAAGCCATGACTCTATACTCATGCTCGGCTAGAGTCATTCTCTTACGTACAACGACTGCAGAAAGTAAGGTACATTAATGCATGTAAGGCCACATGAACAGATAAACTGTAGGTGTCAGTAGCACAGCTGGACAAAAATGACAATGGTGTCTAATGCTGAGGTTTGTATTCATTTTGTGGTCTCTCATACTCAGGCTTGGACTTATTCTGTGGTCCCTGATACTGAGGCCTGGATTCATTCTGTACTCTGATACTCAGGCCTAGATTCACTCACCTCTCTAATCCTCAGGCCTGGATTCATTCACCTCTCTAATCCTGAGGCCTGGATTCACTCAGCTCTCTAATCCTCAGGCCTGGATTCATTCACCTCTCTAATCCTCAGGCCTGGATTCACTCAGCTCTCTAATCCTCAGGCCTGGATTCACTCGGCTCTCTGACACTCAGACCTGGATTCACTCAGCTCTGTGACACTCAGACCTGGATTCACTCAGCTCTCTGATGGTCAGACCTGGATTCACTCTGATACTCACGCCTGGATGGACTCTGTGACGGAGCCGATCTGGTTGACCTTGAGCAGCAGGCAGTTGCAGGCCTTCTTCTCCACAGCCTGCTGGATGCGCTTGGGGTTGGTCACAGTCAGGTCGTCTCCCACTACCTGGATGTCGACGGAGCCAGTGAACTTGGCCCAGTGTTCCCAGTCGTCCTGATCGAAGGGGTCCTCAATGGAGAGCACTGTGAGGGAGAGGGTTTGACACTATTATGAAGGGCACAGAGTGTACGCTGCATACATAAATTACACACGAGTATGTTATGCGTGGTTTTGTATTAGCTGTGCTAGCGTATTCTGTGTGTGATGGTGTATTAGCTGTGACACAGTACTCTGCATATGATGATGTACATGGCATAGCCCGCAGGTTTGTACCTGGGTAGTTCTGGATGAAGCTCTTGTACAGGTCTCCCAGCTGCTCTCCAGTGATGTAGCGTTTTGGGTCGTCGGGGGACTTGAAGTCCAGATCGTATTTGCCACCTTTGAAGAACTCTGACGCAGCTACATCCATGCCAATGATGATCTTGTCAGGGTAGCCGGCCTTTTCAATAGCGGACTTCAACAGCTCCAGAGCTGGAGGACAAGAGGAGAGAGAGAAACAGAGATAGAGGAAGAGAGAAAGGAAGGGAGATTATTACTTATCTCCAAACAATATACATACAATCTACTCTGTAATGTATTGTGGTCTTTTCATTGGTTTACTCTTTGTGATGAAAGTCTAATTTGCATCTCCACCAAAAAAGCAAATCTTAGAATACTGTCTGTAAGTCGCCGTAAAGCCCCCTCTACTGTCTAGGGGGTGAATCCTCACCCTCATTGTTCTCCAGGATGTTGGGGGCGAAGCCACCCTCATCCCCAACGTTGGTGGCGTCTTTGCCATATTTGGCCTTGATGACGCTCTTCAGGTTGTGGTAGACCTCTGCACCAATGCGCATGGCCTCATGGAAGTTGGCGGCACCGACGGGAAGGATCATGAACTCCTGCATGGCCAGCTTATTCCCAGCATGGGAACCACCGTTGATCACGTTAAAGGCCTGGAAGGAGGGGGGGGGGGGGCAGAATCTTCAGCATCCTGTACTGTGCCTCTAATGCTATTGTGCTGTTTCACACTGATGACACGCTTCCTGTGTGTCACATTGGCTCTAAGTTGCCATTGTTTAACCTTTCATTTTATTCCCAGTCTGTGCAGCACACTGGGCTGGGAGAAAATGACAGCTGCCGTAGGTATTTATGATCGCATGGTCATGTTCCACACCTCCTCTCTGTCCCTCTCTCCATCCGCCAAAATGTTCTGTTACCTAAGGATGGCTATGGTACATTGAGATATAGTTCCTGTGTATCACAGTCTGATGTTACACCTGGCCCCACAGTCCTTCCTGCACAGACTCCTGATTTCCATCAGCATTGGTCCTTCACTCCTGAAGGATTGATAGTTCCTCTGAGGCCATCCTACAAAAACATTTTGCCCGCTGATGCCACGCCCCCCGCTCCCCCCCCCCCACACCCCCCGTTTCCTGCTGCTGACACACTCACAGGCACGGGCAGGATCACGTCCTTGTTTCCGGCCAGATCGGCGATGTGGCGGTACAGGGGGACGCCCTTCTCTGCAGCCCCAGCCTTGCACACGGCCAGAGACACACCCAGGATGGCGTTGGCACCGAATTTAGCTGTTAGTGGACACGAGAGGGCCACACACAGACTGAATGACGGGAAGGAGACACCATCAAAGTACCTTATAAAAGAGTAATAGCAAGACCTTAGTAATAGCACATCATGGCATGCTGGTAATTCAGTTTAGAGAATCTTACAAATTATTAATTGAAATCCTGAAGATTAGGATTAGGGAGATGCAGCGATGAACAGACACACTGGAAATCGCAAAACAGCAAAAGAAAACAGAGACCAGACACTCACACTTGTTCTCAGTGCCGTCCAGTTCTAGCATGAGCTTGTCGATCTTTTCCTGCTCAACCACACTCAGATTCTATTCAAAGGGGAAGAATGGAGACACAGAGGGGACAGAGTCAGAGAGCGAGAGTCGGAGACACAGAGGGGACACAGTCAAAGAGCGAGAGTCAGAGGGGACAGAGTCAGAGAGCGAGAGCCAGAGACACAGAAGGGACAGAGTCAGAGAGCGAGAGTCAGAGACACAGAAGGGACAGAGTCAGAGGGAAGAGAGGATCCATGTTGCTGAGCTGGTGTTTGGAGAGGGGTGAGTGTGTATGGTCCTGGGCTGGCATTTTCAGGAGTGAGAGGTGCTAGACTGACCTTCTCCAGCAGGACAGGAGCGATGTCCTTGTTGACATGATCAACAGCTTTCTGCACACCTGCACAGACACAGAACAGGACTTTGGACAGGTCACCATGGACACAGTCTGACTGACAGCTGCAGAGTGGAGGCTCTTCCCTCACCTTTGCCCAGGTAGCGGGTCTTGTCCCCGTCCCTCAGCTCCAGGGCCTCATGGACACCAGTGGAGGCTCCGCTTGGGACAGCAGCCCTGAAACGGCCTGTGAATGAAAGAGAGAGAGAGGTCAGCTGGTGTGTGTGTGTGTGTGTCTATCTGTCTGTCTGTCTGTGCATCTATGTGTGTGTGTGCATCTGTGCACATGCATCACCTTTAGCTGTGTAGAGGTCTACCTCCACGGTGGGGTTTCCTCTGGAATCGAGGATCTCACGAGCGTGAATCTTGGTGATGGACATCCTGGCTGAAAGAGGGAGGCAGAGACAGAGAAAGAGAGAGAGAGAGAGAGAGAGAGAGAGGGAGTGAGAGGGAAAGGGGGGAGAGAGAGGGACAGGGAAGGAGAGAGAGAGAGAGAGAGAGAGAGAGAGAGAGATAGAGAAGGTATAGGAAGGGGAAGGTATAACAAAAGGGAGAGATAAAAAGAAGACAGAAGGGACAAGGAAGAGAAAATGAAGGAAATACAGAGAAAGGGGGAAATGTAACTGCACTTATAAGACAAAAATCCTTCAGAACTTCCATTATGCATTATATACAGTCACTGGATCACATATGAAATCCTTGCCTACAAACTGTATGCTTTTCTCTGTTATAATCAAGATTATTCATTATTTGTCCCTCATTTTTAGACAAAGATACAACATGTTTACGTTGCCTTCTCGCCGTAATTCACCTGTGCTTGAAAGCCACCGAAGTGCCATTGCCGTCATTTCAAAAGACTCTACACCTGCACCATCTCTGACTATACGAGCGACTGCAATGCCTGTCGACCTCAAGGGGCGGGAGTAATCTGAGTGAACAGCCTATAAGGCGTGCAGAGATGTGTCGACGAGCCAATAAGCAGGCTGAGTGTGTTGGTCTTATTTTAGCTGTCGGATGCGATTTCAATCTGTTCGACGCAAACGCGCATGTCTCCGTGGCGCTTTCAGCGGTCACGGCGACTTATGCTGTTATGTCCTTCTTCACATTGTTTTAGCACTATCTTTGTCCTTTTACGTTTCTTCCTCTCCTCCACCTTAGAGCGACGTAAGCTTGTTAGTCTGTTCGTATAGGGGAGAGTTACACCAACATTATATATAAACGATATTCTTAAACAGCGATATTACACTGCTACTATTACAAACTTTAACGGCAGCACCTCTTTACGACATCTGCCTTGCTGGACAGTCCGCTTTTAAGAATATGAAGTTCCTTCATACCGTTGTACGATGCATTGAAAGAGTCGAAAGAACTTTACCCAAAGTAATCCGATAGCTGCTTTGCTTTTTATTCTCCTCTGCTAAATTCGGTTATTTAAACTGCCTCACTTTATATAGCCCTGAACGGTCACATCAGTGAATTACCCCTTCTCACTTTTTATCACATGTGTTACTTGCGTTTTCCTGCTCGGGTCTTTTGTTCACGTGTCCTTCTCATACTCAATATCGTACATAACTTCTTGGAGAGTAGGAGACAATGCATGCAAATGTTTCAACGGTACGAAGTCAAACGTCCTGCAGTGCAACAAGTGCCGTAGCATGTAACGTAGGGCAACACTCCCTGGATGGCAGAATGGCCTTGCTGTTCTTACGATCATGGAGTAACATTATTTAAAGTGATAAAGATTCTCCCTGTTCCACAACCCCTAATAACAGAGACAAGCCCCCCTTCCTTTCCCATAACCCTGGTAGCACTGTCACATGTGACACAGCTGTGGACCGACAGCAGCTGTACAGCAGGATCTGAAGGGTCTGACATTTAACTAAGAGCATAGATTTATCCCTCTGTCGCTCTCTAAGGAAGCATATTAATAGCACCGGGAGAGATTACAGAGATGGACTGTGAGGTGTTGTGGGGGGGGGGGGGGGGGTGAATTCCTGTCCAGTGAGACAGAGAGAGGGAATCTCGGCTCCCTGCTGGTGTACTGGAAGCCCCCCACTGCACCCCTGTCTGTGTACGTGCCTTTAAGCACAAGCCTTTAGCTTTGGACAAACTGGCTGCTGTTATACACCAGCGCCCCACTCAAACGTATATGAGGATCACATGACCAGTGCACAGAATCAGAGGCACAGCAGGGGTTTAGAACTGTTCCAGAGTGACACCCCCCCCCCCCCCCCCCCCCCCCCCCCTTAACCATGCAGACCTGCAGTGAGGAAGTCATGGGTAAAGGAGGGTAACAGACCAAACCTGCCCCTTTGCAAAGGTTTTGCACCCGTGCACTGCACAGTCTACACATTGGCATAGGCATCCACCTCCCATGGGGTATTGCAGCATACCCTCAGAAGGTAACACAACCGAGCTGTGCTGACCCCATAGTGGGTGCCACTCTAGGTTGGTCGGTACACTCCAGATTGTGTACACAGAGTGCAGTGGCTCATCGGAGCGCAGAATGTGAGGAAACGTTTCAGTACACTAAAATACCATTCAGGGAGTACCGACCAGCTAAGAGGTACAGCCTGGGATCCAAATCTATGACCCTCTGGCCCTATATGTTGCAGCTGTTGTAGCTCTGTTGGTTACTTTCCTCATTCCATATTTATGTTGAATCAGATATCCTTCCGTAACTAATTAATGTGAGCCCTTTCAGCAAGGAGACTGACTGGTTTACAATGGGATATGAGAATCCACGGTGAGCAAGCATTCTATGAGTTGACCTTTATTAAAGGAGTGGAATGTCAGCATGGGCAGGGTGCGGGGCGGGGAGGGGGGGGGGGGGGGGGGGGGACAAGTCAGGGGAAGTGACTTACAGCTGTTGCAACTTACACTATCCTTGACCTGTGAGGAACTCACCCTCCCCCAGTTCAACAACAGTATCTTGCTACCACAGCAAGCTCCAGCCACTACATATGGCAGTCATGGCTGCATTATCTAACTGGTATTTCACTGCACTTGAGAGCAGGGACAAGGGGCTGCTCGCAGAGCTATTTTCACTGCATTGCTGCACTGCTGCGGAGAGAATGCTGTGATCTAGGACGCCTCTCAGCTGCATATCTTACCGAAACTGATGTGTTTGCTGGTTGTTTGTCCATTGACAGAAATCCAGCATCTCTGTTTTCTTTTTCTCTGAGACTGAGTGGGCAGCCTGCAATTTCTACAAGGGTCCACGAAATGAGAGCCAGAGAGAACCTAAAAATATAAGGGTCTCACAGCATTGATGTGACGTTGCAGCTAAGTTACTAATAACGTTGGCGTAGAGCACTGGAACACAGACCCTCCCATTAAAAATAGGCTGTCAGCTGCACCGGTTAAGGGTGTCGGCCAAGTAAAAGATTTATGTAACATGATAGCATTCACGTATGAGCTGCAGAGTGGTGATAAATCAGGAATCTCATGTTCAGTCTGACGAAAAGCCTTCCTATCTGGCCATGTGCAATGAATGGTGGGATATGGAGGAAACTGTGTCACAGGAGGAACCCGCAGATCACTGTTCTGCACATCCCCACGTCCCATCAGCACCTGAGAGTCTGGGAAACCTGCCGGCAGGTCTGCAACATCTAGCTTCAAGCAGCAGTCGTGTGTGTGGATGCAGAGACAGACTAACTACAGCAACAGAGACAAGAGCCGACTTCAGCCCTCGCACCTTATCTCTTCTGTGCAGAAGTACAGCTTTGAATTCTTACTGAAGAGCTTCACACTCAGCGTTTAAATGACAGAAAAGATGTACTACTGATGTATTAGATGTACTACTTAATGAGGAAACGGCAATAGTGACCAGGATAACTTTTTAGTGAACTCTTTATCCCTTCATTCTTGTGGTTATCTCATGGCTTCTCTTTGCTCCCCAGAGCATTGCCATCCTGCAGTTTTTTCCAAATCTCTTTAAACCCATAACAGACAGACAGATGGTTAAACATAGTTAAAACCAAATTTAACAATATACATGTTAATACATTGTAAAAATCTCTTCTGTGTTTGACAGAATACCAGGAAAGAAAAGAAATATACCCACCTTTACTATATTTGTTATGTTGTGCATATATTGTAAAATGTGTTTTATAATGTATGCACAATTATAATCTACATTTTATTGATAAATATATGAATGGAAATGGCATTTTTTGAAATATATTCTAAAGTATACAGTATATTTAACACATATAGAAATGATATTCCTTAAAGAGCTTCGTGATACTTTTCCTGGCCAGAGGGTAAACCTGTAAGAGTCACAGTGACTTGGCATTGAGCAGTCCTGATCCGCCTGCCAGTTAAGCAGCTCTTATAGTCTGGCTCATGCTGCTTCTTAAGGCATCATATGATTACCCTTCTATCATATTTATGAACTGCAACTAAAGCCCCCCACTCACCAATCATAAAGCTACAAATACAAGGATGGTACTGACATGACATGCAATTGACTAACAAGACATTCCATGTAATCTGCCTGCTCATCAAAGGATGATCAGCTGCTCAAACCAGTACTAGTAGAGTTTGTTGCCTACCTGAGTGTGGCTGGAGCTGGCGTCTGACCGACCGTCCGACTGTCTGGTGGGCTCTGTGCCACTATTTAAAGGCATTCCCTGTCGACTGTCTCCACATATGGTCCGGGCCTTAGGGATCATCGACAAATTCTTCTTCTCGCAGCATCTATTAAACAGGAGTTTTTAGCATTAGTCGTTGGGCACTACTGTAGGTACCCTGGGAGAAGCCTGAGCCACACAGAATCATATGCATTGAACATGCATCTGGCAGAGTTCGTTCATTTATTCAGAAGTTTAACTTTCCCCTCTGAGACTGTGCTGAGAGTTAGACACTCCCTAGTAGACAGTCCACATGAAAGGTCAGAGTTCATTTGGGGGGGAGGGAATGGGGGGGGGGTAATGTGAGACTGGCCGTGGGTTCGAAGCGAAAGGGCATCATCACACCCCTGGACCTACGCAAACCTCTACCCTTCACCATGGGGCTAAATTTGGCACCAACTCCCTGTGACCATGAGGGCCACAAACCTTTGAAATGTCTGCCTGTCCTTTGGTATGTTTACACTAGCCAATGGGTGAGAGGCTTGAGGAGAACAGAGATGTCTACTGTGTTCTAACATAGGTCAATATCAAACAGGCGCTGATTAGAGCTGATCTATGACTAAATCAAACACTCATTCACTTTCACAGAGTGTGGGTGATTTATTCTTTGATCTTCTTCGGGGAGAATATTCCACGGATGCTATGGTTTTGTTTTGGAATGAGGCTTGATTTTGCTCTGAGAACACTCCTGAATATGCTCACATTCAGTCCCCATTCTGCATTACTGCACTGTTGCTCATGTAACTTGAATGGATACACTTATGTTCTATTGCACTGGACATTGCTCTGAATAAGAGTGCCTGCTAAATGCATGTAATGTAATGCATTATGATGCATTAATACAGTATTGTTCATCAGTGTACTAAGCTGCACGTAAAAGCCCACAAAACACAATGAATTTCATGAGTACTTATTATTAATGAACAAGCAGAGCCAAAACTTGGATTTATTTAGCATATTAAGCAAGCATAATACATGTGAACACTACTGAAAAAATCTATAAAAAATAATAGTAGTCATGATTACAAAAATCAAAAATGCTACATAACTGTCCAATAAAAAGGAAGTAGGTGTGAGGGTCACCCCAACCCATTGTGCCAGGACACGCCCCTTTCAGGTGAGTTGAAAAACCTGCAGAACTTGTGGCGGACATCGTACGCCTCCCAGGATCAGTGGTTCCTGCCCATGTTCCTCATGGCCTCCATGTGCTCAGAGGCGGAGCTCTGTGTCGACGAGTGCCTAGCACAGTCACTGTGTACTCCAGCTGGCTGCCTGCACCTGAGCAGTGACATGCTTCCTGCCGATCATCTCCAGGCAGCTGGGGAAGCCTTCTCAGTGAAGCTCAGGGCGATGGCTGTCCAGTCGCACACTGTCAGCCAGGATACGTAGGCCTGCAAGAGTCGTCGCAGGTCAGCTCTATGCAGGGCACCACTGTGGAGTTTCCCATGTGGTATGTGACCGCCAGGCTGTTCAATGACTCACCTGATCCCAGATATCTGCAGAGCACAGCGGAAAATATTACACCTCAACTCTGACTATAAAACAGTCAAGAAGAAATATCATTAAATATCATTATCATGAAGTAATGTCAGACTGATTCAGTTAACAATTATTTTAACTATTATGATGATCATCCCCATGTTCCCTGCTCAGTATTGTGATTCCGTGAAGGAAGAGGAGACCTGGGGCCTGTGGTGTCGACTGATATCGCCACATTTATTGCTCATGTAAACTGTATATTGCACCAAACAATACCTGTGATTTTCCCTTTCAACTTGAAATGACAGATTTTCTCTAGTCTATGATGGAGTGCAGCTACACCACTTTCATGTAAACATATTTATTAAAACACTCATATCATTTCAAGTCCAAACATAGGCTACTTTGCACTGAAATATCACAAAATTCTTATCACAGAAACTAGGTATTTGTGTCATAGTCCCTTTATTTATTGCACTGTGTCTGTGATGCTATAAAACCAACCAGACATGTTGGGTCAGTTGCATTTGCAATTTATAACAGCACTGATCCTGATGGGGAGCTGAAAGATGATAGAAGACAGGAGTTGGGAAGTGAGTGGGGGGGGGGGGGGGGTGGCGATTGTGTGATAGGTCAGTCCAGGTAGACTCTGAAGAGATGTGTCTTCAGACCATGTCTGAAAGAGTGGAGTGATGGAGCTGTTCGTAGAGGGGCAGGGAGTTCGTTCCACCACTGGGGAGCGATGTAGGAGAAATATCGTTGCCTTGCAGAGCGAGAACCTCCCGCTTTGTCTGTGCGAGGAGCAAGACGTCCAGTTGCTGCTGAGTGTAGGGGCCAGGCTGGTGTGTAGGGCTGGATCAGGTCTTGGAGGTAGGTAGGCGTTGTCCTGTTGATTGCAGAGAAGGCGAGGGTCAGCGTCTTGAATCTGATCCTTGCAGCAATAGGAAGCCAGTGGAGGGACTTAAGCAGGGGAGTAACATGGGAGAATTTGGGGAGCTTGAAGATTAGTCGGGCAGCTGCATTCTGAATGAGCTGCAGAGGCTGGGTGGTTCAGGCTGGGAGGCCTGAGAGGAGAGTGTTGCAGTAACTCACCCACAAACTCCCAAAACAATTTTGTACATCCAGCAGAGATGAAAAGAGTTAGCTAAGGTGAATGGTGAAGAGTTGTACCCTGAATTTAACACGGACACAGTCGTTACTGTACGTGAGAAAACATCTCTTTTCTTGTGTATTCATGGAGTTATGCATAAACATAATCCCGCATTTAGTTTAGGTTGCCACAAGAGATATCTTTACTTGTAAATAAGGGGACAAGGCATCCTGCCTTGATTTGCTTCAAGTTTTGCGCTAATTCTACCTCAATAAATCGGGCGAATGAAAACATAACACTGCTTCACAGCAACTGTATTGATTCAGTATTCCGGTGACTTCTAGTTCATCTGTTTGTGAGCGGGTTAATTGTCTGACACCTGCATTCCAAGCCAAAACGACAGTTGACATCATTTTACGTAAACTAGCAAACCAGCTGGTGGCCTACTGTGTGCCTGGAAATCTTTCTGTTGGGGGCAGGGACATTTCTAGATCCAGGGCTCAGTCAAGTTTGCCTGGGCGTGTCTTTTTTTTTTTTTTTTTGAAGGGAGATCGGCATCGGTAGGTTGGGGAGGTTATATCTACCTTTATAATAAATAAATATTATCACACCTTTGGATGCTACATGTCAAGTTCCGCTCTGTTACACAGTCGGTCTGTTTTTTTGCTATAAACACCTCCTTTTTCAGGGTGAAAATATTCGGGGCTATAGCCCCGAAAGATCGGAATTAATGACGCCACTGGTTGGGAGTAAATATGGGCAGCATCTCTGAGCCCTCTCAGACTGACAGGCAGCATCTTCCTCACTACTCTGACAAGTGACTGAGGTTGCAGATCTGCCAGGTAGCTTTTAACCACCAGTGTGATTAGCCGTTTAGCGCATATGCTAAAAGCGCATGTGCGATTAGAGAACTAGATTGGAAAAACAATTTTAACTTTGAGGAAACAGTGATTTAACATTAAAAATATAGCAAATGTTAACTGAAAACTATGAGAAGCTTAATAACGATAATGAAAACATAACGAACCATGTAACGTAACACAAAAATAAGTTACGTGTGAAAGGGTTTTAAGGAAACCCACTGACAGAAAAAAGGGAAACCGTGTGAAAGTTCTGATGTTCGCAAGTTCTGACATCACCTCATTTATGAAGGAAACGGCGTGCTTTAGTCATTGTTTTGAATTATTAACAACGAGAAAAGTGTAAAAATATATACATTGTTGAAGATGTGCAAGGCTGAGCATCCCCTGATGACATAGAAGAGCGTAGGCCTATGTACCGGGGCTGAGCCCCGGCCAAATTTAACCCTTGCCTATAGCCTACATTAATTAGGTGACCTATCCATCATTGACGTTAAGTCACAATGATCTATATGAGCTACCAGATGACATGCTTGCTGTGTTTGCCACGCAGAAATATAAACAGTGGAAAAAAATGCAAAACTGTATTAACAGAAAACTAGATTTATAGCAGCGGGGCATTGATTACAGTGGCAGCACAGGCTGGCATTCAAGCACGTTGTACATTCATGGCGGTGCGACATTTGGGACTGGGATGTATTTGTTTATTGATAGCTACTGGGACACTAAAAAATGGTAGGCTACTCCTTAAACCGTCAGGAGTTCAGTCATCTGTACTCTACAATAGTACAATAGTTGTTTATAATGGATGAGCGTAACAATATCGTGCAGTACGTTGTCATTAAAGATGAATTAGGCAGCAGAAAATGACAAGGTTCACAAACTAGCTGTTGCCACAGTTCAACAGCCTAATCAGTCCCACCCCGATTATGCACTGTCCATGCATTACATGCAATTCTAGTTTAATAAAATCAACTCAAATTATACCATGCCCAGGTTATGCCGGTTAGTTTGACCATTTCCTAGCTATAACATTAATGAATGAAAATGAACTAGCTTGTGCTCTTTTTCTTGCCTGTCATGGGAACAAGGCTTTATCTAATTTTAGTTTATTACACTTTTTACACTCCTATTTTCACTTAGATAATGTTTGTATGTTGCATACATTTATTTCCTTTCAATTTCAAAGTTTCAGAGGTTAAAGTTACATGTAGAAATGAGTGAAGCAAAGAGGAGGAATCTTACAGACTTCTTCAAAAGGTACATCAGACATCACTACTGATCTAGCTTAGCTAGGCACATGTGCCAAAGCCAAGTATCTTTTAGTAGCAACATAGTCACTAGGTAATCTAATCATGATTTAATTTCTTGATATAAAAGTACGAAACTGAATGGCCAAGCTAGTTAAAGTTTATATTGTCCCTTGGCGCATTTTCAATCTGTTGTCAGATTTCTCATCATCATGTCATGCCATCAGTGCTTTCACTTAATATTAAGGTTTTCCTTTTCCTTTGTCAATTCCCCTCATTTAAATAAAGAGTTGAGCAGAACAGGGCAGGTGATGAGAGAGGAGCAGGGCAGCTTGGACAGGAGAGAGGAGCAGAGGAGCTTGGGGAGGAGAGAGGAGCTGGAAAGGGGAGCAGTGTAGGAGCAGCAAGTGAGAACTTACCTGACTGCTGGAATAAAAATCAATTTGAATATTTCACCAAGACTTATCCATTTCTTATAGTTAAAAATAAAAAAATTGGGATGCAAATCATGCAGGGAAGCAGGGTCACTTGGGGCAATGAGAACAGGAAAACTGAGGAACACATTCTCTAGTGAATGGCAGAACTGTAGGGTAGGCCCATATGGCAACAACAATGAGAAGCAAATGAAACCTTTGAGAAAGAAAATAAATGAACACAGTGTCTCGCATAGTCACAAATTAGCAGAAGACATACTGAAAAGACAAGATAAGAAGCTCTAGAATCAAGCTTTCTTAAAACATGAGCTTAAATTTTAGCTTCAACCCACAATGTCTTCAGAATAGCGTACTATATTGCAAAAAAAAAAAAAAAACAGCCTTACTCTGATCATCCAGGACTAATAGAGCTACAGATGATAAATGGTGTAAATGTTGGCTGTATCCTTCACTCAAATGTCACATGTATAGACATTGTACATTTTATATCAAAGGAGATGAGGCGAGCATTATTGGCAAGTATCAGAGTGACCTGACCAAAGCTCACTGTTATTGTGGATGAAAGCACCTTGTGAAGCAAGAAATCTTTTCTTATTGTGTACCTCAGAACGTCAGTTGATAGCTCAAAGCCATTGACCTTCTTCTTAGTTCTTCTTGAGCTAGAGAATACAACTGCAGGAATCACTAGTGACCTATTGAACTGCCTGCTGAAACATGGTCTTGATGATGCTTTTCTTAAAGAATGTCTGGTGGGATTCTGCCTCATCGGTTGGCATTGTCTGAACCATAGGTTGGAGTGGTCTTTATCAGATGCAGTCAACACTGCATAGAGACCAACCACTTCACAGCTTTCCTTGACAAGTTATACTGTCTGTATAATCAGTCACCAAAGAACTTAAGAGCTTGATGCTGTAGTCTCTGGAGTAGGTGTATGTTTGAGAAGGATTGGTTGAGTCTTAGGGATAAGGTGGGTGGCTTCATCTTTCAGAACAGTAAACGCTGTTTGGACAATGTACGCTGCACTCTACAATCACCTCACAGCTGCAAATAAGATTTGAACTGAAATTCAAGTGAAAGATGTATGCATGAGGGGCTATCAGCAAAGTTGAGTTCAATTGCTTTTGTTAAAAACCTTGGGCTGAAGATGGACACACTTTGAGGAGCTTAAAGACCTGTCTGAGGCTCTGCGGTCCAGAGACATTAGACTGTCTCACTCAGTCAATCTGATAAAAAGGCAGCTAGATGTTTTCAATAGCATGAGCAGGAACCCAGACAGTGGTCCGTTCTACAAAACTGCATGTGAGGCTGCGCAGCAAGGTGCTTTTAATGGCATAACACTACAGAGTGTCAGCAGGCAGAAGGTAATAGATCCCACAATGTTCTATGAGGCATTATGCAAAAGCATGCAAACAAGAATGGCCACAAGTGAAGAGGAATCACTCTTTCACAAAGTCAATGTGTTGGATAAAAGCACATGGCCAAGCCCTCTACCATTAATGTATGGGGAAAATGAAGTAAGAAAGCTATGCAATCTTTTGAAAATAGTATTCTCTGGTGTTAAGCAAAGTTATAGGGGTATTAAGGATTTTTTTAAGGATTATTAATGCCAGTGTATCAATGCACAAGTCCCTTCTGAAACTTAAACATGCAGTGGAAACCGTTGCTGTGAACAGTGCAGAATGTGACAGGGGTATCTCAGAAATGAATGCAGCTGTGACACTGTTGCGCTCACAACTGAAAATTGAAAATGTCTCTGCTCTAACATTCATTAAAATGGTTGGACCTCCTCTTACCTCTTGAAACCCCACAAAATATGTCAGGAAGTGGGTAGCTACCAGAAGGTCTGCAGACCATTTAGTGTGTACACAAAGATGCACTACCACACAGGCTTCCCCATATCAGCCCATCTGGGATCTGATGAACTAACTTTTACAGTAAGATGTTGCGCACAAAATTTTTACAAAGTCATGGAATTTGATTGTGCTCGCTGTGATGGAATTAACTGTAATATTAGCCAACCATTTCCACCGTGTATTGATGAGAAAGTTAAAATTCTCCCATCTAGTTGGGATAATGTGTCTTCAGTGAGTACACATGTAGTTGCTTCTCCATTTTTTCACTTGTTAACCCTAATCTATAGATTATGGTCAAGATTGTGTGGAAATAGTGATTGAAATTTTATGGGACTTTGAAAAGTCATTGAAAGGTTTAGAAATTTGAAAAGGAGTTGGCAGCCTGTGTATATTGTAATATTGTAATATTGTTAACATTATTTTTGTCTGCTTGCCAGCAATGGCTGGTCAATTATTAATATGATTAACCTCGTCTCAAAGAACAATACCACTGTCTACGTTATGGACCGAGTCCAACCGCTGGTCATTGCAAGCACTGTGTTCACCTGTATGAAGTTGTATACCACTCCATTTGAGAACTATGCATGAATGCATGTGGACCTCCACTGCTGCAATCATCTTTCTCATAAAGACTACACCTGAATGAGCTCTGAATTCCAGCATTCCTATCCCAGAGCCTGCCACACAAAGCATTCCATAAAGCTGTTCACTTCAAAACACATACCTATGCTGGCTGTACAAGTTCGCACCTGTCCCAGGTGTCAGATCCCATGGGTGTGAATGCAAGGAATACAGCGGAACACACAATGCGAGCCCGAGCAAGTCAGCAACAAACACTAAACTCCATTAGAGTGTCCACCTTGTATACTTTAAACACCTCACAGCACAGTGCAACAGGCCAAGTACATGAAAAAGCATTAAAACTGTGGAAACGTTTTGGTTCATCACTTGTGATCTGAGCGGTGGAAGACACACAGTACACATCAAGGTCCTTTTTTAGAATAAATTCATTTTATTTGGCGTCATAAGTTTGTTTCCATGGGGTATCAAAACATCTCAAATTCTTAGTGGTCGAAGTGGAGGGGGGGGGGGGGGGGCTGGAAGGGTTTTTGGTTGAAAGCAATGCAGTCCAATTCTATAGACAGCAAATGGGGGGGGGGCAGGAGGTGGGGAATCAATAGCCACTTTTCCTCAGGTGTTCTGCCATGTTGAAAGCTTTGACGTTCACTGTACCACCATGTACACCATGATTTCCTTTCAAAATGACTAGGGCTGGGGGAGAGAGAGAGACAACATATTAGCCAACATAAAGCTACAAACAAAGGAACCCCACAGACACAGACAATGGAACATAAGTAATCACAGAAATAAACCGACAAAACAGGAAAAAAAGTAGAATCAATGAAGAAATGAGACTTCCAAATTCTGTAAACAAAAGGGGAAAATTCATTTGACAAAGTCCAGCCAACAGAGGCGGACACCTACCCTCATCTCTACCCTTTCCATGTTTTGAAGTACATCAACAGATGTGTAAAAGCTGATGATAGAGATCAGGTGCTGAGGGAGGGAGGCAAGTGATGGCCCTGTAAACACTTGATTGCTCTCAATGAAGACATTTCCCACGGCAGGAGCTGCCCATTCTGTCTTTGCCCCATTTGCTACACAATTTCCTAACGCATCCCATTTTCACGAAACCACAGGATCATATTCTAATACAATCAACAGTAAAACTGACCCAATATTGACAATATTCAATGAGCTGATGAGAGGAGCTGTTTTAGCCCTGCCCGCAAGCAGACAGCAGCTACTCACTGCCATAGGGACCGTCCAACACAACTCCCCAGGACTAATGGTAAAAATATTAAAAACATTTTGAAAGATGGGTCACCTGTATTCGACTTGCCCACGGAGATGTTGCAGGTCTGAGTGTCCGCCTCAGACGCCTTGGTCCGCAAGTCCATGCTGTTCTCGTCATTCAGTGTGTCCCTCAGCACGGTGCACTTTATGCCTCCCAGTGTGACCCCGTTACTGAAGAAGCTGCTGCGGTCCTTCCCCACCAGCTGGCGAATTTCTGCTGCCTGTGAGGGGGTTTGAAACATGCATGTGCCCCATCAGATATCACGCATTGTGTCCTCCGTTTAGAGAGGGTTACACTGTTAACATTTGGCCTGCACATACACTGGATGTTTGTCTGATCATTGTCAGAGGCACATGCCTCTGGGCATGGGCAGGGTGAGGCAGAATCCTACACTACATATCTGCCTGCTGGGCAGGCTAGGACCAAACCAAAACTCCTATACCCCAGTTCGGCTACCTCTTGTGATTTGCCACAAACTTATTTAGCAGCAGTTCCCAAACACATGGTGAGTGTGAGTTGATTTGATATGATTCCACGTTTGAATGCATGTTAATGTAGCGGGTGTAGACTGTGTTGTGTTTTTGCACAAGCTACTCATTTCAGTTCTGCTACATTAGCACTACTACATTTTAGGGGGCAGGTCACAAAATATATTCAAGCATTAAGTGAATTGAGAGCTGAGAAGGCTTTGGGGTGATGGCATTAAATAATCAGCTGCGCCATGTATTAAGCAGACATCTTAAAAAAAGGTAGACAGTTCCAAAGGCTCTTCTGATTTATATGTTGGTATCAAACTCTCCATAATGAGTAAGCATGACGTAGGGAGAGTCTACCCAAGAGAATCTTACACAAAGGTGCAAACAGGTTGGGTAATTTGGAGGGCAACAGTCCTGCATTCAGGACAGTGTTGACATTTCCACACCAAAGCCCCAGCCCCCAACCTGACAGACATTTCAGGGGAATTCCTGGAGATCCCCAGACACCGTTCACATGCGGCCATCAGTGCAGCCCTTTAAAGCTCAGGCACCAAACTGGAGCTGTTTAATGAAAGAGACTCAATGGACAGACCATCTGCTGATGCTGCCTCAGCAGCTCACCCCCAATTCTGCCTTTCAGACGAGGCATTAAACCAAGGTCCCCACTCACTCGAGTTGCTAAACGTCCCCTGGAACTTAGAGAAAGCAAGTAGGGTTCCTGGGTATTCTGGTCAAATTCCCATTCTACCTGGCCATTTAATTACCTCCCAGCCACATTATGGGTAAATAAATTGCTCCTTCATCACATCAGCTGATCCATCATCACCATCACCACCACAACTACTAAAACACCTTATCTATCATTAATTATTTCTAATATAAAGCACAAGTTAAGCACAAGTTATCAATTGGTAGGGCTTGAATAGTGTTATGCTCACACTCACTGGTCTGGGAGTGTTGTTAGCCTGGTCTGACACTGTTGCTCACTTTAATTGAATGGATACACTTATTTTCTGTTGTGCTGGAACTCTCATGATTAGAGTGTCTGCTAAATGCATGTAATGTAATATTTGACATATTACCATCTAACACTGCATCTGACCATGTGGATACATGAAAGTGTATTTCAGTCATTTCATTTCAAGTGCTCCAGTACCAAAGATAGCAAATTAGACCCTGAATTTAAAAGCTTATTGTATGGAGACTGGCCCAGGAATGCAGATCTGGGAAGCACTCACATGGACAACAGGAGGCCATTATTGACCAGTGACCTCTGACCCCTGTCAAAAAACAGACCTCCAGAAGGCAAGGTAAATGAGTAGGCAATGGCCCTTAATGGAGGGTTTCCATGAAAATTGAGAAGCTTTGAGGAAGGATTGTATGCTGCCAACATGTGAGCTACTGTTTAACAAAAGCTTGCAGATATTAAAGCCTGAAGCAGCCAGCTGTTTGTCACTGCAAACCTGATGGATATTCTGAAATGGTGCATTTTTAAGCAAAAGTTTGAAGTGCTAAAACAAAAACCTCCCTGATCAAAATAAATCTAATTAAAATAAACAAATTCTGATTCATTCCTGGTTGGGTTTGCACTCCCTGGCCAGAGATTTGCCAAGCTTGGCAGGATATGACATCATAGACTCACTACCTTCAGAGATGTTGAAGAACATTCCATCTCCTAGGCCCAGGATGCTGAAAGGCCAAAATATGAAGGTAGGGCATCACAACTCACCCCTTGCTAGCACATCAAACACCACCCGTCAAGCTCAAATCACTAAAAGACCAGCTTGAGTGTTAAACAGATATCAAAAAAGCAGTCTGCATTCCTTACTGAAACATAGATTCCTTCCATGTATTTAGCAATAGTACCGTTTTTTTATGTGTTGTAAAAAAAATCATTTCAGTGATCAGTCTGAGTGTGGAAGCTTCACAGAATTTCACCAGACAAGATACCTTGATTTGGCCTTACCCAATACAGGTTCTTGTGATTCAACAAGTCATGCATTGCAGAGTTCCAAAGAAAAACCTACTGACCCACCAAAGAACTGCACTCTGGTAAAACATTCCTTCTACTGGCCACCAGGGGTCCCCTGGGAGCAGGATATCATTAGGACATTAGCATCACACCAACAGGCCTCCCCTCAATGCAGGAAATATAAAAGAAAAATATGCACCTTGTGACAACCTGTCCGACAACACAGCCGCGCAGGAAGGGACAGTGCTCAGTCTCCGCCCCAGCTCTCCTTGAATCTGCAGATTCCAGAACTCAACAACAGGTAGTCTGGCTTCAGATATATGGCTGCCTGACCAGGCAATGACAGGGCTCTTTGCCAACACACAAGTTGTGACAGGCTGGAAGCAGTACATCTGGGGCTCTGAAACAACATTCCTGGTTCTGAGGTCACACTCAGAGTTCTGCCTCCCAACAACACCTGGGAGCAGCAAAGGAGGCCACTGAGCAGACAGCCAATTACAGGCCAGGCCATGTATCACAGTTCAGAATCTACAGCTTTTCGCTTTTCTGGTTATATCAATATTCACAGCAATGACTAAAATGTCTAGAGGATTTTATCCTGTGACTTCTGCATCAAAACTTTACCAAACAGACAAACTTTGCCAAACAGACTCCCTTATGCAGAGGGACATGCACAGGTTACATTTTTACACATCACCCCCCCCAAACACACACCGGCCCCTGACACACTGGCCGAGCCAGCAGGCTGCTCCACTGAACAGCAACAACAAACAGGACTGGCTGGTATGTTCCCTCCCTGTACCACAGCCGTGCACAGCACCCTGGCAGCTTGCAAAGAATTCCACCAAAAATGCATCTGTCATGTTTATTATTGCCAAAGAATGGACAGTAATCTTTCATACTGTAAATGTTCCAGTACCCCAATAACTGCCTGCAGCAGGTCATAATGTGCTTTGGTATAATTCGTACTCTGTACTGTCATTTTTAATGCTCTGAAAAACACTACAAAGAGGGCCAAGTGCAGTTCTGCACACAACCTATGACAAAATGGCTTAAGGCCATTTTTCTTACAATATTAGATAAAGTCACTGTCTTTTTCCCCTCACTACCTGGTGGTGGTAACATTTTGGCACCAAAGGGTGACCTCTAAGCCACCCAAGCTGTCCTGGATAAAGACTTCTGCTACATTAATTCCAGAGACAGCAGGAACAGACCCCAGTGAAGCAGACTGGTCTGGAGGCCTGCTCCACACTGTTCTTTGTCTTCCTGTGCACCACACTCAGCTCACCATGACTGACCACCAGGAAAAGAGAGGGAGGGAAAGACTGACTGGGCTGACTGTGTCGGTTTCAGAGATGGCCTTAAGTCACTCACGCTGGCAAGTCTGCAAACTATTGTTTGGCTCATATTTCAGGACAAGGACAACCAGGGGAGGGGGGTGGGATTGGGGGTCCCTTTGAAGTTTCACTGGGGACTGTGGCCACATTTACCAAAGTATGAGCCAGGATCCCCACCCATCCCTCTTTCAGAACCATACAGGTCCTCATGCAGATTGCAGATATTTTTCCAAAAGATGCAACACTGTCAGAAGGCTACAGGGGTCACAGTTCAAATGCTGCCTGGCACTTGTGCCTTAATTGCAAGGGCAGTAAGTACTGCTTTGATTTACTAACAACTTTGGTCAGCCATCACAAGCAGGTACAGTTAACACTAAATTTAATGGAGGAATATTTAGTTCTAAATCTGCTTTGAACTCTTCAAATACATTGCCAGTGCCCTGCTATCATAGGACTCATATTCCTTTTGCTTAAAAAAGGCAACACTTTCAGAGAGGTGTCAAAGTTGAGGTTTCCCCCCCATCTTCTAAGTTTCGAACTAATAAGACCCAAGCAGCTCGTTACAATCTGAAAAAAACATCCACAGAGTGGCTGCCGTTTTCGAGAAATTGCTAGTTTAGTCAGTTCTGCTGACACTAGCATGATAAGCAAGTAGTTCAGAAAGGTCTCCCTTAACCTACGTTGTATGAAAGGATATGATCTAATCAAGTAAACGCAGACTCGGCTCAAGCGGAATCAATGCCGATTTGTAGCTATATCCTGAATCGCAAAGTACGTCAATGGCACTGCCAGACAACACGTTATCAGATGATCTGATGTTAGGGTTTATGGACACAGTGGAACGAGCACGGTGGTTTTGGCAGAGTTCGTTGTGCGATTTGTGAACGGTTGTTTTCATCCGCAGACCTCACTCACGACACGATCGATTTATTCACGTTAAAAATCAAGATAACTGGCATATTACATATGTACGTATATATACGTATATATACGATAGCGCTGGTACCCGTGTCTGTGACACTCAGAACGGTAAGGTTACATCGAATACATGTGTTGTTAGTATAGTAGCCATGTGTCGTTCGCCGTTTCGTTTTTATGCGTTGTCTGCAGATAGAACACGTCGTTTTAGAGACACCATTGCTCGATCCACCAACCTTTGACGTGAGAATGCGTAATGTTACTTCATCGAGTCCTTTGTTCTCCAACACAAGTAACTTATCAAACACTATATGTGTATATATGTAGGCTATGTATTACTACAAAAACTAACGCTTGAAAACGTAATTTTACAGGACACCCGCTAAATAAAGTCATCCAGCATAGTAACAACGTACTGGTTCTGTAACTGAGAAGCATGAATGAATTTCCAAGACGGCCACATAACACATCCGGTTTCTTTAGGCGTAGGCTACCCTTCTGACACCCACCTCCCTCCCACCCGACAGAAAAGGGAGCTTCTTTTGCCCATGATCCACATTCTTTATGTTAATGTGGACTCACCTAGAAAAAGAATTACGCGCTTCAACGCCTTAAAATGTAGCTACTACACCTCAAATTCCTGAAAGATACTGTAAAACAGCTCAAGATTTCCCAGAAGAAAAACAACGGTCTTGTTAATAAACGGTTCGAGATCCCAGCATTTCCTTTAGCTTTCTATACAAAGTGAATCAAATCAAGGCGTGAATGCCGCGTACACAGCCACATAAGGGCTTTACATGTTAGCGACCTGTGAGGGGCGGACTGACTTTCGCTAAAACCACATGGACGGACGAGAGAAAGGAAATCCAGGTGGACACAAGCGCAAACAACGAGTAGTGGAAAACCCCACAGGTCAACTGGATAATAGTTTTCCCAAGGCCGATCTTGCATACACCTTTAGAGGTTCGCATGTAGCCCATTTCCTGCCGCGAATCGCCTCGTGGTCAAAGAGCGGGCTAGTGAAGTTGATACTTTACCGTGATTGCTTTAAATTGTCCGGTCGGATGGGCCGCCCACACCGACTCGCTTGCGGACACGCACCCCACGATTGCGGCGTCTTTCATCTCTCCCCCAGACATCAAATTTGTGATATAGTCGTCCCAAGACATCACCGACTCTTGTTAAATTTTGGTGGAGGGTCAGGAAACTGGAAAAAAAGACGGGAAAGTTCAGGACGTGGAAAAATGGAAAGGCACACACGTCTACCAAACTAAAATTGCGCACCGGGAAAAAAGCAAATTTTGACTAACTGGTTTTGTTTTGTATTTTATATGTTTCTAATAGGTTTCCTGAAATGTTATCAGACACGGAAATTAAATAGGAATTAAGAACGAGCTACCTGCTGCAGCACAAGCCTTATGACTTTTGCAAAGTTGCAAAACGGGATTGAGGAAGTCGACACGGATTTATATTGCACCATGGCGGCGCGCGCCAGCCCACAGCATCGGACACTTCCTCAAAACTCGCAGAAGAGCGGGGAGGAGGAAGAGGAGGATCCGAAAACAACTGAAGGGGGAAAAAAACGCGGAAAACAGGGAACCGCGAATGTAGAACCGTCTTTCAATCTCTTAATTCGTTTTCCTCTGTTTTTCACATTCAGGATCGTTTCTTTGTAATTATAATAAATGTGCGCAGCGCATTTAGCTAAATATGTAATTTATCCCCATGTGTAGGTACTCGAAACTTGAACAGGCAATGTTCTGTAGAACGCCACGAAAAGGTAGCCGGTAGTCAGCCGGTCACGTCTCAGCTGTCAGTTAAGAGGCACAGATTATGAGTTTCCATCTTGAATTTTATTTTCAGACGTTTACTGAAACAAAAACACTAATCATGCATGCAATCACAATTCTGGGTTGTGGGTGATCACCAACAGACCTACTGTAGGCCTAGGCCTAGGCCTATTTATCCATGATGAAACATGATATACTAACTTTGACATGCACATGGTCCTCGGTGAAACATCACCAGACTTTAAATCCTCTATGATATTTAAAAACTTATCAGCACACTCAGTCAAAGCATTTGAGAAACTTTACATCAGTCTGTAGTGTGCTGTTACTTCTTTATATTTTTATTCCTCCCCCTTCCTTTGTGTATCTTCAAAGGCTATCGATTGACTGGTGTTGGAATTAGCGGTGCATTTAATTGTTCGGATTTAGGTTTTAGGTTTAACTTTTAATTGTTTGGATTTAGTTTAACTGTAGGCTATCTGTCTGCATCAATTTAAATGAGGTAATAGATAATACATACAGCTGTAGACATTGCATTTTGAATCTTAAGGGCCTGGTTGGTCCGCTTAGTGATATAGGCGGCAACAACCGTTTTATTACACCATTGATGTTATAATCATATTCTAATAGCTTAACTGGAGATACGGCCCGCAGCATTTGATGATTAACCAAAAATCACAAGTAATAGGCCAAAAAGAACATGAAGAACTGGTTCTGAGTACACCATGTAAATTAATGCAGAATTTCCCAAGATATATTTCTGTAACTGCATCAAAACGTATTCACGGCCATAGTGTACAATATCTGAAAATATCCTCCATGTTTGGGGTCAATTGTTGGAACATTGAAAACACATTATTGCATTAAGGCAGAGCTGGCATTGACCTTAGACCAAAGTTTTCGAAAATAACTTTTTAAATTAAAATACACTAGGCCTACTGCTGTCGTAGTCAGACAACAGTCATGCGTGAAGTAAATAGGAGTCGTCCTTTGTAACACGCAGACCAGATCCAGATTATGTGGAGGAAGAGAGAGGGTCCTTTTCGGGCTGGAGATATGATCTCCATATAAGTGCTGGTGTGTGGTGGTTTACATAAGCTGGGCATGCAGCAGCTTGTGACCTGAGACCTACAGCCTCAGCCTCACCCTGGAGCCTTTCTTGCTGATCTGAGGTCAGTTCTTAGTGAAAGAAGGGAGGGAGGAGTGTGGAAGGGTGTTGTAGTGCATCCAGACAGGAACTACAGGGTCTTAACCCCCTGCATCCACTCCAGTCCTTTGATGGTAACCATCTCATCAGAATAACAGCAGAGCTCAGTTTTTGGAGAAGAATATCACATCCGGCCTCCACAGAGAGCACAGAGGGGGGTCGTTCCAGGACCAGGGCCAGGATATACCAGGTGTCAGAGAGACAGTGCAGTGAAGCTCCCATGGGTAAGGCAATGCTCTGTACTTACACTGATTTCACCACTGTTCACTGATTTCTCAAGTTCACAGTGTAGGCACATTGTAAGCGCCTGAGTGCAAGGCTCCAGGTCGTGTTGGCCATGGATGCCTTGGGCACTGATCTGAGATCAGTCATTCGGAGGGTAAAGCCAAAATTAATAGGCGGCAGTATAGCATAGTGGTTAAGGAGCAGGACTCGTGACCGAAAGGTTGCCAGTTTGATTCCGCACTGGGGCACTGCTGTTGTACTCTTGGGCAAGGTACGTAACCCACAATTGCCCCAGTAAATATCCAGCTGTATAAATAGATAACGTTGTCAAAAAAAAAACTGTAACTGACGTAAGTTGCTTTGGATAAGAGCATCTGCTAAATGCCAATAATGTAATGTAATCTTAATAGCGTGTTCAAACTTTTGTAAACATCTGTGTGTTTTGGCCACATGGAGGCTACGGGAAGGAGGCAAAATAATTGTGTCTGAGGATGTTGCTCTGGTTAAAAGAGAGGAATGATGTTTATGAATGCTAGACTGTGGCTAAGGCAGAGCTGGGCTGACCCTGGAGTACCGAAGTCACTTCTGTTTTTTGTTTCATCTGAGTTCTTAATCATCTAACTGGAGTAATTAATCTGCTAAATTATGATGATGGTCACGTGCTTGAGGCACTCGCCATTCAAATTAAATCACCTGAATGAATTTACCACGATGAGAAATCCTATTAAGTTACATGATGATGTATTTAAATGATGAAAAACAAGGCACATCTCTTGGTATTACAGGACCAAGGTCACCTATCCCTGGACTAAGGTATAAGGTGAGAGCAGACACACCCCTCACCAAAAACTACAAAGGGATCTTTAATGATCACAGGGAATTAAACTGCCATGGAAAAAATGACACACTTTGTAGATTTAATCATTATTTTAACCACGTTTATATTACATAAACTTTGGATCAAAGCTTGTTTCCTCTGTTGTGTTTGTCATTCTAATTACATTATGTAGGTTTAAAGTGATGTCCAATTGTCAATGTCAGCTGGGTTTCACACCACTCTTTCAGATGCAGTCTGTACTTGTACTTTGTTCGTTACATGACAAAATGTAAATGTAACGTAATTGTGCTTTTAAAAAAATCTAACATTGTCCTATTAGTTCTAAAATATCCTCTGAATTCATTACCATAGGGAATCCACACAAAAGATCCATATATAGCTGCATGATGAAACAGGTCTTTACAATACCATATCTGGTCAGGGACTACTTATTAGTTGTCCAGTAAGGACAAAGATCTGAGAAAGCATGACTTCCTGCATCCAGGCAAACAAGTGGGAGAGGCACAAGGACTGGTCCCTCCTCCCTGGATAGGAAACCCCTCTGTTGCGCAGTGAAGGAATGTGCGGAATGCAGCAAATGATGTCATTTCCTGTTGCATACTTAACAATGAGGTGGACGTGAGGCGTGGTTGTGTGGGGTAACATGGAAGAGTTCTGAAATGAGGGACTCTGGGTTCCTGTTTCTCAGGAGACACTAATCCTTACATCCTTGAGCAAGTTACTTTACCTTCACTGCCTCTGTAAAAATCAGGCGGGATTTTAAGTATTTTGTAAATCTGCGTTTTGTAAATTTTTACAGCTCTTTCTAAATGCTAACTGGACTAAATGCTAACTGAGCTTCAGATTTTTGATAATCAATTTGTCATTTTCAGTGAGTTCCAAAAATGAACATCCTCCAGGTACTGCAGAGCCAACCATTATCAAACTGGCCACCATGTTGTACTGTCAGACAGTTACTGTTTACAGTCAGCAATCATCTCACTTTATCAGCTAACTGGTCATGGGTAAACAACATTCCTGTAAAATTACTGAGCTTTTTGCCTATACAGATGATCAGAAGATTACATCACAAAAAAAGACACACGCTAGTGTAAGAGGGAAAAAGGGAAGACAACACCCACAAAGAAAGATTGCTGAAAAAGAGCCCCCTGTTTTACACATCTCTGAGTGAACACTTCTGGGTGCAAAGGCACAGGTCATAAGTCAGCCTCCGGAGGACTTGTACTGACACGACTACAGAGGATTCCACTAGAACCCTGACCTAAGGTCAGGAGAGAGATTAGAGAGGAGTCGAAAAAATGAGAGCACAACTGCATTCCAGCCCAAGTGTGAGTGGGTGTGTGCATGCAAGTGTGTGGTTTATGTGTGCATGTCAGTATATCTAAGTGAGTGTGTGCTCTACACTACCGGTCAGAAGTTTTAGAACACCTCCATTTTACCAATTTATTGAAATTTAAGCAGTTCAAGTCCAGTGAATGACCTGAAATGGAACAAAAGGAAGCGGTAAACTGCCAGAGGTTAAAAAAAAGTTTAGGTTACCAAAAACTGAAAAATAATGTAAATTTCAGAGTTAGTCCTTTTTCAGGGAACAAGTAATGGGTTAACAACTTACAGCTTTTCTGCAGCAATGGAAGTAAATTCAGCAAACAATTCCTACAGGTGTCCCGACTTTTGTTGATTACTTACAAACCCTCTGTCTGTATAGAAGCAGTGTTAGAACAGACTGTGTTACTACACCCTCTAAATCATTATTTGGACAATATTGCACTGCAGGAAGTAGTATATTGCTTATAATGGCAAGAAAAAGGCAATTAACAAAGGAAGACAGACAGAACATTATAACCCTTAAAAGTGTAGGTCTTTCCTTTACATAAATTGGGGGTGTTCTAAAACTTTTGATCGGTAGTGTATGTGTGTGTAGGAGTGTGTGTGAAAGTTGGCCCTGTTTTCCTCCATCCTCGTCAAGCCTGGATTAGGGACCGGGCCAGTGGGGCCAGTGCCCCGGGGCCTCGGACTGCCAGGGGGCCTCCAAGCCTCAGGCTACGCGCGGTGCGTGACCCAAGACTTCTGAAGGAAGTTGAACGCCAGGGCCTTCATTGCGCACAGTGCAAGCTGACCACTAGGCCCCTGGGTGCTTATAGTGTGAACTAACCACTAGGGCTCCCCAGACCCCCTCAGCGCTTACAATGTGCAGGCCCCCGGGCCCTTTGGTGTTTAAAACGTAAGCTGACCACTAGGGCCCCTGGGCACCTCAGTGCTTACAGTGTGAGGGCCCCCAGGCCCCCAGGCGTATAAAGAGTGAGCTGACCACTAGGGCCCCTAAGCCCCTGGGGCTTAAAGCATGATCTGACCACTAGGGCCCCTGGGCCCTTCGGCACCAACAGTGTAAGGGTCCCTGGGCCCCTCGATGGATATTCCAAAATGGCAGTTTCTTAACTTTGTGTTCTATAACACAGCAATGAGAGATACGGGAAAAATGCAATAACCAAAGGCTAGAATAGTGACTCACTACCAAGGGGAGACTGATAGAATTTCAGAGAGTCCAGTTCTTTCCCCTAAGGGAAGTTCACCTGCAGTCCTGTCCTGCCACCATGTACATCCCAGCAGTCAGTTTCTTTACCATTTCAGTTGAACTCTCCAATTCTTCCCTGACTTATGAAATTTTGGAGACCTTCAAGAGCAGGGCTTAAGTGTTTCCATCTTTCCAATTTAGCTATAAGATAAGGCAACAAGCTAAACAAAACCTATTTGCACATGCTCTTAAAAAAAGACAAGACACCCCTACACACAACACTAGAGCTTAACATACAAAGCCATTACACAAGCAAACTAGCCTTAACCCCACATACAAAACACCAGCTGGCACACACACTGTACACCAATCAGAAAGAGACAAGGAGGGGAGAGGGAGAGAAAGGATGCAAGAGTCAAACCTCAGAGAGATTAAGCACATCAGTCACAACAAAAAAGTGAAGTCATTTTTACAATATAAAGTAAAAGTATTAAAAGTACTAGTTAAAAATATTCCATCTTTGCTGAGTTAGGAGCAAGGCTGAAGAGTCAAAAACACAAAAAAGTGAGCCTACCAAAACACGTCAGCACACAACAAGGAGCTGCTTAATAGTCCAGACAGAAGTGGCTAATATTGTGGTTACATTCTAAAGAGCATTTAGTCACATCTACAGAAGAAATCAAGCTTTTTTTGTTAACACATAGAGATGAGAAAGTAGTGTTATCCAAACTGTGATTTGACGTCAGCGGGCAAAGTGAGTTGGTAAACAAAATGACCCCAAATGACCACATCACATGACGTCTCTGAGAGGGCTCTCAGATTCAGGCTGTTAGCAACATGATCCCCTGTCATTATCTGATTCCATTTGAAAATAGCTGAAGTAATTGAAAAAAAGTTTCATGAACTTGAAGGAATTGCAGCCTTTTATAACTATTCATAGTAATAATTGAAAACAAAACCAATTTTGACCCAAGATGAGTTTTTTTTAATTTATTAATTTTCATCAAAACCTGCAAATGAATTTGAAAGCATAAAAAAGAATAAATTAGTCAGTACCACAGCCAAACTGACTTTAATATTAAACTACCAGTTCAATCTGAATGGCTCGCCAGGACTCAAACCTTTCCTTTCACTTGGTCGGTTCCCAATTACAAATTTCCAAGTGATGTCCTCACGTGTCTTTAAGACACCGTGCACCCAGTTCCGACCTGGCAGCACACCCTGCCCTGCAACAGAGCAGGAACTCTCCGAGCCCATTATCCACCACTAGTGCAGTGGAAAATGCGCCGATGCAGAGAGACCTGATATTAATATAATACAGAGTCAGAGCTTTGAGATTCCCCGCATCAAGACAAGGACAACCGGTGAAGGGCGCCACTCTGAGGGGTCCGGGGAGAGGACCATGTCTATAGGACAGGTGAGCGTGGCAGCAAACTTTCGCACGAATCTGTGTGCGTGTGTGCGCATGTGACTGAATGGACAGGATATCTGGGCACTTCCTCATTCACAGCGATGTTAAGGTGTGCTTGTTGACCACTGTAACATTTAGGCTCGTTTTGGTCTGGTGACCATAGCCACCCTCAGGTGGAGTGGGTCCAAAGGCTGTGGTCTCCTGCTGGCCAGGTTTCCACTTACCTTTTCACTTCCTGAGAGCTTAATTCACCTGTTCATTCTCACATACTGGGGTGTTTCACAAAAACTACAGGAAAGTATTGCAGTGTTTTCACAACCCAACCTTCCTAAGACATGCAATTAAAAAAATACAAACATTCAGATATATAAGCCATTTAAAACAAGTTTTTTTTTTTTACCTTCTACCTGGAGTAAGAAGACTGCCATGGAAACAATTCCAGCTCAGCGGAGGATACATTTATTTACCTCCCTCTACCCAATCAAATGATTCTAGAACTCTCCAGAGATGGAAAACTGTTTCCATTTAGGTTTGACTGAAGCTCACATTTCAAATGGAAAAAAAAAAATGAAAAAAGGAAAGTAAATTAAAATGTCAAGTAAAATGTTAGTGGAGCGAGTTGGACCAAACCGTACTGGACACTGAAGAGCCTACTGGTGTACTGTGTGGAGCTTCAGTAAAAGCACAGAGAGTGTGAGAGGAATGTGTGCAGTAACAATTCAAGCACTTCCTGAGGGCTGGACTTTGTCTCCAGAGCATTAATCTTCCAACAGCGACTCACTGCAAACCTGCTGGCACCAGCGCTGCATGTTTCAGACTGTGAGTTGCATGATCCCTCCTGTTTTTAAACTGCGACATGCAGCCGCGGACACCACAGTGTCCCTCGCTCTCAAGCAAAGTTCACTGCTCCCTCAGTGCAACGACAGTGCCTTCATTCTGCCACTAGAGGGCGAGACAGCACTAATGGAGGGATCCACCACTGTAGTTGCAGCTGTTCTTATTGATTAGCTGATGGATAAGACAGTATGGACAGGCACCAGCCACAGACAAGCACCTACTGGGGTGTCCTGCAGGAACTCAGACATGCCGGGGCTGCTGGGAAATTCCGATGTGTCTGTTTATAGGTGCACTGCTGACATCAAACAGAGCATGCAACATTTCAGCACTCCCAACCACCCTCCACTGTTTTGAAATACAAAGCATCAAGAGTAACTTTACATAAATGCTCTGGTTTATTCATCTCTCACAGCTTTTCCAGTGGCACCTGAGGAACATCTCTACGCAACATTTCACACAGCATTGTGCTTAAGACCCTCAGACAAACTGCTTTCCCAGTGGAACAATTTGGCCTTGCTAAACGTCCCCACAGTGGGGACGCAGAAGAACTGAGAGGCGGGGTCATTACAGTGAAAACTGACAGGAAGTGGTCAGTAAAGAGTGACAGGAAGTTAGGCCACAGGCTGAAAACCTGAAGTCACACCCCGCCCCGACAACATTTGGCCCATTGAGACGTCCATCAGCAGGGTAAATGCAGTTCACAGGGGAGTTTGAGGAACAGTGTTTTTATGCAGGGCTTTTTAAACAAATCAAGGAAACCAAAAGGTAAACAAAGCATTTGTGTTTCACTCATTGTTCATACAATGTTAAGTTACTGCAGTGTTAAACTGTGCTAATTTGAGTGATTTAGCTGCAGGGTTGAGGGGTAGTGAGCTGCTGAGTGAGATGAGAGACAACAGATTGCTCGAATCACCTACAGAGACAGTCCAAACTAAAATAAACACCTTACAGTGCTCTCTGAATCTTGGCCAAAGAAAACACAAGAAAGAAGTTATTCTCAGCTATTTGAAAATCTGGGAAAAACGTTTTTTTTTGCCACCCAAAACCTATAAAAAAGTACAACGAACAACTTAAATTTAACTGCCGGTGCTTTCAGGCTCTTTGCATTTCCCCTTTGTTATATCAGGACAGAGTACAATATATACACACAAAAATAAACATTCATAAGGAGACCTCAGGAGTCTTGAGACACATTACATTAGTGTTGCAGACAGGTTAGAGCCATGAGTGACGTTAATGGAGGCTAGAGGAGGTGGATGAACAGAACAGTTATAATGGTGAGGAGAAAATGCAGGGAGACGCGAGAGAGCGAGGCCAGGATACAGAAATGGGGAAAGTTACAGAACACAAAGAAAAGCTCTCAAGCTTTCAAAAAAAAAAACAAAACAAAACACATTAAAACCAATCTGATATGAAAGGAGGAGCTCAAGTTAGACAGTCATTCCACTTTCCACAGGACTGCTTTCACACCCCGACCACTCCCCTGCCGAGAAGCTGGGCGTGGCCATCGTCCTCAGAGTCCTCCCCAGGGGAATAGTGACCCTCTCGGACCAGGAGTGGTGAGTCGCAGCGGGACATCGAGCCGAAGCACTGGGCAGCCGTGGTTACCGCGGTGGCCACGTCGGGGCCACTGGAGGCAGGCAGGCTGGGGTTGGTGGGGCGGAGCAGAGGGGTCCGCTCAGAGTCTTCCTCATCCACGACCCCGCCCTCCCCCTCCGACTCAGACTCCGAGCTGGAGCAATCCGGGTCAGACCGGGTCACGCGTTGTTTACACACGGGACACGTCTTCTTGGTTTGGGTCAGCCAGGGGTCCACACACCGACAGTGATAGGCTAGAGAGAGAGGAACACATGTCCACATAGCTCTCTCAGAATTTGATTATCAGTAGTATTGATAGTTAGTAATAACAGATAGTAGGAGTGGTAGGAGTAATAGGAGAGGAGCAGGAGCAACAACAGCTGTGATTACAGAAGCAGCAGATATGAATGATCATAAACAGCTCCAGTACAGACAGCATTAGTAACAGAAGCAGTAATACCACTATTATTGCTACTATCATTGTTTCTAATATTATTTATTAGAATATTTACAATTATTGTCATTTTGCAAAGCACACAGCCAAACCCCACCAAAAAAACATTTGAATAGCAAATGCACATTGTACACCCTAAGGAGACATCTAATATCCCATATCACACAGCAGGGGGCAGTGTGGAGCAGACAGAGGAGTGAGGGGGGCAGTGAGAACCGTGCATTCTACTACCTGCAGCAACTGCAATACTGTGTGCACAAGCGTGTGTGGTGTATGTGCGTGTATGTGCATGTGTGCATGTTGCTCATAATTATACATTTGAATATTCTCTACCTGACAGATTTAAATATGGAAACCCCTCCCCCCTGTCCTCATGCAAATGAAGACTGCAGAGAGCACAGGAACGGCGTTCACAGCCACTCTCACATGGCACAGGTAACATGCATACAACCACAACAAACGAAACCACCAGGACAAACAGGAGACATAGACGTTACACGTGCAAGACCAACACAGGGAGAGAGCCAGATTATCACAGACAATCTGCACGCACACACAGAGTCATGCACAGGCAGTTACGCACGCACACAGATTACCGTGTGAACAGGGCAAAATCCGAAGCCGATCCCCCCCTTCATACTCATCTAAGCAGATGGCACAGACATCATATTCATCACCTGACGAAGAGGGGGAGAAGAGGAGAGAGACTTATAAGCCTCCTGTACTGAGACAGTTTCCATTCATCAATTAGACATCAAGACATTTCCATTAATCAATTAAAATAATGTGACAAAGCTAAAGAAAACAACAAAAAACAGAAAGAGAGAGGGGGAGAGAGACTGTATCTACTGCCATTCACACTAATATACAGGCTACTTTGAATAGCTTTTCAGCTTAAGGGGGTTGGATTTTTCCTACAGTGAAGAAAACTGGTGAGGTCAAATCTCAAATTTCCATCTTCTGTGTCACAAATCACCTGTTGTAACAGGTTAGGCCACTCATGGGTGGGATCTGCATGCTTCTATCACAGACCCTACCCCTCTGCAGAAGTGACATAACAATTTTAGCGATCTTTCAGAGCAGCTCATCTGATTGCCCTATAACGCAAACTGCTCAAACACTGCTTTTATTTTAATCCAGTTCTCAAACCACACTCAGTTAATGGATTTGCTTCTTTCCTGAATTTCAATTTTGCTTAAATCTCCTCCCGAACATACGACTGGCTGAAGATTCTAGTGCAGTCATGGATGACTCTGCTTTAAGTTCCTTTCACACACAGACGTCATGGAAACTGGACCAAACCAGTTTGATTACTGCGCAGTCAGAACTTGGGGGCCACAGTCCACCATTTTGTCCACTCTAATAGCACTGTTGTAGTGCATTGTGGGAAACACCAGAATGGAGAGGAGAGAGGTAAAACCACTAGAAGAGCTGAGTTTCCCTTCTGACCTCATATCCTCTGCGGTCGTGGTCGACAGACCTGAGGTTTTAACCAGCCTGGCTCTGACACCACAACCAGTCACTCTAACGAGAGACACACCTTCCGCTCACTCCCTGACTCAAACAGGAAGTGGTCACTCTTTATGAAACTCTGCTGATTTTTTCCCTTCACTGGCTTAATACTGGTCTGTTAAAAACACAGACACACACACACACACACACACACACACACACACACACACACACACACACACACACACACACACTGCAGCTCAGTGCCACATATCCTTACAAGGTGAATGAGACTAGCCTGAAAGAGACAGAGAGGAACAGAGGGGCAAGTCCGAGACACCCACCAACCCATACACACTCCTAACACTGTTAACATTAACACTAGCTCCTCAGGGAAATAACGGTTAAGTGAAAAGAACACTATTTAAAAAATATAACATTTTTTTGCAAATGTTAATGCACAGTTACTTTATATTTGATGAACTTTTTTCAACGTTTGATGAAAAAAAACAGAAAAAAAAATAAAATAGTAATTGTGGCATGCGCAAAAGTTTGGGCACCCCTCCAGTTGTGAAGTCTCAGAACTTAACTCATTAGGCCTTAATTGACTCATTAGGACTCGTTAGGCAGGTCAAGAATTGTTATTAGGAACTGTCAGCTGACAACAATTCCAGAGCTTAATAAATTCTGACTCTTCAACCTTGTGCCAACACTGAACAACCATGGGCCCCTCTTTCAGACTGACAGTCTGAAAATGAAGCTAAGTGAGGCCCACAAAGCAGGGGAAGGCTATAAAAAGATATCAAAGCGCTTCCAAAGTTTGCAAACAGTTATATCTGCCAAAGGGGGTGTTACTAAGTACTGACTTGGTAAGGTGTCCAAACTCTTGCACATGCCACACTTACTATTTTTTTTCTATTTTTTAAGTCCATGAAATCAAAAGTAACAGTGCATTAACACGTTCAGAAAATATCATTTTAAACTCTGCAGAGGTTGCGTTTACTACTTTTCAAAAAATCAACAAAAAATGCAATTTGGCCAGGGGTGCATTGCATGCAGCTCTATTATCAGCTACACACACACACACAGTACACACAGTACACAACTCACACAGTATCCCACTGTGCTGGCCAGGACAGAGGCAGCAGAAAGCAAACCTAAACACAGCACAGCATCCCTCGCTGTCACCATGACAAGACAAAAAAGCCAGTCTTGAAATATCAGCTCATCCACATTCCTCCATGTTTCTGTTTCCAGCTGGATTCCTGTTTGCACTGCACGTGCAATGCCCCTGAACAGCCAGTCAGAACGGGGCCGTTAGACTGGACACGGTCAGACCCACACAGACAGCAGAGACAGAAAGGGAGTGCAGAGAGGGGGAAAGAGAACAGAGCAGAGAAAGAGAGTGATAGAATACGCTTCTGAAAGAGCAGAAGGAGGGTTTGTCTTATATGCTCCTGTCCTAAAACACTTTGGCAGCCTGTGGTAGTCTAAACTTACAATTTCAGTCTGACCCCCTGAAGTTAGAGATGTGAATCAAGAGTGAGGGTTTAGGTGTGTTTTTGGGGGGGGGGGGGGGGGGGGGGGCTGGGGGTTGCAGGGGGAGCTGGGGGGTTTCTGCACCCTTTGAAGTGTGACTAACTTTACACATCAAAGTGTGCCGATGGATGGGCTCTGAGGCGCAGCCTCACACAGTGCTTTCTGCAGTCCTGTCCGTCAGCATTCCTACACTCTGACACCCACCATTCCCCTCTGCTCTGCATTGCTCCCCTTATTAACCAACACCACACAGACCACAGAAGGCATGAAAAACCACCTCCCTGTTCCGTGTGCTTCACACCATTACCTCACTGACTGCACGATTAAACTAATGTGCGCCAGGCTCTGGAACGGAAATGAACACCTCAGTATGTCAGACAACCGCTTTTAAACACTCTTCTCTATGTCCACAACCCCTGAACACTCACACACACACACACACACACACACACACACACACACACACACACACACACACACACACACACACACACACACACACACACACACACACATACACACACACATACACACAGAAAGCAGCCCTGAGAGGACTGAATGAAGGAGGGACACAGAAGTCCATTTTAAGAGCTTGTTGTTCAAATATATTTTTGCCATCTCAATGCAAAGAGAAACTGAGACTCTACCTTTTTACCATTTCTCTCGCAGCATGTAGGCAAAGCCGGAGTCATAGATGATATTGAGATAAATCCTCAGTATCATCCCGCTCCTCCCACAGAGGAACAGGCAAACGGCACCCGCATGATATGAACGACCCTCTATCCATCTACTTACAGCTCTTACACTCAGTTCTGGAGCTTAAAAGTCATTTAAAAAAATATTATCCAAAGATGTCACTGGGCCATACCTTTAACTAAGCTGGGGGAAAGAGGCGCAGCTCTCCCAATTATGGCCTCAGACATCAACAACACATCACAGTCACATGACAGGAACAGATTCAAACGTTTCATTTGTGTGAGGTAACAGTGGAGAGTTCGGTAAGCTCCGATTGGCCTGTCACCA
The DNA here is from genome assembly GCF_013368585.1 of Megalops cyprinoides. Lineage (NCBI taxonomy): Eukaryota > Metazoa > Chordata > Actinopteri > Elopiformes > Megalopidae > Megalops > Megalops cyprinoides. The sequence goes on along the minus strand of NC_050585.1, from coordinate 21,442,155 downwards.
GTCACCTGCTAACGGTTAACTCCTCAACACACAGGCACACGTTACATTACATTGCATTCATTTAGCAAACACTATTATCCAGAGCAATTTCCAGCACAGAAGTATATCCATTCACAAGCCACAGTCACACACTCAGAGAACACATACACACACACACACACAGTTCAGCAGAGTGCTAGCAGATCAATGCTGCTTTCCTTCTGTCTTGTCTGTGCATGTCCTGATCGCCCAGAGAGAAGCAAAAAGCCTGCCGCTGGCTGGCAGCAGAAGCGTGTGGGTACAGAGTGTGCAAGCCGCGGAAACCTGCCAGACAGGTTTTCAGCATTCGCTGCTGACGAACCCCACCCGCGCTCTCAGGGACACTGCCTCAGGCAGGCCTGGGTGTGACACCTGCAGGGGCAGCGCAGGTGTCCCCACAGCGCCCTCTGCTGGAGCACAGGAGCCGTGCAAGGATCAGATCAGAGGGCAAGGACAGCAAGGGTGGAATTTTTTACACAGGCAGAGAGAGAGAGAGCAAAGAGAGGGACAGCAGAGAGAGAGATTGGGGGGAGGGAGGGAGATGGATGGAGAGAGGGAGGACATAGGGAGAAGGGGAGAGAGGATGGAAAAGGGTGAAAGGTGGATGTTGTGAAATAACACCTTTCTCAAATGTGTGCACAGGAATCTTCTTCAGCTGTTCCCGAGTCAGTCGGTTCCTCCTCATCCGGTTTCTGTACTGGACACAGCGTACGATCTGAGCCAGAGAGAGAGAGAGAGAATATGTAAATACCATTTTGCTCTGGGCACTACTACCCTAGAGCACACCGTCAGCTACACATACCTGATCTGAACCAGAGGGAGAAGGAGATAGAGGGGGCGAGAGAGAGAAAGGGAGAGGGAGAGACAGGGAGTGGGAAAGAGGGAGAGAGAGAGAGAGGGAGGGGGGAGAGGAGGAGAGAAGACCAGTCATGCTAAGAAACAGATGTCAGTGGCAAGGCAGAGGACCGCTAGTTTGCTTTCTGTTCTGATGTGTTCATGGCCTGTGAGCTTTGGGAGCATGCACAGAGTCACAATTTATGCCAATAAACTCATTTTTGACTCTGGGAGGGACAGGGGGGACGGGGGGACGGGGACAGAGAGAGAGGGCAGGATAGGAGGGTTCAGAGCAGGCTCACCAGGACGGTAACCATGACGACAAGGATGATGCCCACCACCCAGCTGAAGGGGATGAGGTAGTACCAGATGGGGAAGTAGAAGGCGGGCCTGAGGATCACGTAGGCCCTGTGCAGCAGAGACAGCGTCATCAGTACCCCGCAGTGGATCGACTGTGTCACTCGGCTCATTCGCGACACAGATCCCACATCCCCTGCTGTCCATCTGAACAGCTGCACCCAGACTGATGCCTGCAACCCCCTCGTGACAACACAGGTCCTTCACCATAGAAACACAGGACTGCTGCTATCACTGCCATTCTGTGTGTGTGTGTGTGTGTGTGTTTTAACAGTGCTGCATGTGTATGTGCTTTCTAATAATACTCTGTGTGTGTGTATGCATGTACATTAACAGTGGGGTGTGAGGTGTGTGCGTGTGTGTCTCACCCTCTCTCTGGGATGATGAAGCTCTTGAGGATCTGAGCTGCAGAGTAGCTGGTGAAGACTGAGGGGATCTGTATCTCCTCAGCGATTTTCTCTGGACAGGAGAATTAACACAGCTGTCATGGGCGCATGTGTGCACACACATACACACAAACACCACTACTAAGAAAAACACACCAGTACACATACAGCACTACACACATGCACACATACATAATACAGAGAGACAGGCAGAGCAGCAGGAGGAGAAAGGTAGAGAGGTAAAGGGAGACAGGGAGAGGGGTGGAGGGAAACAGGGGGACCAGGGGACTGGGTTTCTCTCACCATCGCTGAAGCCCATGTGAAGCAGAGTGTCCGAGTACATGTTATACACTATGGCTGCACTGAATCCAGCTCTCTGCGCATGCAGCACCTGCAGAGACACACCTTATTATACCAGTAACATCACCTGGAGGCACATCTTATTACACCAGTGACATCAACAATCGTACTACACATGACCATTTAACAGAGATAATCAGTCTTTTCCACCAACACACATAAACCAGCTAGACAAGGACACACGAACACATTCGCACACGCGTGAGCACACAAACAAACACACACACACACACACACACACACACACACACACACACCTTGATGTCGAAGTTGCAGTCGAAACGCCGGATGAGGACAATGAAGCGAGCAAGGCTGGCATTGAGAGGGGGTGGGGGGAGGGGGGGAGGATCGATCGGAGAGCAGGCATTCAGGGGGTGGGACTCAACCAGAAAGCCCTGATGGGGAGAGTGAAGGACCTCAGAAACACTTATCCACCACAGACCGGCTGCTCTTCACCTCACATCACTATTGTTACTGCTCCTGCCACATGTTTCTAATGACCTGCACAGTGGTGCGGGCGGAGGTTAGTTGCCTTTCTACTCACTGTAAAGCACTTTAGCACTGCATTCGTTAATTCATTTACCATGAGAGTGGCTCGGTAGTTTGCTCTGGATCAGAGTGTCTTCCACAGGAGGAATATGCATTATCACACAATAGTATTTTCAACCAGCCTTGCTTACCATCTGACCATCTTTCGGCAGGGGGCTCCCGAACAGAGCGGGAAGGTCTTCAAAGAGCATGGAGGTCCTGTTGCTGTAGTGCTGCCAAGAGAAAGGGGGGAGAGAGGGGGGGAAGACGGGGAAAGGTATCAAGAGAGCGAAATTTTTACTCGCTTAACTCATTCTGTCCATTACTCCTCTTGAATGCTGTCTGCATTTCTGTAGTGGTTAGAACTGCCTCCTACTAACAGGGCCACCATGCGACACCACTGTCAGCTGAAAAAGGGCAGAACGGCAATCCACTATGGAAAATGCACTATGATAACATGCTGTTAGGCTACATAGATATGAGGGTGTTTTGACTCTGAGATGTGATACATTTGTGTCTGCATAGCAAAAGAGCTTCTGTTCATTAGAGTTGGAAGCGGTTGGCGAGTGGAGACAGCAGGAGACTCACAGCGTAGATGTCAGCATGTCCAGGAGAGGGTGCCAGTGTGCAGCACAGAGCCACAGTTAGGACTACCAGCTGGGGATCAATACCCCACACATCCACACAGACCATTCCACCCTGTCGGAGAGAGGGCAAAAAGAGGGAGGACGAGACACAGAACAGGAGGGATTGAAAAAAAAAAGATGGAGAGACACAGAGAGAGGGCAGGGAGACACAGACAGAGAAAGATGGTAAGTGTGAGAGGTGATGCCTGCCAGAAAAACTGACTACTCTTTTCTCAGAATAAGAAAAATGAGAGGTTTTAAAACTAAACCAGACAGATGAGTCAGTATGAGTAGCAATGAGATGTCACTGGATTAAGCTGACTAACACAAGCCCACTGGTAAGAGAGGGCACTGGCAACTGGCAGCTGACACACTGTGTGTGTATGTATGTGAAGGAGGGTGCAGGTGAGAGTATATTTGTATGTGTATGTGCATGTGTGTGTTTGTGTGTAAGAGATTACTAGTATGTGTGCAAGTGCATACATTTCTGCATATATGTATATGTGTGTGTAAGACAGAGATTGTATGTATATATGTGTGCCCGCATGTGTGTAAGAGAGTGTATACACGCGCAGTGCTGCTTGACAGTTTGTGAACCTTACAGGGATGGTCTTTATTTTTGTATAAAATATTAAAATAAACTTATAAAATTTTTATGTAAATCCCAATTTGTAATAAAGACATTCCAAATAAAGAACACAAACTATATATATTTTATATATAAAATATTATGTGCATTTTTATTTTTTATTTAACAAAAGTGGTAAATGTCACAAAAACTCAGACTTAATGTGTGTAAAAATATGGGAACCCCTTCAGTCAGTAGCTTGTGGTACCCTCACTAGCGGCAATAACTTTGAATAAACATCTTGTAAAGCCACTAGTCTCGGACATCTGCTTTGAGGGATTTTTGCCCACTCCTCCTTTCAGAACTCAGCCAGTCGAGTGAGGTTTGAGGGGTGTCTGGCATGAACTGCCCACTTAAGGTCCTGCCACAGCATCTCAACTAGATTTAGATCAGGACTTTGACTTGACCAATCCAAAACACAAATCTTTCTCCTGAGCCATTCTTTGGTAGATTTGCTCGAATGCTTTGGGTCATGCTTTGGGTCTTGTTGGAAAACCCATTTTCAGCCCAGCTTTAGCTCCTTGACTAATGAAATGAGGTTCTGTTCAAGAATCTCATGGTATACCTCAGAATTTGTGGTTCCCTTAATGATGTGGAGTCATCCAGGTCCAGAGGAGGAAAAGCAGCCCCAGATCTTGACATTTCCACCAACGTACTTGACTGTTGGGATAAGGTTCTTTTGGTGGTAGGCAGTGTTGGATTGTCACCAAATGCAGCAATTTTGATTGTGACCAAAAGGGTCACAATCAAAAGGGTGACCAATTTTGGACTCATCTGTGCAGAGAATGGACTTCCAGAAGGGCTTCCACTTCTAGGCCGGGTTGCTGTCATGCTAAATGCACTCCATTTCTAAATGATGTGTCTCACAGTGGACTGATGGAGCTCAGATCTTTTTAAAATGATTTTATAGCGTTGCCCAGACTGATGTGCTCTCACTGCTACCTTCCTTATGTCCTGAGACCTCCTCCTCCTCTTGGCATGGTGTGTTTGCATTCACCTGTATGGGTAACACCAAACTGACCAGCTTTCTTATCTCTATTTATTCCCACACAAACTCTTTCCTAAAGATCTCTCCTTTGATTGGTTAATTTGGTACCCAATTATTTACCCACCTGATACTACCTAGCTACTTGATTTAACGAGTGCACCTTGGGGTTCATTTATTTTTTGCACCTTTTAATTTTTTTTACTACATGAATGATTTCCTTTAAACCAACTTTTGGAACTGGTAAATATAAACCTGTTATGTCAGATAAAAAAGACTGGATCTTCTTAAACATTCCATGATAGAAACAAAAAAAAAATCTATACTTGCACAAGGGGTTCACATACTTTAAAGCAGTACTGTATATGTTCAAACATTTGTATCTATATGTGTGTACCAAAGTGTATGTGTATATGAACATTCATATGAATGTGTGTATAATATGTGTATGTGTGTGATAGAATGTGTATCTGTATTTCTGAGTGTGTGTTTGAGAGAGTCTATGTATGTGTGAATATGTTAGGGTGTGTGGAGGTCGAGTATGTCTGAATGTTTGCTCTTTTGTGACTTAGCCTTAGTGCATTAGCCACAATCGCTCGTTATCTGAGCTCCACTGAGATTGCAGGTATTTACCCCAGTAATCAGCAGTGACCAGATTGACCACCCACAAGTAAATGCTAACAAATCTACCAAGGCCCAGGTACAGGTGTGCTACAGTGTTTGTATGTTAAAAAGGGATCAGAGATAGCCTGGCACAGAGATGAAAGAGTTAATTCTTCTGGGAAGAAAAGCTTTTTAAATGGATGTAGACTCGGTGCATCTGTGTGTGGACGGAGGGAGGGGGGAGGGGGGTCAGTGGCAGAGCCCCTCCTGTAGCTGCAACCATCTCCCACACAAACCCACTGGGAATTTGGAGCTTAGAGTGGTGTGATGACCTTGCACTGGCTGCTGGAGAACACCAGCCAGTCAGGATATAAACCTGACACCAGGCCACCCTCATAGTGGCCTTCTTCTTATTATTCTTGTTACCATGCATTTTCATAGCAGATGCCCTTATCCAATGTGACTTCAGCATTTCAGGCTGGGTACTCTGTTGAGGTGCCCAACAGCAATCAACATTGGAAGTTATCCTGCAACACTCACTTTACAAGCCCAGGTCCTGAAACACTACACCAGACTGAAACCCTGACAAAAGGGCCCACACAAGCTCTCTTTGAACTCGGAATCATTGCCTGCGACACCCTGGTTTTTGGGAACTGTGTTCGCACAATCCTCAAAGTCACGCTCTGTTGCGCCTTGCCCTAATTTTGAACTGCATGTGACTGTGCTCTGGCAAAGAGGATGCTGGAGAGCCCTGGCCTTTGATTCGGCAAGCAGCCTACGCCGCTTCACAAATGCCATTACACGCCTCTGTCAGAATGACGCCAGCAGAGCACATTCACACAATGCAATTCACCACAAGCACAGCGCCATCTGCTGCCAGTCAAAGGAATCACAAAGTGGAGGAGTCTTCTGGAAAAGGACTGACCCCTCAGAGCCTGTTATGAAGACAGACATGTAAAGAAATAACAGTGCCAAATGTCATTTCGATACTCAACATAAAAAGACAGGCTCTGATTACTCAGCTTTTTTCTCCCCCAAGTAATACCTGCCCTTGTGAACCCTTTCACACACTAAAGCAATCTGATTTGTTATCCAGGCTACAACTTGCTGCCTTTGAGCATGCAACCTGTTAGCCCACAATATGACAGCAGAAGATACACTGGTTTACTTTGATTAAAGTAGAACTACATTACAACAGAATCATAAAGGGAAACAATTTCTATGTGGTGGAATTCCATTCACCCCCAATCAAGTTTTCAAGATTTGCTAAAGCCTGCAGGTAAAGCCAGTCCACAGTCCTTGTCAACTCTGCTGCTACTCCAGCCGTAAATGCTGAGTAATGCTCATAGATTCGAAACCTTAAAGCATCGATTTGTGAGAGGTTATTTTTCATATCAAATATCAACAATGAGCAGTTCATGCTGTTTGTCTAAAACACTTCAAAGAGATATATCAGTAATTGTTCTTAACAGACAAAATCCAAAAAATCAATTCATCAGCTCCGACCATACAGGGCGACCTTGGCAAAGTCAAACATTCCCTGAATGTTCTGATAAATTGGGACAGGGACACATAAAGTAAAGGTTGTCGTGTTCACCTGGGACTGACAGATTACACATCCCAGCACATTTCTGGGACGTCCTTACAAATCACAAAAAAAAAAAAATCTTCTTTTGAAATGAAATCGCAGAGGAGCGGAAATAATTGCAGTAACAAGCTATGGTCGTTTTTATCCTCTAAATTAGCTGCCTGTGTCTGGCTTGCGGCTGTTTGCCTCCTCTTGTACCAGCCATTCACACTGGAAAAGAAAAGTCTTTAGCTACTTAAGATACCAACAGGATTGGATGGATTGAAGTTATTAGCCTACTTCAAGAAAATAATAAATCATGTTTTTCCACAAAAGTTTTAAAGAAGTTGTCTGCTTTTGACGCCAAGTTTTAAGGATCACCTAATTTATTATCAGTTTGATCTCAATTATTTTCTCTGTAATTGAATAACAAAACATTTTAAAACACATCACAACTGTCCAAAATCGTTTGGACGAAGAGCAATAAGATGTCTGCCAAATGAATAAATGTAAATGTAAATTCGGTCACCATGGCAACTCAATGTATGTCACACCACTGTGTTGTATTGCCTCTAGCTAGAAACATCAACATAATGTTAATTACTATGGAGTCATGTCTCTGGGTCTACACGAGGTTGCACTCTGAAATGTGCTTTGGTCATATATTTGTGTCTGGACAACATCACGACCTTACCATACAAATGAAACATTTTGAAGGGCTGCTATTTGCAAGCTAGCAGTAGTAGTGCCGTTGTTGCCTTACTTTAAGAATAGCTGTGCATGGCATTGTACAGGGTAGCAAGGTAATCGACGTTCTCAATAAACGTCTAAACTCAACATCGGTAACTTATCTGAATAGCCACCTATACTGCCCGCTTTCTTAAAAAAACAACAATTTAAAATGGCTCTGATCTCTACAAGAAATGAGTTAGTTACGTGTCACCAAGTTAGGTCTACAGCTGATATTTAGCTACACAAGGAACGTTTCACTGGCCAACTATACTAGACTAGGTAGTTAACGAGCAAGTCTGTGTAACGTCACTATCTAACAATTACAATAACACAATACAATCAGACCAAGTATAAAAAACCTGTTTGCTTGCAAAAAAAAATATTAGCTTACAAGCTAACTAGGCTGCGAGTAGGGAGCAAAGTTAATGTAGTCCAGTTATCACCTACGAAAACGCCGCGACGAAGAAGCCAAGGTGTTTAAACTACCTAACTAACGACAGTTGTGGAAAATCAAATTTACAACACAGAAAGCAAACTATCAGTTGTGGGACGCTGCTTACCGTTCAAGGCGTTCGGTTCAACTTGTCTGCAACTGAACTGGCCAGCTAAGTTGCTAACCTGGCAGGAGGGCTGGGTCAATACGGCTATCTCAAAGATGTCAATTGCTTTATTCTCGATTTCCGTTTTTTATGGACAGTCTTTAGTTTTTTTTTATAACAAGTTTTACACTAGCCGAGTTAACAGCTTATTACATATCCACAGCTGGCTCTTCCCACAGGGCTATTTTGTTGCCCATTCACATTTCCGCAAGTTGCTAGTGTTTACGATTTTCTCCCAAAACCCTAATGGCCGCGCGGAAATCTCGCCTATCGCGCACCAACGGGAACAAGTCTATTAACCCGTTCGGGGCTTTATTTCTGAAGCGATCACTTGTAGCGCTCAACTACGCCAGTAAGAGCTCAGCTAACGTAGCCTACCTTTTCTAAGGCTGGCATTTTTTCTTTAATCGCACAGGCGGGCCTTCATTAATAGGTATAGTCAATTCAGATACGTACTTACAATATACATAGCTGTTGTTTATCCTTGTCAGGATAGAGTATAATCGTGTAAAACAATGTTGAAAAACAAGACACTGAAAGGAACTGTGTGCCTTAGGTTGCGTTTGAAACATAGGCTGACACCCCAGATTGTGAAGTACTTTATTCAACAACGTTTATTACAACATGGAGATAACATGGTTGGAATAAGTTACCGTTTAGGGAAAAACAAACCACAGCAGAGCGAAAACCACCCCGTCTTTCCAGGTCAGGGCAGGGACACAGCAAAGCGGACTGATTTTAAAAGGGTAACACTTTCCGTGCAGTCACGTCCATATCTGTCCGACTGTCGGTTTAAAATAATACATTAAGCACTTAGCGTTTAATTCATAGTAAACAGGTTTTCTGTTCAGCTCTTGGGTGAGTCAAAAGAACGCAGTTTACCCCCTTTACTCCTGACCACTTCCAGCATTCATCTTTGATACCTTGACATTGATTTATTATGCACACATTTTATGCATTATTATTTAAAAATTCATTATTGCATGGACCTAGCATTTGATACACTTAGTACAAAGAGAGACAGCAGAGGGGAGATAGAGGGGAGCACTGACAGCACACCATTGTAAGATAAGCATGTCTGTGGGACAGTCAAACTCCATCCACTCCAACAGCAGAGGTGCCCAAAGAGATGACGACATCACTGATGCTAAATATGTAATTAAATAATATGTTCTGAATGCTCTCTGACTATTAAGACACACACACACAGAAACACCTGACCTGGACACATTAAAAAGACTCATCTGACAGACTTAGATTAAGATGAGTTTGGGAAGATTCACTGCATCGTTAGAACCTTCCCGCACTGTAACACAGCACTAGGGAGTGCTCCTACTTCAAACAACTTTCTTTCTTGTCCCTCCGCTTACTGAAATATTCCTTAGAAATAAAAGCCTTCTTAAGAAAAACCTAAAAAAAATGAACAAAAAAATTCAACACTAAAACCTCCCCACACCGGTACTGGCATAAAGCATTTATGTCAGCTGATTTGCTCTCTTGCCTTAATGGTTTAGCTCATCTGAGGGTAAGATGAATGAGTAGGGAAAAAAGAACAGAAACTTGTCCTGTGAAAGATGTGAGCTCTGAACTCAAGAGTGAAAAGACTGAGACATACCACAGAGGACACAGGCCTCTTGGACAAGGGCAGGGTCGTGCGTTACTGTGACAACAGGGGAGTGAACGCAGTCTTTCCATTTTACAGCAGTGTGTTTCATGTTTGCGTAGTCTTACTGAACCACCTCTACTAAATGCAGACCCTGACACAGACCAGATATATTAATACGGTATAGGGATAAAAAGTCTAAAATAATCCCCCTGCTCGTTTGTCCTCCAGCGTGACCTCTCAGTCTCTCTCATACGCACACACACACCTTCACACGTGTACACGCTCACACACAAACACACAGACACCCGGCTCATGAGCTGCTGGTGCCTCCCGCTCCAGGCTCCTCCTCTCCCTTCTTCAGCCGTTTCTTTGCTCGGATCTCATTCATGGCCTCCTCGATGGAGCGGGTGTCCCTCTTGTTGGCGACGGGTACTGAAAGAGCGAGTGGGGGAGGCAGAGAGAATGCTGAGAGTTAGACAGGCTGAGAATCACAGCACATACAAAAGGGGTAACAGAGGAACTCGCACTCTGAGGATGGGGTGCAGAGATGGAGAGATTGGAGACTGAAGACCCACCTCTTCAGACTGTCCCTCAGGCCCCCTACCTAAGGGTTATTTCTTGTTTCTCCTCATATGTAACTCTACATGTGGTAGTCTTACTACAGGGTATGTGGAAGTTTTCTGCTCAGGATAATATAGTTATTGCATGAAACACAATGGAGATACTGTGTTGTACTTGCATGTTGAACCAAGTACGCACTTGTGACCCCAGCACTGATACCTGTACAAATATGGCTGGTAATGGTGTGCTCTAAAATTTTATTAGACACACTTTGTAGGCTGCTCTGTATAAGAGCATCTGCTAAATTATGAAAATGTTTAGCAGATGCTAAACATTTTCATAATGTTCCTACTTCCTACTTCCTGCAAAACCCCCATTTCACTAATGAATCAATAATGATTACGACTGATTCTGTGATTCCAAGAACTTTCATGTGTAGCTGTATGTGGACATGCCTCATAGATAAAGAAAAGGGTTGAGCCTTACATGCAAGGAATGACAATGCAAGGTCATGCCCCTCTGCTGCACTCACCACAGCCATACGCCCGATTGGCCTGCAGAGTGTGGGCTGCATCCTTAGCAGCCGAGGTGCCAATGAGGTGGCTGTATTTGTCGCGGTAGTTTGAGCTTGGGGAGGCTGCCCGGGTCTCTTTCTGACCAGCTGTCTGCTCGTCCAGTGCTGCTTGCTCCTGGAAAGTGGGGTAGGGGGGGGTTTACAAACACTCACCTCACACACACCTGTCTGATCACCTCCGTTACTGTGTGTATGCACATGTGTGCATATGCAAGTGTGTGTCCATATGTATGTGTGTGCATGCAGACTCACCCTCAGTCTCCGTCTCTCCTCCGCTTTCTGTGGGTCCCACTCCTCCCCCTTACGATATGCCTCCAGCTCCTCATCTGATGGAGCAAACTCCTTCAACACACACACACAACAAATAGCACAAATGAAGTTTGCACACTCATGTGTCACAAAACAATTAAATTTTTCATCTCCTATGATCAACATTGCCACCAATGCCGTTCCCCCCTACAGGTACCACACTTACAGATGGATCCACTGAAGCTTTATGCTTCACTGACAAATAAGAAAGAGGAGGTCGTGCAACTCACCTTCTTAAAGATCATGACGTATCTGCTCTCTTCATCTTCGCCAAATGAGAATGATGTTAACCCCGCAACTTCAGCAACATCATGCCTGAGGGGGGGGGGGGGGGGGGGAGAGAGAGAGAGAGAGAGAGAGAGAGAGACCCTCATCTGAATGGAGCATGTCTGTCAATTCTGTGTAAGCACACAGAGCTTGGCTGTGTTGTGCAGAGAACATTATGGCACAACTGTGTGAATGGGCACAGGTGTGTAATAGTGGTTTGGACTGTGGCCATGTGACCACACGGTTTTGGATTCAAATCCCAGCTGGAGGTGTGGGGTAATGTCCAACAGGTGTTGGACAGTGTTCAGTGTACAGTTGGTGCGTTGTAGCGTTCAGCATACGGCTGGTGTTGGGTAGATGGGGTCTGCTTACAGAATGCTCCTCTCAATCTTGCCCATGGGATCATACTTCCTCTTCTGCATGCCACTGTCCTGGATAAAATCTGACACCTCCTTCTCCATCTGAGACAGGTACACGGGGAGATTCTCAGATCAATACACAGAACTAAGACCATGTGCATTTCAAGCAGAGGAGCTATGGCTTTAGGCCTGCCATCCTCAACATGACATACATGGTTAAGCAAAGGCAAAGCAAAGACTCTCAAATAAACTCCTAAAAACAGCAATTTTAGAACATTATGTACAAATGGGAAGGCAAGCCGAGGTTGTATAAGAAGACCAGCGGTGAGGGGTACACAGATTGAGGAGAGAGCACAGGAGAAGATGGAGGGAAGAGAGAGGGAAGAGAGAGAGGAGAGAGAGAGAGAGAGAGAGGGGTATACAGTATTTTTGTAGTATTGCCACAAAAGGAAGGAAAAAAAAATCACAGTATACATACACACAAATGCTTCTTACACACACACACACACACACATTATGTTACTGTATCTTTTGTTTAACTTATGAAATATTTTTTCTGTTTTAGTTCATGCTTTGGCAATACACCAAATAAGTAGACATGCCAATAAAGCTGAGTGAATTTAACTGAAAGAGAGAGGTGGAGAGAAAAGACAGAGAGGTGGAGGGGAGAGAGCCCACCCTTTTCCTGAACTCCGCTTTCTTCTTCTTCTCTTCCTCCTGCATCTTCCTCATTCTGGCAGCCTGCTCTGTAATGCAAAGAGAGACACTGAACAGAGAAGTAGCAGAGTACCATTCTTTTTCAGTTCACTCATTACAAAGTTTGCTTCAACTTATATTTCTTCATGTTGTAAAAAGAGGACATGAACTCAAAGAAATGAAATATAACACTTTGTAACATTAAGTTGACTTTCCCCCTATTTATTTTACAACAAGGTATCCATCAGCGTGATGTGTTCAGGGGTAGCTACTCCCCTCATACAAATATATCAGACGATTTCAGAAATGGTCTGAAAATTTGACACTAAAAATATCTGTCTCTCGGGCTCCCAAATAATTTCGCTGTGGATCAACGTCGCTGAATTAAAGTTTCGTTTTCTTGGAAAGATGCTTGCAGTTCTGCCTAGGTTTGCACGGGCTAGACATTTCCCAGTTCCAAGGCTACTAACTTCGGGACATGTGATCATTCTGTGATCTGAATCATTCAAAACAAATTCAGATGAGTTCTTTTTATTTAATTCCAAAAGCCCCAACAATGTGCGTTGTTGTGGAGAAGGACAAGCGGTATTCTGAACTGGCTAAGGTAAAACTTCATCCTGTGTTAATTTGGTAGCAACCAAATTATCAGTTGAAACGCTATTTTACTCTGTACGTAAACTATAGTCAAGAAAGGCCTACATTTAACATATGTAAGCATAATATCACTGGGATACTACAAAGGCAAAACGACTGCATGCGCTAGTTAATATGGTACTGTGATGTTGCCCAACAATAGGAATATTTGCCTAGCGAGCGGTGTGGACTACAAGTACAGTCCCGCCCAATACAGACGCAATGTTATGAATAATACAACGCACGCCTTCGACATCACCAATGGGCACACAGAACATGTCGTTCCAAGAGCCAATCCGACACCACCAGGGGTTGAAACTTGCGCGTCTGACCTAAATTGACGACTGGATTGGCCAGTTGGAGCGGTAAACGGACTGGCGCTGAGACCAATAGAAGGCAACGACCGCAGTGAGGCGACTGACCTGAAAGCGAATATGTGTTGGTAGCCAGCTAGCTAGCTAGCTAGGGGGACAGCGGCAGGGAAACGAGGAGGGTGTACGTTTCGATCGACAAATTTCAACATTGTATGTTTTTCCTCCATCTGAAATCACTCAGACTATATGAATCAGTCGCGGAGACAAATGTAGATTAATGCAATGCGTACCTCGGGCTTTCCGCCGGCTCTCCTGATCGCCGACGGTGGGAGGTTTTTCCATCGAGCTCAAGATCGAGCCCAGGAGGTCCGCCATCTTGGACTGAATGACCAACACCGGAAACTGGCTGCTTAAAGGGATCGCTTTCCGCTATATAAAAAGGGAAGTTGACGCAGTCGCACTTTGGGTTGCAATATTAATTCTCCCGGGAAGATATAATAAATTAGTCATCACCACTCAATATTGTTTGTACTTCTGTTTCCTCATTGACTATTAACCAGACTGTCTCAATTGCATACAAACCAGGCACTGATACTTTTGTCTGTGACATTTATAGTTTGCCGGCAGGCAATATTACATAATTTTTCTGTTGAGACGATGGGCCATTCCTACTCAGTCAACCACTAAACGTGTAGGAGGATGTAGACCTGTAGCAGGCATGCATTGTTCTGATCACTTATGTTATATATAATAGAGAGTAATGTCAGATTTGCCAGTTTCAAACGATTCCCTTTAATGTCTTTCCAGAAACCAGAAAACGTGTGAAAGGCATTTTAAATTTCCCTTGTGCGGTGAAAATATTTTCATGTTGAGTTTGTCTCCTGTACTGGAAATGGAAGTGCTGAAATATTAGCAGCACTCAATCAGAGTTATACTGTTGGTTGATTTGCACCTGGGAAGACCCCTGTGTAAAAACAAACAAGAATTTCACAAAGTTCCAGTCAGTCCCATTTTCACATGCTTCAGGTAGAATCTCGTACTGTGTTTGTAATATGGAAACAAGAGGGACAACTGTTTTACAGGTGCTCTGTAAAGCCGTGTATGAATGATGGGAGAGTAATGGTTTATGAACCCCACAATGGGTGGAGTTACCATGAACCATCAATAGTACTAGCCAATGAACACATATCACTGTAGAAAGTAAAAGTGATCTAAATCACTGTTTTATCAAATGGCTGCTTTATCACTATGTTACTGCTATTCTGTACCTATTCTTTAGTTCTTGTTGCTCTTAAGATGCGCACTCTGTGTATCTAGCCATGACAGTCTAGTAAGTCGCTTAGCGCAAGAGCGTCCACGAAATTAAAAAAAAAAAACATTGTTTGTTTCCCATTAAGCTTGAAGAAAGATGAGATTATCCTTTTTAATCTTCAGGCTGTAACAAAGCAGTTCACAGAGGTCAGAAGCACAATCTGGTCTTCCAGGGCTAGGGTTCTGTTCTGCTATGACCACAAACATACTTCTGCAGTGATGATTGCAGGGTTAATGACCTCCTCTTCCTGACCACTGGGTGTTGTCAGTGCAAAAATGTAGTGTGATTGGTCAAGAAATGTAACAGAATCAAGACGACAAACTAAGCCGTGTATATGGGATACAAATAAATCAGCAATCACTGAAATGTTTAGGTTAACTGAACTTACAAAGATACTGTGCCAGTGTCAGGCAGCCACAGTCACTGTAAGAGCGGTATTCATGATCGAAATATACAACAGATTTATAGAAGAAGACAATAAAACTAAGAGCTGTTCCATTTTTATCATTTATTACTACATATTTATGGATCTCTTCATATCACTTTATCCAAACCATTCAGAACACATATTTCACTTATGTTTCATAATTTAGTAAAACTGAACAGAAACTGACCAAAAAAATAAAATAAAATTCTAAAACACTACAGGGTATATGACTTAAAATACCGCAATTCTGGTTGTTTTTGAATTTTTATTTTTTCTTAAAAAAATAAAAAAATAAAAACAATTCAGAAGACCATTCAGATTTGCATAAATAACCGGTGCGCTTTAAACCCGGCTCATCCAAACTGAGTCAGGCAATACAGAGCAAAGTGGTATTGTGATTGGCTACAGTAATCCGCAGCCATGCCCTCGTTTGCATTTCCACGCCAGTAGGGCAGTAAAGTGTATCTCGGCTTACGTGTGTTATGCAGGTAAAACACCTAATCTGAACAAATTTACCTGCATCATAAGATCCCAGTTAAAGACTTATGATAATTCAAGATATTGAAAACTGAATACCAATTGAAATACCAAGGACTGAAAGAAAAAAGTTAAGTATTGTTAGAAAACACGTCCTTCTTTTCATGATACCTGCCAAATTCTGACAGATTAGCTGAAACCCAAACAAGCAAATCTGAAAATGCAGTAAGGCCAGTTTCAGGCACCTTGAGGTGAGCTATGCGATACCTTGTTTCAATATTGCAGTAGTAATAACCAAATGCCTGACTGATCTTACACAACCTCTAAATCCAAGCTCAAGACTTCTGTTTTGGTCAGACAAAAAAAAAAGATTCTCCTAGTTTCTTTAAAGCTTCAAATACTTCCTGCCCAATAAACCTGACCCTGAAAGAAACTAAACCATGCCCAACAATGGTGTCAAGAGGGCTGATAGTGGCTGGGGTGGGGGAGTCTATACCCTCTTCTGTTGAAACCAATATACTGCATTGTGACCACACACACACACACACACACAAAACATTGAAGAAGTGAGATTCCCTTTGAGCGTGAAGGTGCAGGTCTGAGGGCGTTCTGTGGCAACTGACATAATTTCTAGGCTGTTAGGACTAGTGGTCTGGGGAGGCTGGGAATGGGATTTTAGGGAGTGACACCACAGAGCATCACTAAGGGAAAGGTTACTGGAGATGGAAGACTTTCTTTCCTCTCCTCTCTCCACTTGGGGACCAGCTGATCCCAGGGTGTACAGTAGCAGCCGATGAGCTGGCAGTAGGGAAGGCAGGGTGTTGAAACCCAATCTCCTGCTTTGCCAGATTAAACCAGCTCACCCTATTTCCATAATGAACACCCATCAGCAGCATTACTTTCAATATCTTCACATTCTTTAAATTGTAACAAAGAAATGGGGAAACACCCAGCTTTACTATAGCAGAATGGTTTTTTGACTTCAAACTAATGTTATAATATTTTTATTAGCAGCCAAAACGATTTAAGCAAAGGCAGAGCTACCACAGTTGATGCAATAGGCTACTAATAAATGTACTCAAATGAAAGGCAACCAGCTACTAATGGGTGATTTCTATTGACACCGGCAAACTTGTTAAAAAACAGGAAACTACTTGAGAAGAGGCAATATTTTTGTGCACCACGTGTATACCTAATCAGCAGCCATTAGTGGGGTTGGGGTTAAATGAACCCACATTGGCTGGAGTTGTAGGTGCTCCAGTGCCTTTAAAAGAGGATCTGTCCTTCGGGTTGGGCCCCGTGGGCAGTTAACATGTGTTACAGAGGGCACCTTGAGTCTTGGTGGCCAGAAAGAGAGAGAGGGATAAATGATAAAGAGGGATGAAAGGAAGAGAGGGGGAGGAGAGAGAATCGTGTGCGTTCTTCTCCGATTCCTGCTCTCATCTTGTTTGCATGAGCAGTGCTCTGCCTTAGTGGTTTATCAGAGGTTGCAATGCCACAGAATGCAAAGGGGGACATTCTACAGGAGGGAGTTCTCCATTTCAGCAGCTGTGGTGATTAAGGGTATGCTTGTTTATCATGAGGCTTCCTGGTTGAATAGGTCTGACTACTCTTAATCCATCTGTGTGTGTGAGAGTGTGTGGGGGGGGGGGGGGGGGGGGGGGGTTGGGGGGACCTGGTGAAGCTCTATGTCAGTGTGAAATGAGGGGTGGGTTCAGAGAGTTCGTATCCATCAGTCAGTCCTGCTTGACTCTATGAGTCAAGGAAGTATATCTTGTAGAACTTGTTCATCTGCTCCAGGAAGATGAAGGTGAGCACAGTGTGCGGGCCCAGCCGAGCATAGTAGGGTGTGAAGCCCTTCCACAGGCTGAAGAAGCCCTCACTCCTAATCACCTTGACCAGGACGTCCTGCAGGGGGCAGAGAACAAGCATCAACACTCTCAGAAAAGAGATTAATGCTTTCACTGCACAATTCTAGAAGTGTGGTTTTTTCCATCAAAAAAGCAACAGTCAGACAGATGGAAATACAGATAGACAGACAGAGACTCACCAGTCCATTCTTGTATTCCGGCTTTCCATCAATCATTCTCATGTTCTGAATCCTGCAGTGGGAGGGATGGACATGGAGAGGAGTCAGACAGAGACAGCGGTGACAGTCCAGGAGCAGACAAAGTGAGGCCATTGTGTGTGTGTGTGTGTGTGTGTGTGTGGGGAAGTCAAAAAGGGACTGGGGAACAGAGAGAGACTGTTGCCTCTGCCACCATCCTAGCATAGACTTCTGAACCAAGCCCATATTACATTACAATACATTACATCATTTGGCAGACGCTCTTACCCAGAGCAACTTCCAAATAAGTGCATCACCATGCTAAGAGAAGTTATGGAATTTAGACACAATATACAGAGAGAGGGAGAGAGAGAGAGAGAGAGAGAGAGAGAGAGAGGCTATGGAGACCTCCATTACAGACAGAAGTAAAACCACACACAAGGAAACATACAGATGGATGCAGACACAGATGGGGGCAGAGAGGGACATGGGGATAGAGAAAGAGACAGAGAGACACAGGGTTAGAGACAGAAGGAGAGAGTGGCACAATGTTAGAGACAGAGGGAGAGAAGCACAGACGATGTACCTGGTTTTGACAATGTCGACTGGCATCGACGCAGCAGTGGTGACAAGGCCACTGATCATACTGGCACAGAAGTGGCACAAAATGTCATCATTGAAATATCCTGAGACAGAGAGAGTGAGAACCAACCGCATAATGTCATCACTGAAATATCGTGAGAGAGGAAAAACCACTTGGAACGTGATCATCAAAAAACAACATAGAGCCTATCACAATCGCTCATCACGAAACATCCTGAGAAACCTCTAAATGCACAAGGTCATGTCAGCAGGGAGGAATATGACTAAACTGATAGGGCCAGGCACATTCAGAGGTCAATACAGTGACCCTGAAGTTCACCTCCTCATGTCATGTAGGGAGCAAAAAAATTTAAAACTGGAGGGAGGGAGAGAGGGAGGCAGGGAGGTAGCAAGAAATAAAGAGAGAGAGAGAGGGGCAACTGGCATTGAACCCCAGTGATATGTCTTGGTTAGACATGGCAATACACACCAGGTAGCAAACCATAGGGACACCAAAAACACTATGTTAACACAGACAGAACTTAGTTTTACTGTTTAAATGAATGTTTTTCACACAGTCATGAAGCTGGTCCTCTCCTCTTCCAGAATCACTTACAAAAAGTTTTCAGCTGGATTTCAAAGCAAAAACTAATTTGAAACACTGTGATATGTATCTGGTTATCAAGCAACAATTTTCAATAGCCAGAAAATCAAAATGTTTCATACCAATTGCTAGCCTTTTCTGCAATAAAGTTGGACTTACAAGTGACCCTTTGTAACAATGTAGACAGTTCACTGAGAGAAATTATAACTGATGTAACATTTAAGCCGTTACATTACTAAAACTGGAACATTAATGGAAGCAGCACTCTCATGTTAAAGTAATATTTTCTCTCAAATAACACCCTTACCCTTTCTCCTCAAGCATGTGCTTGTGTGATGTCACATGAAGTATCGCTCTCTCACTTATGGATTGGGATGCATCCATACTCAGTTCTTTCAGATAATGTAAGGGGAAATGTAGAGGGGCCCAGGGGAAAGGGTAGGGGTTAATGGGTGGGATTGGAAGGGCGGGCATGGTCTCTTACCTGTGTCCAGAAGAGCCTGTTTGGACTGGGAGTAGGAGGCCAGCTGGGCAGCGTTTACCACTACAGCCCTGGCCATGGTGGGAATACAGCCCTGCATGCAGAAGCATTGGCATACAATAGATGTGTGTCTGTAATATTTAATATCCGCTTTCAGCTGACAGCATAGAACATATTAGACCTAGATCAATAAATTTACTCCAAAAACGTATTCATCTTAATTTATTAATGCAGACATGCAAGTTAATGTGTTAAGGGGCACAATTTAACTAAAGTAAAAGGGCGAAACACCCTTTTGACTTTTTACTGACAAAAACACATGTACCCATATCACACTAGATTTCCACCAGGTATCTGTTGGGTCATTGAACCCAGCTCGTTATTCAAACAGCAGCAAAGTCAAGAGTAGTTAACCGACAGCTCACTTAGAGTGAAACTGAGCGACTGTCATTCGTTTCCTGACTGACAGGAAGGCCTGAAGCGTGTAGGGAGAGACCATTCCTACAGCTGTGTCACAGGGCAGAGACCAGGGGGAGAGGGACTAGTACCTACCCTCCAG
This sequence comes from Megalops cyprinoides, assembly GCF_013368585.1. Taxonomy (NCBI): domain Eukaryota; kingdom Metazoa; phylum Chordata; class Actinopteri; order Elopiformes; family Megalopidae; genus Megalops; species Megalops cyprinoides. Next base: position 21,422,124 of record NC_050585.1, on the reverse strand, counting down.
AGCGTGAGGATCCCCTCCTCGCGGGTGATCCGGATCAGGGCGTTAAACACATTGGTGTACCCCCTCCTCTGATCTGGGGGTAAGCTGCAGGAAAAGGGGAAGAGTTACTTAAATCCTGAACCTGTTAGGGTCTTAGTAGCTCCTCCCAGCATGGCACACTGAGCAACGCGTCTGCTTCTCTCCTCATCCCTCACTGCCTGTCCCTGAACTCTGTTAGACACCCGTCATGGCAAAATATCCCAGTACCCACACCTGAACCTGTCTCATTGAGGTGACCTGCCTGCTGCAGTAACACCATGGAAATGGGTGAATGGCAACTGTGCATCATTTAGCAGACGCTCTTACCCAGAGCAACTTCCAAATAAGTGCATCACTCTAACACAACTGCTAACTTACTAACAGAAACACAGAAACATACTACGCTAAACTCTCACAAGGCCTGAATAGCTGCTGAAAATGAACTTTAATCCCCTTTTTTGGACTTCATGAGGGGACATTCTGGTTTGATTTGATGTTGATGTAACCCCCGTCCTGACGTGTACCCCTCCACGCCCTGCCCCCGCATGCTGCTCACCGGCCATCGGCAGTCATACGGATTAGTGCCACCTCAGCAGGGGTCCCCACAAAGGCCCCGACGGCCCCCGCTGTCATGCCGATAAGCGCCTTCATGAAAAAGTTGGGGGGCGTCCCGTCTGCTTTAGTCATGCGCTCAAACAGCACTGTGTAGATCCCCAAACGAGTGGTGGTGTAGGTGGCCTGCCTCAGCAACCCTGCAGACAGACTGAAAGAGAGGGAGGGAAAGAGAGGAGAGTGAGTGAGGGAGAGAGAGAGGGATGGGGAGGACAGTAAAGTAAGAGAGAGAAGCGACAGAGAGAATAGATGGTGGGGAACAGAGAGAGGAGAGAGGAAATGTTTTGTAATTGCGAAATAATGCATCAAACATTTGTCTGTCACAGAGCTCCTCTAACTTAGCCGCTACCTCTCACTCTCCTGTGTGCTTGCATTCCGGCACAGCCATGCTGGCCCATGCCAGGTCTGCCCTCCCCGGCTCACCCGGTGTAGATGCCACGGACGCCCTCGTTGCGCAGGATGCTGGCCACGGCGTGCAGGCTGGTCTTGTACTCTCGCGCCTTCGAACCCTGACCACTCAGCTGCATGCGGTTCTTCACCAGGTCCAGCGGCTGCACGAACACGGTCGCGCCCATCCTGGGGAGGGAGCCAAGAGAGGAGGCAGAGGAGGACGTGGGAGGGAGAGAAGGAGAACAAGAGGAGGAGGATGAGGAGGGAGGGTGGGATAAAGAGGACCAGAATGGCACAGAGAGAGTGAGGACTTGTCAATGTGATATCATTAAGGAAAACTGCTGCACATAAAATAGGGCAACCTGATAAAGGTTAACCACAGTGCTTGCTAATTTACTGTGCTGTTTGAATGCACAAACTCAGCACTGCAACATTCAGCTGCCAGGCTATTCCCCATGCATTACAGTGTAATGTGCCTGTTGCAGACCCAGCAGGAAAGAACCGAACCAGGAGTTCCAGGCAGCACTATAGCACAGATGCAGAAAGCAGCGTGCTGCAGTGTTCAATAAGGCTGTTACTGCACAACAGGGATGGAACATCTCTGCTGTCCCTCCCTTTAGGTCATCACATCGCCAGAGGTCTCAGTGCAGATATCCTACATCGAACCAGATATTTGGCTCCTGGTATTCAGACCCTGGCGGTTTGTCATGCAGTCACAGGGAAAAAAATGTCTCATGAGGACGGTGGATTTCTTGCTGTGTCAACAGGTAAGCACTGTCAACCCTCCCACTCAGAGAGACATAGGGACAGTCCCAGAGAGGACAAATGAGTTCTCCCAGCTGTAAAGGCAGACAAAGTTCAGAAGACCAAAACACATGCACGCACACACACACACACACACACACACAAATTTTCACCCACACATATGCATGTGTGCACACACAGATGAGTTTGAGTGTAATTTGTTCTGTTTCTGATATGACACTAGAAAGCTGTTGTGTTCAGGTTGTGTTGACAGTACTTCTTATCGTGTGTGTTCAGAATTTAAGATGAAAGTTCATGGATAAAGATCTGCTGTATCAACTAATAATACCATCAGTTAAATAGGAAAAGGCTTAAACCCACCCTAAATCTAACTGCCAAACATATGTCTACATTCTCATTTTTTCATTGCACACATATCCTCTGTGCTCCATGCATCTCTGTCCCCTACACACATGCATGTGCACACACTGTCATCCAGGATACTCCAGCATCCAAATAAAATGCAGAAAGAACTACTGTCACAGAAAAACATCACAAACCAAACCAATGAGGCCTCACGCACAAACAAACCAATGGGAATGACCCTGTGACCAGGCCATTTTACCTGTGAAGGCCACTAGAAGTACACTGTAAAACTTATTATTACACTAGTCATTATGCATCATAATATTATGTTATTAGATTTATATTCAGCAAAAGCAGGAGTAGTTGCTTAAGTAATGGTGGTAATGGGAGCAGAGTTATAAGCTCTAGCGCTAATGATAACGGTAGCGGCAGAAGAAAGTGGTAACAGTTGGTGGCTTGGCATACGTCGGCACCCTCAGGCATTTAACAGCACGACTGAGGATATACTTACACTGGGGGGAGGGGTTAAATCATGGGAGTAAAGTAACGCCCCCGTCGTTACATTGCTCTTCGTCATATTTAGAAGCAAAATCGCTACAAGACTGCAAGAGCACAGCCTAATCGCTTGTAGGTGACGTAACGTTAGCTAACAAAGGGTGTCATGTAGGATTTTCGCAGTCAGAAACGTGCGGCTACAATTTTTAACAGTGCAATGCGGCTGCAAGTTCAGGCAGACTGAAGGCACCACACAGAGACCAGTACTCCAATTATATAACACACTAAGACTGTCAAGACAAGCACAAGCCAAGTTTTCTGGAGTATAATACCACAACTACAGTACGACAGCAAAGTTTAGAGGTGTGGCCACGACTTCTAATATTTGCATCTGACAAAGAAGTCTGATCGGTCAAGTTGACTCACACGTGAACAGAGTTTCCTTGCGCCTTTACCAACATACGTAGTGGACAGAAACTTGGATATCCAGTTCACGATAGATTTTATATTTTAGTCGGACCGCGAAGTCGGGATCAGTTGACAGATATTAGCCCCATAACATTAACGTTATCTGGAGATATCCCCACATAGCCCAGCTAGTAGCTACCTAAACCAGTAACCTTCTTTCATTCAAGAATAGCATGACAATTGATCATCTTAAATAAAGGCAACTTCTGCACGACTGGCACCTGGAAACCGTTAACTTGATTCTACGTTGAATTTAGTTGTAAATTGTAAGCAAGATGACAAGCTAGACCATCTAGCTACCGTTCGACCCCCATTGCATTTAGGAACGGGCACGGCTGAGGACAGGAGAAGAGTCGGTACCTACCCGGCCAATCCCCCGAAGAGAAATTTTATGGATTTGGGAGAGGTCTTGGGTTTGGGGGCGTTGGCTGCGGCGGCCATGGTTCTATAGTAAGTCCCCAAACACAGTCGTGATTTAGACCAGACCTTCACTGCCCCTTTCTACTCCGCTGCTCCACTGTGTCCAGCAGAGCAAGGTGACACTGGGGGCCGCGCACGCCAAAATATGCTGCCTGCTCCAATCAGAGGGAGAATTCAAACTGCGGGGACGAGCGCGTATAAATGACGTAAAAACTGTGCGCAATCGGTATTTTAAAGGTAAAGTGGGATAAACAAAAACAAACAAATGAGCTCATTTGCATTCAGAGGAATCACGATAGCAATTTTCACACTATTAATGGTAGCAAAATACCATAAAATAATTATTAAATCATTTGACAGATGCGGCAGAGCAACAGATGACATAAACTACCGATGCCGCAATTTTATTATATGTTTATTTGAATTTATTTGTGCCACTGCCTATCTATTCGATATCAGTTCCTATCACAAAGAACCGAACAGCAAAACCGAACTGAATTAAATAGTAAGATGTATTAATTAATAAAGAATAGTTAAACAAGAACTTTTCATTTCATTTTGTCCTTTTTTCAGTTAACGGCCGACTCAAGGCCAGGTAGCCACCTGACATCAGGTGGAGTACATCAGCATAATACAGGACTGGGAACCATAACCATATTCATTTTAACATTCTTTTCTGTGTTGAGCTGCCTGTAAGTTAGTGTAGAGCACATTTGTTCTGTCAGTAGTATCCTTGTTTTTCTTTCTTTCTTTTACTTTGGTTATAACAGAATACATACTGTTTGAAATGATACCTAGATACTCACACAGATTAAGCATTCAATTTAGGTATACCATCATGGTTGACTGTATACACAGTAACACATATAGTTAGACATAGGCAAATATATTTGAAGATACAGTACTTTATTTCTGCAGAAAAACATTTGGTGGAAGGACTATTTGATGTTGACCTTTGACCTACAACCATTTCAAGTGCTACGTACGGTCATCCACACTGGCCTGGGATCACGTTTGGCTAAAGCACTTGCCAGAGTTCCTTACTGCAGTGTCTTGTTTCACCTTCTCTCCACCAGATGGCGACAGTATGTGCATCTGACCTTCTACTGGAGAGAGTGATTCTGGGTTGAAGAGGCAGTCAGGAGTTTCCCATCAGTTTAGTGTCTCACGGAGATTTACTTCGAACAACAAAGTGCTCACTCAGTGTTTTTACTCTCTGCAGCCCCTACAGCCTTCCACCAAGGTTCAGGAGATAGTCACTCAACAGGAAGAAGAAAGGGGAGGAGAGACAGAGAGGGAGAGGAAAGATAGCATTTTCCTATTATGCACCTTGGACATGGAATAATCTGCAAAAAGATTTAAAATTAGATACATTTATGTCCATTGATAAATTTAAGGGCATCATAAGGAATGTGGTGAATGAGACATGTAGCTGTTTTCCTTGAGAGGCCACTGAGTTTAAATAGCTGTTTTTTGTTGTGGATATTTGTATTTCATGTTGTATTGGTTGTATTTTTAATATGTTGTGAGTTTGTACGGCTGCTATCTTGGCCAGGTCTCTCTTGTAAAAGAGATTTTTGATCTCAATGGGACTTCCTGGTAAAATAAAGGTAAATAAATAAAGCAGAAAGAGAGAGGGAGAGGGTAGACAAAAGAAAAGCAGGAGCACAGACAGGGGGATGAGGAGGGTAGAGCAAAGGAGTGGGGATGAAATTTAAGGGAGAAAGGGGTGAGAGAGAAGGAGAAGAGAGAAGACCATAGTAGATGTTTGGACAGTTACGATGAAATGGGCCTATGAGTTGCAGTAACCCCCCACTCCTCACATGGTTTTCTGTCTAGATTGCAGTTGAAACAGATTTGAGCTGAGAGAGAGGTTTGGACTGAGGTGGCTGAAAGACAGTGTGCATTCACAGTTATTCAGGAAGTGAATTGTAGAAAAATATGTTTAAAACACAGTAAACAGTAAAATGAATACAACACTTTAAGCAGTGTGTGTGAGTTACTTCAGGAAGACTTTATTGAGAGTCTTTAGTGTTACATAAGAGTTCCCAAACTCCTACCATTACACCACCTGTCAAGAGCATATTTGCTTAGACTCACAGGTACACACTCACCCTCAGACACACTCATTATTCACATGCACACACACACTCACCCATGTCACATACTCATTTGTCCTCTCTCTCTCTCCCTCTCTCTCTCTCTCTCTCTCTCACACACACACACACACTACTGTGTGAACATCTTTTGTTTAAACTCACTCATTCACACAAATTTACAGTCACATCAGACTTGGACAGACAGACAGACAGACACACACTTGGTTGTTATGTGCCAAATGATCTGTGCAGCTGTGCTTGATCTCCTAATATGTTACATTTTAATGTCGATCTGAAATGTCCCCTATGATAGCAATGAAGACAACAAGTGCAACCTAGGAATATTCCATCTTTTCGGTAGGATGTAAAAAGTGCAAACATGGGAATGTCAGTCTAAACAAGCTTTGTATACATGGATCAAAGAAAGAGCAACTGTATTAGTGACCAATGACATTATTATCAAAAATTAACTCCCTGAAGAGCTAATATTGGTACATTCTGCCCCCAATAGCTGAACTTGGATCAGCTGACCTGTGCCTAATATTATCTACAGCTATGCTGTGTAAAGGGTTGATGCTGATCCCAGATCAGTGTGTGGGGACAGTGGTGACCAATATAGAGTGGGTGGTGTATGTTGGTGGGGGCTGATATTTTCCTGTGATTGGTTAATTGAAGTGAATTGAATAGTTCCTTTAAAATAACCTTATGGACCACTGTCAGACCACTTCACTATGAAGTTTTATTCATGTGCATATTTGCGTGTGTGTATGTTTGTCTGTCTCTCTCTATGAAGTTGGTTACACACTCACCGCCCCCATACACAGCACACTGCCCACATCTGGCAAAGGAGAAAACAGAGGGAAAAAAGGGAAGGAACAGCATAACCCCCTTATGAAAGCATCAAATAAAATGTAAAGCCAAAATACAAGGAATGTATTTTTAAAAAATACTTATGTCAAAATATGCAGCATATAGTACGTTATATTTAATCTACTTCCACTCACTGAATGTTTTTTTATTTTAAAAGCCCATCTAGGGACTGACTGGTGCTGGACACCAGCACTGACTAAAAACTCTTAAATAAAAGAAATTATTATATTGCACAATCTATTAATGTTGATTTTCCTGTCAAATAAATAAGGAAATGAGAAACAGGCAGTATTGTATGACTATATCACAGAATATACTGTAATTAAGTATATTTTAAATTAATTAAAGTAATTTGCATTCATAAAAATGAACATATGTATGCAACACTAATATATTTTGAAAAACATATTTTGACATAAATCCAAAAATATATTGCTTGTATCTTGTATTTTATTACTGATCCTTCTCAGACACACAGAGGCTTTCCATCTGAGGAAGAGGTAGGGACAGGATGGAAGGAAAAGGGGTGGAGTGCTACAAAATATCTCATTTTGTATATTTCATTTCTTTGATTGTTTGTTTTGATCTGAGTAATTATTCTTCTACAGCTATCTACCTAAAGACATAAGGATTACATTATGAAAGTAGAGCATTTTTTCTGATAATTTTTTAAAGGCAAGCAAGGTACATTCAATACAGGACTGTTTTTTTTTTTTCTTCTTCTTTGCAGGACAGTAACATATGATACAGTTATACAGGCAAAGTTACAGTATTAAGGAGTGCAATATGAGTTTATATACAGAGGCCAACTGATCGTCAATCCCGCTGAGATTTCTGTTAAAGACATTACATTAATGCATTTCATAACACTTTCAGTGGAATGTCCTATAGTAGAAGTATCCAAAGCCTTCATAAGCACTGCAAAAAGATTCATAAGCACCTGTGCGAACTTACATAGCCTGTCATGGGGTGTGCTATGCCACATTTCATAAATGACATTACCCTGATTCTGATTTAATACATCATGCTATTATAACTTATGACATCCATGGTAACATAGCACACCTTATGGCAGTCTATACCACTTGAAAAAAAGTATTTAAGAATATTCAGGCAGTGTGTTATGAAAGTGTTATGTCATGCTTATGGAGGCCTTATGCAGTTATTACATAGGATCCTTCACAGAAAGTGCCCCCACATACTCAAACCTCACATATGCAATCCATCTGTCCGAATGTGTTTTCACATCTCCATGAGGTGAATCTCTCAGTCCATTTTCATTTTGAGAGTTAAAGGAAGTACCTCACCAACGTAGCTGGATCTGTTAATCACTGTCCCTGGGTCAGAAGGTTGTGAGCTCAAGTCCCAGATGACAGGGTGCGGCAGTGACGTCGAGGCCCTCTCTAGGGCCTGGTCTGAGCGGCAGAGGATTTCCAGTGTGCTTTCAGGTAAACCAGGAGCCCGACCCAAACACACCTGTAGCCTGACCCAAACGTACCCAGAAATGGTTCTTAAAGGGATGGGAGAGAAAATGCCCTTCAGGAGGGCCAGTTCACTCAGAGGGCTGAGGTTCACTCAGTCTAAAGAGTCTGGGGAGGATGATGTCATGTGCAGGATTGGGACCTGACTGCCCCCTTTAAAGATCAATCACATAGGCTCTATTTTTTAAAAGTCCTCCTTTCAGTATGGGCTCCATTCCACCAAATGTACCATTTACATGCTTACTCTGATCTAATTAACATATTTAAAACAATTTCTTTCTTTCTGATAAGCAACAGAATTTTTTTTTACTTTCAAACACATAGAGATCTATCAATCTTTATCTTCTTTCAGGAAGGTACAAATAAAATGGTGTAATATACATCTGTTTGTTTCACACAAACCTGGCAGAATTTGAGTATGCATAAAGTACAAAAGAGTGTTTTTTAAGAACAGACTTAAAACGTGAAGTCAGATTTGGAGATATGACAGCATTATGATGCTACTTGCAACTAACAATGTGAAAGATGTGATTCTAATTATAGCAGCCCAGTTTTTAAAAGAGCAGTGTGGTTAACATTGTTAATTTCATACGTTTTATTTAATATGAAGACCGATGAAGATTCTGAATGTCTGTGTAAGCCACAACATCCATTCCTCTTCCCCTAGTGATGGCAGAGTAACTCAATGATGTCGCGATAGTATCACAGTTTTATCCGAAAAATAACTCTGTGATACCATAAGATTATCTTGATGAAGTCACAGGAATAACTTTGTTATCTCTGTAACTCTGGCTAATTGCAGTCTAGGTCGAAAATATGTAGGTTTCATCAGTGATGTTACAATGTTGTCAGCACAAGAACTGAAGACGTGGAAGTGTTTTTCTCACCAGCCTACTAAACACCCAATACAGACAGGAGAAGACTGGACAAATCTCAACAAGATAGTATCAAAGCTCAATATAAACATTTCCCTAAACTCTCTGGGAAATCCATCTATTGAAATGAAAAATGACATGTTTTGTGTTGACTGAAGACTTTGTCAATATTGTGTGCGATGTAGATTGTGTTCAACTTTTGTGTCCCTGCTTAGGTAGCAAAACCTACATTTTATCACAGTCTATGGAGCTGTCCACTCAATCATCAATCCTATGTCGCAATGGTCTCCCTTTGCATTTAAATAACTGACTGTTAACTGTCGTTAGAGAATAAACCATACTTTAAATTACATCAGTTAGTGAGTCAGACTTCTCCCATGTGTAGTAACTGAAACTTAGTGAAAAGACAGGGATGACAGGAGAGACCCTCATCTCCACAGCATTACAAGAGGGTCAGCAACAATTCTTACTTCCACCTTAATGTCACTGACCAAACCTTCATATATATTTGACCTAGGTGACAGGTGACTCATTCAGTGGTCAAAAGTTGAGACATCTCACATCTACAGTATTCTATTCTGTGTTTTAAAATACGATTGTGATGTAGTAGTCAAGGTAGCCATGATTAAACAATTCTGTTGTTCATGCTGCAAGATGTTTCAACTTTCACACATAGTCACAATTCCGTAATGAACTGGAATTAAAAAAATGAGATACAATATCAATCAACATAAGTAACCTAACTACATCTTACATTGAAAATTGCCTTAGAACACCCTAAACTCTTCAATCTCCAAGACAATACTGATAAGCCCACTTCACCTGATTACACAGACAGTAGGTCTACATCCATCCAGTTGTGTTTCCTGGTCCATTCCAGGTGCTTCACAAGGAACCCTTGCTGCACTGACCTCTGATTCTGTTTCAGAGGTCTGTTTCATGAGACCCGTCTTCCTGTGGTAGTACTGATCAATCAAACAGCCTTTTCACAAGGCAAGAAGCCAACATCTGATCAAAGATGACCTGGTCTGTTCTGTGGAGATGCTCCACTCAGCCTGCCTTCCCCAGTTTATTGTCGACAAACACTGATCATAACTGTCCTCACCAGAGCTCTTTCAGTTCAACACCGTTATTATGTCAACAGGCACCAGAACGTTCAGTGTTCAAGTAGGCCGAATGGAACATCTTTGTTTCCATAGACTATCTTTGCCATCCAAGGACCTCCCAGCGACACCATGAGGCAGAGAAACCTGGGGCAGATAAGCCTGCTAAGGGCAGGGATTCCCATGGCTAACTCTGCAGGGCATCAGGCCTTAGCACACAAGGGTAAGTTGGTTTAAACACCATCCTCTTAGTCTCCTGGTTTTTAACTGTCACTCCTGTGGAAGGAGTCCTAAAAACAGGTGGCAGCCAGCTCAAAGTCATCGTCCCTTTGAAAATATTCCGGAGAAAAAAGAAAAGGAACAGCAGAGCTCTGGTGCAGAGAGTCTCCGGTAAAGCTCTGATCCAGGATCAGTCCACCTGACCCTCTTTCTAAATCTGCACATTTTTTCCAAAAAAATGATCAACACCAACACCGTGCATCAATATCATGCTGCACTAGTATTTGTTTACTGATTGGCTGAGTCTTTCTTAAAGGGACATGCACACAGTTTCTGCACACTGAGTCAGCACAACAGGAGGACTGTAGAGGCTGAGATCTTGGAACTCACTGCCCCTCTTCGTCTGTTTGGACTGCCTAATTTATATATATTCACTTGGCTCACTCTCTCGTCCCCTTACCTTACATATCTTACATTGCTGAACATTATCAATTAAGACAGGTGTATACTTACTGGAGCATGGCAGACTGAGCACCTTGTGTGACATCACATTGACACTCCCACCCTCCCTCTACCTGGCTCTCAGTACCACAAAGACAGACCAGGAGAAGTGACCCTGCGGTGGACTGGTGCTCAGTCCAGGGTGAGAAATAAGTCCAGTCGCTGAGCCATGTGAACTTTCTGACACTTTAGGCCAAACCTACTGTCAGCCACTGCTGTCCAGGAAAGAGAGAGAGCGAGAGAGACAGGGAGACGTGGGAGCTGCTGGGAGTAGCTGCCCCATCCATCCGTTCATCAGATTCTCCCCGGTCTCCTTCTCTCTCACCCCTCATCTCCTCGTCTTCCTCCTACAGGACAGGTCTCTCATCTCTCCACTTTCGCTCGTCTTCTCCTCCCCGTGCGAGACTTCAGCCCAGTTTTCCTTTTTTCTTTTGATACGTAACAGTCCTGCTACTTCTGCTGTTGCTGTTGTTTATCTTTTTAAAAAGAACTCCATTTTTAAGTGTAAGGTTTAGCTTTCATTGTCTGCATTCACATAAAGAGGTAAAGCTGAGATGTGCAGAGAAACACAGGAAGCGTGGCGGCGTGAAGACATGCGAGTGCAAGGTTATACGTGAGGGAGAAGCAGCTGCACCTCTCTCCCTCTCTCTCTCTCTCTCCCTCTCTCCCTCTCTCTCTCTAATGGCATCCGCCCCTCAGTCTCTCCCTCCTCACGCACGGGATTCTTTCTTAGAGTGCGGCTTGTTCCCCAGGAGAGAGTCTATCTCACTGACTGTCTGAGGGGTCATCTGGGACAGAACCTGAGATACAGAGAGAGAGAGACGAGAGAGAAAGAGCTTCATGTCAGGCAAAGCATAAAACAGGTATTAGATATAGTTTGGTATGAAATCAGTTTTAGACGGAAACATACAACAATATATATATATATATACACCTGTAACCTTGACATATACACACATACATACATACATACATACATACATATACATACACTCATACATATAGTATGTAGTTTGTGGTTAACATACAGTGCGGTCAGCATTGATCTCCATCAGTTTGGGGTGCACTCAGAAGAGTTTATGGTCAGTACAGACAGTGGTCAGTGTCAGGTGTGAGTCACCCTTACCCGTAGGGCACCCAGGTTCTCCACCAGCTGGTCAGTGTTGGACACACCAAGAAGAACAGAACTCACTCCTTCACTGCGCAAACACCAGGCTGGGAGAGAGAAGGAGAGAGGGAGAGAGAGAGGGAAGGGAGAGGGAGTGGGAGAGAGAGGGAGAGAGGGAGAGAGAGGGAGATAGAGGGAGAGAGAGGGAAAGGGAGGGGGGGAGAGAAGGAGGGAAAGGCAAAGGGAGGAGGAGGGAGAGGGAGAGGGATGGAGAATAGAGACGATGAGGAGAAAGAGAGGGGGATCAGGGGTGGGGCACTGGTTATGTCATTTGTAACAGGAAGATTCCAATCCCGCGGGCACTACTGTCATATTTGTGAGTAAACTGAACTGCTTCAGTAAATATTAGGTGTATTGATGCATAATGTGTAAGCCTAGAGGATGGAAACATCTATTTTTCAGATGTGCCTCACATTTAAGCATGCCAACAAACAGAAATATGAATTTGTTTATATGAACCCGGTAAAGTCAGCTCTAGTAGAAAGTAAGACCCACTCGTTCAAATAATTTCATGACATTTCAGTGAGGGCAACAGCTGATTATCCTGTTATATAAACATGCAGTCTGTGTTCTTTTATGAAAACAAACAGTTCATATTCAGATCTATGTGCCCACACACAAATAAATGCATGCATGCATGCACACACACACACACACACACACACACACACACACACAGGTGCAGCTTCGTACCGATGGCCAGCTGAGCCGCAGTGCAACCAAGCCGATCAGCCAGCAGGTGGAGCTCTTTGATTTTGGCCAGCTGTCTCCGCCCCTCCTCGCTTGTCACACGTTCTTTCAGCCAATGATAGCCCTAACAGGGAGAGCAGGGTAACTCTGTTACTGAGCAGGAATAGGTCCATACATATCAGTGGACTTCTAAGAGTATTTACTGAATAATTATAGGGACATGTTCTAACAGTACAAGGTATTAATATGCGTATTTGTTAATTAATGAGACAGATCTTTATTGATCAGTGGATTAATAAAAGTATTTATAAGTAAAAAAATGAGACATCCTTATTCATGAAGGAATTATTAAGAATATTCACTGATTAATTACAGAAATCCTTACAGATGAGTGAATTGTTACGTGTGTTTATTACTTAATTACAGAGACATTTACTTCTTGATCAGTATGTATTAATTGGTTACTTAATGTGTCTTTACATAGGTTGTTGATGGGTGACTGACCTTCATGGCCGCTCGGGAGCAGTCAGGGATGCCATCGTTGTACTTTCCGGTGATCAGCCCGCATGCCAGCGGAGACCAGGTCATTGCTCCCACACCTGGCAGGTGAATGGGCAAACAAACACACAGGTAAACAGCTATATCATCCCAAACACACAGAGACACAGACACACACATATCATGGCTTTTCATTTTCTACTCACTCTCTTTTTTACCGATCACAACTGACGAATCACATTGCAGCTTTCTTGGTACTTTATGGTTTCAAATCAACAGTGATAAAAGACTAAACATTCCCACAATGCACCTGTTGTTGTGGCCCACAACGTCACTGGAATGCTGCAAGAATGCCATACTGACCTATCTTGTGGTAGAGCTCTGGCAGCTGCACCTCCACCTTATCCCTCTGGAAGTAGTGGTATTCCGCCTGCTCACACACCGGTGGGATCAGGTTGAATTGACGTGCCACAGAGTACGCCTCCTGGGGGTGGGAGGAATGAACAACACCATGCGTTATGCCTTTTATATCCAGGAGGGATGTGTAACTATTTCATGCTTTTTATGACATCACTCTGTTCTGTTTAACTGTAACAAGTTTGCACTGTTCCACTTCCTGTTTCTTATTGGTGGGTCAAATCGGGGCACTGAGTGGCAGCAGAGGGAAGTGGTGAGGAGTGATGTGGTGAGAATGTATGCCTGCAGGCCACCCTCACACAGAGCAGGGTGGGACTCACCATGATCTCCATGGCACTCCAGCGAGAAGTGCCCCAATACATCGCCAGGCCCTGGTTAATCACAAAGGTCATGGCACGCACCACCTCTGCAACACACACAAATACATTTAGTCATTTACCAGAGTGCCTAACAAGGCAGAAGTACGTAAGTATGTATAATGAGGCCACTCAAACAGCAGTACATAAAAAATGTCACAGCACACACACACACACACACACACATGCATGTCCACATACACTGACAAGCTGAAAGACTGACTGGCTGAATTACTGACTGGGTCGTGCACATGGAGACTGATACACTGACACACACACAACTATCCTGACCTTCCATGGGACTGTTGACGTCTGTACGGTTGGCAAAGACAATGTCCACATAGTCCAGCTGCAGTCTGGAGAGAGACCCCCGCAGACCTGCACAAACAATGACATCATCATATTAATAACACATCAAATTCATTAGCATAACTGCTATTGTTCTGTTTACAGTACTGGTATGACAGTGGAAGTTGCTTTTGCTGTTCAGTCCATGGTCAGGAGGTAATATGAGCTTTGTTAAGAGATGGTGGGAAAGAGTGATGAAAAGGGAAACCACAGTGGGGGCACCATACCTTCTATGATGTGCTTTCTGGACAAACCTCTCTCCGTCTCCGCCCTGCAGGACAACACAGACATTTTCATGGAACAGGATGTGATTTCAGGTCTGTTTTTCTGTCCACTTTAAAGCCAACACAACCTCATTTTTGTCAAAGCTGAACCCCACAATACTAAGGCCTTTGGTTCTGGCTCAGACAGCTCCAGCCTTTTGTTTGCGTTTATGTGAAGCTCGAGTGCAATGCTTCAATTAGTCTGAGCCACTCACAATTAATCAGCGACTGGATCCAGGGCTGCTTGCTTAGGGGTTCATTAAACATCTATTCCTGCCCATTCTGAGGGAGGAACTGTCATTCTGCATGTCTGAATAAGCCCAGAAATGAACAGATTTCCAGAGACAACCACCTTTGCTGTTATTTGATATTGACCTGTTATTGCCAAATCAGAATGCAAGAAGAATAAAAGACACAGTCATTTTATGCAATGAATCTATGCAAGCTAGCTGTAGAGTAAAACATAAAAATGGTGGGTGCCCTGAAACAATACTGTGGGAGCTGCTTGTAATGTTGTCTAGAACATTCCATCAACGTTATGACCATGTTGCATGTTGGCTAGGCCAGACAGGGAGGGTTCTGTGCATCTGTTTCATGAAAGCATAGAAAGAGACACTCACTGCCCTCCCCAGTAGATCTTGGTGGTGATCACGTAGCTGGAACGCCTGAGAGGTAGAGAGAAGGAAGGTAGGGGGCAGGGAAACAGAATTTAATCAAATCAAAGGCTCTTCAGCACATGATGTCACAGACCAAAACCCCGCCCCTCTCGACTAGCATGTCAGGGAAGGTTTCTGCCACTATGCATCTCTTCCATGTGAATGGAAGACTTCTAAAATGCAGCTAAATTGCCGTGTGCTTTCTATATATATATTTTTAACTTCATGCCATGCGCATAGTAGCAGAAAAAAAACAGAGGAGAGAAAGCCAATTTACCATCCAACGTGGATACATGTGTCACTGTAACATCAACACAGATCATAAAATACAGCATGCCACAGCATGGCAGCATTAGGCTAAAAAAAGCTGGGACTCCACCTTTACACTACAGACAAAAACACACACTGTTTTGCACAGATAGAAACAATTGGTCAGGCCTTACCTCCATCCCTTCTTTTTGATAATATTGCCCAGAGTGATTTCAGCCCTGCAAAGAGAAAGACGTTATTTAACAACTGTCATATCATAAAGAACATAAATAAAATATGAATGCACAAAAGGGGGACAAAAGAAACAAAAGGAAAAACATTAAATAAAAAAACTCATCACAATTCTACACAGCCACTAACTATGACAAAAAAAAATATTTTTCTCATATACTACCATTTTAAAAAGATTAACAGCTTCCAAAAAATCTCATTCAGACACACACAAGTTTCCAACAGAGAAGGAGAAATAGTGAGAGAGAGAGTCATCCGTGAGTTTTCTTCATGCTCACAGACAAAAAAAAGTCAGGTCACATGACGCCGGCTTGGGGCTGTGTCAGAACGCACCTGCCCGAGGCGTAAACCTCAGCTGTGTCAAACAGGTTCACACCATTTTCATATGCAATGGTCATCAAGCTCTCAGCCATCTGATAAACACAGAGAGACACAAATAATACTGTTATTCCTCAATACTGTTAATTCCTCAAACTCAAAAGCACTCTAGAGACAGTAGACCATTGCAATGTGTTGGCAAAAGCAGCGAAAATCAAAAACGGATATGCAGAAACACAAGGGCTTAAACCAGAAAATTAAAACAATACAATGACTAGCAACCAGTGAAGCGGAATGATAAAAAGCAAAATAACGTGCTGGTATAATAGTAACTGATAAAACAAGCCAATACTGGTATAATAACATAACCACTGTAAGCTGGTCCAAAGCTTCCACAGAGCCCCAAGCATCTCTTCCTCCGGAAAAATAATTCCGTAATTTCTCCACACTCGCAGTGAAATGGTTTCAACACCTTCTGGATTCAGAGTAAACAAAAACACCTTTGGGTGAAGAGGCCAACACTTCAGAGCTTTGAGCTCAGTGTGCCTCTGCCTGCCTTAGTTTTAGAGACCAGGGATGAAGCCTTTGTTTTCCCCATAAATTCAGGGACCAAAACTTCAATTAAATTGAAAATAGAATCATTTTCCAAGGGTAGGGGTGTTCATTGTGTTTGTTTTGTTAGATTATTTTATATGTTATCATCTATGTATAACTGCATTGGGTTCACAGTTTCTCATGCTGTGCAATTAAAGCAAATTTGCATTTGGATTTGTGAGCCTGAGACACTCAGATTGGGTGAACCTTTTCAGTACTCAAGGTCATGTTTGTCCAAGCAAGATCAACTCACCTCATCTGAAATCTGCGACCCAAATGTTACCCATGTACCTAAAGCCAGAGAAAGCCAGAGAGATAGAGGGATATGGGAGAGAGAGAGAAGAAGGAGAGAGGGAGAGAGAAAGAGAAAGATAGACAGAGAGAGAAAGGGAGAAGAAGGGCAGAGGGCCCAGAGAGTGAAAGAGAAAGACAGACAGATGGGGAAAAAACAGGAGGACATCTAGAGGTCATATTCACTCAGCAACACTCATTGAGCTCCAATGTCTGTCTCAAAATTTGATACGTGTCAAAATATAGACATCAAAATCTACTGCATGCATAAAGAGGCATGCAAAATATGGCTGAATGTCATGAGGTTCACGGTGCCCACCTGTGATAATGGCAGCAACTAAATAAAACAGTGTCCCCCTGTCCTTGATGTATGTCCCACCACTAATCCCCTGCTAAGCTGCTGTGTGGCACTCTGCGCTAACAAGACTGTAATCTCCGTTTTTAAATCCATCTTCGCTCTGGCGCTCCGACCCGTGGAATTAAAAGTGAGGACGGGCCGCGTGAGTGGCGGGAGGCCGCGGCACAGCGTAATCCAGCTTACTCACCCAGACCGAGGCAGGACACACGCAGACCCGATTTCCCCAGGTTCCTGAAACACAGACAGACACACAGCACCCTGAGGACACGGTCTGCGACCTTGGCAACAACGGGCTCAAATGACCCCAGCTGGTCGCTCTGCAACATAAAGTTGACCTTGACTCTGTAACAATAATGTCCACAGGGATCATCTTCAAACAGTTTTTTAATATCTTTCCAATGACAACATACATCTAGTCAATCAGAACGATTTATAAAAAAAACATGACCCAGAGGTCATCTTGCCCGGACATCTGTGATGTTACTAAATTGCTTCTCTGACATCTGAAAATCTTCAAAGACCTTGTCCTTGAGAGAGGACAGTTCTCTATGCAGAGTGTGGCACTCCCTGAATTCCATCTTGTCTTTAAAGCACTCTGTGTGCCCACACTGCTCTCCACCTCTTTTTCATACATTTTTGGAGCCCCTGCTGCATCACTGTGGCCCTTTCCTCTTCGTCCTCATCCTCTCAGTCCCACTGAGAGGCGGAATGCTGGAGAGCAACTGACTGACAGGTGTGCTGAGTGATAAAAAGGCGTCTGGTGCGACTGCTAGCAAGCCACAGCTCATCGTTGCTACAGTTTACAGCTGTGATTGTTATTCTCAGTGTGACCGAGAAGCTGTCCCAGACGGAGCACACCGTCTGACGCGAAACCAGGACCCAAACAAGCTCTAGTCGACCACACAGAGATAAACAGGACACGGCCGGCCCTGCATATGCTTTCAGGCATACTCAGTCTGCTCTAGCCAAGGGCCTGGGTCTCTGGTATGGCAGAGTCAAACTCAGTGCAGAAGCAGAGACAGGGAAAATCCAAGATGTTCGCTGTAATTTATCATGTGCCTGGCACTCAAATGTCTGTTCCTACCCTGTGAAGAACTGTAATAAAATGTGTTCCCTTAAAAGGTTTGCAGATTTTCCCAACAGGTAACTGGAAAAGCCAGACATCTGTCTTGTTGCTGCTGCCCTGGCTGCCAGTACGCCACTTCTGCAAATCTCAGCATGTGACTCGCACCTTAGCATATCCGCATTCATGCACTCAGACCTCCAATCAAAACTGCGGCTGATTATTAGGGTACAAACCTGACATGGTTTACAATGCCCCCTTACTTCACTTCACCAGAAACAATAGTGATAGAATCCTCTGTCCTCTCTCAGCAAAAGAATTAAACTGATGCTGTGATAATGGTATATAGGCTTTTCCTAGTGTAATTTCAAAAGAGAATTTTTCACCTCTGTCTCTCTCCACCTCCGGCACCTCCACGTAATATTACTGTAATAATGTGAGCAAACTTGCCTCCTGCAGTCTTTGGCCTTGGCCTAAAAAAAAAGCGGAATGATTGTGATTGCAAACAGCTTCATGCTGGAGAACAATGCACAGACCTGTCAGTTCTCATTAGTCTCAGAATCTGCTTTGATGGGCCTGATTGAGAGGTACTGCGGGAGAGTGGGGGAAGTGTGTGTGTGTGTGTGTGTGTGTGTGTGTGGGGGGGGGGGGGGGGCATGCGGTTTGGCCGCTGGAAACCGGGAAGCATTGATTCCACATCCTCGCGCGCGCTCCTACATTCCAATTAGAGAAGGCGCCAGCTGGGGAGCGAACGGAACTGCGGCGGAATTCACCGCCCCGCTGCTTGCTGCTGCCCGCGCGCGCTCACCACAAATAGCCCGACGGAGAGAAACAGATTGTCGGAGCGTTTATTTCCAGGCAGACGAGCCTTTATTTACTCCCGCGGTTTACATCTATCCGCCCGGTGACGCTATTTTTAGAATCGTGCTTATGTGTCAGTTTAAGTGGCATCCGCACATGCGTGTGTCATGCCCAGCGCGTACGGAAAACTCGTTCCATTTATGCAGACATGAATACATCGTCGGAGACAAAGTGCTTATTTAATCGGGTTCATTAATCCTGTGAAATCCTCAAATACACTAGGGATGATATACAAAAAAAAAAACACAAAACACAAGTTCACCTTAGTGAAAGGAAAAAATATGGAAGAAGAAAAAATATTCGTTAAAATTAATATCTAGTCTTATTTACCCTGAAAAATGCTGAAACTATGGAATCATGTATAGTTATTTTCGCTTGCACATACACTTGTATGCATGTGCAGAGTAATGCAGAGTAGTGATGTTTTCACAGCTTTTATGTACAGTATATGTGTTTGTGGAATAAGATGCATTCAGAACGTGTGACTTTGAGTCTGTGTGACAGCCCTCCCTCCCTCTCTCTGTCTCCCTCCCTCCTTCTCTCTCCCTCCCTCTCCCTGTCTCCCTCTCCATGCCTCTCTCCCTCCTTCTCTCTGCAGTGCTGTATTAGTCTGCAGAGCTACTGTGTGTGAGTCACTGAGACAGAGTCAACCTGATGCAAACGCAAAGACGTGCTCATACACACACAGAAATACAGAAACACACACAGAGATGCCGGCTTCACTGCTCTGTGCTTCCCACTGACTCATGTTCTCTCTATTCTAATTCCTGCAGTGGACTTCAAAGCAGGATAAACTATCTAGGGAGGAATCAGAGTTTAAAACAAACTAATGAAACTCAAACACACAAACTCTCTCGCTCTCTCTCTGAGACACACACATACACACATGCGTGCACGTGCGCGTGCACACACACACACACACACACACACACACACACACACACACACACACACACGCACACACACTCATAACCAAGGTTGGAAAAATAAAAAAAGGACAAAGTGTTTGCCTTTCGGAAATGAATCATGCTGTGGATTCTAGAGCATCCGATATCTCCACTCTGTCAGGTTTTGTTCCCGGACCAGGCTGGTGTGCATACAGACTGACTCAGGAGTCATTGGCCAACATTCCCTACCTGGGCTTCCACAGCAACCATGGTTAGGTGGAGCATGCTCAGGAGGAAGAGTGACAGCCTCCTTTCCCTCTGCTGTAAAGCGAACGCGTGGCTGCCATAAACAACGCCTAAGAAACACTAAGCCCTCCACCCACCTCCAATTCCATATCACACCTCAGTTCCAACAAGAACAAACTTGTTTGCTTCCCAGCACTCCTTTCTGTTTCCATCTCTTTGTACTGTGCTTCCCAGCATCCTTAGCAATCCAGCCCTACACCACACGTGACACTACCGTGACTCACATAATTGCTGACCACATAATTATCTACTCCTAGAATGATCTGACTACTCCCCTAACTTCCTGAACACCAGAAAAACACGCATCCCGACAGACATGAATGGCCAGGTGAAGGAAGGTTATCCGCAGGTAACAGCACCTACTTAGTCTCAATTAAGGGAATGTCAGGACCCACAATCCTCCAGACACACATAATTAGCACACACGTCCACACACGGAGTCACGCAGTGCGGCAAGATCCAAAACATGCAAATAAATGCACACATTTATCTCACACGCAAACAAGCGCACACAGATTATGCATATGTGTGCAGTTGCAAATAGAGTCATACAGGAGATGTGTGAAAGCAGCCATCCATGAAAGTGCACACAGTGAGGCACAAATGCATATACCCACACAAGCAGAGACCTCATCCCCAAACACATACACACACACTCACATACAAGCAGAGACCTCATCCCCAAACACATACACACACACTCACATACAAGCAGAGACCTCATCCCCAAACACATACACACACACTCACATACAAGCAGAGACCTCATCCCCAGTATCCACCCTATATATTCACACACAATAACAAACACACATACACAAGCACATGCGCACACACACACACACACACACACACACACACACACACACACACACACACACACACACACACACACACGCACCTAAACACAGATGCACACACACACACATACATTCAGGGCTCCAGAGTAAGGACTACTGCATACAGAGTGCTGCAATGCAGTGCAACAGTGTTTACAGAAGAGGAGAGGGAGAGATACGGAGCGAGAGAGAGGGAGAGATACAGAGCGAGGGAGAGAGAGAGATACGGAGCGAGAGAAAGAGCGAGATACGGAGCGAGAGAGGGAGAGATGGACGTAGAGAGAGAGAGACAGACAGACAAAAAGAAGAAAAAAGAGGGAGGGGGGAAGAAAACAGACAGGAGAGAGATAGGAAGAGGTAGAATGCAAGGGGGAGGGATGGTTTGTTTATATGTTCATACTGTATGTACATTTTCTAAATGCCTTTACAGATAACTCCTGTCACACTGATAGAGATAGGGAGAGAGAGAGAGCTCGTTACTTAACCATTGTTAAATGGGGAACATAGTTTGAAAAGGAGAAAAAAGAAAACAAGAGATGCTAAGGGGCAGAGAAAGAGAGCGACAGACAGAGGTAGCGTGTGAGAGAGAGGGAGAGAGAGAAAGAGGGATGGAATTGCAGTAATCCATGGACCCAGGGTGCCGCTGTAATGTCTGTGCTCTGATTGATGCTCTGTCTAATTCGTTAGCATGGGCAATTAAGAAACATGCTGAGAAAAGGGGGTGGTACACGCCCCTCACCCCAAGATTAATGACTCCCTCTACACCCGGATGCTTCCTGGAGATGGAAAAACTAAATGCAACACAGTGAGAGCTGTGTGTGCACACACACACACGTCTGCACACACTCACACACACACCCACACACAGATGCACTGGCACACAGGCACATACACACATGGCCATATAGCCGTTAAACTGCAGTTGAAATAATAATCCATTTCATCATTATCACAATCAGAATAACAGTAATGAGTGTAATAATCATAATAATCACAAGAATCAGTCATCAGAGCATGCTGCGATTTTCCACAACTACTTGATTAGCAGAACCACTGTGGTTAAGACAACTGCTGCGGTTAGCATGATCACTGCGATCAGCATGGCTGCTATGGTTAGCATGACCGCTATGATCATCATGACTGCTGCAATCAGCATAACCGCTGTGATCAGCATGACTGCTTTCTTTAGCAAAAAGGTGGCCATCAGTAACACCACTGTGGTTAGCAAGACTGCTCTGATTACCAGAACCGCTGCGGTCACTACAAGCTCCACGGTTGCCAAAACTATGGCTAAGCACCACCATTGTGGTTCCAGTAACCGTTGTAAACAGCATGACAGCTGTGGTTAGTTCTACCCTGAAAATTTTTAATCAACAAATGGCCAGTTGATGATAAAGAAGATAACGATGATGCTGTTGATGGTGATGATGATGATGTCAACCTCAGAAAGCTCACACAGATAGAAAGAAGGTGAGAAAATTGTTTGAATCTCATCTGCTCCAAATTCACCAATCATGGTCAAGGATTCAATTCATCTGCTGATTCCAGGAGCCAGTCGCTGGCGAGTAAAAGCAGGACAATGTGCACCATAACAAGTAACCTGTTGCCTAAATCCCAGTATGCATTCCAGTTAACAGTGACTATCCTGCTCTTGCCACAAGTCTGCGTACCAATGGCATGTTTTTTTTTCACTTCCCCAAAACCATCTTCAGGGCTTTGTAGCATCACACACCTTTCTTTTGGCCTCAAGAAGCATTTGGGTTTTTTTTTTTTTTGGCAGGATTGAAAGGCTCTTCATAAACGGGTAGTGGCGGTATGATCCACCATGCCTCTCTTTCTTTGACTGATCATTTTAATAAAATGGCACAGGGTTTCCTCTGCTTGTGACGCCTTTGATCACAGCCATAATTTACCCCTACCACCATCAGTGTATTGACAAACATACCAAATCACTGGTCAATGGAAGGTTCGGACAGCTTCTATCAGCTGGATTCAAAATCAGGTTTTCGAATATCTGAAAGGGTCATGCAATAGAGTTCACACAGATCTGGGATCAGTTCCTGCTTCGGTTTCAGAAGCTGAATCCAAATTCGTTTGCTGGTGGTTTAGAAGCGAGACGGCACAGACTTTGGGCTGTAGTCATCCCTGATGGCACTATGTGATGCAGAGAGGTTTTCACGGTGGGGGGGAGGGGGGGCTGCACTCCCGATCATGAAGCACTGTTCTGAATGTTATCAACAGAGGGACGGGAGCTCAGATTTCAGCTGGATGATGCAAGATTGCCTGAGTAAACATGGTAAGCTCCATACACGGATGATATGCATATACAAAACGGCATGAGAGGCTGAATAATGAATAATGTATCTCCATACTGCGCCACCCCTGGGAAAAGCCTGCCTCAGATTCACCCTCTGCTGCATACCAAGACTAAATGGACAGGAAATAACACTGACCTGTGAGCTCAGTGTTGTCATCCAATAGTGTGTGTATGTGTGTGTGTGTGTGTGTGTGTGTGTGTGTGCATGTGTGTGCATGCGTGTGTGTGTATGTGTATAACACATACAAGTGGTGTCCTCCAGACAAGTATGTGTGTGCGCGCATGTAGCACTAACTGATAAATTTGATTGTGTCATCCAATTGTCTGTGCATGTTTGTTTGTGCACGTGTTTACGTGTGTGTGCGTGTGTGTATGTGTGTGAGACACTGTCCGATAAGATCGCTGTCAGAATGAGAGGGAGAACGTGCCTCTGTCCGTCGATGACTAAAGTCATGTGCCAGGCCAAGGTGGCTCACTTTGCTGGAGGAAACTAATTCAATAAATTTGAATCCATTCTGTTCTTTTCCAATCTATTGTGGAGCTGCTGGCAGGGATTAGGGCCCTGATCTTTCTCAAAGCCCCCAGCTGGCCGTCTGTTCCAGTCCTCCCACAGAGTGGGACTTGGCAAGGCCCTCTGACAGAGCGTGCCCTGACTGCCACCAACCTTAAAGCTAAGGTCCCCTTCCTCACCTGTCCTGGTTAGGCCTCATACCATCTTCACCATTTTAATTTTACTCCACCAGAGGAACACTGGTTGCAGATGTGGCAGCCGTGACAGTCATAAAGTATTTGTAAGTTAGAACTGACCTAGCTGATGTGGTAGAAGCAGTCAGAATACAGGGAGTGTTGTTTGTAGAGGTGTGCCTGTGCAGTGCACAGTGAGGGAGAGAGCAAGCAGAGAGCAGAGAGGCAGACAGAAGAAGAGAGAGAAAATAGAGAAAGAGAAACAGGGGGAGAGAGAGCAGAGAGAGCAGCCCCACCGATAAAATAATTGACACGGCTGCAATAACACAGTTATGAATTTCGATATCAAGAAGGACAAATTATCCCTCAGCCACACTGACATGAGTAAGAGCAGACACTTGACAGTGTGAGTGATGTCAGAGACGTGCTGGTGCATGGAGCCTACAGCCTGAGTCATCAGGGTGGCTGGGAGATGGAGAGGTCAGTGACTGTGGGCGGGAGTTCCCCTCATCACACCTGAGAAACAATAGCCCTGAGCGCTGCTCTGATTCTGGAGTGAGAACAGTCACCTCAATCACTTCAGAAATAATGACCAGCCACTTCTACACTCCCCCCCCCCCCCCCCCCCCCCCAGAGCACCCGACCTCTCTGTAAACAAATGCATTTATCCTCATCTTGCAACATATTCAAATGCACATACCCACACAGAGACCTCATCCCCAAACACATACACACACACACAGGCACACACATGCGCACAAACACACACACACACACACACAAGCACACACATGCACACACAAACACGCATGCACGCACACACATACACACACACACACAAATTCTCACTCTGTGCATTCATTACCATCTTCTAGAGGGAGATTACAGTATATCACTGCATCCTAATACCAGCTACTGACCTGGGTCTGCATTGGCATCATTCACTGCAGCTACGCAGGCACGTTAAAAAAAAGTTAGAGGGAGGATCATGACTGCTGTCATTCGTCAAAATGATCCATTATTTACAATGGTTCTCAGTGGACTTAAACACTCATGAATCATTAATGATGTGGCCACAAACGAGCCGCAGCTGAACAGTCATCCACTCATGACTTTTAGTGCGAATACTGGCCCTGATTCATCAAAATCACCAATCACATCACAGCCTGGTGTGATTATTACATCCTAAAGCAAATCAGTGGTGAGATATTTGATTTTTTTAGCTTTTGTATGACTCCTGAGTGTCCCAAACAGAATTTCCCAGCCTGTCTTTCCTCCTTACACACCCCTCTTCCTCAGCCCACTCTGCCCCACCCTGACCATGCCTGCTCACCTGTACTTCATGCTGCTGTGCCGCCCAATGGCCTCCTTCATGTGGGCGTGGCCCTGGGGCGGGGCACGTGCGGCTGCTGCCTCTCTGGGCTTGGCCAATACAAGAGGCCCATTTCCTCCTTGTCCACCACCACCGGCCCCGCCCCCACTCCCGCTTCCACTCCCGCCCCCACCACCCCCTCCTCCCCCAGGTGGGGGGGCAGTGCGGAGGCCACAGAGCCGGTCCTCACTGCGGCTCTTCAGGTTGTGCTCCGTGCAGGCGAAGGAGACCTGCATCCTGTCCCCTGGGCTGTCTTTGTCTCTGTCTCACTCGGTCCGTTTGACTGGGGGGTGCCCCCTCCGTGCTGGCCCTCCGCCTGGACCAGACTCCAGCTTACACCCCCGTGGATCCCCTCAACATCCAGAGAGGATGACCAGGCTGGTACGGGCGGTGGCGTTCTTCCGCCAAGAATGAGGAGAGAGCTACAGTTGTCCGATCTGGCAGGGCTCCAGGTAGCACACCGCTACACACAGGCCGACCCGAGCTGTCACGGAGTGGCACCTCTGCCCGTCTCTGGTGTCACAGGCGAAACGACACTCTGCGAGTTGGCGCGAGAATCATCTCCATGCCGGCACGTTTCCGCGCCGTTGCTGAGAGCTGTCACAGCGTGCTGTGTGTGAACGGCAGCAGCTGTTCCTCCTGCTGAGGAACAGGAGATTCACAGACTGGAGCTGCACTGACTTTCACAAGTGGACAACAGCATCACACACACACACACACACACACACACACACACAAGCTAAACAGAAACCCTGCCCAAAGACCCAATGGTACAGACGCACGTTCTTGTGTCCTACTGGCAGAGTGACACACTGAATCGCAAACGGTCGCGCTGACAGCAGCGCTTTGCTGCAAAGCTCCTTGCTGCACGAGGTTGGCTGCACCGGGCTCGCTCCACGGAAGGCCAGGCTGACTGCCCCCAGCGCGCGCCAGCATCCGATGGAAACTGCCAGACCCGCGGGGCTGCTCTCTCACACCTCGCTCGCCTCCCGTCTCGAACCAAATGGACACTAACTTGATTGCGGCTCCGACACACACACATGCACGAACACTCATACAGGCAACGCCAGTGCAGGGCTCACGGTTGCCAATCACACACACGCGGGCGCGAATAAACACGCACACACACAGACGCACACACAAACAGGAGAGACGCTACCTGACACACCGTTCAGTCACGCATAAAACTGAACTGTCGCAAACGACTACCGCAGTGGCGCCAGAGCTCGTGATGTTTTTATTATTATCATTAATTGCCATCATCACCATCATCCGGCATTTGAGTCTGGATCCTGCGAGCTCGTCTCCCCGCAGAGTCCCTCGTCTCCCTCCGTCACGCAGTATGCCATTGACAATCAACGATATAGATTTGAATATTAATGCCAATAACAGAAATGATGAATTAGCAGGTAAACTGATTGACAAACGCGCAGCCTTGATTGCCTGACTATTTCAATTCATCACTTCGCACTTGTGTTTTTTTCCGCCTCACAAACGTTGATCAGTTTCCCTCCGGGAAGAAAAAAAAAACAGATGAGGCTGCAACTCCTGATTCGGTCAACCGGGCTCAGACATGAACACACGAAATATGCGATGTCGAAGACCGCGAAAAGCCCCTGCTCAATTGAATGCCTCCTTCCCCCGTCTCTCTTTCACACACACGCACACACATACACACACGTCTTCAGGTGCACGGAAACGGTTCGGCTGTATTGAATTAACGAAAAGAGTAGAAAAAACTATTTCAACGCACAACAGCACAATTTCAGCACAAATATAGAGATTCCAGTATCCTCTGCGCTAGACAAACACACACGCTGCTTCCTTCTCTCGTTCTGGTTCCGGAAAAAAAATCAGCTGTGTTTTTTTCTTTCTCTTACACCGACGCTAGCCCCACGCACTCACTCACCCACTCGCACGCACGCGCGCACTGCTACACCGGGCTAGCGTTGACTGCGCCGGCGTCTGTATACATACAGCATATACGCACACACAGGCACGGTAAAGCTCACAGTCTGAGTAACGACCGCTCCCTCTTTTTTACTGTTACAACACCACTCTTCAGTTCACACTCCTTCCCCCATCTCCCCCTCTCTCTCTGGCCCCCTCCCTTTCTCACCAACTCCGTTCGCCTCCTACCCCCTGCTTTTCATACTCTTCCCCATCACAGGAGTACAGCCATGCAGGTCAAGCACTTCTGTATGAACAAACTCGCCTACGGACAAATATTAGGACATGCAATCATGGGGAGTGTGGGTGTGGGGTGGCTGATGGTGTGAGATGGGAGAAAGTGTGTGTATGGGGGTGGGGGTAATGTGTATGTGTGTGCATGGAAGGGGGTAGTGGTGTGTATGTGTGTGTGGGGGATGGAGGCTTAGCATATATGACACCCCCATCCTCCCCCCAGGCTCCCCAGTGACGCTGTGATTCTCTGGTGTTAAAGCCGTTCTGCCTCACAGATCGGACAGGTTAGCTGTCTGGGGGCGCACACACACAACATTCACCCAGCTGCTACTGCAAAACATGCTTTAAACACAGTTAAACTCACATTCGCGGGCACACACACACACACACACACACACTCCCTGCGCTCTGTGAAAGACTCAGACAAGCTGTCGACAATAATCCTACTCCTTTGTTCATTGACAAAGCCAGGCTGCGCACAATTGGCTGAAAAAGCTAAAACAAATGAATGCGTCTAAAAATAAAATATTAAATAGCTGCGAGCTTATCTCAGGGGTCTGGAGGCCCTGTCAATCACCATCTTGCCAGTGTATAAATTATGGAAAGCCCGAGAAGGTTGTAAAAATCCATTCTGCCACTCGTCCTATAGGAGCCCCACTGCCCGTACTGTGGAAGCAGAAACATCCAGCTACAGGACAGGGGCGTTTTCAGGAAAACAGAAACAGGGATACGCACATGGATAGGGAGCATACGGGAGAGCAGAGAGGCTCAGTATGCATTACCTCATTACCTGATTATTTACATCCATTCATTACATGGGGAGGATATGATAATAAAACGGGTCATTTTTAAGTGCTTCAGAGTTGTTTAGTAGAAAGGACTTGTGATGCTGACAATGTCCTTTTACTTGAATGAGAGTTGCAGGCTCTTGCACTGTTGACTACCAACCACCATTTTCCACCCAAAATACCTTAGTTAATCAACACGCCCTGAAGCGGGACTGTTGCCAGCTTGTGTGGGAAGGCTTTACATGAAGGCTTTACATGAGGGAGCACCACATGGGGACCGCAGGACCCCTGCTGGGGGGGGGGGGGGGGGGGGGGGGGGGGGGGGGGTCAGTGTGGAGTTCTTTGTGCAGGCCGCTAACTCCGCACAGCTATGTTTCACTGCTACCATGTGCTTCTAGTGTCTTTCTTTCAGTGCATGCAGGGATGGCAGCCTTGGCTGTACAAAGGAGGAAAATGGTGATTGAAAGAGGAGACTCACACTGTGTAAGCAATGGGCGCGGTAGCAGGCACCAGCACTGAATGTGGGTTGGCTCCTATATTATACACAGGCCAATCAAAAAATTGGAATCACTGATCCAGCCAATTAGAGAGAGACGCACGAGTATGGAGCACAAAGGCGGGAGAGGAGAGGCAGAGAGGACAGAGGCTGCAGTCACTGAGCGTTCCACTTCATCCTGTCGTCTGTTACTGATAGCTGTAGAGACACTAGCACATCCACAGGGTCATGTGACTGACATAACAGGTCATGAGCAAAACAGTGTTACCTTTACACTGAAGTTACTCCCCAGTATTTGCGATATTATTGTGAAAAGCAGCAGAGTTTCTACCACTCCCATCTTTGTCATGTTGTCAGATCAGCATCTAGGAGCCGCTGCAGTGTGTGGGTAGTATTATTTAACTGCTCTGTATCTGGTAACGTACAGAGGTAAGGAAAGGGGCACACTCTCTCATACTGTAGATGGTTTTATTGGTGTTTTGGTTGATTAGTCTACTGTTTTATTGGTGATTTGTGCATTCAGGCGTTTCGGTGTAAACTGCCTTCATCAGGATGCAACACTGGACTATATAAATCAGCAATGAAACATATGAAACCTCTTGGGGTGTGAAAGTGTGCTGCTTTCTTTTCTTTTGGATGCTATGAGTTGATCTGTTAGTCTGTGACTGGCTGGCACTGTGTATCTTTATATCACTACTGCATCCTCTAGTCTTCTATCTGCTACTGGGTATCTCACCAGGGTCTCTAAACACAGGGTCTGTGTTTGACCATGTGTTTTTTTTGGGGGGGGGGGGGGGGGGGGATTTTCTCCCCTTTTTCACCAATTATTTTTGTCATTGCACACATACAAATTCAGACTAGACTCTGGACGAGAGATGGAAATCTGTGGATACAGCGCAGATATAAATGTGCAATAATGCTCTATTACATTACGTTACAGTACGCACTATGAGCTGACACACAAACGCAGGAGTGCAGGGCAAGACGCACACAGTCCTCCAGTGCACACACACTGTTCTTCTGACTGCATGTCAAGCAGTGTGCTACAGTGCAAAATGGGGGATAGGTGCTACATCACTGACACCGTCTGAGCAGGTCAGAGTGTGCTGAGAGCAGTGTGACGACCTGCCCACCCGTATCCCCAGTGGAACAAAGCCGATCTGCTCTACAGATGAGGGCTCCCGCTCACTGCAGGGCTATAAGGCCGCACTTGCACTCATAATGAGTGTGTAGCTGACTGGGGCTGTTGGGTGCCTATTATAGAATGTCTTGATGTTTTTATATCTATCTGACTTTTGACCATGTGCTTTTGTTCATGTTAGACTAATCAAGTTTGAACAACAAACTGGTCTCAACGTGTATGTCACGAAACGCAAGTGATGTATGTAAATTCTGCAGTTAGTACACTCACCACCATCAATGGTGAGCCACTTGATATCATTGATGACCTTGTATATTTGGGAAGCCTGATCTACATTCACACAGTTACATAACATCTGGAAATCAAACTAATATGGCGTAAGAGCTAAGAGCCGGCTGTACAAAACTTTAGTGAAGCCGGTTTTCCTGTATGGGTCTTAGTGCTGGCGAGTGGCCAAGTGTGATTTGAGTAAGATCGAGGCTTTCCACAGTAGCTGCCTAAGGAAGATCTTCAGAATCTATTGGCCTAACAAAATCTCCAACAAAGAGCTCTACCAAAAGACAAAATGCCTTAGTGTGATTCAAGAGATCAAACACCACTGCCCAAGATGGCTTGATCATGTACTGAGGTTGCAACCAGACTGCATACCCAAAGTTGTTTTAAAATGGACTTCCCTTAGTAAAAGAGGAAGAGGACACTGCAGGATTACTTGGGGGAGGATCATTGAGCAGAAACTGAAAGAAATGAATCTGTTGTGGGGAGATTTCACTTCACTATTATTGCTGTTAATGGTACTGAAAATTTCCAGCTTTGCAGCACTCTTCCTGGTAAAATGGGTAAAAGTTTATACCATGATGCTGTAACAAACATTCATAAAGCACTGGTAAGAGTATTAAACATCCATAATTGATTTCAGAAATCAATGAATGTTAGTAAACACATTATTAAGATGGATGTCAGATTTGCAAGCCAGAAGGAAATTCCACACAAGCTTATATAATGTTCTGTTGCTATATTATATACACACTCCTCTCTCAACAATACATCATTGTAACCTTGCGTAGAAAGCTTTATTACACATTTGTAACTGTGCTGTGTTTTAACATGTTACATAAAAGACACCATACCAACATGGCTGATTGATTTATGGATTGTTTGATTTTTTTTGCTTTATGGATTGTTCGATTGTTTGTTTGGCTGATGAATTGACTGCTGATGGATTGTTTGATTGATTGAATGAGTGATTGGACATAGATTGAAAAAGGAAAATGTCAATTTCCTGGAATGAATGAGCAGTACCACTGCGTTCCCTGTCATCACAGGCTCTGGTGCATCTCTGTCTAATGCCTGACACCCAAAAGATCATTAGTGTGACAGTGAGAAGCTTTGATTGGGGCTGCAGGGTTCCCTATCTGTCAGCAGAGCAGACCTGCTCCTGCTGCTGGAACGCTGATGATAACTGGGGTCATGCAAGTGACGTCACGCGGTGACCAGCAAGGGCCAGTGACTCACCTCAGCCATCATTGCAGTGGAGCCCATATCGAGGGTGATGGAGGGCTACCATTTTAGGCTGTCTTGCTGGGGTGGAGCAGGAGGGAATTACTTATTCACTCTACAGAAAAATTAGACGGCCAGGCCCTAGAGATTGTGAATTGGATGATGGGTGAGAGCCAGAGAGATGAAAGACAAGAGAGAGGGTGAAAGAGAAAATTCATTCTGAGGTGTGTGTCCAGATAGACTAGTGAGAGTGGTTGTGTGTGTGTGCCTGTACATGTGCATGTGTGTGTACCTGTGTGTGTGTGTTTGAGTGTGTGTGTGTGTGTGTGCGTGTGTGTGTGTGTGTGTGTGTGTGTGTGTGTGTGTATGTGTGCATGTGTGTACCTGTGTGTAAATGTTTGTGTGTGTGTGTGTGTGTTTGTGTGTGTATGTGTGTACCTGTGTGTAAATGTTTGTGTGTGTGTGTGTGTGTGTGTGTGTGTGTGAGACACTCTAAGCTGGTGTCTGGGGTTGGATCCATTAGCAGATTTACAGTCCCCACAGTATCTCCCTCAATCTCTCCTCCCCTCTTCCCTGTGTCCTCTTCCCCCCTCCTCCCCCTGTTATTTTCACTCTCTGTCTTTCTCTCTCTCTCGGGAATATGCATCTCTCCACACAGTCCATCTTTCTGCTTCTCTATACTGAGTCAGCATCTTTGCAGAGCGCACACACAGACGCAGACACACACACGCACACTTCCGCATACAGACACACGCGCACACACAGATACACAGACACACGCACACACACACACACACACAGACACACACAGACACACACAGACACACACACACTAGTTGCCACCACTCCTGCACATTTGAAGTTCAGAAGCAGTTTGCCAGCAGCTCACAGACAAATAGTTAAGTTATAAAGCCCGCTGATATACCCCTCTATTCCTCTCTCTTTGTCTGTCTCCCCCTGTTTATGTTTCTCTTTCTCTCTCCTGCTCTTTTTCTCTCCCTTTCTCTTTCCAGTCCCCTCTCTCTGTCCACACACACACACACACACACACACACACACACACACACACACACACCTCAAGGCACCCCCAGCGTAGTAGCTTAGTGCAGGTGGAGACCCAGCTCAACCAATGCATATGTGGAACACCCACCCAAGGGAGGAACAACAGCCATTTTGCATCACAAGCCGCACCACACATCAGCAGATTTATATAACAATCAAACCCTGCTCTGAATACTGAATAGGAACGTGTGATATGCATTCATAACAAGAGATTCAGACAGTGAGAACCAACCTCAGACAAACTTAAATGCCACTCTAAGACAGCATGGACCCTTTTCCACCCAGCCTGGCCTAGCAGCTGCACTGTCCTGGCCACAGTCAGTGACCCAGCTATACGGCGACCCCAACTGGCCGTAGCTCTGCACCAGAGCGAGAAAACTCTGCGCCATATGGCCGAGTCACTCAGAACGCTGCAAATCTCATAAATCCCTCTTTATCCCCCTTTTTTTTAAAGAGAAAAAATGTGTAACAACTGGGAAATCTCTGTATGTTGCCAGCGGTTACAGAAGAGGTTCTATCACTGCTGTGCCTTGCACCGCTCGGAGCAGACCAGCTGCCAAACATCCCTCCGAACCCCAGCGAGAGGTGAACCTCCACTTCAGGAGCACTGGGAGAACCGGGGGATTATCATAATCTGTTAATCGAATTTGACCTGATTGTTGAACTCTTTCACAGCCCAGTCAGCAGCAGATACGGAGTTACAGTCCATTCGCTCAACAGATGTTCCTGATTCACGCCAACTTGACTTGTCAGAAAAAAATAACCCTCAAAAATAATAAAAACACTCCATAAAATATGATGGAAGATTCTGAGGAGAGGTAGATGTTAGATGATGCAAATGAGCAGGTATTGAAGCCCCTTGCCTATCTGGTCACAAGTCCTCTCCTCCACAGCACTGAATGACGCATGCTTAATTAGACTGTAAAAATTAGTGACTAATAAACTGTAATATGCTGCCTTGATGGTGTAGTGACTGCAGCCCTGACCTTCCCTTGTTTGACTATGGACATGCTACAGACCCATGGACAGCCTCCATCACTTAGATGGCATCCAATCCACCTGAGCTGCAGGACCATAGGGAGTGTCCTAAGACCTGCAGGTGATTGCTTGTTAGAGGGCAATGAAGAAATTATTGGAGAGAGAGGCTCTGTGAATCCCATAATGGGTGGAGCTACAGTGCCATATGCTGTCAATCACCTACTTGTAGTAACCAATCAAACCACTTTGCTGCTGACAGAAAAACACCATGACTGGGCACAGTCCTCTCTAACACCTGCTCAATCCTCTCTCACATGCATACTCTCCTCTCAGCTACAGACTCTTCTCTCAGCTATAAACTCTCCTCTGAGCTACAGATTGTCCTCTTAGCTACAGACTGTCCTCTGAGTTATAGACTCTCCTCTGAGCTACAGACTGTCCTCTCTCTCACCTGCGCACTCACCTGTACACCATGGCGGTGCGGTCAGCCACACAGTCGCTCAGCGTCAGGCCGCACTCCCGCAGGTAGCGCTCCAGTCTCCGCCTCTCCATCAGCTGACGCGCCGCCTCCAGGATCTGGGAGGCCAGGTCCTCCGATTCATCCCTCTGCCCTGAAGCCCTGGGGCCCCGCGGCCCAGTCCGCACCACAGGGCCCCCCGATGACGAGGAGGCCTTGGGCTTCTTGCTGATGCCATACAAGTCCTCTACTGAGAACTTTCCCCCCTTACCCCCTCCGCCCCCCCGTCCAGCAAACATGATTTCAAGTCACTCAGGAAAACAAAAATATCGAGGAAGCTAGGCTCTCACTCCTTACCTACAGACCATCTTCCCCTGCATTGAGGCAAAATAAGAAGGTCACGCTTTAAGCCGAATTATTTTAAAAACTGACGGGAGAGCAAATAATCCCACACTTTAACAGAGGAGTTGGGCTTATGAGGTTTTGGGTACCTAACGCATCCAAAAAAATATTAAGGACGATACAAAAAATTGTAATAAATGCATCAAAAATCAAGTGATAATTGCGTCAGTGCCAGAGATAGCCTCATCACAGAAACAACATCGGCCAAGATCAGAGGACAACTGACAGTATTTCCCCAAAGAGAACTGCTCCTTTCTTCACTGTCCTGTCAGATGAAGCACAGATTCAGCAGCAGAAAAAATTAAAGATGCACATGTTCTATAAAAAACAACAACCGGATTTGTGGTTATCTGCAGCTCCTTCTTTTTGCTGTTAAGGCGACAGATAGAAGTACCACAGTGACGTTGATGGTGCCAGCAAATGGTCAGGTCACCATGCTGCGTGGAACTCACCAAAGCCAGACCAACAACGAACAACAGGAAAGTTTCTCGGAGCCTCCTCAAGGAAGGAAAGAGTTTTCTCCGTTTGTAACTCCACTGCTTCTACATCTCACTCACATCCAGAGATCGGGTGACTCCCAAAGCTTCATCTCTCTCTTTCTTTTTGTTCTGAATGGTGAGTTCTGCTTCGGGGTAAAAATGGGCCACAATTCCACAAGAACGTCTGGATCTGAAAGACGGCTTTCACTTTCTCCGTTTAGGCCCAAGCACTTCTCTCTCTCTCTCTTCTTCTCTTTCTAGTGCATTCTCTCTCTCTCCCTCACTCTGCTGTCCATGTCTGATCCATATAACAGCAGATTAGAGATGTAGCCAAGCCTGAATCCAGATGGACAGACAGACATAAAAAGCAGGTGACGGAGACTGACAGTCCCACATCTCCCACTGACTGGAGAAGACTGGGACTGTGGTCCCCCTCTCTCTCCCTCTCTCCCTCTCTCTTTCTCTCTGTCTCTGTAAATGACAGAGGGGGATTTAAAAAGATGTCCTTCAGAAAAAAAGAAAAAAAAAACCTTAATGCCCCAGCAGCTTGGGTCCGCCCAGATTACCAGAGGGTTGGAATAAAGTGAAGTCAAGCTGATGCAGGAGGGGGGACAGGTCTGGGAGGGGTGTTGGGTCCCACAAATGCACCTGCCCCAAGATGGCCAGCCATTTACAGTGTCTGTAAATGTATGAATGGGGCAACTAAGAAATAAAAAATAAAAAACAACAAGAAACAGGAAAGGCAATGTTATTATGTACTTATGATTACATTGATGATGTGGTGACGATTATTATTATTGTAAATTGTATTTTTATTATTTTTGTTATGAATATGGAGTGAAATTCTTGCCCAGAGGTGGGTGACAGGAGCTAATACATGGCAGCATGCCCGCAGGGGCACGAAGCCAAAAGGTGTCATAGCGGATTTTTCCCAATGAATTGAGGGCCCCTCCCTCCATTCAGCCCCTCCCTCTCTGGGCCCTCTCTCTCAAAGAGTGAAAAGCCTCTTACCTCCTGCCAATCCCCCCTGCCCCCTTGACCACTCAGTCAGCCCGCTGGGAATGAAGTTGGAGTCTCGCTGCATCTGTGACATCTGTGTCCGGCTGCTGTCATTCAGAGGGAGCTGAGCGCTCAGCCCTCAACACAGCACGCAACACAGAGTACCGAACACCCAGCCCTCAACACAGAGCATTCAAAACACAGAGCCTTCAAATAAGAGCATTCAAATCACAGAGCCTTCAAATAAGAGCATTCAAATCACAGAGCCTTCAAATAAGAGCATTCAAAACACAGAGCCTTCAAATAAGAGCATTCAAAACACAGAGCATTCAAATAAGAGCATTCAAAACACAGAGCCTTCAAATAAGAGCATTCAAAACACACAACACTCAACTCACAGAGTACTCAAAACACAAAGTGCACAACACAGAAAGTACAAAAAAACACAGAGCGCTCAACACACAGACTACTCAACACAGAGCAGCGAACACACGGGAAATTAGAATACCAGAATCCATATCGTCATTATGAAGAAGTTTATTATAAAGGCAGAAATCTCAAATTTACCACAGAACACTGCGTTACAGGCATTGCACTGAATGTACGGTGCAATTTGAAGGTATGAAAAAAACAGAAAAATATTGAGGAGTTCGATGTTTTTTTTTTCACTGAATGTGTCTCGTGTTTCTTCTGACCATCTGCCTGTGATTGGCTAAGCCTGGTCTTGTCCAGTGAGGAATGTTTCTGAATGGGACTCCATCTGCACATACAGCATGGTGACTCCCCCACACCCACCAGCATCCATTTCCTCTCCCCAGCGGATCGGTGTGGTCATACATCCCCGTCCCCGGCTCTATTTTTAGCTGGTGTTTGTTGGGGCCAGCGTGGCGTTTACTGCTCTGAGCAGAAGCGGCTTTGAAGAGCGACGATGATCCAGGATTAAATGCCATCCTCTAAGAGCTGTTTTA
The DNA here is from genome assembly GCF_013368585.1 of Megalops cyprinoides. Lineage (NCBI taxonomy): Eukaryota > Metazoa > Chordata > Actinopteri > Elopiformes > Megalopidae > Megalops > Megalops cyprinoides. The sequence goes on along the minus strand of NC_050585.1, from coordinate 21,385,225 downwards.
ATTGACCATGATCTCTCCACCAGCTGAGCTCAGCAAAGTCCCGCTTGCCCCACCTCCCATTTTCTACCCTCCCAACACAGCCCCTCCACCCCTTCCTGTCCGCCTCCCCCAGCCCCCCCCCCCCCCCCCCCCCCCCACACCACGCCAAAGAGGCTATGAAGCATCTGGATGAAGGACTGTTCAATCGACACCGAACAGAATCCACCAGCTGCACACCTCCACCTTTCTTAGCACACTCTACCCCCCTTCTCCCCCCATCCCAGCCCCGTTCCTGCCTGTCTGTCCTATCAGATAAAAGCCTGAAATCGCATTGCTTGATACACAAAGGGAACACAAACCAGCCACCGTTTTTGTTTCTCTGAGGAGAAACATGAAAGAAGTTCAATTCCCAGACGCCACATGCCTCTTCTTGGTGTCTGCCATTTGAAGTGTGGCGCTGTCTTTCTGAGCTGGCAACAACAATGGAACAAACACCCAGTCCAGTATGAGACTCATCTCTAAAAAAAAAAAAACTGCAACACAGAGAAGGGTCAGAGGCTCAGATTTTATTTTGGGAATGACTGGATGAAGCAGTCCTACTTATGATAGTGGCACTCACTGCCTCCCTGACTGACTGACTCTCTCTCAGTCAGGGAGTGAGTGGCTCCTGCAGTAATAGCCTTTTGCCGGTAGAAGTGTTCTAGTTAGTCATTAGTTGAACAGTGCAGTTCCTTATGTCACAAAATAAAAAGTTAGTAATGCAAGACAAAATCAAACAATTAGTAATACAAGACAAAATCAACAGTTAGTCACGTGTGCAGAATAACACCCTGATATTTATTTATGCATATATAGCAACATTTTCTGACATATGCAGGAAATTTGATCATTCCTATTCTGTAGTCCAGATTATGTTATCTGAATTATGAGTGTAAAGTTTTCACACATTACATTTTTCAGTGTTGTATGTGGTATATGGGGACAGGCCAGCATTACTCTGAGGCATTCTCAGCACAGTATGAATGACTAAGCAGGTGACAGTGTCTAAACTTTAAGTATATCACAGTGTCTAAACTTTAAGTATATCATATTCTACACCCATTTTGCAGTGTGTATGGAAAATTACTTTTAAAAAATTTTATGTATAATTGTTAAGTGGGTATAATTAGCAGAAACAGAAGCTATAGCAGTGATGGGATGTTTTTAGGTAGGTACTGAGGGGCCCTGTGGTCAGGAGTAATCTGAGTGATTGCAGGTCAACTGTAATCTAGGCGGTTGTGGTCAGGATTAATCTTGGTGTAGAGGTGAGGGGTAATCTGGGTGGTTGAGGTAAAGAGAAATGTGGACGGTTGTGTAACAGGATGTTGGCAGCACCCAAAGTAGCAGGTTTTACTTTCATAATCACTGATTGTAATTATTGGTGCACGCACACACACACACACAGACACAGACACATACACACAGACACACACACACGCACATGAACACACACACACACACACACACACACACGCACATTCACGCATACACTCTCTCTGCTCATATGTGATGGTCCAGCTGTAGTGTTCTCCCACTGGATCTCTGTCAAGCTGCATCAATTCTTCACTGCTCAGCCAGCAAACCCAGCGCAGCGCAACACAGAGTGGCTAGCTGTGGGTCAGCACTCCCTGCTGTATGGGTGTGAGGTAGCGGGTGGGGTCTGTTATTCTTCCTGTAGAGGTGTGAAGTAGTATGTTGGGTTAATTATTCTTCCTGTAGGGGTGTGAGGTAATTTGTAAGGTTAGTGCTGTAGAGGTGTGAGGTAGTGTGGGGGTCTGATACCTGTCTGTAGGGGTGCAAACACTGGGGTGAAGAGGCTTGAGCTCTACAGGATGTCCTGCTCCCTCCTCGTCCTCCTGCCCCTCTTCCTCCTCCTCCTCCTCCTCCTTGTCTGGTCTCCTGTAAAGCTCAGCAAACTAGGTCATAACGCTGGCAGCACTGAGTGCCGTGGGGCTCTTTGTCACACAAGAGTGCTCTACTAATCAAGACACAATCGATCGACTGACTGACTGACTGAGTGCAGCTCTGAGCTGCTGGGGCCACCTCACTGCGCTGGGCTGAGCCTCACACCAGACCCACAGGGATCTACTGCACTCTATGCTCTGCTCAGCGCTACATATCGAGGACTGTGTGTTCAATGGTGTGCATCTAGGGCTGCGTGTTTTTGGTGCGCAATAAGAGCTGTGTGTTTTGTGGTGTATTTCAGACTCAAGATGATTCTTTGATCAGAATCAAAATCACCTTTATTTGCAGGTACATGAAATGCACAAGGAATTTGCCTAGATGGAATGGTTCCAGCAGTCACAATATCACACACAATGCACAGTACTTCTTGACATGCTCATACAAGGACTTACAGGACATCACACATAGTGCAATACTAGTGCAACATATTGAGACATGGGTGTATTGCGTTATGTATTGGGAGCTGTAGTGTGTTCAGTCCTGGATGATCGGCACAGTGTGTTCAGTGCTGGGTGTTCAGTGCACCCTGGTAAGTGCTGTTTTGTGAGTGCGGTTTGCTCAGCACTGGGTACTCTACTCTCTGTGAGTGACAGAAACCCATGACGACTCAGTATCAGGCTGAAGTGAGGAGCCCTTCAAAGTGAGGATGTGTGTCTGACATGGGGGTTTCTCCTTTCCCTAAAGCTGCAGCTTTGATTCCCAGGTAGAGCACTGTCATGATACCATCACCCAGATTACTTCAACTGTATAACAGTGACAATCTATAACAACATGAGACCCAAAAGTCACCTTCCATGAGTGTGTAAGCTAAGCAATCTAACAGTAGGGGGCAGTGTAGAGCAGTAGCTAAGCACCTGGGTTTGACCCTCAGGGGCACTGCTTTTTGATAAAAGGATGACATGTAACAGATGCATGCAATCTAAGGGGTATAGTAAAGGATACAGTAATAACAATAACGATAATAATCTCTTATGTAATGAGAAGTGGCAGCCTGGTCTACAGGAGCATCATAGCTACAATGAAAGTAATCTTGCTATGCACACACACACACACACACGCGCACGCACACACACACACAAAAGGATAAATACTTACACACCCACACACAAACATTGGTTTTGTCAACTTTACTAGTAGGACAAACTGACCTTTGTTTCCCTTCCCAACAAACACTATTCCAAGGTCCCAGGGAAATGCAGCATGCATACGATGAAAATATGACAGGATCCAATCATCACATTTGAATGGAACTGCAGTAATCTGAGATATGTGGTGAGGTGAGCTCCTCTTTCTCAATCAATTCTCCCTCATCATATGAAAAACAATCCCCCTGAAAGTGGACACAGATCTGCACTGTGGAGTGAGGGGTTGGAAGTACTTGCCCTTTCACCCAAGCCATAAGCCACAATATTTCTAAAACTTTAAAAAGGTGGGTTAGTTATCATGACTATAAAGGGGGGGGTTGAGCTGTTAACCACTAACAGGTCACGCGGAGCAGAGCCGTTTTATGCCGGAGTGTGACAAACGCAATTCATAATTATTACAATATTTTCCCTTTAACAGCGTTAACGTTACATCATATTTACTTTTTTTCTCTTCGCATGTAAAGTCGTTGTCCAGTTTGTATATTCTACGACTGTAAAAGAAACACTCTGATGAACATATTTGCGTTAATTTACGCGTAAATAAATGACGGGATTCTTCCGTGAAAAAGATTACTAGACAGTTTTTTTTAACCCTAACAGGGTTAGGTTCAGATTAGATTCGGAAAAGTCGACCTTGGGTCTGTTTTCGGGGCTGAACGTACATCACTGAGAAAATAAATATTGGCTGTGTCCAAACCAATGTTGCCCACCCTTCCTCATTCGAGCCGGTAGGTGGCAGTAATCCACTAGCCAACGCTTTCTCTTCAAGCCGTTCTCTGCGGCAAGTCAAACAAGATGGCGGCGGCCATGGTAACAAACCGGGTTCACCATCTCCCTAGTAGTGGGCCGGGCCCGCCAGGACATCTGCGCTGGGGTGAGATTAGACGCATCATTTTCTGTGCTCATTTCTAATGTTTCTGCACCCTACACCTGACTGAGGCAAGGTAGTTGGTGTGTAACTAACAAATGAGACAGCAAATCAAGTCAACATCCAGGGATGTTACTATTTGCTAAGTGAGCTAGCTGTCTGTTTTGGTGAGTGACTGATTATGTGTAGCTAGAATACTGTGGTAAGGGAATATGTCACCAAGTTGTTAAGAATTTAAATAATTGCCATTTGTGTATTGTAGACCACTGTAGACTGGAAATGCAGTTTGGAATGAATATGAAAATATGTCGTAAATTTGCATTTAAGTCCAACAGAGCTGTGGTTACAGACCTGAAGACATCAAATTTGTCTTTACTGGCCTTAATTGAACTTAATGCAATTATCTGTTCCAATTTTGCATTCATAGGCTCTTCGACTGGCAGTGATTTTGACATCTCTATACAGTCATATTCACACAAGTATTTCTCTTTGTAGGTAAGTAGATGTGATCTCATCCAGTGAGGTAATTTGCAGACATCGCTGCAAATTACCCAATTTTAAAGCAATATGTGAACGTATGATGCTCTGTATTATTTTTGATCTGTACTTTTTGGAACAAGTAACATAAGATCTGCCCCTAGTCATTATGTCTCATAGCAAACCTTGTTTTCCTAAAAAAAAAAAAAAAAACTTTAGTAAACTTCAATAATATTAGGTTACTTTGTTGCTGATATTGAAAGACAAAGCACACAGAATTTTGACTGATTAATTTAAGGTGTAACTGGAGGCACTTCTCTCTCTGGAGGTTTCTGGCAAGACAGGCAGACAGGCCAGGAGAGTCAGGCAGGCCTGGGGCTGCAATGGCTGCCAAATCTGACAGTACTAAATGAGATGAGAGCTCAGAATGGATGAGTTCTGTCTGAGTTCTTACAGGTCAGGATTCTGCATGCCGAAACTAGGCCCTCTTCTCACTTTCTCTCTCATGGTGGTTTGAACAAACTGGAAGCTTTTCAACAAGGTGGCGCTATGCAATATAAAATAACGTGTTTTTGAGGGAGTGCTATGTGCGGCTGTGCAGAATTGTGGTGGATCTTTTGTTTGCAGTTTTTGTGTCCCTCTCTCTCAGGTGTCCACAGTGCCAATCGGGGTATGCTTGTGCGGCAGCCGGTGTTAGCGAGTGGTTCTGGTAGCTCCTACATCTATGGTTTCATGGACTCCAGCTACAAACCAGGGATGAGCAAGGAGTAGTATCTGTCAGCGCTTTACCTCTGACGGTGAGGGGGAGGGGTATCTGGAGGGTCTGTCTCCAAAGTTGGTTGTATTCCTCTTGTTAATTTTCTCTTTCTCTCAAAAGCATTCACACTTCCATCATTAGCATGGCAGGAGCTGGCCCAGTGGTGCCTGAACTGTTAAAACAGGAACATAACAGGTTACCCTCCAAAAACAGAAGAAAAATAGGTTAAAAGGAATTAATAATGAAAAAACAGCAGAAAAATAATGCCTTTCCCCAAAGCCTCTCCCCAGCTCTGTGCCTGGCTATGGAGAAATGGCTCCAGTGGAGGCGTAGCTCGCTTGGCTACCATCTCTGAGGAAGGCGTGGAGAGGCGGGTCATTCTGGGAAACCAGCTGCCCAAATTCTCCACTGTGTGACCTCAAGAATTGGGCCTGTACAACCTACTCCCCCACCCCTAACACCCCTTATGTTTTTTTTGGAAAAGGCACTAAACAGCACTTTCATGGTTTAAGATTTGAATTTGTGCGAGTAAGACTTTTTACAGCAGTTTCTCAGATGGCAGGACACCATCAGTGATATGTTGGACTTTCTGGCAGAATCAGAAAGAATCTATCTGTCTTCATATAGTGAGAGGAACTAGTTTCTAGTGCTAAGAACTGGAGAACATTTCATCAGCCAGAAAAGAAAAAGTTCAAAATGTAAGTGTAGTTTAACAGACACATGTATATATTTTCTTGTTCCTATACCAGAGATGTTTCCTTGGGCTCTTGCAGTCTTAAAAATAGGCAAACAAAGACTAACTAATAAACACAAATAAAAATTAAAATAAAATCATGGAGTATTATTACTATAGAGACACTGTAAGGTGTGGTTTAGTATGGACTGGGAGAAGATGGCAGCAGTGGGCTGTTTCCTTTTGGAGCTCACAGAAAGAACAGTGTCTACAGGAGGAGAAAAACACAGCAGATCTCAATTTCACACATAGAAAGAGGATGATGCACTGCTTGAACACCTTTTATCCCTGTTTATTTTATTTTACAAATCAGAGATGGTGCCAAAAAAAACCATCTTAGGTTGTACAACAGATTCCCACACATAGCAGGTCAATGACAGGGAATAAGGATTCACCCTGTAATTACTTCCTGTCCCAGCATGCAAACTGGACTTGCGGTTCTTTTGCCTGTAAGGTTTGTTAAATCCTAATTTGGAGGAGCACTTTCCGTAACAACAGCTTCACTTTGCTCTGTTGTCTATCGTCCCCTAAAGGCTACCAGCATGTCACACACCATAATCCCTGAATACTTAACTGTTATCCAGTACAGTCTCTGACCAATCCCATGGCAACCTGGAAGACGTTGGTCAAAAAAAGCAAACCCCTGGTTGAAGCAAGGGGGTCACGTTTGTGTTCATGTTTCAGTGCATATCACAGACTCACAGGGCTGAGATATTTTGAAGGGAAATTCAAACACAAACCTCAGATCCTCCTCTATCCCTCTCTTGGCTTGATTGTCTTTCCGGTACATTTGAAGCATGGTGTCAAATGAAAATGAGGTCTGTCTTGGTCAAGGTCTCTTGGCAAGAAGCAAAGCTTGCAAAAATAAATAAATAAATAAATCCAGTCGAATAAAATGGAAAGAGAGTGAGTGAGAGAGAGAGAGAGTAGGGCTCATTCTTTTGAGTTGTGAAACCACAACACACAATTTATCATTTTCATTTATTTTGCAGACATTTTTAAGCAGAGCAATTTAATAGGATTTTTTTTTTACATGTTAACCATTAATTCTGCTGGCAATTTTGGTTAAGCACCTTGAATAGGAGTACAGCAGCTGCAGCCCGCCTGAGAATCAAGCAGGCAGTGTTTGGGTTTCAGTCACAGGGGTTATACTCCAACCTACTGCTCTGCACTGAAACGTGTTGACAAGCCAGATGAATGACTATGAGCATGTCTGCTCTAGCAAGTGACTCTTTGGATGCTGCAGTTTGAAAGCAAGAGCACTGTTCTTGGACCATTCTGCAGACTTGCACTAGTTATTTTTTGCTCTTGTAACCCAGATATCTTCAGATTTTTCATATGGGTGCAGTGAGCTAGCCCCACCACCCACACCCCATCCCACCATCTCAACCAAAGCTACTACTGAACCAGCAAGCTTTACTCCATGTTAGCATTCCTGAAATGAAACCAGCCGTTAGTTCACCAGCTTAGTCATTAGTGATTAGGGAGGGCAAATAGCTGGCATTGATTTACCCACTGGCTACCCAACTTAATGTTCAGCTTGATGTTTTACCACCCTGACAGCACCTCCTTCCAAAAAAAAAAAAAAAAAAAATCGTAAGCATCTCAGACCTAATATCCATGTACTGTTTGCTTAGCATCCAGAAGCTCTCACCGGGCGTTGTTCCAGTCCGCCGGGCACTCCGGAAATCTTTAAACTTCTCAAGAAAACGTTTCGAATGACGTCATACACTTTTCTCTTGAAGAAAAACCAACGTTCTTACTTCGCGTTACTGTATATACGGACTTCACAGATTCATTGATTGGTTTCCCTCAAATTAAATTCTTACACGAGTTTACGAAAACAATTCAAAGGTTATGTGAACATGTGGTTATATCATAGCGCTGTGTCATATGTATGTAACGTATAAGGAATATCTGACAGAATTAGTTAGGAAATTAGGCAACAAATATTACTCCCCAATATATCCTCGTCGTGCATGCCAGGTAAGCAACGCAGTTCACTAACGTCAGTTACTATATTTTGTTGTTACAGTACACAGAACAAAACAATAAGGTTATATCAATTTATTCAGTTTTTTTATTATTATTCACAGTGAACAAACGTGACTAGCTTTCACAGTGAGATAGCTAAGAATTTATGTAGACTAGCTAAATTACGGCTAAGTAAAGGCTCGTTAGCCTAAGTTTGTTATCGTTACCCAAGAATTCATAGCCTAACCTCCGACAAGAAAATGTAATACGTTAGTAGAGTTTATTTAAGCTGTGTTTATGGACGAGGTCCAGAGAACCGCGTAGGCTGGATCCAGTCAGGGCACTTTTTGCGGTCTGGAGCCAGCGGGAGGTGAGGCTGATCGTGGTGGTGACGTACTGGTCAGATTAAATTTCACTCTTGCATTGATAATGGAAAAAAAGCATTGTATGTCTCCTTTTAACAGGAAGAAATTGATGAAGTCTGACGCATTCCATAACCGCCTGGTCTCCCCGCGGTCATAAGGTGTTTGAGGTGTCAGTTGCTCTCTTTTCTCAGGGCACAAATGTTCCATCTAGCGGCCATCAATGGGCACTTACAGCCGTCAGAGGTGGAAGACATAGGGACGGATGACTCCGATCCTTTTCTCTCTTTTGCAAAGTGAGTGGCGAAGCCACTAATTAATTTCTGATGTATGTTAGAAAGGATAAACTGACTGAGACCGTGTAACTAATACTGACGAACCGAGTGTACTGGAAGAATATAAACATATAAAGAATCGTGTTATTTGGAACTTGGTAAACTTGCTGGGAAGGAAACAGATAAACAATGGTAAACCACAAGTTTGGCAGTGAAATTCAGATTCCAGCTAACACACACCAGCCTGGTTTTGCCTCAGGGGCTTGCAGAACTATGTATAAAAGTGAAAATGTTTATTTTAGTTTTAAAAGTGTGTGTCTATGTATATGCCTATATATATATATATATATATATATATATATATATATATGTGTGTGTGTGTGTGTGTATATACACACACATATAAAATATAATGTGTGCAAATGTATTCATGTATATGTGCATGTCCATGTTGCTCAACTCAGAAGGTCCAGAGTAGTGCAGCGCAAGTGTCAGATGGAGAGCACCCCCTGCTGCCCCCCCTTGCTGCAGGTTAATCCCGCTGCTCAGTACAACCAGGAATTCTGGGACAGGATCCTCCACTGTCCCAGGTCTGCTCTACCACCCTCACTGAGACTGACTCACACACACACACACACACACACACACACACACATACAGTAAGACATTCACAGACACATGGGCACTCCTATATGGACAGATGCACAGACGTATACAGTAAACAGGTCTTTCAGTCCTGACACACTTACACAGACACATGTTCCCAGACAAAAAGACAGACACGGTGTATACTTGCACAGACATACCTGACAGACAGACAGAGGGTACATACAATTACACTAGCACACACATTAATGTTGACACATATGGCTGCAGTGGTGTCTGTGTCAGCTCTAGACCGGAGTACAATTTCCTGTTTCCCTATCTCACCTGTCCTCTTCCCTGTCAGCTCTTTTTCTGTCACCCCTTCCCTCTGCTGAATTCATTCACTACTTTCTGTTGTCCTTCAGTGAAAGGTCTCCACTCCTTCTCTCTCCACAGTTCCCTTCAGTCAGAGGGCTATGCTGCTGCACCTGCTGAATTGGTGAGTTCACCTACAGGCACCACACCTTACTGAAGAGTGTGCTTAACCTCTCACACGGAGAGCATAATGCTTTGGCTGAGACTTCCATGGATTTGACCAGCTCTGAGAGCAGATTCTAAACTCCCTGTTAATTCGGACAACTTGTTAACAGGGTTTCCGTCATCCGGTAATTACCAGTTTTTGCCTGGAAAAATCTATAAAAAGCCGATAAATTAAAAACTTGCCGGTCAAAATGTCCAGTAATAATGCTCATAACGAAGGTCATCCCTAAACAGGACATTTGTGTTTTGACAGCGAAACAGCCTATTAACAGCCTACAGTACTTTTCTTCATCAAAAGGGTGCACACTTTTATTGCGCGATACATGCTGGCATGTAACTTTTGCAACAGCTTGCAAAGTGCTTATTTCAGTTGGAGTGCAGCGCAGAGCTCAGTGAGCTGTAATGGGCTACATTGGCTAAAATTGCCTGTGTTCTGCCCGTGTCAAGCGTGCCGGCAGAGAGGGGAATCGAATTAAGACGGCGCTGCGAAGTCGTCTGGAGGAGGAGAGAGTGACGCGGCTTATGCGCATTGCAAGACACCTTGGACACGTTTGATTTCAAGTCGGCAGCAGAGGACTTTGCCGCAATGAAAAAAAAGGGAAAATAAAATGTTACCTGGTAGCCTATAGGCTACATTTGATGCCATGTAGACCTAGCCTTTTTTTAAACAGGCTACTGATGTTACAGGTTACAGATGTTTCGCAATAGCCTTCATTTTAGCGGCCAATGTTGAGGTTTTGCTTAATCCTTACTGTTCGTTTTGCTTAATCGTTACTGTTCGTTAAATAGTCAAATTGATTTGAGGTCATTGTCATTCTTTTGTCAACCTAGGTGTACATTATATTTGCGTTTCTAACATAAACTGTTATTGAAACGTGACCGGTAAGTTTCAGATTTGTCTGGTAAAGTAAATTCTTTCCGGACACCGGACCGGCAAGAAAAAATCCTAGCGGACACCCTGCTTGTTAAGTGTGAGTTTCTATGGTTTAAGTTAAATTGTGAGGGTTAGTTGTGTCTGCTCTGTACTCTGGCCCCCCAGTGGTGGAATGAGCTCTTCGCAACAGACAGAACAGCCACTGACAGTCTTCTGCCACAGACTGAAAACTCACCTGCTCGAACTACATCTTGGTTCACTGCTTATGATTTAATATTGTCTCTGATCTTAGCCTAATCTTGTATGCAGTTTAGTAAACTTCTGTGGATAAGAGTACCTGTTAAAAAATGAAATGTAATGTAATTGTTGAATTTTGAATAACGCACTGTCTTTGTTTGGGGAATGTACTTTGGACTGGACCCTCTAAGCCATTATCATGATTCAGGATGCACTGTGTTCTGATTGGCTGACAGCGTCCTGACTCCGTATCATTGGCTGTGGTGTGCATAGGTGGTTGGAGTGGCTGCACGCAGGCATTTGCCGGGGCTCGGAAGAGTTAAGGGTGCAGAGCTGGGCCCAAAGAGTCTGCCCACCCCCGAAGAGCTGATGGGTCGGAGGACGGCGAGAGGCGGAAGAGGAGGCGGGGCACGCAGGGGTGACATCATGCAGCAGAGGGTGGCAACTGTGTTGCATCACATCAGCGACCTCAAGAGGAGGCAGAGCTCCATTGACCAGTAAGAGGGGCAGGGTTTCTGCTTCTGTGGGCGTGACAGGCAGAGAAACAGAGGGTGTGCCCTGTGTAGGCGGAGTTTGCACACAATTTCAAAATCGTCAGTCCCGGGGCGCATGCCAAGTGACCCACTCGAAACCGATGACAAACCCAGCTGAACAGCAGACAGAGCAAAAATGCACACAGCATAGACGACTGATGATGCCATGGGCATTGACATATTAGAAAGCAATGGTATTTGGGACATGGCTCTTGATTTTACTTTTTGGTCAGACACATGTTCCTGACCTGTCAGCCTTCACTGATAACAGTGCATTTGCTTGCTGAAGCTCCATTAAGACTTGACTTTGCCGAATTAGTCCCCCTCTGTCACTGATGTAAATACGGCGTACACCAACATGCATAAAATGCCCACCCAAATAGACAAACGGACAGTTTGTGGGTAGCATCAGAGTGATCTAGCGATCAGAGCTTGAACCCAACAAAGGATTCATCTATTTGGATATAGTATTTAACCATACATTGACATATATTATTTTCTCATAAAATAGGCAGATTAAAAATCATATTGTCAGTAGTGTTTATTAGGAGTGCAGTGACAGATGTGTAGGAGTGTGTTTGTACTGCAGGCTGAAAACAGGGCGGAGCTGGGGTTTCATGGCCAACAGCAGGCCAGAGGAAGGGGATGCAACCAGCACGGGGGAGGAGCCAGACACATCAGAGACTGGGCAAGGCATCAGCAGGACCCTGGGGAGGAGAAACAAAACCTGTCCTGCCTCCTTTCCTCCAAACCTGCTCCTGCATAACCAGGAGGTATGTGCCAGTATGCCCAATGACACTAACGACAGTCTCACACACTTGCGCATACTCATGCACACCCACACAGTCTCACACAGACAAACACCCGCACACATACGTACACCCAGAAAAACACTGTCGCACAAATGTAGAGCACTATTCTGGAATCCACACTGAAACAGAAGTTACAGAAAGTGATTTAAATAGGATGCTGACATCGTGGGTTCCATTGTGTTTGCTGCGTGATACATAACTGAGGATCTCTCCAGCTAGTTTATGCTTAAGGGTGCGTGCAGCACCATCTGTCCCGCATGGACAGACCTCCAGTGTTTGCCGAGACAGAACAAAATCTCGTGAGGTTTTTCTCTTAGGCAGATCTGCACAAGCACATGCGCGCGCACACACACACACACACACACACACACACACACACACACGCGCACACACACACTCACGTACTCATGCATGCATGCGTGCACACACAAATGCTCACTCTTCCTATTTCCACTCTGTGATGTCGTTGCAGATGACATTAGGAGGAGGGAAGGCAGCAGTGCAGAAACTTGCTCCGGGAGACAATCCCATGATGTCGTTTGTCATCGCAAAAGCTGACAGGGGGTCCCACGTGGCTGGGTGCAGCCCACGCCTTTCTCCCAAGGAATTCTGGGGTTTTGGTTTCAGTGCAGAGCAGTAGGGCCTGGCCCATCTTGGTCTATGACACTACTGTCCCATATGTTTCATTCAGTGAAGTGAGTATTCGCACCTCCTGTGCCCACAGAGCAGATCTCAGCATGCCCTGTCTGCTAAGTACTTTACTGGACAGCTAGCAGGAATTTTGCATTCTGGCATGGAATTTGCACATAGGGCACACAGTTTGTATATTGACAAGAAGGTCGTATGTGTTAAGGTTGAATATTTGAGATGAAATGGTTATATTAGCTCTTGAATAACACTCTAATACACATATTCATATATTAGTTTGGGTAGTACTTGTATAAAACTGGCTTGTTTAAATTTGTCTTTTCAAGTCTCCACTCACACACATTTATATATAGAGAGACAGTATTTTAAAAATCTTGTCATGCTCCTCTCAAACACTTACATTATCTCTTTATTTATCTGTAGCATCATTTGCAGTCTTATTTTATCGCATCCAGTTTGTTTTTTCCTCTAGCATCATTATTAATAGTCTGTCATCTGAAGCTACATTAACAATCTGTTATTTATTCATTGTCTGAGGTCACTGTCAGGGTCAGCACTACCTGCTGGGCCCACGCTGTCCAAAATTGGCAGAAAACATTTCAGGCACCTGCAAAGTGTAAAAATATACGGGATGGTAGGGGAAGCTGTTGCTACATGTTCATCTGTTGATCTTAGTTTTTACTGTGCTGTTACATTTTGGTTACAAATGATTTATTATAAATAATAGACTGTCTAATTTCAGCATGTGGCATGTGTGCATACATCTGCAGATCCATCTACAAAGCCTATGCGCCCTCTGTGACTTCTGACTGACACATGGTTCGAATGTCATTCATCAGTTCAGTGTTGTATTAGAAAGGTGATAATATGATTGTAAATTCATCACTTTGAATAAAAGTTTATTCTAGTTCAGATTTTGAAAAAAAATACAGTCATTGAATATAGTTGTTGGTTTAGATGACGTCAATACCCGAGAATCATTCTTCTTATGCATATTTCTTTTCGTGAATAAAAACAAACAAACCTTTCACAATCTTTTGGGCATTGGCTCTCTGCTTTGTTATTGCTTTGAATTTCCGCACTAGGGTGAATTAGGATATTTTATTGCTGGTTGCCTCACAGTTTAAGACTTCCTGTACAAAAAATAGCTTGGCGCTGCAGTTTTTAAAGCAGTAAAAACCACAACAAAAATTGCCTTTATTGACGCTAATACTTGTCAGAGGCTTTATTCTGAAAATTGTTCAATAGTTGACTATATATTTAAGTTCAAATAACAAACTTGCTCAGCAGTAATCGAGAAGAAAAACACTATTTCTTGTGTTAAGTTTAACACTCATTGATGGTGGTACAGGTGAATGTTCACCTTCTGTCTGCTTTGTTTATTTTTAAAAGATTAAGAGTGACTTATGAGTGCTTCATTATTTAAACAGCTGTATAATGTACAACATATTATTTTAAATGTAATTTAAATTTGAATGTCTTCATTTGAATGCCATTTTATGTAACTTTCCCTCCCTTTACAGCTGATGGTATATCACCCTTTCTTATTGTATACATACAGCTGAATACAGACAGTTTTTGTCTTGTCTTGTGTAGATTTTTTTCTTTTTTCCTCAGATGTTTCAGGTCAGCCTATTTTAATGTTTGTTTATGATGACTGTGGTAAGAGTAAAGTCCTGTGTTGTGAAATCTGTTGTCAAAGAGAGTTTAGGAGTACGCCTAAGTCTCTACCTCCAGCACTACACCATAGAGTACACAGCCATCCTGTGAGCTCCAGACTCCATGAAGTCTCATAACAGAACTGCTGAAACTCAGTTCTTACTACTGGAAAAGGATCTCATTAGTGTGCTTAGCTAAGACGTTAAACCACAGTAAAAATTTCAGCTTTCACTTCAGTGACTGTATATTGTAGTGTGGAGGTCTTATTCCTATTACAGCAGCACTTGCAACTTAATTTCTTTCTTTTGTTTCTTCCATTTCCTTCTCTTTTTTACTTTTTCTCCAATTTCCGCCACTGGCACACAGCTAGTATGTGCGGTTTTTCCAGTTTGAGAGGGGATGAGTCACTGAGGGCCTGATCTTTCGAGAGAGTTACCAAAAAAATCACAAATTAAGATGTGGCCGTCTTATGAACGATCGCCAGTCCTACCATCTCCTCCTACTGCTGCGCTTCTCTTCTGGAAATTGCGAAAGTGAAAGTTAACGGACTGTCAAAAAGCGAGCATCCACATCATTGCAGCTCGCTGCAGCATACAGTGCTTTTTTGTTATTATTATTAATTTTTTTTTTCGCGAGCTGCTTGCGATAAGTTTGATGGCTGACCGCGCGACACGGCGCATGACAGCAGTTCCGGTGGCCGGCGCTCAGTGGCCCTCTCTTTTGTGCGCTACATCGATGCTCACGGCCTTCACCTGTCTCGGTCTGCTGCTCATTCAGGCTGCGCAGATCCACAGACTGCGAGAGGAGCTGTGGGGTTTGAAACTGCGGGTCGGAGCATTCTGCGGAGAGGAAACAGATGCTGCGCGCTGCGGGGTAGGTGAGTCTTAATGAGCTCGTAAAGTAAGCATGTTGGAAAAAATGCCTACCCACAAACCATACCTGAAGTCCCATGGGAGTCTGTTTCACCCGACAAATGGATGTCACAACAACCGAGTAAATCTTTTCAGCTACGTTGTGAAACGTACCGGAAAAAAAACGTCTGGACTGAAAGTATTGTTTTTATTAGCTGTGTTTTATGGAGTGACTTCTCGTCTTATTGTTAACAATGTGGCCAGTGTTCGTGCCTCATCGATTTGGGAAGGACAACACATGTAACGCACTCCAATGGACACAACTGTACTGACTAACATTTTCGTGACAGTCCACTCGTTGCTGACACAGTACTTCCTGCTCATCTGTTTGTCATTATCAGTAAGCGGGCTTTATACAATCTGAACTTTCAAGGGCGAAGTTAAAAATACAGGAACATATTTTAAGTAAAAAAAATATGTAATTTATTTGTGTGTGTGTGTATGTGTGTGTGTATTATAAAGAGAGAGAGAGCAAGAGAGAGAGCAATAGATACACATTACAAATGATACACATTACATTACACATAGATAGATTGATAGATAGATAGATAGATGTAAGTTGTGTAAAAGAGAGGAGGTGGCACAGCTGTTGCACCCTTGAAAAAGACACTTAGGTCGAAAATCTTGAGTAAATATGTAGTTGTGCAAATAGACAGTGTAAACCGTGGGCTGCTTTTGGATGAATCTGATGTTGGTTCTAAGGAATTGCCCTTGACCCCCTTTTGTTCTGTTTGAGGTACCCACCCTTTATGGTCGAGTGGGGACACTGGGCCAAGATGAGGGGCGAATGAGGAGGGAGGCGCCAAGGAAAGGAGCACGGAGGCTTCGGCAGACTGGACAAAGTGGGTCCCGCTAACGTCTTCTTCTGTGAACATTCTGTGGCAGGTCATGTCACCCAACCTCTGCAGGGTTATTGAAACAGAGGGCGTAACTATCCACTTATTCCTTGTGCCAAACTGTAACTCAGGCAGCGCTGTTAACCTACATGGTTATAACTCACATCCAGTATGCCATTAATACATACCATTAATACATGGATTCATCTTAGTGGGGCTTTACCATATTTCGACAGCCCTGTACTCCCTCCCCCACCTGCTATCTTGCTATCTGCACAGTCTTATATGAATATAGGGCCAGGGTGAAACAATAGCATTCTTGATCACCCCCCCCCCCCTTCCTCCAGATGCTCTTTGTCTCCTCTCATTCCCACACTCCATCCTGCAGACCATGATCTCTACCATCTGTTAATTCCATGTAGTGAGATCCCAAGCTGTCATTAACTTGTCTTCTTACAGGGCGGCGCACTTTTCTGCATCTTCAGCCCCTGTCCTCGCAATCTTTCGGTGAGTGCAAGTTTTTTTTTTTTTTCTGAAACGTTGTGGCTGAGTCCCTCGTTGTCATTCTCTGGAAGATGGCTTCTCTTCTCTCCCTCAGACTTCCTGTCCTCCCTGTCTTTTGTAACACCTGTTTTTTAAAAAATCTCTCTTCCCTTTTCTTGCTCATGTCTGCCTCTCTGTCCACCTTTTTCTCTCTTCCCCTGTCTTCCCTGCTGTTTCTCTAAACCCACTCTTTCTCTTCCTTCCCCTTCTTCTCCTCCTCTCTGTTCCTTCCCCATTCTCTCTCTAAATTTCATTTTCAATTTGAAGTTTATTCATACAGAAGTGTTGCTCAAGCAGGGAACAACAATAAAACACATAAATTGGATGAAGAACCACATTGTCAGAATTACAGTAGTGTAAATAATCAAAATGGTGACAATAATAGTAATTATGGTAATAAGTGATGTGTACCGGTGAAATATATTTTTGTCTGTGTCCATATGTGTACGCACAGGTGATTATTTAATGTCTCTGTCTGAAGGGCAAGCTGTGACACACCGCGAGCAGCAGGGGGCGCTGTGTGTGCTTGCCATTACACAGCTGATCAGTTTCTGTGCCTGACAGTCTGAGAAGAATTCTAAGTAGCCGAATTATTTCTTTTAAGAGATGCAGCCGAATTTGTTTATTTGTGGCAGTGCAGACAGAGGCAATCTCTGTCACAGCCTCTCCTGTTAGACAGAAAACAGAGCTTGCTTTTGCTGGCCTGCTGCCATGTTTTGCTGGCCGAGTGTGGTTCCTGATGCTGCTGGGTGTGATGAGCTGCCATGCTTCTCATTTCATTTCATTTTACTGTAAATGTGCTTTCTGCCAGTTGGCAAATTATTTCTTCGGTTACAAATAACTGTTATTTTGTTTTGGATTTTTTGTTTTTTCCTTTCCCCAAAATTCCAAATAGTCATATATTATTTCATTTATAATCTAGTTGATTTTGACAGGGACAATGCTGGCTTCATGCTGGTTTTGTTTAGTATTAATGAAAACACCTTCCCCAGATTAGTTCTTACACAGATACCTTACTTGGTATTTACAGATGTGAAATTTGCTTCCAGTCTTACAAATTCTGCGCTTAAGCTCTTGGTCCCAGGAGCACCTCAGTACTGACGGAACTGAGATCTTCAGAAAAATCTTCATAAATTTGATCAGTTGTGATCAGGTGTTCCAGTAAGTTGAGATTCTATGAAATTAAAATGAATTCTCTTGACATACTTTGTTGACTTTGTTGTTGTAGTATTAGTGAAAGTTCTTTAAAAATTCATATGATTCATAGTTTTGGCAATGCTGTAATTATTCTGTCACTCCCAGCATTGACTTTATTCGCTGGATCTTTCCATTTTTGAGAGGGATTTGTCTGTGTGGCTTTTCCTTTTTTGTTGAAGTATTTTGGTAGCAGCTTAAGTTTATCTTTTTGCTGTGTTTCCTCTCTTTTGTCTGTCTCTCTCACCCTCTCTCTTTTGCTCTCTATCTCTCTTTTACACACTCTCTCTCTCTCTCTCTCAGATGAAGAGGACAAGACAGTGCTGAAATGGACTGTAGGACAGAGTCAAGGGGAGGGGCTAAATGTGTCTGGGGAGGCGGTCACCGTGATAACAGGAGGTCTCTACTTCATCTATAGTCAGGTATATTTAAATAAAGAGGTCATGCATTCCAATAATTTGGCTTTGTATTAAGCGTGCTGCACAGTCGATGTAAACGTAGGTCCTATTGCCAGCACCAGCTGTCATCTTGGGCCTTGAGGCTACAGTGTGTATGCTACTCACTGATGTGCTGCACTGTACTTGGTGCAGGGGTCATGCTGTGGCCTATAAGCAGCACTGAAGCCCCTGCTAGGCTTACTGCACATACACATCAGAGATAACACGTAACAGTACACATTAGTAGTTAGTACAATCCTGTGTTAGCAGGTCTTATGATAACTTGTTCTTATAATGGATGATAACAAACATGATACATTTTTTTTTCAATACTATAGTCGTAAAAGGATAGTTAAGGATGAGATAAGAGGTATAAAAAATAAGGACGGAGTTATGGTTTATGATAACAAAGCTATTGCTGATACCCTAAATAAATAGTTACTTTGTGGAGAGTTTCACTAGTGAAGTGTTTTCACATATACAGAATTGAACACACCTCATTCTGAGAGTCTTATGGAGGAAATTGAATTAAATGATGCAAAAGTACTATATAAACTCCAAAAACTTAAAACAAATAAGGCAGCAGGCTCCGATGGAATATATCCAGGAGTTCTCAGGGAACTAGCGGAAGTGGTTTACAAGCCTCTGACAGTTATTTTTAAACAATCTCTCAAAACTGGAGAAATACCAGATGACTGGAAACATGGCAATGTAGTACCTATCTACAAGAAAAGTGACCAGACTGATCCAGGAAATTATAGGCCCGTCAGTCTAACTTGTATCACATGTAAATTACTGGAATCCATCATTAGGGATAATCTGGAAATATACCTTGAACAAAATGGTATCTTAAATGATAGCCAGCATGGTTTTCACAGAGGGAGGTCATGCTTAACAAAACTCCTGGACTTTTTTGAGGAAGCTACAATGTGTTTAGGCTCAAAACAAGCTTTCGATATTATCTATTTGGATTTTCAAAAGGCATTTGACAAAGTACCACATGAGCGACTTATAGTGAAAATGAAATCTGCAAGGGATTACAGGAGCTATCACTGAGTGGGTTCGAAGTTGGTTATCTAATAGAAAGCAGACTGTAACTGTGGGAGGTATTGTATCAGAGCAGGGTCCTGTACGAAGTGGAGTCCCGCAGGGATCGGTGTGGGGGCCTTTGCTATTCCTTATATGCATAAATGATCTTGATGCAGAGGTTAGCAGTAAAATAGTAAAATTTGCAGATGATACAAAACTAGGGGGTCTAGCCAACAGTATAGAATCAACTAAGGTAATACAGGAAGACCTAAACAGCATCCAAAAGTGGGCAGATACCTGGCAGATGACATTCAATTTAACTAAATGTAAAGTCTTGCATGTGCGAAATAAGACCTTAGACAAGATTACTTCATGGGGAGAAAAAACTAGAATGTGCTCAATTTGAAAAAGACTCAGGAGTAATAGTTGACCCAAACTTAACAGGATCTAGGCAGTGTGCTGTAGCAGTAAAAAAGGCCACCAGGATGTTGGGATATATAGCTACAAGTATCAATTATAAATCTAAAGAGGTTATATTAAAATTATACAGTGCTTTAGTCAGACCTCACTTGGAATATTGTGTGCAGTTCTGGGCACCACACTGTAAAAAAGATATTGAGGCTCTTGAAAAAGTTCAAAGAAGGGCAACTAAATTTGTTCCTGGCATGAAATATAAAAGCTATGAGGAAAGACTCAACTTACGTAACCTATTTAGACTTAGCGAGAGGAGACTTAGGAGTAATCTAATAGAGGTTTTTAAATTTATAAAAGGACTCAATAAGGTTAACTATAGTAGATTTTTTAGGGTACGTTCAGTCTGTAGAACAAGGGGACATAAATGGAAACTAGTGAAGAGTAAGTTCCCCACTGACATAAGGAAGTATTATTTTACACAAAAATTTATCAATACATGGAATAGATTGCCAGGTCATGTAATTGAGGCAGAGACCCTTGCTGTGTTCATGTCCAGAATTGATGCAGTTTTGGATTCTCTTTAATTGAAATGGGGAGCTTAGTTGGGCCGAATGGCCTGTTCTCGTCATAATATGTTCTTATGTTCTAAATAATCCACAGACAGTAAGCTAACACAGTCAACCCAGGTGCTTTAGCAGTGTGTTTGAGCCTTCAAAGATAGCGACCTGTGACATCAACAGTAGATGGCAGCCCTCCCACATCTGCCCTGCCCTGTCTGTCCATTATTGATGGAGTGAACTCTGACTGACAGGTCCTGTATGAGGATTCCACGTACGTCATGGGTCATGTGATCAGGAAGCGGATTGATGGCAATGAAGTCAGACTGATGAAGTGCATGAAGAGCATGCCCGACAACATCACTTATGCGCTCAACACCTGCTACACTGCAGGTAACACATCACATGCTAACACGCAACACGGACTGAACATATAGAGATCACACACACGCTGAATACTGAGGTCAGGCTTTGCAAAAGAGAGAACACATGATTGCTCAATCTATCCACACAAATGAGCACAAGAGAGTGAAAGCCTGCTCTGTAGATCTACAGTTAGAATAATGGCGTGGTAGTTTAAACGATGGAGTTTAAGTGAAAGTTTAAATGGTGTAGTTTAAATGGTTGTGTAAAAGGTGGAGTTGAAGTGATAGTTTAATGGATAGAGTTTAAGTGGTAGTTTAAAAGGTGGAGTTGAAGTGATAGTGTTAGGCTATAATGCTGGTCTATGCATTAGTGTCTGTATCTGTAGAGCATCAATATCCACTTCTTTTTCTTGTGTTTACTTTTGGGCATTCAAAATTCATAGTTCCTTAATGGCAGGTTATGTTAACATTTAAGTCATTATTTAAAATTCGTGATTCGTTCTGGTCCTCCACTCTCTTTCTTTCTCTCTCAGGTATTCAGTACCTGGAGGCTGGCTCTGTTCTGGAACTCTCTATTCCTCGTAAGAACGCAGGACTTGACCTCCAACCGCACTCCACCTTCATGGGCATCTACAAACTCTGATACCAAACTGCCTGAACACTGAGCAGAACCACATACACTGTACACCCCCACAGAAAATGAGCACACAGGACAAGTTCAGCACCAGCTCTCCGCACTGTCATAAATAACTCAACACCAGACTGATACACTGTACAGACTGAACACGCAAACCATCGCACACTGACTGAGCACTGACGCATGTTCAGTATTATCGTCAAAGAACGTGAAATGAGTACCGAACACTGTCACAAAACGCTGTGCTGCACTCAGGGTGCACTGACCTTGCTACACACCGTTTCCCAGCCCTTTCCCAGTCGTGAGAACGCGATTGCATGTGTGGGTTCCTGTTCCAGCTCTTAGTTAATTATCATCCATTGAGCTGGCACCATTTGGCATAAAGGTTTAAAAAAAGATTGAATGGCCCCCTTACAATACATAAAAGGTGATAACCAGGGAATCTGATTCTTCAATTAAAATTCGAAGAGTCATGGATTCAAAACTCTATCTTTACAAGACTGTAGTTCAACCAAAGGCACCCCCTTGTGGCAATACAACATACTTTCAAGTGCACCCTGTAAAGTATAAAGGGGACATTTTTTTCCTCTTTGTGAGGTTAGAATACTTGTTTGTTGGGTGATAAATCACACCTGACATCAGAATAAAAGCATTATTTAGAAAGCATAAGAAAAAAGTCAACTTAATTTTCAACTATTTCAGAGGAAAATGAGAGCTAAGCTCAACAGAGCAAACACCATACCCCTCACCCCTACAAGCTACTGTTATCAGTTACTCCACTCCTTTTCACATGTCATAAGCTTCATCCACCCATAACTTTGTCAGTTATACACACAGTCGTGCATGTACACATGCATACACGCCAATGCACACACACACACACACGCAGGCAGGCAGTCATGTAACCTCTGCCCCCCAATGGTGGCATAGGTAATTACAACCGAAGCTGTCCCTCAGCACCTCCTCTATTGGGGAGACAGTCTAATAGGTTTCATGGCGTGTGAGTGTGTATAAGGTCATTCTGTAACAGTGCAGATGTATGTCTGAAATCTAGTGCACGACTGCAGTGCTGGAGATGCCAGAGTATCAGTGCACACTCTGATCTTCTGATAAAAAGAAGCCGAGCGGCCTACCAAAGCAGCCTCAGGAGACAGTGCAAGCGTGCCCACAGTCAAAAAGAAATAAAAGCACATTTACAAACAGGGAATGTAATTACAGGACAGGAGTGCACAGCTTACAGTCTATGGTACACATGTAGTCATTTCTTTTGTAAATGCCTTTGTAAATTCTTGTATACTTGTATAAAAAATCCAGAAATATACACAGAACCTTTTATGTTAATGATTCAGACTTAATTCTGTGAAGTAAAATTCTTCATACGTATCTATCTATTTATCATTGTTATCTTTGCAGAAAAAAAAACTGCTGTGGACATAATGACACATAATGACATCACAATTGACAAATTATTTAACTTCCTCATATGTGATCGTGTTGATTTTTCTGATAGCAGACAAACAGCTGCTCATGCTGGATTCCAAATCAAATGTTTAATAGCAATCTCTCTGGTCGATTGCAAAGAGGAAGTTTTAATATTTTTCACAAAGTGTATGTGTGGTTGAAAGGAACTCTTTTCATGTGAGCGTGAGAGAAGTGCAAAGTGATCTTATACTGCAGATATCCCTGAAAGCTGCAGTTTGCTTTCTGACTTCTGTGTTACTGATACTGCATGCTGTCCTACTGTCTGTCGCAATGAGCCTCTCTGTGTCAAACTGCTGAGAGTAGTAAGTAAACCGGGGTAACTCCTTAAAGCGGAGAATGTCCCGATTTCTGTGCCAGGAAATATCTGATTTACAAGAGCGCCGCCTGGAAAGGATGCTAGTTTATTGCCGGACCATTACTTTCAGTTTTTACTTTTACTATCTCTTTTAGTGCTGAGTGCCACTGAGTATGTGTGTTAGTGTTATATGTATGCATGTGATTGTGTCTGTGTGTGTGTGTGTGTGTGTGTGTGTATGTGTATGTGTGTGTGTATGGGTAGGTGTGTGAATGTGTGTGTGTGTGTATCTATGCGTGCATGTGCATGCACTGTTATTGTACTCTACAGTAGTATCCTGTCAGTAGTATATGAGTGATCCTCTACTGTGAGAAGAGGAAGCTTGTAAAGAGAGTCCTCTTCCTTCCACTGGCTGTCCATTGCCCTGAAGTGGGAGCCTGCATTGTTCAGCAGGGCAGGTATCGATAGGAACTCGCATTATGATCATCACAGCCCGGGATGTCCGGGACTGGGCGGAGTTTCCAGGGGCTGGCTTGTCATTGTCTTTGTCTGTTTTCCCAGCATCCTCTTGTCCTGCCAGGCCAGACTGTCTCACCTAATGCCATTGTGTGTGTGAGTGTGTGTGTCTGTTGGGTTTGGGGTGGGGCACACAGGGAGGGGGAGTGGTAGAGGTGTGGAGAGGTAGGGGGAGGATGGTGTGGGCTGTGCAGTGCAGTCAGAAAGTACACCTCTCTATGCAGTGCTTCCAGTGCGGCTCACTCCAGCATCATTAGCGGCTACAGCTGGGAAGTGCAGATAACTCACTGCAGCGTTAATCCTTTAACACACAGAACAGAACCAAGAAGGTCACTGAAACTATTAATGTTCAACTGCTCAGAAAGCTAGAGAAGGCCACACACACACACACACACACACATCCATAATGCTCTCTCTCTTTCCCGTACAGATAATGTATAAAGCCACCTGAAATATAAGCCTTTTCAGGAACAAAATACATTGATGAAGATCTGTTCGAATGTTAAATAGTCTTCCAGTTATTGTCGTTCAGTTGAATTTGTTATTTCTGTTACTTGCTGGCATTGCATTATGAGTGAGAAACTTATCACAGATGTATTATTAGTTTCTTCCTGATACTGTATAATCTGTGATAATCTTCCCTTGGTGCAAACTGAGCTGTAAAATAGTTTATATAAAAATAGGGACTGTATCTTTCTGTTGGACCAACACAACATCTGAACGTGAATCTTAATTATTTGCAGATTATGATCCACAGTTTATATCTGATTATTATATACGGTATCATCTATATAACATCTGATACCATTCGTGCATAAGAACCTCATCCTCCCCAGGAATGTATTTCACATAGAAAACACTAGAGGGTGACATTGTTCTGGAGCACATACTACACTTTGGTCTTTCCATTTTTTTCCTTCTCTTCCCAACATCCTTCATTTTTCTGAGAGAGAGAGGAATGAAAATCCCTCATCAATCAATCCCACATAACTGATGATCAATCCTAAAACCCTCTGTCTTATTATGAGACCAGCGCCCCCCGCTGTCTGCCTGCCCCAACCGGAGAGACTGAGTGAGCGCGAGACGCCCTCGCAGTGCAACGGCCGGGGAGCACACAGAGAGGAAATGGGTATAAACAAGCAATCCCAATAACCGCTGACTGCTAATGCCTGTTAACGGCCCGTGGATTTCCCACGATGCACCAGGCTGAGCCTCCTTGCTGCCGGGCGCAGTAGATTCCCCACTTTGACTATCGAGCTGTAGCTGGAACCGGGAGAGGTCGGGGCCCGTCACAGAGCGCTGCGGCGGCGAGGGGACCACGAGGGACGGTGTGCGGAGCGTTTGATGGAGAGCGAACGCTCTCCTCGGGGAGAGTTACATCACCGCCTCAGACGAGTACGTGTCGTGCTCAGCCCGCGTGCACATACCTGTGCAGCGGGATCCTCAGTGGTTTGTAGCTGAAGACACCGTGGCCTCCTCCACTGAGGAGTGATGCATTATTTATGCGGTGCTTAGGCACAGTCCCACAGTGCGCTGTTTGTATTCATATCATAATCTGTGTCCTATGAGGGGGGTCAGGTGGGCCAGGCAATGGGGTCTTTATGAGAAAGAATGGGGAGAATAATTAAGAAGTCAGGACTCCATCACTACCCCCCCCCCCCCCACCACCCCCCAGGGTCCCGTTCTAGAGAACAGGACTGGTGGGGCTCTGTGACGCTTTGATCTTGACATATTCGTGCCCCTCGCTAAATCTTTCCCTGCAGCTACGTTTCAGAGCCTTCATCACAGCCAGCGGTATATTTCTGAGCTGTCGTTTATTTTTCCAGGCAAACCGAATTTATTTGCTCCAGAGCTGAAATGTGGCGAAAGTCATTTCTGCCTGATATATTTATTTCCTCTGCGGCAAACTCCACTGGAGCTGATATGAGAAGCACAAAGACAGGGATGCAAGTTTCCCTATTTCTCTCACTCGGTTTGGCAGTTTGTGTGTGTGTGTGTGTGTGTGTGTGTGTGTGTGTGTGTGTGTGTGGGCATCATGCATATTCACATGCACACTGAAACAAGCTCTGGAACTCATTCCAGCTGGACACACAGGAAACAGCATGGCAGCGCAGTGATGGCTTTGTGCCGTGGTGAGGATGTTCTACGGTTGCTGGAGTATCCACAAGCAACCAACATACTTCAGCCTCCTCTCCCACTGCATCCCTCTCTCTCTGTCTCCCTCTCCCACTGCATCCCTCTCTCTCTGTCTCCCTCTCCCACTCCATCCCTCTCTCTCTGTCTCCCTCTCCCACTCCATCCCTCTCTCTCTGTCTCCCTCTCCCACTCCATCCCTCTCTCTCTGTCTCCCTCTCCTTCTCCATCCCTCACTCCCTCTCTTTCTCTCCTGGGATATTTTCATGGTCAAGCACAGCCAAGACAGGAGAGAGAGAGAGAGGGGAGAGGGGGAAAGTCGAGAGAGGGAAAGAGAGATTTTTCAGAAAGGAGTAAGTTGGAAGGAGGGGTGAGAGAGGAGAGAGTGAGAGGTAGAGAATGGTGAAGGAGGGAGAGAGGTAAACTGCCAGAGAGAGATGTGGCAGAGGCAAACTGCCAGAGGATGAGTGGGAGAGGAGAAGGGAGAGAGAGAGAGAGAGAGAGAAAAGAGGGATAAAAATGATCTGTTTCGGCATCCCACAGCTGGAATGGAGACAGCTGGATATTTTTAGTGAAGCAATTCAGGTCAGGTACCTCGCTCGAGTGTACAACGGAAGTAGCTCTCCAGGGAATTGAAACTGCAACCTTCTGGTGACAAGCCCAGTTCCATAACCACTATACCCAGGGTTGCAGTGATACAACCATGCCATACCCACCTATTTTTCATAGTTGTTCCAATAAAACTCCAGCAGCTGGTTAGAGGTTACAGGTAACGGGATAAAACCCTGGAGATGGGCCTGCTCAAGCTGGGTACAAGAGGAGTTGAGTCACAGGGAAAAAGATGAAGATAGGGGCAAGGCATCATGACACGATGCCATCCCACTTGAGTATATCACTGTCGGGGTCAGGGGGAGAGCCTCATTACCACAATGCCGTATGAGCCAGAACAGGAAGTTGGAAACAGGAAGCGAAGAGCTCTCTGAAGGATGTGCTCCATGTCTGGGGCTTCTGATTCTCACTACTGTTCCGGAGAGGATGGGGTGACATACTGCAGAGATGACAAATCCAGTATTCCCATGTACGTCCATCAAAATATTAAACCAACATGCAGTGTGTTGTACGGCCCTGAACGCCACAGTCAACTAACATGAAAAAAAACACACACAGAAACACGGCAACAAGGACAACAGAAAATTTAAAAAAAGTAATTTGCATTCTATCAGAGCTATGTTGTAAAAAAAATCACATATATATGTGGACACACACACACAAACACTCGCGCACACGCATGCGCCGGCAGGCAGTGTCCTAGCGTTCTATTGTGTCTTTATACCCTGGTACGGAGCAGTTGGTGGATTGGCAGCAGATGTGAGCTTGCAGTCTGGGCTGACAGGAAACCTACACACTTGTGCCTGAAAGCCAGCTCTGATAATTACAGCTCACACCTCACGCCACATCATTGTCTCAACAGGCTGCCTATTCACTCAAACCAAATCTCCGTCTCTCCCATCACAACCCAAAATAATCCCTTTCCACCCACCCACCCCCTCTACTCATCTTGTTTTTCTCTCCATCAGTTCTTCTTCTCCCTCATCCCCCCGCTCCTCTCTCTCTCTCCTGCAGAGAGCAGGGTATCCACTGCTGAGCGCTGTGAGGTTACTGCCATATCCCAGGCCATTGCTGTGACCCTCTCCTCCCTCAGTGCACGCACACACACACACACACACAGGACACAAACAGTACAAACACACACAGACACACACAGCATAGACACACAGAGCACAGTACAGGCACACGCAGTAAAGACAGAGCAGCCAATTTCAAAACATGGAGTTCCCCTGTATTTTGGATGCCTTGCTACCAAAACCAGACATTGTGTGTGCTATATTCAGGTGTACTCTGCCAAGTGTAATTTGTTTTCAGCCGGAGCTGTGAATCAAAATGGACCAATCTAAACAGGCTTTCTGTTCATGTAAATTTTTAATGAAACTGGGTAACGTGAGATGCCGTTAACCTATGAAGCATCGCGCGCTAATTCTCCACATAAAGGCGCCGTGTCAAATAAAATCTGACTGATTGGACGATAGTTTGATTACCGTCTCATGCTGGGCCTGTCCAAAAACAAGCGCGCTCTGCGCTCATTTGGGAGGCTTTCAGTTTGCAATTATCTCTGGAAAGGTGCGAGCGAGTGTACAGCTCACCTCTGCAATTACATGCTTTCTCGCTCTCTAAATTGAGTGTGTGGGGAGAGATAATTCCACAGCAGAAGGAGCGCTGGACACGCATCATGTTTTTGCGGGGAGGGAGGAAGCGTCGCTGCGGTCGCGGTTGTTGCCGTCGTTTTATTCGGTTGTTTGTTTAAGTGACGGGCGACACGGCAGCCAAATACAAGGATGTGCACAACAGCTGTACTTCCTGTGTCTGCGTGTAATTGAGGTTGATTGCGATTTTCTGATTGAGATTTGCGTAGCGCTGTGAGAGGGGGAGAGGGGTGGTGACTCAAAAAGCTCTTTATTTATCAGATGCCATGTCATAAAGAGCATAAGTAAAGCAGGAATGGGCAAGAACAAAAATAAAGACAAACAAGAAGAGTCAAAACTCATCCCGATAATCCACAGTAACTACTATAAATATAATAATATCACAAGGAAAAATTCATTTTTATCACACATTGGCACAAAGCTTTAAAATTTTATTCAGACAGGCGCATGTTTCAGACAGAAGAGAAAATGAGACAGCAAGAGAGAGTGGCAAGGACTCACTAAGTTTTAAACTGGATTCATATTTTGCACAGAGAGAGAGGTTTAACTGTTGGTTTGTTATTTTTTTAATCTTGTATTGTACACTGCCATTGAACAAAATTTACAGTGTACTTCATGCCAGTAAAGTGTATTGAATGGAACTGAAATGAAAAGTGAAAGAAACAGAGAGAATGAGGGTGAGAGAAAAGGAGAGAGGGAGGGGAGACCACTGCTTACCACATTTCACTGTGCCTGTGGTGTTTTCAGTCTTACTGCGAACTGTGGAGAGAAAGACACACACACACACACAGATATGAGACAGAAAGAGGCTTTACATGGAAGGGCATTTCATTCATTATTAATCAGCACAGATTGAGGTGCTGGTGCTTAATTGGGAAACTCCAATTAAATATGCAAACCAGTCATTACCTTAGAGGAGGAGCAGGTCATTACTGCTGTCTGAAACTACAGCTACAGCTGGTTACACACAAACACACACACACACAGATGAACGCAAAGAAAGACAAGAAATGGGGAATGTTATCTCTTTTGTGTGTGTATATTTGTGTGTTTGAGAGTCTGAGTGTGTGAGTGTGTGTGTGTGTGTGTGAGAGAGAGAGTGTGCATGTATTCTAACAGTCCTGTACTTGTGATGTAGGAATGTAACACATTACTGTGTGTGTGAGAAAAACGGAGAGCGAGAGAGAGAAAGCGAGAGATATTTTATTGAACCAGTAATCTTCGATTCATCCCTCCTGGATTCGATGAAATATTTCCCTGAATTTCACCTCGCTCCCATGAGTCTCTGCAGCAGGAGGGGGGAGATATAATTACCAGATATAATTGTCCCCCTCCCTCCTCCTCCCCCTGCCTTAGCTCTTATCCCCACCTCTGTGTCGTGGGCTCTCTCTGTAGAGGGGTAAATAAGCACTGGTCTTGGCCTGTGATACCCCCCCACACCCTGTTGGAGCTCCACCCCTTGGTAAAGTCCCAGGGTGCAGTTAGTGGGCCAGTGCAGCTGCTGAACAGATGTGTCTTTATGCTACAGCAGCAGCGACAGCAGCATAGCGCTCTCACGCAGCATGCCCCAAACTGACACTCTGCAGCCGTTCTCCTGCGGCCGCCCGACACGGGAGGAGGGCGGAACAAAACCAGCACATCCCAGGCTCTGATCCACTGGGCCTAGGGGGTTCTCCCTGGCTCGGTCCATCCGGGGTACGGTCAGATATGGAGAGGTGGGGGGAGGGGGGGGGGCAACAGCATTAGTTACATTTTGAATGTAAAGGCAGAGGATAGCCTCTTTTTTGGTAGTTTCGGGGGAAGAAATGTATTGCAGATGTTGGTTGTTATTGTTGCTCTGCGGCGAGGCCTTGGTGTATGCTTGAAGCGCTCCATTGAATATCCAGCTGCATGAACAGAGAACAGGACCCAGTAGATTGCTGAGGGATACTGCCGTCCGGCAGGCCCAAACTCTCTACACCCGGAGAGCAGAGGCGAGTGTGTGTGTGAGGCCAAGGGTAAGGGAGGCAGTGAATATGTGATTCCACGGGACTAGGTAGGTGGGGAGGGGCAGTGTGACGTTACCTCCCGGATTCAGTCTGATTAGGCCCCCAGGGGAGGGGCTGACGGCATGGTGCAGCGAGGCCATGGAGTCTCTTGTCGAGAACCTGTGCTTGCGTGAATGCAAAGGTCACGGGTTCGATCTCTGCTTAGATCACACACCCCGCGGGATGCATGAACACGCACAAACACACACACACCTGTACACACCCTGTTCAACAGGGACAATCCCAAGTTCTACACCGGTGAAACACGCGCCCTCCCATTCTGGAGAGTGGGCCTCAGCAAGAGGCAGCAACAGCAGCATCACTCTTGCTTTCACATTTGAAAAATGTCCCTTTTGTTCCTCGGCGCGGGCTGCCACGCCAGAAGCAGTTTTCACTCCAGGGGAGCGAGCCAACACAGGCTCCTTCCCAATGGACTCTGCCTCTAACCAGCAGCAGAAGCACAGAGACGCCGCTCACATGTGACTCTCAGCATAGGAGCTCACAGCGTTCCTGGGATGGCCCACGGAGACCGCCTCGGGGCCCGAGAGCGGTGGCAGTTGGCGGTTGGAGTGTTGGCAGTTGGGGAGCAGGATTACCAGCCTGTTTTTACGTAAACATCGCTGGCTGTCACTGAGCATGCTCGGTCCTCGTTGCCGGTCCCTGCTTTGACCCTGAGGGTAGTGTGTCTTTCTGAAATGATACGTGGCAACGCCTCCGGTCAAGCGGTCAGCAGAGAGAGAGATGATAGTTTAAGCCACACACATTTCGTTCCCAAACCACGGAAACTCCCGGAAACAATGTGGTTGGAATGGTGGTCAGAGACAGCGCTGGGCTGAATTCAGAGTGATACTGGAGTAGCAAGGCCTTCACCTGAGACAGTGCAGCTGAAAGAGAGCTGTGCGGAGCTACACAAACACACTCAGCATTGTGATGTCATAGCAGTGAATCATACCTGATTAAAGCTGGACAAACAACACATAGATGCTTTCTAGAATATTAAATGCTATTGTACGTTACAACAATTACATTTGTAAGGCTATAGAGGATCTGAATTATTGAGGGGTCCGAACCTTGGATGAGAACGATCAGGCAAGGCATTAGCAATGACCCATGAACAATCAATTACACAGCCCCTCCAACTGTAATGATCATAAGCTACATCAATACTCAGTCATGTCTTGAAACCGTGAAAACCACCCATATGAACAAATAGGCATTGCGCTGGTCAAGTGTCCAAGCTATCATGATTACACATCCCCTGTCCCCCAAACCACAAAACCTCTGATTATCTCTTTGTACTTTTCCTGTTATTTCAGGCATCCAAGCTTGCACACACACCATTATGATTTTACATGTTGGATGGCAGTTGGTGTCCATTTGGCAAATGAGTGTTTCTTTTTGCCTGTTCAAACCTGGAGAAGATGGCACATTTCTCCCAGCATGCAACGCAAGATCAGAACAATCAAATGAGCACAGAGGACTAAACAGACGGAGAGGCAGACGGGTCAGATACTGGGCGCTTTTTAAAATCATTCCCTCACTGTCTATTTCCTCAGTATATTTTCCTGCTGAGGAAAACACAGAAATCGCAATGAACTGGGCTTTGAAGAAGGGGTTTTTAATCATTCCTAACACATGTCTGTGTATAACACCTCATACACGTGTCCCATAACTTAGCAGATAGCACACCTGCATCATATGTATACATATACATATACATACGCATGCATGTCTGAGACCTATGTAGTGTGCTTTTCTTGCTCAGATTTGGGATGGGAGTGGGCAACAGGTGCTTGTGCTGCTGCTCTGTGGGGCTGGGCCCGTCCCCCGGAGACAGAGGAAGTGTTGCAGTGTCCCAGTCAGCCCGAGCATGCTGCCTGCCAGGACCCCTCTGCTCAGCGTCTGCTGCCACAGCCTGATGGAGCCGCACACCTGCCTGCCTCACCCAGGACTCCTCTGTCATTAGCAGCCCAGTCTTCTACCTGTGTGTGTTTGTGTGGGAGAGTGTGTGTATGCATGTGCATGCGAGCGTGCATGTGTGTGTATTTGTGTTTTTGTGTGTGTGTGTGTGTGTGTGCATGTGTTTTGTGAGAGAGACAGAGTGCATGTGTGTATATGTGTGTGTGTATTTGTGCTTTTTGTGTGTGTGAGTGTGTGTGTGTGTGTGGTACTGTGAGTGTCAGTCCACACACTGAGATATATGAGATAGCAGTAATCAGGCAGAAGAAGTAATAGACTCCTTTTCCCTAACGAGCTGAAATTAGTCTAACGAGCTGTGTCTGTCAACACTGCACTGCACCAGGGGCCAGAGGTGGAGGGAGGGAGAGAGGGAAAGAAGAGACAGTGAGAAAGAGAGAGAGGAAGGGAAACAGAGAGGGGAGAGAGGGAGAGAGAGAGAAAGACAAAGAAAGAGAGGGACAGCAAGCGAGAGGGAGTGAATAATGCAACAAAAGCTACAGATGGGCTGAGATATGTTCAATTCAGTTCAATTTCAGTCAGCTTTACTGGCATGACCAACACAAGGTATGTGTTGCCAAAGCGTACAAGTAATAAAAACAGTCAATAAAAATGGTCACAATAATGAAAATAACTGGCACTAGCAACAGTAGGCATACACAAATATATTGTTAAATTTTAAAATATTAAAATACTAAAATACATAATATACATAATATTAAAATACATATGCATAGGCCATATGTTGAAATGCTGAAATGCTGAAATATATGTATTTGTGTACACTTGTACCTATTTGTAGATATTTTTGTGTATTTTTCTGTAAGTATTTGTGTGTTTTTCCATCAGCCTTTTCTTGTGATAAAAAGCCCGGGTCAGTGGAGATCTGCCCGGTTATGAACGCGCAGAGGGAGACAGGCAGACAGGCATACGGGGCGGACGGAGTGAGAAGTGAATTCTCTTTTCAGGCGAGCTGGCGCAGCGAGTGTAATGAGGGAGCGTTCACGCTGTGCTGCTGCTCCGAGCTGTCGCTGGCGGCTCACCGCGTCGCGTCGGCTTTGTGAAATCGATCTGCTTCTCCCTGGACGACGCCCGCTTTGTGAATAAAGCTCCCCTTTTTTTTCCCCAGCCGGGCCTGAGGCGCAACCAGACTTTTCCTCCGAGTTTGAGTCCCAGCTCAGGTGTCTCTTACATCAGCCGCAGCCTTTGCTTGGACAGGAAGTAAAGGACAGCTTGTTGTTTCCAGCTCCATTTGTGGCGGTATGTTTTAATCCAGGATTAATTACCAGCCGAGCCCCTGAGGCTCATTCCCAAACCCAGGCCTGCTCGTAATTCGTCATACCATAGCTCATACATATCAACAGATATTCTTTCAAGTAGATTAACCGAAAACTGAAATCTGCCACTGAGAACAGCCTTGCTATCCTTGCGTCAGGCATCAGCAACAGTCATCTGGTGGTAACCATGCTGTAAATTGAGATAATATATGCGCAAAGGCATAGCAATCAAAAGCAGCAGCTGTTTCACCCGCCCAATTGCAGTCAGTGGGTGTTGCTCGTTACATATAGGAAAAAGGGTGGCAAGCCATGGGCCTGTGTGCCGCTAGGATATGGTTTACGCATACTTATCTCAGTTAAGGTTGTCACCATGCATAAGTAAATGTGGCTGGGTGAGCCTTACATTTACGTTTACATTTATTTAATTGGGCAGACGCTTTTATCCAAGCGACTTACAAGTGAGGTACTGCATAACAAAGTTCCAAAGGTTGGCCAGACAAGGTACCAGCTAGCAGGTAAAGCTAACGAGTGTGTTAAACCATTAAAACCAAACCATTACATTTAGTTTAGTCGGTTGGTTGAGAAGTGTTTCACTGGAGAGTAGTGCCAACGAGTGTGTATGTGGTGTAAAGTGCAGTGTTGAAACCCAGTGTCAGACATGCTATGGAGAGTGTACAGTTCCGCTCAGATTCCGAGAACATGGACTCATCTTAAGAGCAGCTGATGGAGGATTAGGAAGGGGTGACCGTGGGATGGAAAGAACAGATCCTGAGCGTTTGAATCCTTGCAGAAGTGACAGAGAGGGACAGATGGCGCAGAGATATTTGTGGCTGTGGAGAAAACGGCCAAAATGGCCACACTAAGAGCATCTCCCCTCGCGCCTCCGGGCGGAGGCTCGTAGAGACGGTTGCCGTGTCCTGCGGTGGTGGCACCCTTTCAGAGCCTGGCGTGGGGCAGCGGCCCCGGTGGGACCTCCCTCGCACGCCCTGAAGTGTCAGGCTCACTCACCGTGCACTCGCCCGCATTTTCCAAAGGTCGCCATGTGTGCACCGGCCTTTCAAGCGAGAGGGAGGCAGCGAGGGGCACTGAGAGGGTGAGAAGACGAGAGGGAGGTGTGAGCAGGATGTGTGAAAACGATAAGAGGGACTGTTCTGAGTTGTGATGCTTTGCCACACCGGAGCATCACTCGTACACACACATGCACACACACACACACGAGCACACCGCTAGGAAAAAACTACTTTAACATTCTGTCCCTCACTGCTAAAGCAGTTCACATGTGTACTGCACTGGCGGTATCATATACTGATGAAGAGCTTGGCCTCTGGCTTGCATATACAAGCTGATTATGTGGTTTGGTATACCAGACTCATTTGGCAACATGGGAGAAGGACATTTACTCCTCTATGGGTAAAAAACAACCAGTGAAGTCCCGTTTTTCATATAGTGCCGTTTTTCCTTTCCATCTCCAGCCAGCCCAATAAGCCATGTCCCGGGGTCAAGAGAGAGGGAAATCTGTTTCACATTTTCAGGAGTGGATTTCTTGAGCAGGGCAGAGCCAAGAACAGCAGCAGAAACACGAGTTCGCCCCTCAGAGGGAAGGGGAATGCTTAGCTGCATTTACTTAGCTCAGAAACTCGGCTCGCTCGACCTGCAAATGCAAACAAGAGAGCGGACAGGCTAAGTCTTTCACATGACAACAACCGCTAGGATAATATTCATAACCTTAATCTCAGGACAAGTGGTTATTTCATTGTTGAAACAGCAGTGCAACCGGACCTGCGGTTTTGTGGTTTTGTATTTACCCCAAGACCGGAAGGTTATAGGTTAAATCCTTGGATGAGTCATGCCAGAGACTGAGGATCTTTTTTGTTAAGCATGGGCCTGAGCATTAGAGAGGGATTGTCTGACATCCTGTCTAAGGGTGCTATTGCACGACACCAAATTTGGGAGTGGCTTCTACATTATACAGCATCCAGATATGAATACCAGAGATTCTGTGTGTGTGTGCATGCAAGTGAGTAAGCGCGCACATGTGTGTGTGTGTTATTTGTTATCAGAGTATCAGTAAGTAGTCAGGAAGGACAAAGTCAGGAAGGACAGAGGTGAAAGCTGTGCTGCACTGGTCTTGGGGGAAATACTCGCATTATGGAAACACAAGATGATTATGTACAGTAGCCCCAGAGACGGTCCCACACACACACACACACACACACACTCAGAATAATCTCTGTTCCTTTCCCTCTCTCTCTCACACACACACACACTTGTGCGCATTACAGTCGGTCTCTCTCCCTCTTCTCCCTGGAGACATCTGCACTCATGGTGGTTGTATTTCCCAAAGATAACCAATCATAACCGAGATGTGCATGAGATTCCACTGCCACGGTCGGAGGAGCAGAGCATTAAACTTCATTAAACCGAAATGCTGCCTCCAATCTCTGTATGAGGCAGCCAGACGGACAGACCGACAGAGAGGGCAGTCAGCAAACACACAGGGTTTGTTCAGCACGAGGGTGTTGGTGTCTCTGTTTGCTCTGTAATGACTGGAAATCCCCCCGTCTCCCTCTCCTCATCTATCTCCCACCACTGCCCCCTCACCCTGTCATGCCAGTGTCCTCTAGGGGACTTTGACATTATCAGTTAACGCTGTGTCTGCTGGCAAATCTGAGATCTTACAGAAAGAGCAGAGAGGGTTCAAGATTTTTTTTGATTTTGTAAAATTACTTTTTCTTTAGCTAACTGTCTCCAGACTCATATCCAGCAGGAGCAAAGAAATAATCACACACACACCATGCACTCACACAAACACCATGCACTCACACATGCTCACACTCACAGACTCCATCCCAGGGGCCTTGTGGTTAATGGAATAAGGACTCCAATTAAATAAATGAACACAAAGTTATTACAGCCTGTTATGGTAGTCATTACACCCAAGTGGTCCTGGCGGGAAGGGAGGGGGCGGCTGCGGTGGAGGGGTGGTGGGTGGTGAGAACGCGAGAGAAGGAGGGAAGGAGCGAGGGATAATTGAAGGAATAATATTATGACAGCATGTTTGATGGATGAGCCTCTCAGTTTTAAAACACAGGGGACATCAGAGCTGGGAGACTGTGCTCTGTATTACACGGGCCTTAATCCCACACTGCTGTTTTTATAACCGGGCCAAACCGGGCTAAACCTGGGATAAACCCGGGCTCCAGTCAAAGAGGCCGCATTCATGGGTGCTGCGGTGCGACGAGCGAGCGCCAGAGGGGTCAAAGGTCAACGTTATTACCGCCGGTAACAAAGAAACAGCTGTTCTGAGGAGCGAATAACAGGCAGGCGCACAGGGCTCTCTCCCGCAGAACAGGGCGTCAAAGTCTTGCCCCTTTAGAAGCCGAAATAAATCAGCATGCCGCCTCAGGTGAAAGTGATATTGATTGATTACGGTGAGTGAGGCGGCAGTGTGGCAGTCGCGTCCTGGCGCCTGGACCCGCCCATCGTCCGGCCGCCTCTTTCTGCTCTTATCGCTGACACCTCCGCCTCTCATTCACAAACACTAGATTAATTAGAAGTCCTGACACTGTATAAAAAAAAAAAACCCGCCAGACCAGAACCGACATCAGCATTTAAAAACCTATCTGAGCATTTCTGGAGGACTTTCTTAGGCTGCTTCTATCCTGCGTTTTTATGATAACGGTGGCAGAAAGGGAAACAGCGATGTAAGAGATAATCAAGTCTGCAGGGTTTAAAACGTGGGTCTGTGTCAAAACACAGCCTGTATGCTTTAGCAAATGCAATCCAAAATGTGCTAATGTGCTATGTGCTACTGTGCAAAAAGTACATTGCAAGATGCAGAAACTGAAATAAAATTAGTAAAATCTCTACCTCCTTCCTGTCAGATTTTAAGAGTATGATATGTTTTGTAAAAATACACAAACTGTAAACAACATTCTATAATACTGTATATGGATAAAACCACATATACCCGCAAGTGCTACAAATTATATATATTTTACGTATATCATGTTCCTTTTTTCTGGATGTCATAATTTTCACTTTGTCTTTACTAGGGTCCACACACATGCACGCACGCGCACACACACACACACACACACACACTTTAAAGACACCGGCAAATGCATGTACACATACACACACACATACATACAGAGAAAGGAGAGCAGTGTTTGAGTTTGTTTGAGTCTGTTTTTTTAGGGTGTGGTTGGGGGGGCTGTTCTGTTCTCTTTCTGTCATCAAAGAGCTAGATTATAGTGCATTAAAGAGTATATTACAGCGTTCATACCAGTTCAGTGATTTCATCATGTTTGGACCAATCAGTGATCTCAGAAACATGTTTTAATCCTATAAAAGGCGAGTGGGAGCCTCTTAGTCACAGTGTAATCATGTGAAGTAGGAATAAAACTGCTTCAGCTGTGCCGTTGGAGCGGAAGTGCGGTGAACCTGAGAGCTGGGTGTAATGTGAACTTGGGTGGCAGTAGCCCAACGGCTTTTACCCCTCCCTCCTCCAGAGACAGGGGAGGGGCTCCAGCTGCAAGGTGAGGGGGTGAGGGGAGCGGTGCTTTTGGGAAAGGGGCGGAGGCTGTGGACAAACCAGGAAGCGCTTGTCAGCCATTTTAGGTCAGATGTTGCTTTAAACCAGGCAAGGGGGATGGCAGCCAAATTGCCAGCGGGAGTTCCCGGGACGGGGTTCAGACAGCGGGCCGTCAGGGTGTCGGAGTGAGTGAGGTGTCTGGATTTTGGAGCTTACAGCGCCCAGCTCACACCCAGAGCCTCCCTGCAATCACTGTGTTAATGTTCTATCAGCGGGAAAACCCCAGGGGTCGGATTAGTTCCTGGCTGTACTGCGGAGGACAATGAAACCACGGGTGCTGGGATTAAGACAGAATTACAGTTCAATTTTCCAAACTCTTCTGCTGCCCAAAAACAGGACTGAGCACAGCCCAGCCAAGAGAGGCTGAGGAAGTGAGAGAGAGACAGGAGAAGGTTGGGTTAGGGAGTTGTGGAAAGAGAGAGAAAGTGGATGAGACAGAAAGAAAAAAGGGATGATGGGTGTGTGTGTGTGTGTTTGTGTGAAAGAGAGAGAGAAATCGCATCACACCAGGGAGAGTGTAGTGATCTAGGCCTGCCAGACAGGAACAGACCAATGATGTGATCTTCTGTGATTGTGTATGTGTTGTGAGGAGCATAACTCCCAGGGAAGTTGTGAGAGAGAGCCCCCTTCCCATAGGAAGGTAATGACAACAGACACAAAACAGCCTAACTTCCTAAACACTCGCTTATTTCAGTCGCCCACTAAACCTCTGAAGGGAATAAAACATATTCAGTTACTTTCTGTGGTGTTTCCCTGCTGTATTAAATTGTTTTTGTGTAGAGTTGGGAAAAAGGAAATGGACATTGAATGAGAGTGAATGTAGTTAAATCTAGTGGGGCAGCAGTGCAGCATAGTGGTTAAGGAGCAGGACTCGTAACCGAAAGGTTGCCAGTTTGATCCCTGCTGGGGCACTGCTGCTGTACCCTTGGGCAAGGTACTTAACCCACAATTGCCTCAGTAAATATCCAGCTGTATAAATGGATAACATTGTAAAGAACTGTAACCTATGTTAGTCGCTTTGAATGAAAGCATCTGCCAAATGAATAAATGTAAATGTAGTATGAGCCAGCCTGGTTCCAGCTCTACAGTGGGAAATGGGTATAATAAGCCAGCCTGGTTCCAGCTCTGCAGTGGGAAATGGGTATAATAAGCCAGCCTGGTTCCAGCTCTGCAGTGGGAAATGGGTATAATAAGCCAGCCTGGTTCCAGCTCTGCAGTGGGAAAAGTTTTAGTGCTTCCTCAGTGGCACGTTCATAGGTTCACAGGAAGTTCAGCTCGAGGGCATCAGCCTGGCAACTGGCAACATCCCCCCCTTGTGAAAACCCAGTGGTCTGCAACACCCCCAAAGGGAGGAGGACCTGGGGGTGAGAGGGTCAACTTTGGAGGGGGGGGGGTGAAGAGGAGGTGAGAAGAGCAAGAACTGAATTTCATTACCCATGAGGGAGGGGGTGGCAGTTCAAGAAGGGGGTAAAGGAAATGGAGGAGGTTTGTGCAGAGCCACATAACCCCTCTCTTTACTATGAGCGCGCACACGTGCACACACACACACACACACACACACACACACACACGCACACACACATATACATACATACATACATACACACACATACACTGATTCACAAACACATAGTCACACACACACACTCACATACATACACATGCAAACACACATACATTTCAATACAGGGAACGGTTTAGAATATCATTGTTATGAATTATGCTGGGTGGACACATTTATCCAACAATTAAAGTAAGACGTGTTAAAAACACTTTCACACACCCGACAGCCCTTGACTTTGTAAGGAGCTGACATGCCCTTCGCACAAAGAGCCGTTAAAATCTTCCTCCATGACATCACTCCAGGGGGACATTAATCTGCGCGACACCAGGAAGAGCTCCAAAGAGTGTGGGATAGGCCTTTTCTTTGGCAACAGGGAATGTAGACTGTTCCTGAAAATGCAATGTAAGTTAAAATATGAAGTATGTAAAGTATCATATTGTAAATAATCATCACCTTCAAATGTGTGTGTTTTGTGTAGAATGAAATTTTATATATAGTGCAACATGTGCAGGAAATAATCTCAAAACATAAATAACTGGTGTATGTTGTACATGCTATATATTCTTAATACTCTTAAATAAATTCTTTAATTTGGGGGATTATATTTGAGGATTTATAGCTTTTTAAATGGTGTATCTTCTCTGTGGTAGAACATGAGCTATGGTCGTGAGTGCTCACCCCCTCAGAAAAAGCACTCACATGCTGGCTAAATCAAAACCACATGCTCTCTGTGGGTAAGGGTTCCTGAGGGTTTTTCTCTCTCTCTCTCTCTTACACACACACACCACACAAACAGACACACACACACACACACACACACACACACACACCACACAAACACATAAACACACACAAAAATAAACACACACACACACACACGCTTGCCCTGCAGACCCCAAGGAGCACAGTTCCCATAAAACAAACAAGTGGTTTGTTTAAGAGATCAATATGGAACGTCAGGGTTTTCATGTTTCCCATCTTCAAAGACGAGTGTTTATGGAGGCTGTTTCACAGGGGGATGGACCGAGGTGTGTGTGTGTGTGTGTGTGTGTGTGTGTGTGTGTGTGTGTGTGTGTGCGTGTGTGTATGTGTATGTGTATGTGTATGTGTGTGTGTGCGTGCGTGCGTGTGTGTATGTGTATGTGTGTGTATATGTGTGTGTATATGTGTGTGTGTGTGTGTGTGTGTGTGTGTGCGTGCGTGTGTGTGTGTGTGTGTGTGTGTGTGTGCGTGTGTGTGTGTGTGTGTGTGTGTGTGTGTGTGTGTGTGTGTGTGTGTGTGTGTGTGGGGGCAGTGTTTTTCAGAACCGCCATCAGCGATCCAGCCTGTCGTTTACAGCCAGGCTTCGCTGTTTATCGATATCAGGTGAAAATATTGATTAAAAAATTCAATTACCAGGGCATCCGTCTGCTGGGCTAACGGCTTCGTGATAAAGAGCAACATTTCCCAGCGCACTCCACTGCGATTTCGCCATTTGAGTTCCAGAATATTCAAGTTCAATCCCTCCTTTAATTGCGTGTCAAGGTCTCATAACGCATGAATAATTCATCATTTGGTGTTTCTCACTAGAAAAGGTCCACGTATATGCCCCCCACCCCATCTGCCCCCCAGCAGCCAGGTTGTAGAGACCCCGGGAACACGAGAACTCTCTCTCCCTCCTTTGTTGGTGAGGACCCGTTCCCCAGATTTAAAGGTCAGGCATTTGGTTAGCTCCAGCTGTAAATAGCCCGTCCTCTAAAGGCGTCCTCTCTCGCCTCGTCATTTTTCTCCCTCGCCCTTTTCGTTATGACAGATTTTCACTGCAGATTCTCACAGATTCTGTACACGCGAGACATCATCTACATACTTCCACATTGTGCTGATTTAGAAGACTGCTGGGCTATGATCCCCCCCGACCCCCACCCCCCAGCCTTGCCCCTCTCTCAACACCTACCCCACTCATGGAGTAAGAACTTCCTCCATGTCAAGTTCCAAAGTCCTTCCCTGTCATGTACAGAGGTAAGGGGAACCATGTCATTAGCATGTCTTGGCTGGGGAACTGAACCTATACCCTTCTGGTTACAACAAAACATGTGCAGAAGACCACTGAATCAGCCCTTATGAGCAGTCAAGTGAGTGAAAATTGGAGACTATGACATTTTCCTTTCCTATATACCCTGCTGCATAGCATGGCTTACAATAAAGTTGGTTATGTGTTAAGGCTTCTGATACACCATCCATATTTATGGGAATTCAGGTTCCTGTACCCTGATCAAGAATACGACATCATCGCACCACAGGAGAAACAAACCTACAACTTTATGCTCACAAATAAAGCTCCCCCATCACTGTGCCTTGACCACCCATTTCCAGAGGACAGCAGGGTCTCCTGTGTCGGGGCTTTGACATGGAAGAGCCTGACAGTATGACTTATGCTCTCATGGTAAAATATGAGCACTGGATTATGCCCTCAAGGCAGGGGCTGCTGCATAAGATGGGTGGGGGCTAATATTAGGGATCAGAGAGAAGCACACTTTAAGAGGGTAAGAGCGAGTTACTCTGGCAGAGAACTGGTTTGGTGTGGCAGCATTGAAGTTTAATTCAACCACAATTTTATGAGCGCACATATTTTTTTCTCATCTTTACTCCATTAGAAATCCACGCAAAACAGCCATTATTGGTTAATTAGGCAGTAAAACAAGCTGATTTGAAATTCTGTCATAGTTTCCGTCACATCCTATTTAAGATTCAAACCCGTGGCCCCCTGACCTATAAACTCACGGCCTTGACGACAGGTCCTGAGTATCCTCAGAGCTGACGTAAGACAGATGGTGTGGCTGATGGAAGAGTTTGTGGTGTCGGGGGTTGGGGGCAGGGGGTTGCACACTGCTAATTAAAGCCTGGATTCAATGTTTGTCCTAAAATTTGCCTAACAAAAAAAGCACTAGTTTGTCTTTTTCATTCGTTTGGGTGATTGCTGAACTTGCAGAACAGTGTCTGAGAGGACAGAGAGAAACCCTTGCATTTAATTGTTAGTCAAAGCCAAGCTTTAATACAAGCCTAAATCCTGCTCATCTTGGACCTTAGGCTATTTCAGGGATTTGGGATAGAGTCAGGATCATCACTCAGTGCTGAAAGGACGAGGAAGGCTTTCTCAGCTACAGGGAAACTCTGCTCAGCCAGATATAACAATCATAATGCCACTGCAACATCCATGTCTCATTTCCTGTATTTGCTTTTGTAAGTAATGCTGTGAGTATTATTATCGGGACCTGGGAAAAATAAGATCTTCAATGACTTTGCAGATTATCACAAGAAAATAAACCTGTTTTAACATGATACGCAGATACGTTATACACACTATGGAGGTATGAGATAGGACCTGAAGAGTGAGTTTTCCTCAATAGCACTGAAGTAGAAATGATGCACAGGAAACAAAGACCTCGGTGGTGTTTGGGTGGGGTAAAGTTTTCATTTCGGCCTGGGACAATATGTGCTGCCTCTTCATGCAACACGATCCCCTTCTCTCCTCTGGTGAAAAGGCATTCTTTCCCCTCTATTCATCCTTTCTCCGGTTTCCCCAGCGCTCAGAGCCCCAAGGGGGCCTAAAAGCCTGGGACTGGAGTAGCAGCAGGGGGTGGGGAGAGGAGGGGCAGGGTTGGGGAGGAGGGACAGACACACACCCTACTTCCTCCCCATTAGCAGAGAGCCCCCAGGCCTGAACGCAGAGGAGGGAATCTTCCGCAGAGATAAAGGCACGAGGAAAGATGGATGACGGGATGTGTGGATGCGGAGGGAAAGATGGATTGAGGTAAAGAGAGACACACAGGCTGATAGAGGGTCAGGAGGCAGCACTGCGGGGCCAGTCAGTAAACAAACCCGCTGGAGATGGGAGAAGATACAGATGGAGGGGCTGATATACACAGGGACACAGAGACACAGGCCAAACAGACAGGTTAACGGATGGAAGGACAAATATAAACAGACCGAACGATCAAGCTCCTCGGCGCCACAACACACTCAGATCCTGCTTCCTGATGGGCACTGTGACGACACAAGGAGCAGGCTTCTGGGTATCCATGGAAACAATCACTTGACTACTTCTCCCCCTCAATACACCCTGGAGGTGAAACTCCATGAACCTCTAAATGGGTGGAATGATCCCCTTTTGGTGTGGACAGCAGAGCGTTTTGATTAGCTCATGGAACTGAGTGGTTGATGGCACATGGTACTCTGGATGGCCTTCCTTCTGATGTCTCTCAGACACACACCCACACCTGTTTCCCACTGTTCTCATGTGACTCAATGTGGCAGCCTGGATTTCAACTGGTAGGCGTGTCACTTCCTGCTCAGGTGCCGCTGACCTACTCTCTCTCTCTCTCACACACACACACAGTAGAAATACAGGCTAGTATATCTGCAGAGGTTAAACCACACACACACACACACACACACACACACACACACACACACACACACACACACACACAGACAGCACTAGGATGTCTCTTATCTGACTCCTTGATCTCCTCACCCACACTCAAATTCAGATTGGAGTGGGTCACAGAGGGGCACAAACATTCAGACCTCAAACACTTGGCGCCAGGGGGGATGTTTACTTTGCACCACCTCTCAACTGAAGTCTCCTTCCAGGAATGAGAGACAGGTGTGCTGTAAGCACACAGCTTAGCCAGACTCCCCGTGCAAAGCTTCAAGCCACCACAGTGCCCCCAGCTTGTTAAAAGATAACTCCGCTGTAATGATGCTGCCACCGTTTCTCTGTAACCTTCAGAACATTCCCGCAATGTCACAACAATGTTGAGCAGGAGCCGTGAAACTGGCCATCCCCGTGAACCCACAGCGACATGCTGAATAATTGCCTCAACAATTTGTGGGTTTATCTGCTTAAACCCCACTCGCCCTTAATTACAGCAGCCAAA
The DNA here is from genome assembly GCF_013368585.1 of Megalops cyprinoides. NCBI lineage: Eukaryota > Metazoa > Chordata > Actinopteri > Elopiformes > Megalopidae > Megalops > Megalops cyprinoides. The sequence continues at coordinate 21,340,813 of NC_050585.1, read as the reverse complement.
ATCGATGGCATTTCAGCCAATCTTCTCCCTCGCCGCAGTGCCCCACGGTGCACTCTGTTGTTTGTGCTCTTACACAGATAGGGATCAAAGAACGCACGGCTTCCCATTAAGCGTCGCATTCAATTAAAGCACACACAGAACGACTGAATGCTGTCGATAACACGGGTGATTAAATGGCAGGTAGAGGTGGAGGAAATGGCCGTCATCAAGTCCGCTGCACCATGACAAGCAGAAGAGTTGCCGTCTGGTGGCGGCCGAACGGGACGACTCCAGAAAGTAGAACCGCACGCTGAAAATACAGCACGCTCCAAAAATAACGGCGGCCTTGGTGCGCACGCTGTCTAAAGTCACCTTTGGCAGGGAGTGCTCCGTGCTAAAGCTCAATTTATGAAGCTGACGTTCATAAAGTGAACTTTGGGGTTTAAAACGTCTAGGACACAATGGTGCTGTGACAACCTTCCATTTGATTTCTCAGATCAATAGCGTGTAAAGTGGTCCTGCAGGACTGCAGTTACTGTACTTCCCATAAAAGCATCCATCCGGTATCATTGACAGGGGAATCTGCAGTTACTCCACTCCGCTCCTGGACGGCTGCGGTTTTGCAGATCTCCCTCAGCTAAAAGCACCCCGAGAGCTGCGGAGGGAAGCCCAGCTCACTCATTATGTGCATGGACGTTACAGTGGGTGTGTGTGTGCGTGCGTGTGTGCGTGCGTGCATGATGGACAGTGAGCAGCCAGCCTTGTGCTTCTACTCATAAACAGACAGTAGATGAATAAAAGCGCGTTATGATGGTCATAAATAACGCAAGCACGGGGAGCCGCAGTGACACGGAGGTAAACAGCGCTGTGAATCTTTATTGTGAACAGACCTGGATTACACACTGCAGGGAATGAACTCTCAAACCCATATAAAACAGATTTATATTCACAGATACAAGGCAACAAATTAAAAAGGAGAGACAAAAACAAAAACAAATGCTCGCTTTATCTAAATAGACCCTCAATGTGAAGATCTGTGTTTATTCTCCCAGAATTCCAGAGGGGTAGGGCATCCCATGCTTCCTGCTCTGGGGTCAAAGTTCACCAGTAAGGGCCATCAGGTTTTTGGAAGTTGGCCGCTCTGGGGTCCCAGCAAGTGGGGTGGGGGGTTGATCCAGCCACCATGGTACCCATCATGGGGTACGATGTGTCCTAGTAAAATCTAGCATTAGACTCCAAATTCCGGGGCAAAGAGTAGCTTGTGAGGGAAACTGCTGTGGAGTAAAAGAACACCTGACCAATGATGCCAATACCAATGATAACCATCATAATGATAATAAGTCCTTAATATGGCTTTCCTGTTCAAAGTCCATTTACACAAAAATAAGATTCAACAGTATTCTTATGGTCTCTTTTTAAGTCATCTCTGTGCTATGAGCACAGAAATCTCTTTTGCTTGCTCTCGTCTCTCAGTTGCAGAATGATGACGCTCAAAAATCACTTAAATCCCATTAAAACATCAATCTGTTGCTTAAAATCTCAAAGTGCTCGTAGGTTTCTGCATGTGTCAGAGTACGATGTGGAGCTTGAAAGCAAAAAATCAAAAGTAAAAATAAAGAGGCCGGATTATGAGAAGGAGTTCTGAGGCATCTCCACATGAAGGATTAAAACTGAGGAAAATATCAAACACACAGCTTATCCACTCCTACTGCCTTCATGTCCACTCCTTGGTGGTTGGCAGCACAGTCAATTGCTGTCAAACAGACAGTTCATGTTGTCTTGAAACGAAAAAAAAAAATATCCCAAAGGATTCTGGCAAAACCATTAGCCACAGCTTATTGGCTTATTGGGATGGCACTGTGATGTCACTTTCCAGTCTGAAGGACCGACTCCTCCCCCACAGCTCTGGCAGTTTCTGGCTGCGGGCCACTGCAATAACAGCAGAGATGGGGGTCCTTGTGTGTGCGTCTCAGTGTGTTTGTGGGGAGCGTGGGGGACGGGAGGGGGAGGGGACGAGGCTAACAGCGCGCCGTCATGGGGCTCCCCGTCTGTTCCCTCAGGGCCTCGATACTCTGGAGAATCTTCCTTTGATGTCCAGCCAGGGTCACGCCAATACGCAGCAGGTCTCTGGAGAGGAGGGGAGAGAGAATGGAAGACATCATTATGTGTCTCTCTGACCAACAGCACCACCGGCTCAATAAAGACTAAGCAGCAGAAGAGAAATAGAGACACTGAGGAACAATGAAATCTCTTTCACACAGACAGAGAGATGGACAGATACAGAGGCAGAGAAGTACTGACTCTGTGGAGATCTGCGCAACCAAGTCGAAGGAGGTGAACCCGGCCTGGATGAAGCTGTCCTCGTAGCGCTCCATCTTGATGGCTCTCAGCCATTCTCCCACAGAGCCACAGGCGGAGATGGGCGGGGCACCTCGCTGGTCCAGCAGGGGGTGAGAGGGCCTGGAAGAGAGGGGTGTCAAAAAGAGGGGAGGGGGGGTTATACCGGCTCCCCATCTGACAGGAAGTGACACTGAGAGTGTTGAGGGGCGTTCGCTTGATTGACGACTGACTACACTAAGTGGGAAAGGGGGTGGAGTCAGTCTCCACCCTGAGTGACGGGTCCCGGCAGGAAATTGACAGCAACATGCACTGAGAAGCAGCGGGTTTACAAAGGGACTCTGACTGACTGGAGGCTTGCTGCACTGTGACAGACACGCTCCCAGGGGGGGTCGGGGGGCACTCTAATGGAGACATTGTCCCGCTCCCTGCCGTATCTGCTCTGAGGCGCTCTGCAAATTCCTCAGCTGAAAGCGCATAGCCTTCAAGAGCTGCTCTGGAGGCAAAGATGAAACTGGAATTTTTTTACACCAACCGCAGCCCCCCTCCCTCCACACCCATTCCTCCCTGCCAGTGTTCGCCACATCCTCCCTCCTCCACATTCCCTCCCCCCCTCCCCCCACCCCTCACTTGCTTTTTCTTGAGTGTTACTGCAGGGTGCTACTGCACTGGCTATTGAAATGTGATATCACAGCCCTCCTGAATTCAGTATGGCACTGGCTGTTGAAATGTGATATCACAGCCCTCCTGAATTCAGTATGGCACTGGCTGTTGAAATGTGATATCACAGCCCTCCTGAATTCAGTATGGCACTGGCTGTTGTAGCACTCTGACAGACTCATGTTTACTGTATGCTCTGCTGCTCATTGCATCACTTATTATGGTACCTTTCACTTTGTGTGCCACTCTGGATGAGAACGTCTGCTAAGTTATTAGATGTAAATGTAAATACCCCCCTACTCCCCGTCCCCTCTCTCCAGCTCACCCTGCTCCATCCCGGGCCACGATCTTCAGCGAGGCGGGGTTGCGGATCAGCTTGTCGAGGGCGCTGACGATGGCGGCGAAGCGGGGTCGGGCGGCGCGCTCCTTCTGCCAGCAGTCCAGCATGAGCTGGTGCAGGAGGGTGGGGCAGTCCGGGGGCGGGGGGAGCCGGTAGTCCTGTTCAATGGCGTTGATCACCTGGGGATAGGGAGGGAAGACCGCCATGAAATCACCTCCACACATACTGGATACAGATACTGCCATGCAACACAGATAACAATGACAACAGACAGCCAATCAGATGCAGGCTGAGAATGTGAGTGACAGATGCAGAGAACCCACTGCCTGCTTTGCCATGCACTCAAGGATTTCCAGTGTAAGACACACAAGCACACACAAAAACACACATACACACAGACAGACAGGCAGGCACACAGACAGACAGAGAGATGGACAGACAGACTCACATCCTGGTTACTCATGTCCCAGTAGGGTCTCTCTCCGAAAGACATGACCTCCCACATGACGATGCCATAGCTCCAGGCGTCCGACGCTGAGGTAAACTTGCGGAAGGCGATGGCCTCCGGGGCGGTCCAGCGGATGGGGATCTTACCTCCCTGAGACATGGCAAGAGAGAGGGGTTATCATGGAGCTGGAGCTGGCTGGCATTGTCAGGGAGCTGATGTGGGTGGGCTTATAACAGTCTAACCACAGAGATGGCATAGGTGTAGGTGTGGTAATAAGGGTTTTACCAGGGAGCTGGTGTAGGTGGGGTCAGCAGAGTTCTCCTGCAGGAAGCGGGACAGGCCAAAGTCGGACACCTTGCACACCAGGTTGCTGTTGACCAGGATGTTGCGGGCAGCCAGGTCGCGGTGCACGTAACTCATCTCCGACAGGTACTTCATCCCTGAGGCAATACCACGCAGCATGCCAACCAGCTGGATAGGAGTGAACTGCCCGTCATTCAGCTGTGGAGAGAAGGAGGGAGGGAGAGAAGGAGGGAAAGGGATGGGGGAGAGAGGGAGGAAGGGACAGGGAGAGAAGAAGGAGAAAGAGAAAGGGAGGGATAGGGGAGAGAAAGGGAGTGAGAATAAAGAGGGGAGGGAATGCGAGAAAAGGAGAGGGGTGGGGGGGGGGGGGGGGGAGTGTGATAATTAATGATGATGGCAACAGATGATTACAGCTTTGTCCTTTTACAATTAAAATGTTTAATCTGTGCATATGTTAATTGATTTAGTTATTAGTTATCCTTTGTTTGTTATTGTGCACTATGCTTTGGCAGTTTTTATGAGGTACATTTCATGCCAATAAAGTATGTTGAATTGAGCTGAATAAGTGAACACTGAGCTAGACAAGGAGAGATTGGCAAAATATGCAATATGTATTTCATGCCAATAAAGCAAACTGAATTAAACTGAGAGAAAGACATGGAGACACAGAGAGAGAGAGGCACAGACTGAGACAGATGGACAGATATACAGGTAGGCAGACTGACGGACAGAGGCACATGCATACATACAGAGAGACAGAGGCTCAGACAGACAGACAGACAGACCGAGACTCAGACGGACAGACAGACAGGGGGCGCAGACGAACCCTGAGGAAGGAGTCGAGCGCCCCGTTCTCCATGTACTCAGTCAGGATCATGACGGGGCAGCTGGCGGTGATGATGCCCTCCAGGTGGATGATATTGGGGTGCTGGAACTGGCCCATGATGCTGGCCTCGCTCAGGAAGTCCCGCCTCTGCTTCTCTGTGTAGCCACCCTTCAGGGTCTTTATGGCCACGTAGTTCTCCTTCTTTCCCGGGATCTTGAGCCGACCCCGGCACACCTCCCCGAACTCTCCTGAGCGGGGCAAGTCACAGGGCCAGGTTAGGAAGTCAAACACGCTGTGCTTCATGCTGGATAAAAACATCTTTTACATAATAATTACTGAGCAACTATTTATGCAGAGTTTGGCAGAAGGATGAAGGGAGATGACCTTGGGCGTGGGAAAGGCTCTGAAATAAGATTAATTATTATCATGATTATTGCTGTTATGACATACTAAAAGAAGCACTGGAAGGCTGATGGGAAAATTCCCAGCTTCACAAATAAAATGAATTCTCATCATCATTATTATTATTATTATTGTTATTGTTATGACATACTAAGAAAAGCATTAGAAGGCTAACATGCAAACCCAGCTAACACAATGATACAATCCCTAGCACAACACAGTGGTAATGCTACAGCAACAGCAACACAGTGAGAATGGGGCTTATTAGCTGGGGGGGTTTATTCCACCCTAGGGCTCCCTGCAGGGGTTGTGTGGGGGTGTGTGGGGGGTGCAGGCAGAAGGGAGAGAGAGGGGCAGACAGGATACATCCCTCAAAATCTGATTGGGGGGGGGAGAATGTTGAATGGCCTTAGGGAGGACGTGTTACACAATGGGGGTGAGTCACAATGCGGCAGATCAAAAATTTAGTTACATTTTTACAGCGATCGTCACCCGTATTTCAATTACCGCACCACCAGCCATCAGTAATAGAGAGCGCCTTTACGATCCCCACGCCTGCAGATGCATAACTGCGGTTATTAATGTCCTTTATGAAAACATGGACGCGGCCTGCATTCTGTCCGACCCGTTTTATCCCCACGCGTAAATCCGACGCAGGGCGCTGAAACAGCTGTGAGTTACGAGTGAGAGATCACTTTGTTAACTTCAATTACGATTTTGAGCCAGTGAAACAGAGACAGAGGGAGGGGGGAGGGGGCGAGAGAGAGAGAGAGCACCTCTTCCCATGTTATGAAAATATTAAAAAAATTCCAGTAATACATATTCCAGTAAATTTCTGAAAATTAAAAACTACTTAATTTTCAAGACAATGAAAAAAACTTTTATAAATGACAAAAGGCCAATAGCACCAGAGTATCTCTGCCTGCCAGAGCCAGAGAGACAGCAAGTAACCACGTGGCACTGATTAATAACTAATAAATTATTAGCCAGACATATAATACGTTCTATAAACTGGGAGAATAACTCCTGGTGTCACTTTACCATCACAATAATCATTACTATAATGACACTGCTCAAGCTGTATATGTTCATTGGTTTAAATATATGTTTGCATTATTTTTTATGTTGTGCACCCAGCTTTGATAATATACACAGAATTTATTTCACGTCAATAAAGGAAACGAGAGGGGGGAGTGAGGGAGAGGGAGCGATGGGGGAGGGGGCAGGAAGATGGGGGAGAGAGAGAGAAAGGGTGAAGTCGGCGTTCTGCATGTAAAGAGGATCCTACATTAGCTGAATCGCTCTATTCATTTTTCAGGGGTATCCTTTCCCTCTTTAGCATTTATGTATTCACTGTACAACTGTTGGGGATAGGGGGTTGTGAGACAGATCTGTCATGCCAGTAGACCACATTAAACTGATGTGAAATGTTGGGGGAGACTCACCAGCTCCGATGACCTCCTCGATCTTAACGAAGGAAACGTCAATCTCCTTGGCGAACTCTCGCACGGCCTCGTTAGGGTCTTCATAGGTGAAGGGATCGATGTACACCTTGACACCTGAGAAAGTCGTGATTGGTGGGGGTATGGGGGTTAAGGGGGAGACGCCACAAAAAAACAAAATGAGCCAATTAAAAGCAGAATATGTAAATATGTATCAAAACCACACCAATCAAATATTCTGTGTGTGCGTGTGCACTTGTGAATATGGGTAAAGTCGACTCCCGAGAAGAGTGTGTTCTTGGGAGAGCTGAGGTGCCATATGCTTACTTCAGTAAAGTGCACAACAGGATTAAATAAACTTGGTGGGATTAAAGTGGGACTGGCTGCATGCTGTGCAGTAATGTGGCGTATCCATTTATCCCGTATCCAGTTTTAGGGAGTCCAGTATAATGCTAAAGATGTGGTAATGCTAGTAACTGAGACTGAGAGGTCACACGTACTCGGCCCCATGAGGTACTGCCCGTGCTTATCGCTGATCTCCGGGTCCTTCACACGGCTGTGTTTGCTGCAGGCAGGGAAAGATGGAGGACAGAAAGAGAAGGGAGGAGGCAAAAAAACAGTATAAATTGTGATGTTTGCCATCTTACACCGACTGAAGTTAGTTCTGTGATCAGTTTGGAAAGAAATGACGGCTGTCCTTTGAACCACTACAACATTACCTGCTGTGCTCCACACTGTGCCTTCTTCAGGCCGTGCTGAGTACTGCCGGTGTTCAGCGCATTACTGAACACGCATTCCTCTGCTTCCCACTCTCCCTGTCCTACTTCCCCTCTCCCTCCCTCCCTCTCTCTGTCTCTTGCTCCCTATGGATTTGTTTCTGTGGTGTCTGCTTTAAATTCTTTCTTGTCATGACAGAGTACGAGACTCCCAGCGTTGCTCAACATGCTCTGCTCCGCTCCGTCTGTCTGAATTCTCCCCCCACGTCTTCGTTTCCCCTCATTGTGCTGGTGTCCCTGTCTCATGTTTCAGGTGGGAACGTTTAGCTGGGGACTCGTGGGTGCTTTTTTTTTTTTGTTCTTTCTCGTCTCTGCAGAGACAGGTCCTGGCAGGTCTGCCACGCGTCGTTGCGACGGGAACCGGAGCGCTCTCCTTCTCGCAGGACTAAAATAGCCGCGGTGACCGCCCGAGCCTCCCGAAGGCCCCGTGTCACCGTTCCCATGGTGCTCGCTGCTCCCTGGGTCACCCCTATTGTTCTCCTGTCCCACCTCGAAGAGACCAGGGCGGAGAGACCGCATCCTGTCCAAATAAACCCCCCCCGCCAAACCCCCCTCCTCTGTACCTTTTCTCAAGGGCACCTAAGGGCCTGTTCGCAGAACAACTGCACTCAGCTCAGGGAAATGTTCTGGGCTGGACACACTAGACATCACCTCACCTATGCTTTTCCCTGGGCCTCAGCTTCGAGAGATACGCCACTTGCCAGGACATGATTAAATTTAATCTCATTAATCAAAATGAATGTCAAGACCACTTGATATATAACGGACAGCAGCATGATAACACATTGATGATTCAGATCAGCGAAGCTTTCCCCGCGAGGATCAGTGCCCTTGTGATGGAGGAGTCTGGCGCTGGCTAGCATCAGTTCTGTTCTGGCTCAGATCTGAATCACTTCATGGGAGCCACTGCTGAATGGCCTGCTGCTGCAGGCCTGGTTCTGCGGCATCGCTGAAGCCCTCAGGACGGTGCAGCTCTGCCCTACATGGAGCCGTCGCTCCAGCACTCCCGCGGAGAGGTGTCATATTCAGGAGCTGCTGCGGATAAAATCCTCCACAGCTACCCTCATCCCTCCCACACAAACACCTCTCCTCTCACCCTCCTCTACTCTTCCCCTGCTCCTCCTCTCCCCTCCGCCTTTAAGCCCCTCCCCCGTCCTCACCGTATGCAGAACACCGCCATGGCAATGACAGTGATGAGGAGCAGCGTTCCCATGGCAACCAGAACCCCGGTGACCATCAGCTGGGAGTCAGGCGTGTCTTCTGAGAGGGAGAGGGAGAGAGAGATGGATGGAGAGAGGGGAAGGGAGGTTGATGAAGGAGAGAGGGGAGAAGAATGAGGACAGAATGGGGGAAAGAGGTAACGTCCATTAGCGGGGCTCAGTGAGTCAGGGGCCTCCAGTACACCAATTATACACAGCAAAGGCGAAAACACACACAAACAGCGGCATTAACGGAGACACAGGGGCGTGATGGAGGGAGGAGAGAAGCTGTTCTGCCTAAAGCAGAGAGGCAGAGCTGAGTGGGGGTGGGAGGGGGGACGGGAGGGCGAGAGGCCTGGCTGCTGCTCACCGTTCGGCTCAGTGCGGAAGGTGTAGGCCTTGCTGAAGGAGCCGTAACCCGCCATGGTACGAGCGCGAACCTGTACCTCATACTGTGTGGCCCTGCGCAGGTCACTGAGAACCACCTGGTTACTGACAGTCTCCTTATACCTGCAGGAGTTCTCCTCATCACGCCTCTCCTGCAGGGAGGGGGGGGGGGGCAAGGGAGGGAAAGAGGAAGGGAGGGAGAGAGAGGGAAAGAGAGAGATATAGGGAGATGGAGAGGGAGAGGGTGAGGGAGAGGGAGGGAGAGGATGGGGGTTATTGATTACAACTTAACCTCAAAACCTACTCAGTACAACTCCATTACAGGTATCACCAGTCACAAGACACAGAGTTTGTACAAACGCTGTTTACACAAATCTAAAATGACACATTGCCAGTCAACTACCCACCCCCCCAGCTCCATCCCTGGAAAAAAACCGAACAAAAAACAAACATAATGGAGATAATTTATACACGCAACACCACCTCATCCTGCTCAAGCAGAGATCACACCTCCCACCCCCATCTCATCAGAGACCACCACATATTCCTGTCATGCAGTAAAAACTCAGATCAATCCTCACTCCGGAGCCGACGGAACCTATAAACATGCTCTCCTCCGCAGAGAGCTTCCTGGATAGGATGACGGCCATTTTCAAACGCACAATGAAACCTTTCACCAGGGCAGCTCTGTTTTGCTTGTATGGAGGGAAACCCCTCACCTCTTTCTTTCCCTCTCTCCCCACCTTCTCGCAGTAGCGGAGCTGGTACAGCAGGATGGCGTAGTGCGGCTCGGAGGGGAGTGTCCAGGACAGGGTCAGGCTGCTCTCCGTCGCCCGGCTCCCCCTGATCTCTGAAACCAGCACCGGCACTGCAGGCACACGCAGGCACACGCAGACACACGCAGGCACACACAGCAAAGGTTCTTTAAGTTATAGTTAAAACTTAACACACACATATTCACCTTCAGCTACCCTTTCACACTGGCTTTACCTGCCTACTCCACTCCCTGTATCCTTACTCCTCTACTATACTTGACCATTACATTCCTCCATTACACTTGACCATTAACCCCGAACTCTACCATTACAGTCCTCCATTACCCCACTCCCACCATTACAGTCCTCCATTACCCCACCCCCACCATTACATTCCTCCATTACACCCCACCATTAACCCGCACTCTACCATTACAGTCCTCCATTACCCCACCCCCACCATTACATTCCTCCATTACACTTGATCATTACACTCCTCTATTCTCGCTCCCACTCCTCCGTTTCTCCCCTGCTCACCATCGCGGCTGGTGGTGATGTTGACGCTCTCGCTGGCCGGCTCGCGGCCGCTGTTCTGGGACACGCCGTTGAGGGCCTGGATGGAAAAGGTGTAGGTGGTGTAGGGCAGCAGGCCCCAGACGGTGGCGCGCCGGGTCAGCAGGTCGGTCTGTGAGGGCCGGTAGCTGACGCTGTCCCCGCAGGCGGAGCAGGGGCCCCCGGGGGCCACGCAGCGCAGACAGCGCACCGCGTAGCTCAGGTCCCGCCGGCCCCCGCTGTCCAGCGGCTCGCTCCACTCCAGCGTCACCGAGGTGTCGTTGATCTGCGTCACCACGTTACGCGGAGCCGAGGGGGGCTCTGGCGGGGGGACGAGGGGGTGGGGGTACAGGGTTAGGCCTTTATTACTGACATTCATATTTTCATATTCATCACCTTCTCCCTTTTATCATCCCTTGCCCTGCACACTCTCCTCAGTACACACTGTCACTGCGCGTACATCGTGCCGCACTCTCTCTCCCTGCACACTCTCCTCAGTACACACTCTCACTGCGCGTACATCGTGTCGCACTCTCTCTCCCTGCACACTCTCCTCAGTACACACTCTCACTGCGCGTACATCGTGCCGCACTCTCTCTCCCTGCACACTCTCCTCAGTACACACTCTCACTGCGCGTACATCGTGCCGCTCTCTCTCTCCCTGCACACTCTCCTCAGTACACACTCTCACTGCGCGTACATCGTGTCGCACTCTCTCTCCCTGCACACTCTCCTCAGTACACACTCTCACTGCGCGTACATCGTGCCGCACTCTCTCTCCCTGCACACTCTCCTCAGTACACACTGTCACTGCGCGTACATCGTGCCGCACTCTCTCTCCCTGCACACTCTCCTCAGTACACACTGTCACTGCGCGTACATCGTGCCGCTCTCTCTCTCCCTGCACACTCTCCTCAGTACACACTCTCACTGCGCGTACATCGTGCCGCTCTCTCTCTCCCTGCACACTCTCCTCAGTACACACTCTCACTGCGCGTACATCGTGCCGCTCTCTCTCTCCCTGCACACTCTCCTCAGTACACACTCTCACTGCGCGTACATCGTGCCGCTCTCTCTCTCCCTGCACACTCTCCTCAGTACACACTCTCACTGCGCGTACATCGTGCCGCTCTCTCTCTCCCTGCACACTCTCCTCAGTACACACTGTCACTGCGCGTACATCGTGCCGCACTCTCTCTCCCTGCACACTCTCCTCAGTACACACTCTCACTGCGCGTACATCGTGTTGCACTCTCTCTCCCTGCACACTCTCCTCAGTACACACTCTCACTGCGCGTACATCGTGCCGCACTCTCTCTCCCTGCACACTCTCCTCAGTACACACTCTCACTGCGCGTACATCGTGCCGCACTCTCTCTCCCTGCACACTCTCCTCAGTACACACTCTCACTGCGCGTACATCGTGCCGCACTCTCTCTCCCTGCACACTCTCCTCAGTACACATCGCCCCGTCCTTTTCATTACTGCTTTTATTTGCATTCTGAAGCTTTTTATCGTTCTCCTTCCTTTTTTACCACTGTTGGTTTTAATACCCCGTTTTATTGTACAGTAAGAATGTGAAGTGGAACTGCTGCATGTTTCAGCACCGCGGTGCAGGATCTCAGCGTTAGCGTTACAAATAATAATAAAAAAAAGATTTAATTTCAGAGATAATGATCAGCAGCAATGAGATTAGGAACTGTAATCACTACCAGCGTGGAGGAAAAAAAAAAAAACAGACATGGTAGCGCAGAGGGTGAGTGTTTGCTGCAGATCGGCTGTCCCTCGGCAGCTGCACGTGTCAGCGGTAAGGGCCGGTATCGCCAACGTTCACACGGCCGTCAGGGCTGCTTTTATTAATGATCTGATAACCTGAAGTGACAGGAAGTGGGGATCGCTCTTGGAAACAGGCCCAGTGACACAAAGAGGATGACAGTATGACAATAGACTCAGTTGGGGGTCAATTCCTCTTGCAGCTCACTGACTGAGAGCCCCATTCACATCCATTCAGCATGGGGCGGGGGGCATGGAAAGCCCCCAATTAAACCCTCCTGCCACTCAAACTTCAAACATTTGGTTTAAATGTAAAGAGCCGGACTGGAAATGATATTTCAAACAGAAACCTAACCCGCCAGCGGTGGCCGCAAAATAAAACTAAGAATGTTGCACTGCGTCTGAGCAACGCGGGAGACGGCTCTCTCAAAAGGACAGAACCGGGAGACGGAGGGGTGGAGAGGCTGCAGGAGAGTGAGTGGAGGAGCCGGAGATAGAGAGGGACAGAGAGAGGTCATGGGAAGAGAGAAAGAGAGAGTGATGGAGGGAGGCCTGAAGGAGAGGAACGTGGTCTCATGTTTATAAATTCTATTATCTTCTAGTGATCATTTATGGTGGAGCAGTCCCTCACACTCATAAATCCATTATAACCTTGCTCTGGCAATACTGAGCTTTTATGGGCACGCCGATAAAAGCACATCTGAATTTGTGAGAAATGGGAGGGTTTTTATTACTACTGCCATTATTATTTTAATATTGCTTTTATTACTGTACTATTCGTCTAATCTCTCACATTTTATTTTGTCGTTTTACTTTTGTGTGATCTTGTTGAAATGACGACACACTGTGCTGTATGCAAACTGGCTGTGAGTCAGAACGCCAGTCGTGCCGATACAGCACGTATGAATCTGACTTCCAGGAATGGCGGGAGGGGTGGGGGTGAATACATTACCTATTTGTTCTTTTGTTCTCTAGCTGTTTTTTTAACTTGGAAATTTGCAGTTTTGTAAAAATCAGTTTCATAATGTTTGCTGAAAATGTGATTTTGCTTTGGCAACGCAAATGTTTCTTTGTGAGGCCAATTAAGCCACTTGAATTGAATTTAAGGGAACTGAACAGAATTGAAGCTGACTGAGTTGAGACAGATGGAGAGAGGGAGAGGGAGAGGGAGAGGAGGAGAGAGAGAGAGAAATTAAAAGTGAGACAAAAAGAGAAGAGAAAAGAGTAACAGCAACTGAGAGACAGAACTCCTTCACACTTTGAGTGACAAAGAGACTGTCCTTCCTCCACTGTGCTGCGGGCAAGTACACAGTCCCTGACCCTGCCTGAGGGAGAGTGACCGCTGAGCCACCACCAAAGTGCTGGAGCACATTCCTGTTTCTTTGCGTGGTTGTTTTGAGTTCACGTGTAAGTGTTCTATGTTTTATGTTTTCACCGTACATTATGTCCTAGTGTTTTTGCTAATGCTTTGGCACTTTGGAAAAATATTCTGTGCCGTGACTCATGCCAATAATTTAGTCTGAAAATGGACCTGACAGTGAGAGAGAGGGGGACTAAAAGACAGAAAGTGAGGAGGGGAGAGACAGGGAGAGAAAGAGAGAAAGGAAGCTGTACTTACTTGTGCATGCCATTTCAGCAGTGTCAGTGTCCGCTCTGAGGTATCCAGGGCGACAGGCACAGATGGGGGACCCAGCACTGCTGGACTGGCTGTTCGCAGGACACTGGGCACACAGACCCACACCCTGCCCGGACTTGAACTGTCCAACCGGACACTCTGTGGAGCAGGGGGAGAGGGGCGCCTGATTAAATCACCCGAAACGAACAAAATTACCACCACCCCCCCCCGAATCCAGAGATTGCAGCCAAAGGACATACAAAATAAGACAAACAGTGCCGGAATCATCCGTTTCTCACTGCCAAGAGACATAAACATCATTAGAACAAATCTCAGGCCCTCTGTCTCCCTCCATCTCAGGATCACAGCGACCCAACCGCTGCGTAAACACACTCAAACCCCAGCTCTTCACTCAGGGCTCTATCAGGGGAGCCTCCAGAGCTCTGCCTGCCTGCACGCTCCCCTCTTCCCACATCAAACTTCTGCATCAAGTAAAACAGGAGAACCAAACATAATAAACTAAACAAAATAAACAGCCATAAATCCATATATCAGATCTGCTGATGCTGCATTTTTTCCCCCCATACACGCAGTCGTGTGAGCTGCACAACCTTTGAAGAGCTGTTCCTCAAGTCACGGCATACCCAGACGGGCTCACGATCACATGCACTCACGCGCACTGGCACCAGTTCACAAACACACACACACACACACACACACACACACACACACTCACACAAAAACACAAGTGTGGAACTTGGAACACTACAGCTTATCCTCCAAGGAGACCACTTCTCTAAGCGACAATTTTAAAATGATAATAGAGATGCTGCTATCCTACTTAAAGTAAGTCGCCCTGGATAACAGCATCTGCTAACTCACTAAATGTAAATGTAAATTAGTTCTCTGGGCCAGCATGCAGCTGGAGTTAGAATGCGCAGTAAATCTCTGGGATTAGAATGCGGAGTAGAATGCAGGATAGGATGTGCTGCTCTCCACTGCACACCGCATGGGAAAATGTTCAGTTAGAAAACAGAATCCACTCCGGTGAGAAAGTACACGGGAGCAACCAAGTGTTGCAGAGTGAAAAACATTTCACACTTTTAATTTCATTAGATTTATACTGAGACGAAAGGGGTTGAGGCCTGAGACAAGCTGCAAGACGCACATTTTGCACATTATTGTCATAGGGCTTGACAGAAGCCCAAGATTTCAAAACTGCTGTTTTTTTTTTTAAACTCTGTCTTTGAGAAATGTACTAATGCTTTTCGCTTGCAAATATTTGGTCACCCTCATGTACTTTTTGATATGAGGACAATGTCCCACGCCATTTGCCTTGTCGGCTCTGATTGGGGGTAAATCTAGCTGCCCGAAAGATAAATGCGAGCTTTTCCGACACGGCGGGGCCCATTTATCATTAACCAAATACTAAAAAGAAAACCCAGATAAAGGAAAAGGTGTTAACTGTGCTGGTCAGGAAGCCAGTGGCCTGCGGAAAAAAGCACAGCGTCAGCCTGATCTGGGGGCAGGATGACTTCATTATGGCTCGAGCCGGCCTTCCTTTCCCAGACTGTATTAATAGCCCTCTCTTTGTTAAACATTTACAGGGCAAAACTTTCGCCCCTTTATGCCTGCAAGTTTCCACCGGTATAACTGCTGAGTGGACCACACTCAGAGAGAGGCAGGGTGGTGGGGGGAGAGGGAGGAGGGGGGAACAGGGGGAGAGCAAGAGAAAGGGGGAGGGAGAGGGAGGTAGAGAGAGGGGTATAGAGAGGTGGGGGGACCAGTGGGAGAGGAGGACAGTGTGAACAACTACCTGATTAACAACATAAAAATGAAGCCATATTTTATTCTCACCGCTTATTGAACTGACAAGCACATCTATAGAATTACAGTATTTAATCTTTACATATGTTCACTGGTTTGAATGTATAGCTTTTTAGTTCTTTGTTTCCCTTTTTATTTTTGCGTTTAGTATGTTTTGACAATGCCAATAAAATGCACTTTGTTCCGCTAGAGCAACTTGAATTGAATTCCGACAGCGAGAGAAAGAGCTTGTTGAGTATAAAATACACACACTTTTACAAATGGGGACAGTTGCTGTGCACACATACACAGGTTTACAGTGTATAGACTGGGCATGTGGTGGCAAGTCACTCAGACAGTAAAAGCCAATGACAGGACACTTTAGAAACATCAACACTTTGCTAGAAGAGGCTGATAAAATATTTACACAGAGGTGGACTGGACAGTCTATAAACATTTCTCTCCGCCAAGCCTTCTTCGAGAGTGTGGAGAGACGTTTACTGAGGTTTCAGCGGCAGGCAGGACGGGGCGCTGCACTACGCTTTTTATACACTGAGGTGCGTGTAACACACCACACTCACCACAACGCACTGCGTGTTAATGCGGTGGCCTGAGGGAGAGCTGCAGGACTTGCAGTGTGCTGCTGAACAGACCTGATCTGGAATGCGACCCCGCGCTGACCCGGGGGAGTGAGGGGGTGTGAGGGGGCCGTCCACACGCATTAAACACAAAGAGTGTAGCAATTAGCACAGAGCACTCCCCACCTGGAACATTGTGTGTGTGTGTGTGTGTGTGTGTGTGTGTGTGTGTGTGTGTGTGTGTGTGTGACAGAGGGAGACAGGGGCCTGGATACAATCAACATTTGCCCTTTACTCTGACTAACACACACACACACTCGCGATCATTGCACTTCTGTCATTAAAACATTTTATTTCAATAACGCTGATCATCTCTAAGCTCTCTGAACTGTGGAGTATAAAAATGATGCTTGCATTTAATTGCAAGTCGAACCTAAGGACGAATGTGAATGGAATCCCACCCGGAGAGCATGCGTGTCTGTGGTGGAGAGAGTGCGGGAATTACAGCCAGGATCCTTTATTTTGGAATGGCACTGCTACTCTGCCTGTAGGGACCTGTAGCGCTTTGGCAGTGTGTGAGCTACACCCCTCAGAACAGCAAACCACCGAACACACCGGAGCGGGAAGGTGCCGATGGCACACAGAGTGTGTGTGTGTGTGTGTGTGTGTGCATGCGCCTCTCTCCATGCCTGCCGTGGCTTGACCAAGTGAAGTCACCTCTCCCTCCATTATCTCTCATTCTGCTGCTCTGGACTTTAAACAAATCCCGCTCCCCACCCTGTCTTTTCCTCCCCCTCTCTTGTCTCCACCACCCCCTTCCCCCTTCCACAAACAAGATGGGGAAAAAATAAGTAATCTGGATTCAATAAACATTACCCTCCATCACATGCAGCGAGGTCACAGTGGAAGGAGCTGCAGGACTGCAGTTAGTGTCACGCTGTTAATGCAGCTCGCGCATGCCCTTCCACCATTACAGACGCCCCAAACAAACGCCTGTGCGCCTCTCAGGCACAAGGCATGATGGGAAACAGATGTGAGGGAGGAGGAGACAGCTGGCGCTTTCAGGGAAGGGGAACCGAAGGGGAGTTACCCATGAAATCATTAATATCAACTAAAATCACAACTTGCCAAGACTCGGGACATGATGTTCAGGATAATGTTGACTCAGTTCCACGTTCAGCTGAAGCAAAGCATTACAAAGATGTCAAAGATGACAGGGTTCTCTTTGTTTCTGGAGAGTTTTTTTTTGCTGGCACCTCATTTTCAAAGTGAAGGTGACAGCAATGTGCTGTATCAACCATGAGTACTCTATGCTTTCTTGGCTTGTTGTGTTTACCCCATAACAACTCAATCACATTACAGAACACCCACAAAGAATACCCCAAAGCCTTCTGCACTGTGCGAGTGAGTGTGTGTTAACCCTTCCTGAACACACTGTCCGGCTCCTCCCTGCCACACAGCTTCTGAAGTGGTGGCAGGTGACCCCAATGACCTGTCTCCCCACTCATGACCTTTCACCCCACCCAACAGGCTTTCCATGTGAGACATTTCTCTGCAAGCCACTCAATAGCATACCTGCCTCTGTTCTCCCCTCCAAAAAAAAAAAAAAAAAACGAAAAAGGAAAAAAAGCTGTTCTTTGTTTTGGCTTCAGCTCTCAGGTTACACCCATGTTCCAGTAAGTTAACCCCTTCATTCCTAAACCCAGATCATAGAGAGGTGGGAGGGGTACCGGCCTCTCCTCTGAACCAGAGGCTCGCAGGTTCAGTTCCTGAGTGGCACATTTCTGTGGTAACCTGGAGCTAGCCATTTCCCCCATTTTCACTCCAGTGAAAACACAGGACGTGTAAGGTAATGAGTCAGACACAGCACAGTGGGTCTCCACGGGAAAACACACTTGGCTACGCGCATAACCACAGACAGCATGACAGAGGGGGCGCAGAGCCGGGATCGCTAATGGCAACCAGCTGCAGGCCACTGTGATGCGCTGCCTGGACTGGTAGCCAGAACAGGGAGGGAGGGGCGTTTATGGACACTCAGGGGAGGCTAAGGAGGGTAGATGATGTCGACAAAACGTTTTAGTAAGTCCTCCACCTCTCTCCCTCTCTCCTGCTCTCCAGCTTGCTCTCTCGGGCAACAGCAAATCTGTGCACCTCCGTCCTCTCCCCTTTCCACAAGAACATAGGCTCTGGGTCTGTCAAGGAGAGTCAGCGTGTACAGATTTCACGATCGACACGCTGGAGAAAGCGTGTGTGTTTGTGGGAGACTGTCCATGCTGTGCCTGCTATCCCCCCTCCCAAACACCCCCACATGCTCCGCTGCCAGTGGCCACACTCCCCCCCCCCCCCCCCCCCCCCCCCCATCCCCCAATCACTCACCCCTGCAGCCTGTGTCCATGACGGGCTCATAGCCGGGAAGGCAGGCGCAGGAGGTGCTGGGCTGGCCCACCCACTGACCGTCCTCTCCGCAGAACATGCGGGGCGTGCCGGGCTTGGCGGAGCGCTGGGCGGCGTGGGCCACGCACTCGCCCTGGGCGTCCTGCACCAGCGTGCGCGGCACCGTCTCGGGGAAGGAGGAGAAGGAGCGCGTCAGGGCGGGGCACTTCTTGAAGAAGACGCGCACGGACAGCAGGGCCATGCAGGCCCCCTGTGCCTGGAAGGCCAGGTAGAAGCCCCGCATGGTCAGCGGGCCCAGCCGCAGCGTCTTCACGTTGGACTTCCTCTCCCCGCCCTTCCGCAGCAGGAAGTCCGCCGCCACCGTGTCCACCTGCGGGAGCCAACGCACAGCCGACATCAGCAAGCAGTGTACCACACACACATTAACACAATTTAACATCTACACATTACAAATGCAGCACTCACATACACATTAAACACAAAACATAAAACACAATTTAACATGCACACATCAAAAATTACACTACTCAACATTTAACACTCACTTCAACATACACAGAATTGGTTCATCACACACATGAACACACACACAGCAACACACTTATGAGTACATAATTATATACACATTACCAGAGCTGAATACACACACACTCGCTCTCTGTGTCTGCTGTAATAGCCCCATTCTGACATGGGCTGCTCAGCTCAGTAGGATCACTGTTGTTCCAGCCTGGCAGTTAGGTAATCGTGGTGTCTCGCCTGAACCTGAAAAAACCCTGAACGGGTTTCCCCACAAAAATCCGGGACGGCTTAGCATAAAGGCATAGTAATGAATGAGTAAACCTGCATTAGCCTCGGTGTACTGAGTGCGAGACAGGTCCTGTCCTGCTGCAGAGCTGTAGTACGGGCGGAGCAAAACCCGCTCTCACCTTGACGTAGGGGTTCTCCATCCAGGGCGGGTGGGTGGGCGTGGCCTCGTCCGAGTCGGCCTGGTAGTAGAGCAGGTTGAAGGTCTCCTTGCAGGTGCGGTGGTGGGCGGGCAGCGAGGAGCACTCCATCATGGTGAAGCGCAGCTCCACGTACACCTGCGACGCCCCCCGCCGCTGGATCAGCTTGCTGCGCAGCCAGTGGCTGCCGGAGCTGTCCGTCGGGCAGATCTGATAGGTCCGCACGCTGGTGCCCTCCTCGTCCAGGCCGCTCACCTCCTCCCACTGGCACAAACGGGGGCGGGGTTAAAGGAGGAAGGGGGAAGGGGGGAAAGGTCAAGGAAGGGTGGAGGGGGAGCGCTGTGGTTAGTTGCCAAGTGATGGAGAAGACTGCAGTAGACTAAAATGGACAACATCTATTGTACTCTATTGTAGACAACTACATCATCAGACTATAAGACAATACAAAATGATACACAGTAAGATACTGTAAGAAATGACAAGGAGAAGAGAGATTTCACAGGGGAAAGAAAGTGGAGAGGAAGAGGACAGAAATGACAGCATGAATGCTAATGTAGATGACAGGAGAGAGAGAGAAAGAGAGAGAGTGAGCGGGCACAGGGGGCTGAGGGACTACAGGAAGGAGAGAGTGTAGAGAAGGCAAGAGAGTCAGAGAAGCACAGGCTTATTACAGGAGAGAAGTAGACACAAACTGAGAAACAGACTCTGCAGGAGATGACAGAGGCAGACAGACAGACACAGAGAGGGAGGGAGGTTTGGACACACCTGGGGGTTCACGCGGGGATAAACGGTCCACTTGAGGTCGGAGGTCTCGGTCTTGGTGTACATCAGGATCTCTGCGAGAAGGAAGCAGGCGGGGTTAAACCGTGTAACACGGTACAGAGCAGCTTCCCACAAGGTTCATAACATGACTCTCAGTATGGTCTACAGTACCCTCTTTGTAAGATACAGCACGGTACAGTGCGGTCCACAGTATAGCTCATCACACGGTTCATAGCGCGGTCGGTCTACAGTTCCCCCCAGTTCGAGACATAGCAGGGGGACAGAGGCAGCGGCAGAGCTCAGTGCATTTGGGGACACGAGCGCAGTTTACACAGCACACCCCACTCCAGCCGGGTGACACTGTAGTCTCCACAGCGCACAGATGGAGTGCCTATCACATGCACCGCAACAACACAGCTGAACCCCACAGCTATCCGGCCATTTCAGCACTCAGCACGGCGGGGTCTGGAGCCTGGCACACAGGACCCATCCCCCCCGCCCCCCCAGTTCCCACCCCTCCACAATTTATAAATAACCTACGGAGAAAATCCCCCCCACCCACCCCAATACACCATCCCAGAGGACTGCGGGACATGGGGACTCGCTGTGGGAACAGGGGAAAAAATCCTAAAATTACACACGCACACGCACACACTCACAAACAGCTCTCCGTTCTGTGATTTAAAAAGCAAGTGAGTTTCTTTAATCTCACAGTCACAGAGTGATTCTTCTTGCTGCGATTGAAGTATTCAGTGTGAAACGGTTTTCAGACTGCAACAATGGCTGTGCGGAGATCACAGCCAGATGGAACTGAACTTTTTAAAGGGTTTTTAAGTTCTGAAAATGTCTTCTTTCCCCTCAGTAGAATTCAGTTCAGTGCATTATGAATGATCATTATTCATTTTGGAGAGCTTGCCTTTCTTAAGCGAAGCCACACGTGTTCTGAGGTCGTTAGTCACCCTCGGGGTTTTCCCCGGCAGACTCAGGTATGTAAAACTCTCCATCCCTCCACCTTTCACAGGAAAGGAAACACCTTTACAGTTAAACTTACTGTTTACTGCATTCTTTCCTCTAAAAAAAAAAAAAAATCTAATTTTCCTCATTTCCCCCTCTGTTTTTGGGTGTAGTGACATGCTGTGGAAGTGTGGCAGACCTTAAGGTGGGAGGGTGAGGGGAACGAGTGGGCCACGGGAACAGGCCTATCGAAGCAGCCTAAATACGGCTCTCTGCCTGTCACGTCCATGCACAGACGACCTGATCTGGCCCCGTGGGAGGAGGCTGAGTGTTGTGTCTGATTCTACTCATCCGCACCCTCCTCATTCACTCTATCATTCCTTTCACCCCCGCCCCCCCCCCCCCCCCCCCCCCTGCCCTAATCTCGATACCTCCTTCCCCACCGTAGTCTTCCTACTCTCCCTTGCTCTGGCCTCCTTCTCCTTTGCTCCCTCTTTCTGGTCTTGTTGCTTGTTGGTCTTCCCCCCCTCACCCCTTCATGCCACATCCCACCCTTCAACTTCCCCCTTCCCCCCCCTCTTCCTCCTCTCTCCTTCTCTCCTTCTCCCTCCATCTGTGTCCTTCCCTGCGTCCCCTGGCGCCCCGATACCTCGCTACCCTGTCCCCCCATGACATGGGGGAGAGAGAGAGAGAGCGAGAAAAAAAGAGTCTGGGCTGCAGAGCAATGATAACCAGAATCCTGCAGGAGAAAGGAGGGATCAAAGCACTCTCCCCCCCCCCCCCCCGCCCCCCTCGCCTCACACCAGAGAAAGGAGGGATGTGGATAGAGGGACAGAAACAGAGGGGGAGAGAGAGAGAGATGGGAGGAGAGGAAGGAGAGATTAATAAACAGACCGAGCGGTGAGAGAGGACTCAGGAGAGGGGAAATAAGGAGGAGGAAAGTGCATTGTGTTCTGAACCAGTAACAGCGTACAGCATGGCGCTGGGGAAATTACCAGGCCCCGCCATATGAGACACGTAGCGGGGAGTGTGCCTGTGCACAGGGGGGTGTTACGGCTTATTAAAAAAAACTCTGGGCCTAAGCATGAATTACATGTCCGTCCTACGCCCTAAAACGGCAGAACACCATTTCTGTAAGGCAAATTGATTTCAGAGAGGCATAGCAAAAACAGGTACGGTATGTGGAAATGGGTCATCCCCCTGCTTGGCCGCTTGCCACGATGAGCTATTTGAGATATCTTGTTATTTAAATGCGTACCAGTCTCCCTCTCTCCCTCTCTCTCACACACACACACACACACACACACACACACACACACACACACACACACACACACACACACATGCAGAAAAGACATTTGTTTGCTTGGCAGTTGCTGACCCAGGGTGACTTGCTCAGCATACGGTTTTACGCAATATCCACATCTGCAGTTGGACACTGACTGCAGCCCTACAGTTTATATACCTCAAGGGTAAAACAGCAGGGGCCCATCTGGGATCCAGAGACACACACACATATTATATATATATATATATATAAACACACCTGCACTTACACATACATACGAGCACATGCACGCACGCGCGCGCGCACACACACACACACACACACACACACACACACACACACACACACACACACACACACACACACACACACACACACACACACACACACACACAGAGGAGATATAAGTGATGGTTATCAGAAAAGGTGTGCGATGGGAATGCAGTGGGAGTGCATTGCCCAGGTGTGTTCAGACAGGTGTGGAACGGTGTCAGCTGAGGAGCAGAGGTGTCAGCTAAACGATAACCATCACGGTTATTATTCAAACCCTGGTGGCTCATCACCCCCGCAGACAGGCAACCGCAGCGGCTGCACTGCAGACACCGTGTCAGAGGGAGCGGTCTGCACACGCCCCCGGGCGAACCGGCCACGCCCCCCCAGAATGGCACCGCGTCACCGGCGTTTCCGACAGAGGCGGCCCTGTCATTACACTTTATGAGCCCGAGTGCCTCTGTGTGTTCCAGCGTGCATGCATGTACAAGTGTTACCAAGGAACATCCCATAATTAACGCGGTGAGGCAGCCGGCATCGAGTTTAATCGACGCCAGTCACTGTCTCCGTCTGCGTGGCGTGACTTCACCATAAGTCACTGTTTCTGTGGAGTATAACAAACAGAGCTGCTCTATTACTGTTGTTAACACATACACACACACTCACACACACACACACACACACACACACACACACACACACACACACACACACACACACACACACACACACACACACACAGTGTAGACCCTTGTTCTAGGATTCTCAGTGCCAGCAGTTTGGATCCAAGCATGACGGAGTGACCTCCAGCCAAAGGAAATCTGAACGGGAGCAGCCAGCTCTCCGGACCCGGCCTGAACTCCGTCAGAATTTTATCATCTTCATTTTCAACATCCCAGCCCTCATTCCAACTGCAGCTTTTGTGCTCCGGCATTTAAAACAGCTGGAGCTGGAGAGGAAAATTCTAAACTCTGGGTCACTCTGGAGATAAGTCACAAAGCCTCAGGGAGTCGACTGCATTAATGAGCTGCTTCCCTCTGACACCGACACACTTACACCACACAGAAACTTCAACAACTCAACACTTTCTCCAACACTTAGGAAAAAGTTGCTGTTGTACTGTGTAAAGCTGCGCAGATCCTAAGCCTGACTTATGCAGTGAACCCGCGCACACTGCAGATTCTGGCAAAGGCAGTAAACCAATGCAGCCTCTGACACACAGCTACAGCGCTCTCTGTATGGCAGGCCCTCAACCTGAACTATGGGGCCACTGACACCATCAGGAATGTTAAAACCCTGCCCTGTCAGGTGACCCTACACGTTCCAGGGTCACAGACGCTCCAGAGTGACTAGATAAAAAGCCCCCCCCCCCCCCCCCCCACGGTCCTAGGGGGGTGATGTCATCATGACCTGTCAAGCCAGGCAGCAGAGCAGTGACTGGAACCAGGCACACAGGCCAAGAGGGTGGGCTAAACCAGACTTAACCCCTCACACCAACCCAGAGACTCACTCTGACATACACATAAATCCTACACAGTCCCATGCACGCACACGCGCACGCGGACACACAGGCCCAGACACAGACACACAGACACAGAGTCAGAGACAGAGCCAGACACACACACACACACTGCACTGAGTGTGCTGGGAGCAGCAGCAGCAGCAGCAGGATGGGCTCCAGGCAGTAGCTCCGTTAGAGAGGATGTTTCTGGGGTGAAGTCACTCAGAGGGTCCGGGAAATTAAACCGAACAGACACCTTCTGACACACAGCAGCTTTCTGACGACCTGCAGGAGGCACGCACGAACACACATGCGCACACTCGCAATGCACATGAATGCATACTGGCACGCATCCTCTCGCACGCACACACACACCATTAACACCACACACACCCGTACCCAGAACACACACGCCAACATTCATTTCAACACACATGTAGCAGAGGAAATTCACACACCAAAACAAAGACACACCCTTACGGATAAATGCAAATCCACACTCTCTCTCTCCCTGATGAACAGCGTAACTTTTCTAAATAAACAAGATGCCAGCCGAGGGCAGTCAGCAAACAGAGAGCGGCTTCCCTCCCTCCGCGGAGCGGAAGCCTCTCCTTTCATACTCATCTCTTGCTGGGTCTTTCCCTGCTGGCCACAGGGACTCGGTGGACTCAGAGCAGCCGCCAGCGCTACCCTGTAATTACACTGTTTTAATTAGTGGGGAAAGGAGAGCACGAATTAGACAACACCAAATCTGGGGGAGAACGTGAGGGGCAGACGGAGGAGGGAAGGGACGGACAGAGGGGTGTGCCACAGGGAGGGAGAGGGTAGGGTGACGTGCCAACACATACACAGACATACACACACACACACACACACACACACACACAGGGCAATACATCTATACTTTCTAGTCCTGGCACCACACTCCACTTATCCACTCGCACACACCAGTAACTGCTGCACTGGACTCTGAGTGTGTGTGTGGGTGTGTGTGCGTGTGTGCTCATAGTCTACTGTGTGTATGCTTTTCTGTGTTGCATGTAAACCTCTAAACAATTTCCACAACCTCCCCCCAGAGAAAGTATTGCCAAAAAGTATGGCCTGATAAACAGCCTTACATGGCGATGGAAAACAAACACCTCTAATGTGATGCGAATTCCTGCTCTGGTTAGGAAGGGGATCAGATAAAGTGCTGTGTGTGTGACCACAGTACTGGCAGTGAGGTGTGCCGGCATGAGGAGAGAGAGGCCACACCCCCCGATGACCGCACAATGCAGGGCTCATGGACGCCAGGACTCCTGTGCGGTAGTCAGCCAACCACCCGAGACCAGATCCCATGCTCACATCGTCAAGGCCACCACACACGTCCCTGTTACCTGTCTCAACTCAACCTCCAACGAACAGGGTGTCACACCAAAATGCTAACCACACCTCAGAGCAGGTGAGACCGGGTTATAGGGGTCATAACCAGAGGAGTGACCCAAAAAGGACCAGAAGGAACCCGGTTAAACCCCTCTGTCGCTGCTCATGTGCTTTGGGGACAGTGTGACACAGATAGAGGTAAAGGAATAGAACAGGAACGTTGTATTCCCAGGTGGGGTCACGCTGCTGTACCTCTGAGCAAAGAACTAAACCTGGACAGCTTCCGTGCATATCCAGCTGCGCATGGAGATTCCATGTAAAATGTAAATTCATGGATATGAGTTTACAGTCAGTTTACTCTGCATTGCTTCTCTTTATCAGAGTACCTGCTTTGACTGAGCCACCTGTACAGTAAAGACTGAAAGAGTTCTGAAGCTGAAGGCCCAAATTTCAGCGCATAAGGCACCAAAGCACTCGAAAAATGCTCCACGGCTAACACCCCGGGTCTTAAAATATTAATTTTGCCCCAAAAACCAAACATCTCATGAGTTCTTCACTATAAAGTGTGCTGAGTCTTTGTTCATCTACATTCTAACTGCAGCCATCAGCCCCGTGTGTTCCAGCAAGACTCCCTGGCACAAAGGATGCCAGACAACTGCACACACCAGACTGCAGGGCTCTCCATTCTGCCGAGACGGCCACAGAAAACCGCACCATTACCAAAGTTTACAGGACCACTCCCCTACTCGTCTGAGCATGAGGAGGGAGGACGGGCGCCGATGTAACCGATGTCTAAACACACTGTCAGCGTAATCAGGTTTACAGGCCTAAGGTTAAAATGGGGTTCCCGGAACGCCTAGTCAACACATATTGCTCTTAGGACATTTCAGCACAATGATAGTAAAAGGTCACATGATAATGACGTGTGTTGGACATCACTCATCCTGCCTGGGCCTCATTAGGGTCACTGGGACCTCACAATAAAAAAAAAGAGGAGATTAATTTATATATTTTTTTCCTCGCTTTGATGGCAAACCAAAGTCTGTGAGAGAATAACGTCCTCAAAGCTCAACTGGGAAGAGTTGGGTCAGAGAACCGAAAGCTGGCCGCGCCCAGGAGAGTGAATCGGAGCCAGGCCGCCTTTTTACGAAGATGAGGAAAGTGCTTTTTCTGTTTGCCAAAATGAAGGTTACACAGTGCAAACGCGATATGTGCCCTGATTAAAACAGAGTCCATATGGAGCGGGATAGAGCAGGGAGGGGTGGGGTGAGGTGGGCGTAGCCCGAATAGGACGAAGTATCTGGACCGGGGCAGTGAATGCATATAAAACGGAGGAGAAAGTCTTGTACTGAGGTTGTCATTTCACAGTTTAATGGGAGATCAGTGTCAATTAAGCGCTTAGTGTAAGCGAGCTAAATTACACACATCGCCAGCGCTGCCTGGCTCCAAAACACAGTCTCAGCGTAATTAGAGTGGTGTAACGAGGCTGGCCGTGCCACTCGCCCTCGCCGAACGGAAAAATCACAATCAAAGAGTCTGGCAGCCATGCTGTGTGCGTGTGTGTGTGCGCG
This sequence comes from Megalops cyprinoides, assembly GCF_013368585.1. Lineage (NCBI taxonomy): Eukaryota > Metazoa > Chordata > Actinopteri > Elopiformes > Megalopidae > Megalops > Megalops cyprinoides. Next base: position 21,313,589 of record NC_050585.1, on the reverse strand, counting down.
CGTGTGTGTGTGCATGAGCATGTGACTCTGCGTGTGTGCAAGTTTTTGTGTGTGTGTGTGACACAGGAATGCCAATCGCTCTCCGACAGACGCGAAAACAGCTGGAAATGGCAGGGAGATCAAAGGAACAAAGGAAAGGGAGGCACACACAGACACACACTCACACTCACACGCACACACACTCAATGCCCTTAGATACACAAATATGCACTCTCATTACCGTATGTACCCAAAGACATGTGCTCACAAATCTATACACACATAGAGGCAATATGTCTTTACAAATGCCCCCCCCCCCCCCCCCCCCCAACTCACACGCACACACACACTCGCACCCGTTTGCCCTACATCTCATAGTCGTCCAGAATGTTTTTCTCCCTGGCATATATCTCTAAGTGTGTCAGACTGTCAGGTTATTCTCCTGGCCGCTCCTGCACCAGCAGTTCCTCACACAGCATGATATCACACTTCACCTTACACTTCTGTGTATATACACATATATACTGAGTTAAACACACACAGTATGGGGGTACACCGACAGAACAGTCCACCATACACAACATGATATCACCATGATGATTCCTCCAACTGGAGGACATTATTTATTAGCTTTGTGCATGACCTTAATCATTCTTGTTATTTCCTACATGGACTGTATTTTCCATGTGCACAGATAAATATTTACTGAAGCAATGCAGGTTGGGGTTCCACACTCAAAAGTACAATAGCGGGGCCCCTTCATGGGAATTGAGCCAGCATCCTTCCCATTTACTGTGGTTAACTCTGTAAGAACAGGGGGGTGTCCACGTTTCCCTGCATGTGATGGGGGCCGTTGGGGCTCCTGAGGGAATTCCACTGCGTGTGGTCCCCCGTAGCCGCCCCGGGCTCCGAGCACCTCCACTCTCCCCGGCGGTCTGAACCCTCCGCTCGTCCCTCCGGTCAGAGATGGATATCTGGGAGTGCACCGATGGGCTTCCTGCCTTTGAGTCACCGCTGGACGCTGTTTGTTTAACCTGCAGATTGTGCTGCCGGGCAGCGCGGGAATAGCTCTCCCCTAGCCTCTCCCTCCCTCTATCCTTCCATGTTTCTCTCTCTCTACCTTTCTTTTTCTCAGTGTGTTTCATTGCTCCCTCTGTCTCCTCACACACACAATCACACATTCACACACACACACTAGACAAACATGTAAAGCTCTCTAAATGATTTGTGGATTCTATCAAACATACTTACACACACACATATACATGCGCAAACACGCACACACATAGGCTCCCCTTTCACGCACGCCAGATCATCCTCAAATCTTCTTCCACGCAGCTCCGAGGACAAGCGTGCCCCCCCCCCCCCCGCGTGCCTTCCAGGGGCCCAACTACACCACCCCGCTCTGCCTTATCAACTTATCAACAGAAGCTCCCCCGCCGTTCACCGTCTCAACACAGGAGTGTTTTCAGCACACGGCCAGAATTCGAACGAGGCAATACTCCTCTCTCCTGTCTTCCAATCCTGCCCCGACGCTACCGTATCTGAACAACAAACGGCGGCTTGGATACAGACGGTAAACGCCACTTCAAACCGAAAAGGCGCTTTCCCATGCGGATCCTGGGACGGATCCTCTGTGCCTTTACCTTGACTGCACACAACAAAAATCCCTTGCCCTGTAGACCCATTAGTCTTTATCTTGAAGAGCTTTAATCCAATCATCTGTGTTCACTATCAGAACTACGGCCCTTCCTGCTCAGGCACTGTGTCAGGACATACAAAGTGAAACAGATGTTTGGTAGGATTAGCGAGATTAGCGAGTTACCTTTCGCTCTTGCACGACAACGACACGTGAGGAAACGGCAGCAGAAGGATCACGTTCGAACCCAGCAGCGGCTTTGCGCTGTACCTCCTAGGCCGAAAACTCACACCCTTGCATTAAACTAAATCATCCAAACACAACCACTGATTATCACCCGTGGAACAGCCCTGAGAAAACACTGGTGCAAGGCTACAGAGGAAACAGATGCGCTTTCATGCCACTTCATGCTTAAAGTCAGGGAAAGTGCTGAGAGCCAGCATGTTTCCACCCTGGTTCTCAAGGCCTGAAACAGTTTTACTGTTGGGATCTGTGAACGGCAGAGCATGTGGACGCCTGGGTGAACGAGCAGGATTCATACAGCATGAGGCGCACAGACAGACGCTATGGCTTCGCTGGGACGGCACAGGAACCTGGTGCACACACCCCAGCCGTTACCAGTTTTCTTTTCCCCTCAATCTGTCAGCTGGTAATTCGTTATTTCAGGGAGAGCGGGGTGACCGATACGGGGAGCGACTGATACGGTGGATTTTACAGGCGCACGGGGATATGAGGCGCAGCGCGGTGGAGGATCAGGGGGAGGGATTATCACAGCGCTCGGGCTGCTGGGGCTCCCCACTGCTCGGCTCCATCTCCCTGGGAAGCAGGTGTAGGACACTTCAGTGATTATCACTTTACACGGTGCTCAAGCAGAGTCATGCGCATACACTGCATACACACATACGCATATATACACACACATACACGCAGACATACACACACATGCAGGCGAACACATTCACACATACACACAAATACAAGTAGTCACACACACAGCCAAGGGTGGGTGCATGGATGCACGCACTCACACACACACACACAGACACACACACACACAGTATGTTGGGGCTGCGTGCAGCTGTGAGGAGGGTGTGTGAGTCATGGCAAGATTAACGCGCTCTCAATTTATCATTAATCCTCAGATTTTACACTTCATTCCCACGTCTTTACACTTCGTGGAGCTCCAGCATCCATTCCCACCAAACCCTCTGCTGATCCCGATCCCTCCCCCACTCTCTCTCTCTCCCTCATTACAGTAGACTCAGCAGACTCGCCCCTCCTGAGGGACGCACACAGCGCACATTTATACAGCTGGACGTTCACTCAAGCAGCTCTGCTTAAAAATGCACGGCCCCAGGGACACGGCGGCCGCGCCCCACCCGGGAATCAAACCCATGACCTTTTGGCTAGAAGCATCGTTCCTGAACCACTTCTCACTGAAAAGCACTACTACCACTCATGCTCTCACTCCCTGTGTTTCAGTGAGCTTCTCTCTCTCCCTCTGCATTTCTCAGTCTCTTAATTTTCCCCTCCATCTCTGAGTGGTGCTGGGGTGAAGGAGGGAGCACGAAAAAAAAGGCTTGCGGGGGAGGGGAAGGGGTGGGAGTGTGTGTGTTTGTGGGGGGGGGGGGGATGAGGTGGGGGGTTTGGGAGATATTCAATTAATGAAATAAGAGCAGCAGGTAAATCCTCACCTGGTCACTGGATTTGGCACCTTACAAAGTCACAGCACCTCCAACAGTAAACATCACCGAAAAGCAGTGAACAAACAAATCCCCACAGCCTCGCCAAACCTGGCTGACACTGGACAAGGATGAAAAATAATTCTGCAGAATTCCTCAACACCGACGTCTCCTGATTACTAAAATAATAAAGCACCAGGCATGTTCAAACTAAAATGTCTTTTCACTTCCACACACACACACACACACACACACACACCAATGTACATGCATGTACACAAATAGATACACACTAAAACACTTTAAACAAACGGCACCACACAGAGGCCCGAACATACTGGAGGCATTAGCAGGGTTTCCAAACTGATTTTTTTTAAAAGCGACCACGCCTGTGTTGTTGAAAGGGAAACGCGAGGTCCTTCCTCACAAGGCTACATTAAAAGTAGAGCAAAACTGCCATTCCGCCAAATTTCACATGCAAATCATCACTTCAGTATTAGCATAATACTTTGAACTTAAAATTACCCAAAAAAAAAATCAAATGCTTCATTTACCCCCCTCCCAACAAAAAAAGTGCGGAAGACTTTTTAAAAAAACACACACACAGGACGCAAGAGCAGAGTAGAAATTTCAGTACAGAACTCCCTAACTCTGAAAATGTCTGTACTTCTTGAAGAGGCTAATCGTGGGATTAAGCGACACAGAGAGATATGGGTGTGGGGGGAATGGATCGCTTTAAATGCAAATCCCTGTCTTATAAAAATCGGTTCCATTTAATGGGATTTCGGGCAGCAGATCCGCATTTCTACAGCAGGGGAGCCGTCGCAAAGAGCAAACACTCCTGCACCGGCACCACAAAGAGAACGGGGAGACACGAGAAACAAAAACAGCAACAAACCGGGGGACCCAACCTTCACGTCTAATGCTGCACATCCTACACACACACACACACACACACACACAGAGACACACACACACACACACATCCCAACCCTCCTTCTGCTATGAAATCCACACTTACACACTCCGCGTGGTGCTTAAAATGGAAGACCTGATGCAGATGGAGAGAGGAAGGGAGAGAGACAGAGAGAGAGAGAGAGAGAGACAGAGAGAGGGAGAGCAAGAAAAAGAGAACTGAAAGAAAAAGGAGGAGGAAATGAGAGGGAGAGAAAGGGATAAGCCCCTTAAAGTTTCTTTTCAGGATCACGGAATTTAAATAATGATTTTCAAAGCAGGATTTGATTGTATTCTTCGGGCTTGCGCCAGTGTGTTAAGTTGCCTCTCTGTTAGTCCTTTTTTCTTCAAGTGTTCAGCACAATAGGATTTGAAATTTCACAGCAACAGCTCGAGCCCAAAAGGATCGCTCATTCTGGGTGGATTAGAATCTGAGCAGCAAGCTGTTTTTATTGTGCCATAAAGAGATGAGATTGTGCAAAATTAATTTTTAAAAAGGGAAGAGGAGAGCGTACTGTAATATGCCCCGTTCGTTATGAGGTTAGATTGCGGTGCCTTTTTGCTTTTAACAGCAGAGCCCCTTCTCCAAGACGACTCAATGTTTACATTTTCACACATTCTGACAGACTTCAGGTTTTTCTCTACCACATTAGCTGAGGGAAAGCGCCTGGCCTGCGGATAGGTGTGGGATTAAGATCTGCAAAAATTCCAAAGTCCGGCGCTTGAATCACGACTCCGTGCACGGCTATCTAAACCTGCCTTCTGGAGAACATTAGAGAGATGCGATTCCAAATAAAAGCATGACAGGACTTCAGGGTAACATAAAAGAACATCAAACACGAGGCCCAATGAGCAAACGCAGCCCGCCGGAGGCTTTCGGGAGGCCAGGAGGATTGCCGCTCGAGATGAAGCACTAAAATGCCTCTCATCTGAGACACAGGTGACTGCAATTGTCACTGTTGTGATGTATTACAAATTAGCCTTTTAAAGGTGTGTTTTAGAGCACAAAAGACCCCAATGGGCCCCACTGTGGAAAAAAAAAAGTAGTTTGATATCCGTGACTAAAGCGCCAGGACTGACAGAGGTGTAGTTTTTCTGCTTTACCCCTTAACATACCAAAGAAATCTGACATCTTAACCAAGCGGCTGCTGTTTTTCAACTGCCAGCAGACCTCAGAACACAAACAACAAAAAACATTTCCAAACATCCCCCAAACTTTTCAAATTATTCTTAAAAGCTGCTCCCTGTTCTGACTATATAAGCACCGTACTCTGTGCTCAGATTCATGTTAGATCATGAAAAAAATGCAATTAAAATAAATATGAAACATGTCCATAAGCGTGTTTTTTTTCCTTCATGATTTAAGGGAGCGGTTTGAGAATAGACAAGCAAATGGGGGGGCCATTTCACTGCAACACCAAAATCCCCAAAACCCCGCTACAGGACTGGAACAGCGCTTCTGAACAGGACGCCCACGGCAGCTCCCGTGCAGGCCCACATGCGGTCTATGGTGCGCTCCTCCGAAAAGCACAGGCCCTTACACGGCAGTAAATGAGGGAGCTCGGCGGAAACCAGCACGCTGTTTCTGATTATGGCAAACCTCTACCAATGGGAGGAAGTGGCAGAGCAGCACAACTGGAGACGGTCAGAAACCTGCGGCTTACAACGCGGGGCCCACTGCTCTGAACAACACAATATCCCACCAGTGCAGCACCTTTTCCTCGGCCTAAATCTGGTGCGCCTGGACTTTTTCCCCTCATATCAGAGCTTCTCATAAACGTTCTAGACCCGTGTCAGGGATTTATAAGTCCCATGCGGTTTATCCAGGCATAAACTTTTTTCTTTTTTTTGCCAAATTGCTAAATCCCTTTTTAGTTTCATTAGAGACAGAATGTCACAATATCCACTTAAAACAGAAGACTTGCGCAGAAATCACAAAGAAAAAATGATGATGGCATATCGCATCACACACGCCCATGGCCTTTTCATCCACCCTGAACAACACCTTTTAGAGTGCACTGAGGGGTGAGTGGCCCTTCACAATCTTAAGTAAAAACCTGTCATTTTGACACAGCCGGATTTAATGCACCGTTTTAAACGTTTCAGGGTTTATATGCAATTATATTAATGCTTTTCGGAGAAATCAAGTACTGGGAACGAACGAAGCACAGTTTAGACAGCACACAGCCATTAAAGCACAGCAGTCAAACTGACTGACTCAAGTGTAATCAAGGTAATGCGCGTACAAAAGTCACCAACTGGCTGTTACAGAGGCACCAAAACTAGACTATCAATCACCCTCATCCTCTACTGCAATTACAATGATCGATTAAGGAGTCTAGCTGATTAGTTGGGTAATATTAAAGATTTAAGTACAACAATAAACATGCATACAGCGTGGCAGTGAAATATCTGAAAGGGCGACGCTCTTTTGAAAAGCACTGTAACCTGGCATCCACAGCGCGTCTCAGGGCTGCGGCGGCACCACGGAACCGCAGAGGGTGCGATCGTCTAATTCACCCGACCGCGCACTGTCATCACCACAATTTCGGACATTTTTTTATCCATCACTCACACCCACGAACTCTCCCCGTTTCACAACAGAACGGGGACACGACAGTAACAGACTCAACGGGAAGATGTGATGTTTTACCAGAGCCGATTACTACAAAAATGAGAAAGAAATGAAATAAAAGGTATCAGGGAAATAGCCTACAGTTAAAGATGAATAATCTCGAATCGTGTATGCAGTTATTTAACATGCCCTACACTAAAATGAAGACAGCGTTTAACAGCCCCTCTGGTTAAAACATTTCCATTACAATCACGGCCAAAGGACAGGATTTAGGACAAAAATATTTCCAACTCTCCTTTCGGTGAAAAACTACATCTAGCAGTTTCCTATACGGAATTGGCCCAATAGTGGCCATACGGGGATCACACACGACGAGGAAACAAACAATAAAAAAAACTTTTTCCAGAAAGTTACATTCATATGAAGTCCGCAGAGTTTTAACAAGTCTTTTCACAACGTCGGCAGAAACCAGTATTTTATTAAGGCCAATGGCCTAGTTTGTGTGTAGCTAGTATCGGTAATCTCGCAACCAAGAGTTAATCAAAGCATGCTGGAAAGATCGAATAGTTAAAATCTCCTCTGTCATGTTAACGGCGCTTTTTGTCATTCAATTGTTGTAGATAAACCCACAAATTGCAAATTACAAAGTTACTAAGTAGCTAACTACACTGTGAATAACTATTTCCTTTACTAACATTTGGTGATACCCGCCGTTTTGGAAAAGGGTAAATTTTAAACTGACAAACTACATCCTCGGAGGGCACATTAGAAGACTAACACATTCATAGTAGATCTCATATTTTTGCGAATGAGAAACGTCGACAGCGTAAAGAGTCACCAATATATTTAATAAATGTAGCGTCATCTTCAGTGTAGTGGGAACTGGTTATAGAAGATTTATTATGAAAATAAGCTTTAATAAAATAAACTTTAAGATACTGATTCACATAGTTGATGTTACGATCACATGAACATTAGTACTGACACAACCAATTCCATTTGAGACAACAATAAAAAAAACATGAAACAAGAAATGATGTTTTAGGAAAAAATAAATAAAGAAAGAAACTTTCAAATAAAGAACATACCAGCTGTAAAATATTGTGTCCGCACAATTATTCATAATTGGCTCTTTTTTTACCCAATAATCTGTAATAATGTAGGTACGTACCTTCGTCTGCAGTCAAGTGACCGAGAAACTCGACCAGGATAATCCCAATCGCAGCGAGAAGAGTCGAGGACAGGCGCTCCATAGCGGTAGATAATTAAGTGAGAATTAACCTATTCTGCCAAAGGAACAAAAAAAACTTCACAGTTTTTTATCGACAAAAAACGTGTCTTTTATACACTGGGTCAGCTGGGCAGTGTACCCACGGACTGTGCTTTTGCCACCATCAGTGACGGACAATGGGTGAAAACCAGAGTCTGAATGCAGACCTAGTTCGTTAAATCACACACCGCGGAACTTTGCATCCAAACCTAAAGTCAAAGTGGTGGAGTGTGGGGTCGAAATATGTCCCAAAAATGCAAACTTCAAATATCGCTGCATCAAAAGTCAATTTTATTTTGCGAATTCAAGAAGTGCACTCATTGACGGTCACGGTGAGATGGCGAAATGTCCGAGGTCCATATATGATGGAGAATCGCTTCCAATAACCATCGACTGCCTAATGTCCGTCCCTGATCTGCAGTTTTAGGTTATGTTATTTTTCTTCTGTTCCAATATTCCATATCCTCCCAGTACTCCAGAAATAGGATACGACGAGGAAACAGCGGAAAACACTCTCGACTGTCGACCGGGTATAGGCTACTCTTTGTCAACGTGATTTGAGTTCTTGCCACAATTTGTCTTTCAAAAAGGACAAGCGCAGCTCCAAACAAAACGATAAAACAGCTCAAGTGTCCTTGCAAGTTTAGACGCTATCATTAAAATGAGAAATGGCTGGGTACGTTAACTGAAATTGCAATCGAACTCAGGACTTGTTTCCGTGCTAAGGTGACTCCGCTAACAGGGTTTCACTCTCCGCGAGACCACATTCCTTTGTATTTTTCGCCTTTCTTTTAAAAATGAAGTCATTTTCTTGTGGTCAGCCGCTTGCTGTGTTGGTCCATTATTGATGCGTTTCAAAAGACGTGGACGACCAAACCCGAGAGTCTTCCGAAAACACGCCTGCCGAAACAAAATGTAAACGCTTCAAAACATAATACAGGCGAACAATGAAGTTGAGCACCTCCAACTTGCCTTCGCGTGCACCCCTGCAAGCCGCGGACAACGTTCTCAACGTGAATCTGCGCCAGGCTCCGTTCCATGTGCCCGCCCCGTACAACATGTCACACAATGTCTAGCCTCCCATTGGCTTGCTCAGTTGTCAGTGTATTAATGTGTACAACTATCAAAGAGCCTAATTTGGGGCAGGTGGACCCATGACTGAGACGTTTTGATTTATTGAAATGAACAGTAGGTATCCATTTGAAGGCCAGCATACATTAAGCGTTGTTACTCTAACCCCGCGGGTTTTGTGTTTGGACGGGTAAATTTGTCTGTTTTACCACCAGAGATTTAGGTTGACCCAAAGGGAGGAGGGTCTGCAATCTCTGATTGCTCTTGTCATTCAGTCTGCAGTCCGCAGTTCTTTCAAGAGTGACGTTTTAGCCTGATGTTGAAAAACAGAGGTGCATGTATCGAATTCATTTAAGCATCGACATACATAAAATAAGATAAAAGTGAAGCTGAAAATCTTAAACTACCTAAAGCTGAAAGACTGAACGCTGTTGGCAATAGCCTTCATCAGTGAAATGCTGTTACTCTGTTGGCTTTCTTTTTGAGAAGTACCATTTCACTGGTGAAAGCATTATTTCGAAATGTTTTATTCTTTAGTCTAATCTTTGTTTAGAAACATTGTGGGGGAGCTTTTATAAGTATTTACGGTAAATCCACAGTGCTATTTGATCAATTTAATGTTTCAGAAGGTGAACATAACACAAAACTAAATAGAGAAACATGTCACCTTCCTCTGCATGTGTTTCCACACATTTCGGTCGCATATTAAACAAGGCGTTCTAAAACAATGTACACGTGGGCCTGAAAAGTACCGCTATAGTTCCCTCAACGCTACTGCAACATCGCAGCAACAAACGTTATATGTCGTCTGGTCTTCTGTATTCCCGCATGCTGTTATAAAGCAGGTGGCCACTTTCAGCCTGGGCATGGAGTCAAGTCAGATACAATGGACAGTATGCCTTAGTCGCTACTGGGGGCATTGGTGAGAGCAATTACTTAGAGATAATTTGAAAAGGGACGAACCATTGCCTTTGGACAGTGTGTCATGCCCTGCGTTGAATAGATGGCTTCCCTTCCTTGGGTTAATCGATACCTGTCAACAGTCCTCGCAGAAGAGCAATAGACAACACGCGTCGAAACCCCCTGGACCGGACAGAGTCGGAGAGGCGTTCTGAGCGATTTCGACACCTCCCTTAAAATACATCGCCCTTTTATATGTCTCTAAAGTGGCTTTTTGTAGGAGCCATGCTTTCTCACACAAATCTCTCTTGTCTCCTTCACCATGTCCTTTTCATATGCGCCACCGGGACGCGATTATCGACGTTTCTCCTTACAGCAAACTTTCACTTCCCGGCTGCTTTTTTCGGTGTCTGTCTTCGACTATGTGTATTACTCACGAGCCTATTCAAAAGCCCTGTTTCTGTGGCCACACAATTTACCATCCTAGCACTTCTTAGAAGCAAGACTTAATTAAGCTAGCGCATGAGGAAAACCGGGCAGGGAAAGAAAACGGAATTTCTTCTGATCCAAGCAGTGCTTTTTCACACGGCCAAAAAATACCATTGTAGCGTAGATAATTCGAGAAGGGCTTAGTTCAAGGGCGTGAAAGGGGTTGTGGAGGCGTGCAAATCTCCTTGACACTTCTTAAATATGATCAGCCCTATTGCGTACGTATGAAATCACATAGCCCTCATAAGGTGAACAGGGTGCAGGTTCAGCCTCTTGTGAGCCATACCTGAATGAGGCCGCGTCGATATTGTTTATGACGTCATTTCTGAGAGGTGGCTTAATAAGGGAGGGATGACATGAACATATGTATTCTTACCTTAAAAACCCAACAGACCCAACACATGCAAATACATAAAGGCATTAGACCCACAGGGTGCAACAGATAACCTGCAGGGTGGCACAGAATTTGGAAGTGTGCGCCATACCTCCTGATATAACTGGCTGGTGCGGGTAAACACTGATGTCAACATGTAAGCAAACGTGGTCTAAATATGCACTTACTCGGATGAGAAGTGCACCAGAAGTCAATACCAGTCTGTAAGCATGAGATTGCTGGGTCTGACGCTGCTGGCAGGTTTAACTCCTGCAGCTCCAGTGCATTTCATCTATACGACACAGAAATTTTTTTAAAAAGGATTTGGCTGTGGGGGTAAATGAAAAATTCATTTTGAATGTTTTAAAATGGTTGCTAGAAGCACAATGCAACTGGATTGGGGCGAGCGCCATGCACAGGCATCGAAATGCCATAATCACAGAGTCTGACCCAGTTCTGATACCCGCAGGTCCACATGAGCAGTGCTCGTCTCTGCAGGGCTGTTGTGCTACCTTCTACCACTGTGGAGGAAGACAGGACAGAATGAGTAGCACAGTTTTATCCAAATGTCTAACCCAACGTCTAAGCATTGATGTGTGTTTGCAGATTATGCTTTGCAGATTATGCTTTGCCATTTTTGTTTGTCAGCTTAAACCCATGTGTAATTAGCTATGTCTGCCTCTAAACCAGGTCAGCTCTTTTCTCTGAACATAAAAGCAGACCTTGCATGTAAACTGGCCAATTTATGGTCAGAGCAGCTGGAGGATCTTGATCTGCTTTAGGCTCAAAAATCTAACTAAAAGAACATCACTGTCCCTCATGAATCTGTAGCATTCTGGCAACATTATCATTATCATTATCACGGTGGTAACCAGCTGTATAAATGGATAACATTGTAAAGAACTGTAACCTATGTAAGTCGCTTTGGATAAAAAGCGTCTGCCAAATGAATAAATGTAAATGTAAATGGTAACACGGAGGCAACGTAAATAAAAATAAGCAAACTAAAATTCACGTTAGTGGGGGAAACAAAAAGTGCCGCACCCGCGGATACAGCGTTTTAATAATGTCGCTTGTTGCGTTGTTTCAATGACATCACAGAAATGCTGAGGGACAGCTATGCCCCAGCAATGGGCTTCCTGCTCAGATTTGCTGTCAAACAGGTGGAGGTGTGAGGCGGGAAACACAAGGGAAGGCCTGGGAGAATAACCGAGAGACCTGCAGGAAGAGCCAGAGGTGTGAAGAGAGAGAGAGAGAGAGAAAAAGAGAGTGATTGGGAAAAGAGTGTGAATTCCTGGGGGAGGGGGTTCTGCCATGGTGTCAGGAAGAATGCTTCTGTTTAAACTTCCTGTGCAGCATAAATTTGTTACATTCTGGTATGAGGTGACAAAATTACCACCCCGTCCATCCGTGCATCCTTCCTCAGCGCTTCTATAGCCGACCGACTGTCATTTACTGACTCATTCTGTTGAGTCAGATTCATGTAACATGTCTTTTCTCACATCTCTCCAGGAGTGTGTCTCCATTGCTGTCTGCAGGGGTCAGCTCCTCCCATTCAGCTTCACTGAGGTTTCTCTCTTGCTGTTCATTCCCTCTGGAGTCGGTACCCTGTGAAATACTCTTCGCCAACCTGATAGGAAAGGATGCTTTACCTAATAAAAGTTGACTAAAATAACATGTTTCTTCTTTTTTTTCCCACTCTCTATTTGCAAGACAAGAGCCTGAAAACCCTGTGAAAGGAAGACCCAGGTTAGGCTTTGCTATTCATTGTGGCTGATGGCCCATCAACACTTACATGAGGAACAGCCATTGTAACAATTCTACCTCACACATCTGAGCTAGTTTCTGTGGTCACACTTAGAGAGGGAGAGACACCCCCAAAACTAAAAAAAAATCCTCATTACCATAGAAACGCAATGGCTGAGTCTGTCTCAGAAAAACTACCTCTGTTCATGCCTAGCAGGACGGGTTAGTGAAACGATCGCTCCATCGCTAGTGCTGCCTTTCAGCCTTGACCAAACCAGGGCACAGTTTGTAAACTTTGAAACCTCCTCCTTTCTCCCACAAGCTTACTTCGAGAAAACTGAGACAAGACCCCATCAGTGTTTGTTTTAATAAGTTGGTCTTAATGATGAAGATCCTGCTAAATGAAATTAAAACAGCCAGCCCTCTGCACCCATGGCCCCAGTAAACCCTGATGCAGACAGGGGAAGAAGACATTGGCTCAGAGGAATCAAACTCATGGCGACGGCCGAACAAATCAGTGAATGCCGGGGACATCCGTGCCAGCGCATTAAAATGTCAGTCCGTGTTTGTGGAACGGGAGAGCAGAATCCTTCAGCTGGCTGCCACCTCTATCCAAAGTGGCTGTCCCATTCTTGGACATCGGGGGACTGGGTGTGGGTGCTATCGCAGCCCACAGAACATTTGTTCTGTTGCATTCAGTAAATCAATGCATGATACATTTTAGACCCCTAGAAGCACTATGTAACAGGTAATTTTTGCATATACCACAGCAAGTGAAATTGGATTTGATTTATTGATTGATTGATTTATTGATTGAGGCAGTTATATTCAGTTCAAGCAACACAGAATCTGTCTCTGTCAGCACAGCGGTACAAATGACTATCACAAGAAAGTCTCCATACCTTCTACAAAATGTCATTGAAATTTACTGCAAATCAATGACAGTCAAATTTAATATTTAAGCATCTGTGTAATTTGATTTTCCTGATAGACAGACATTACATTCTTTTGTTTGCTTAACTTTATTAATTACTTAAAAAGTAATTAAAAATATAAAAATTGTAAGAAAAGAATGTCAGTATGTGTAAATTCACTGTTCTTGGATACCCTGATCCAGAAACATTACCATCTTATACAGATTAATATGTCCTGGAGTAATTCACATCAAGTGGTTAGTGTCCCAACTGAGATTCAGACCTGCAACCTGTCATATCCCCTTTCCTAATCATTATGCCATATTGATTCATTAATCATTAATACATAATTATGAATACATAAACCATCAATAAATTATTAGTACACCACTTACATGATACATGCATAATTTTTCAGTGTAATTGAAAATCTGTCAGTAATTAGGAGATTGGGCCCCGCCGTGTACCATGTTGCTGTTGCTGTTGTTTTTGTTTCTTTCCGCATGTCGTGAGTGTTTACCCCCGATTTCACGCTTTGGTACACAGCTGCAGGCCGCCCCGCGCTGTCTCCCTGAGTGATTGAATTTTAATTGGGAATTAAAAAGGAAATATCATGGTAATGTTGCCAAGGTGACCTCTGGAGATGACAGGGCGTGGGGGGGTGGGGGGATAACTTGTTTCTTGGAAAACAAGATTAGAAATTAAATTAATAAAAGATCCGCAATCAACACGTTTCAAATGGAGATTAGGCTGAAATATTCAAATGCCTGTGCGCACCGCCTTCATCGGCGAATAGTGATGTTCTGCTGATGATCTTTATGTGTTGTTTTTTTATATGCCTAACTCAAAAATGTCCAGCAAAAAAAATCTCAATTACATTTCTTAATATGAAATGCACAAACGTAACGCTACCATGTCAAACACCAGGATGTGGAAAAGAATCTGCTGCTGATGAGTGGCCCTTATTAAAATCTGAAACGCTTGCTTGCTGTGGAAAAAAAAAACAGATTCGGGACCGTTTTCAAGTTGAAGGTAAGTTCTCTGCCTGCTGTATCTGTAGCTCACCGGCGCCACTGGTTCCCACACGGGGAGGAATGACCTCAGACAGGCGGGGGGATACAGAAGCTGACTCCAGGAAAGGAGAGCGGCGAACCCCACCCTCACACAGTGCTCAAATTGGGCCGACCTGTTTCCTGCTTCAAACAATGGGCAGATGTCGTGCAGCGTCCCTATGTATCCTGCGTAAGTGCCACTGCAGCGTGTGTGTGTGTGCGTGTGTGTGTGTGTGTGTGTGTGTGGGTGAGTGGGTGTGTGACACATCGCTAAACTGTGAGCAGCCCTCTGGGGACTCGGCAGAGATGAAACACATTGCTGATGATGTCACAGATTATGATGTCATGATGAGAATTTGACACTCTGTGGGGAATCACCTCTATTATCAAGCCCCGTGTAGAAGAAAGCAACACAATATGGAGGGATAATCAGCCTATGTAAGCGTGAACACTACGGAGAATCCTAACAGTTCATTTCCCCGTGGCACAAAGACAGATGGTATGGATAAATCCTGTTCAGAGAATGGGGTAAATATGGGGATAAGGGGCCATACTGGTATGAATTTAGTTGCTGAGCTGTTTCTTGCTTACAGTTGGAGCAAGAATAAGGCTGTGAATCAAGTAATCACAGGAATCAGACTTTTCAGGATGAGGAAGGGAACGCTCAAATCGTTCGTAATTATGTAAACTGAGGAGGCACACAACTCCGACCGGGCTGGATCACTGTCTAATTGGGCGGCAGCTTTCTCTGATGCTTTTAACGCTCGCTCCTTACTAGAGTTTATCTTTGCGTAACTAATCCAGTCATATAATGGGGACTATACAGTATGTGTAAAACATCAGGCATTCCTGTGCTCTAAATACGAGATGCCTAATCCAGTTTTTGATATGAACACTGTAAGGTGACATGGTAATGGAAAAGAGCTTGATATCCTGCTGCAAGTTTTACGCCACAACCCATGGTTGCAATAGCCATTGTATTACTTGGTTTTATAAGCCTTGTGTCGAAGATTAACTTGTGTGGAGCTTTCGGTCTGGTTCTGGAGAGCAAAGCTTTATTCTCATACTCTGGAGGAGAGTCAACAGATACACAAGCGTAGTATCTGCTGGCTCTGTCCTGCGCAGAGGACAGACAGAATATATAGAGCACTTGCTTGCATTGAAACTGGTACGCCGCGCTCAGCTTCCTCTTATCAATTCCTGCACAAAAGGCATAGGAGACATTGCCTAATCAAATCTGGGTTGCATACTTGTACATCAGTTAAGCAAATGTCATCCCGTGCAGGGGAGGCAACTTGCAGTTTCAGCTTTTCACACTTCTTCTTAGGTCATGATTAGCATGCAGCACATATGCCATGGCTAATTATCTTTCCAGTGATGTTTGCAATTTACACAGTTGTCTCAGGTCACCCTCTTACAATATCCTTTAATATAATCCTACTTCCACAGCATGTTTATAGGCTCTTTGCATTTTGCTACCAAAGAGACGATATCCTGATTTACTGTGCGATGGGGTCTCTTTCATAAATGCACTATGACTTCTGCAGACCGCCTTTAGAGAACTGTGATCACTTCTGGGCACTGCACTAAGAACAATGACAGAGAAGCTCTGGGGAAAGCACAGAGGAGGGCAACAAGAGTGGTTCCAGGTATAAAACATATAAGTCAGGGAGTAACACAGAGGGCACATCTCGTTCGTCTTAACAAAGGGGGACTTATGAAGAACTTGATTGAGGTTTATACAATTTTAACAGCATTAATATGGTGGACTACAGACACTCATTCAAGCTTTGCTCTGTCAGTAGAAAAAGATCGTATCAATTGTAATTAATTTCACACTGACAAAGGAACTTTTTTTCTACTCTGAGAGTTATTAATGTCTTGAACAGTTTACTAGGATTCACAGTGGAGGCAGAGACCCACAGAGTGAACAAGAGTAGACTTGACACAGTGCTAGACACATCTGTGCCAGGGGTATTCAACCAATAGCCACAGGCTAAATGCGCCCATCCATGGAAGTACTGACGGCCATTTGATCATTGAGAACATATTTTATCTATATATGATGTTTATATACATTATTAATATGCATGAACATTGCAGCGTATAACTCCCGCATAAAGTTCCGTATGTACCGGACATGGGTGCAGTCGGTAAATGTAATCGGCAATTTTCTTCGTGAAAATTCACTGTTATTCCTGTTAGCTTGGTTTCCCAGACGACGATCCCGCTTTTTTGCTTTTTCTTTTTTGAATATGACAAATAATATGTATACATAAAGTTGTATATATGATGACTTTACACCGGCAATGCCGTGTATGACCATCTATGGAATGCTGCCTGGTGCGAACCTTCCAAACCTAGAATCGCAAATCTGCCGACAAGCAGAGGCCCCTGTGGCGTCTGTTTATGATTTAACTCTCAATATTCTTGGAAATATATTCTTCCAAACTCTCAGTTTCAAACGGCAGCATGCACTAAGCCTGCTTGGATGGAGGGGAAATGCGGCGAGATGCCACGGGGCTGCTAATCGCGAGCATGCGTTGAGTTTGCGCTTTTCTTTAACGCGCGTATCGGTCATTTCCTGCGCCTCTTCAAAAAAGATAAACAAACGCTTATCTAGCCAGTGTTAAGTCACGAAACTCACTGAGCCGGGAGGCGTCTTCATCCCTTCCCCTGCTTCAGAACGGGCTTAATAAACAACACAGAGCGTTCGTACATCAGTAGGAAGGGGAAAGTATTTTGTATAACTCTCTCATTGAGCTGACTGAACTACGGAAGAGTCAGTCTTGCGGAACCGGTTAGAGGCTTGGATGGTGACATACTGCATGTGAATATGTGGGCGCTCGTTTCATTTCAGGCGTATCCACCTGTCCATACAGCCGGTCTGCATTTGATATCTAAATGCTAAAAATTTGCAGTGCGAGTTTGACTATCACATCATAGTTCTTACTATCATTTTTCCTCTGAGCTCCCTTGGCGTTAACCATGTTGTTCAGGTAGTTTTTCCACAAGAGTTCATTTTGTAAGGTAACAGGTGCGACAGGAAGGTGGGAAATATTGGGAAGTGTTTGTTTGCTAACACCAAGATGCGTCAGGAGAGGGGAAACACCGACGAATTACAAAACTTGTTTTCATATACGCATGAGCAGCGTAAATACAATACAGACAAATAGATTGGGTGTAGAATTGAGTATTTATTATTAAAATTTAGACTTGTGTTTTGTTCTATTTTTATTAGATAGTAAACCCTTACTGTAAGGTCGTCGTGCGATTTTTCCACTTATTCGATTTAGAGTTGACCTGTGATCTTGTTGTCTTTCAAAATTTTGTGCAACGGAAAGAAGTCATGACAAGATCCTGACATCTTCCTGATAACATCTGCTCCAGTGGTAACCAGTTTTTAGGCTTTACACAAAAGCATATGTGTGAGAAGACACTTCAGCCTGGGGATAACTACAATCTAAACACCTTGGCTGGAAGTCTGAGCCAGGTCTGTTTTGTTTATGTTCAGGCTATTGCTTTGGAGCACTGCAAAGATGTTTTTTTTTCCAACTCACTGCTGAATTCAATCAATATTTATCCTTAACGTTGACACACAATTAAATGAAGTTAATTAAAAAGTTGTACACTTTTCCCCACTCACAAATATTGTTCAGCAAGGTCAGAAATTATCATAGTTAATTATTTTAAAGGTGTGTTTCTACTGAGCAAATGTCTGAAAAAATAAAGAGTCATTTATTTGTATGTCAAAGTTTTAGGGAAAATGTTGATTGAATTCAGGGGTCAGACAGCCACATGAAATTTCATTTCACTTGGTAATATATTGTTGCTGTCATGTTATTCTTGATATAAGGGATTCTTTGCTATTTGTGTACTTAAAAAGATGTTGAAACTTTTGTGAGAAGTTTCGGCTGTTGCAATAAGTTTATCAGTGAGTCCTTGTGCTTATCAGTTTATATGTAAGTGTTTTTCCCAAAGAGACGTCAATCTCCTGTAAATGCAGCGCGGCTATATAGTGAGGAAGCCCGGCCGAGTGGTTCCACACTGATCGTCTGAGGGATGAACACCATTGCTGTGTCGCTTGTGCTGCTCTGCTGCCTGGCGGGCTCGCGGGCCGCAAAAGCAGGAGCTGAAGGGGTCGCAGTGACCGATGGCATCTTTTCCAGTGCTACAGCCACGAGCCTCACCGCAGACCGCAGCCAAACTGAACTGCTGGCGGAGCTGGGAGAGCTGAGGGCTCTGGTCCTGGAGCAGAGAGCCATGCTGGAGGAGCTCAGGAGAGAGAGAGAAGGTACTGTATTAACAAAAATCACAACAGTACTACTAATGGGAATAATCCGAACAAATAGTGCTATTGTTACTAACAATAGCAATAATCAGTGGGAGTCATAATACTACTATGATCAATAGTAATCGTTATCGTCATTATCATCAGTAACACATTTTATTTGAATAGTGCCTTTCTTTCTTTTTTTATTTGTGCATTTGCTCTATTTCATGCAACTTTCTCTGTAATCAGCAATTGTGCATAAGGCTCATTTCACAGCAGCAACCTCCAGTACACCTCCTTTCTCCACACTACAACTCCCACAGTGCACCAGAAAGCAGATGCTGCAAGTGCTTAATTGAAGTGGCAAATCAGACAGTGGAAAACACATGACAAACAATTAAACAGATTAAACACATAATCCAAGTGTAGCCACAAGCCTCCGAAATACAAAAGATTGAAATAAAAAAAAGGAACAAAAAATTAAAAACAATGGGTACATGGGAAAAGACTAAAACCAAGAATGAGAGGTAATTCCTGTGGAAACAGCCCCCTGCCATTTGTACAACGTTATTTCACTCACAGGTTGTGGTAATGCATGCAGTAGTGTAATGGAGCTTGGTAGATTGTATAAAAAGCACAGAACACTTTGAGAGGACACTGTACTGCAGCCCAGTCCAGCGTGATGCTATTATGAATGGAAATGAAAGCCTGAGCAGTTTGTACATTACAATCCAAGGACAGGGGAGGTTTTCAGACTTACCTCTTGATTAGCGGATGACTGCACTGTGGAGCCCCAGAAGGCCTGACTCCCTCTCCAAACTTCTGTTAAACCCAGCTGTTGGACAGTTTTTCATTCCAAACAGGTACGAAACCACCTGTCTCAGCCAAGCATTTTCTCAACTGAATCAGTCGAGCTTCTCTGCCCAGGTCTGAGTGAGTCTGCTTTACACAGAGCTGCCCACCCCCACCCGGCCACACTTAGCCCCAGCGGAGTGTGCTGGGCTTTAGTTAGGTTTAGAGAAGCTTTCGGCAGCATGCATGAAGGAGACTCACATGACATTACGCAAGGCACAGAGTGTGAGTGAACATGTGATCTCAGGTATTACTGCCTCTGAAAGGGCTGTCACCCCAATAGGAAATTTTCAATTAGGGTTTTTTTTTTGCATTATATTTGATGGTGTTTGCTGCACCTCCCTCTTTGGCGACACCTGGCTCTCTTCCTGCTGGCGTGATCTGCGAGCTAAGTTGGATTTCTGTTCTGGTAATTTCCACTGTACTGGGTTAGAAATCCATACGTACTCATGGACCGACCCACACACCCATCCCAGAGTAGCCTGATGTGATTCTGTTGTGGGCACACTTGACAGAATCACAGCTCCCTGAATTGTCATTGTAGCTGTAAGCTGAGCAGGTCTCAGAGACTCGTAATGTCCCACCGCCGGCTGTTGGAACACTATGCCAAGGTCAGCTCATTTCTGTGTTCTGTCCTCGTCACGACAAGTTAAATCTCATTAGTCTCACAAGACGTACTAAAGTGAGTGGAATCTGCCTTTGGGTACTAACAGCAAAGTGCAAATATAGGTTTCATTCATTGTATCCATTGCATTTTACCTTCTCCTGTGTTTGCAGTGGGGTCAAAGGTTGCATTCTCAGCATCATCTGGAGGGAGGGGTTACTGGGGCCCCTTTGAGAGCGATGTCACCCTGCAGTACAGCATAGTCTACACCAACTATGGCAACGCATACAACCCAGGAACAGGTACCCCACTCTGCAGGCTCGGTGGCATGGTGTTTCCAGCCCTGAGACAGCTGTATGTTAGTCTGTCTATCTGTCAGTGTAGGGATTGCTAGCCATTATATAGCTGTCTTTGTCTGTCGGTCAGTCTGTCTGTCTGCCTGTCAGTAGAGGGATTGCTAGCCACTTAGCCACCTGTTTGCTGCCTGTTTGTCAGCCGGTTTTTCTGTGTGTCAACAGAAGGACTACTACCCAGGTGTGGCAGCTTGACCAATGAATTAATGCTTGCTGCATTACAGCAATTTGTCATTTGACAGCTTGTCTGTCAGTATGTGGATCATTCTGTCTGTCTGTCTTTCTTTCTGTGGGTCCTTGTGTCTGTACGCCCATCTTTTCTGCCTCTGATTTCACAGGTGTCTTTGTGGCGCCGGTGAGAGGGGTCTACTTTTTCACGTTCACCGTGTTTGGCCTGCAGCCATCTGTCGGCATGGGGGCGGCTCTGTTCCATAACGGCCGACGGCCGGTGTCTGTGTACAAGCAGCAGGGCTCCGATTACGGGTCCAACGCCGTCACCCTGCAGATGGCGGCTGGGGACGAGGTCCACGTGCGTCTCCTCGCTGGCACGCAGGTCTTTGACGACTCGTACTATCGCAACACGTTCTCGGGACACCTCCTCTTCACCTTTTAACAAGGAGACGTGGGTGTGATCCGGCACAGGGCCACAGAGAGGAACTCCCAGAACAAGCCGACACCACTGCTCACCTGTCATTGAACTGTCACACTTCTAAATGAGTCCAAAGTTCAGAAGCATCTAGCGGCATTTTTCAGGCCACTTCATGGAGAATCACAAACCTGGTTTAAAAAAAGTCTACAGATTTCAAAATTGTAACGCTTTGTATATCTGATCTTGGATGAAGGCCTCAGTGAAACAAATTAAAAGAAGAAGGAAAAAATTGTATAATTATCCTTTGATTTGTCTCCTTTCTTATTTTTATGTTTTTGCCTTTTCCTCATCTTCCTTCCTTCTCCCTCTGTCTCTCCTTTCTTTCCCACATTTTCTCTTGAGCCCTCTCTATCTCTCTGTCTCTCTCTCCCTCTCCCCTTTGTCCACCCAATCCATCTCGCTCTCCCTCCGTCTCAGTTCAATTCATTCTGATTTTCTAGCATGACCGGCTTGAATTAGTCAAGCTTTGGCTACACCATGATATATAACACCATAACACAGCAATATCTAAAACAATACTCCTCCCTCTCTTTCGCTCTCCCACTCTCTCTGTGAAACGTACACACACTTGTTATTCTTGCTCTATACAGGAATAATTTAAGCACAAACGCATTCAAATGATTATACATTCAATTATATAAAATATTGAAAATATAATCTGTGCCCTATGTAATTATTTGGGAGAAAAGAAGGTCATAGCCATTTCAAATTGGTAATAATTGAAAGCATTCTCCAGTTACAGACTCCTCCTCAACACACACACAAACACACACACACACACACACACAAGCACCTCCAGGCCTGTAAAAAGACTCCTCAGATCTCTGACTCACTGTGACAGACACAGCTGCACCATTTCCCATTCCTATTCGTCACACTGGGAGCAGATAACCGGCGCGCGCACACACACACACCCAAACACACACACAGCCACACAGCCAGTATACACGAGACATATAGACAGATAGACAGATATGCATGCGCACAGACAAGCACACTCACACAATCAGTCACGTTCACAATCGCTGTTTTTGTGTCCCCTCTCAAAACGCCAGCCCTCCTTTCCATTGTGAACATCAGTAGATATCTTCATTCACTAAAGGCGCAGTGTAAAAGGCCTGTGGCACAGAAAAGCCTCCATTCAGAAAGAGTGTGTGGTGTGTGTCAGAGGAGGCGGGGAGAGGTTCTTATTAGTTATGCATATGTGTTGTGTGTCATAAGAGCAGAGAGTGGTCTTCATTAGTTATGGGTGTGTGGTGTGTAAGAGGAAAGGAGAGAAAGGACTTTATGTCAGTTACGCGTTTGTTATGTGTCAGAGTATCAGAAAGAGGTCCTCAATAGTTATGCATCTGTGGCGTGTGGGGCATAAAAGAGAGAGGTCCTTGTTAGTTATGTATGTGTGGCGTGTGTTAAAGGATTTATAGTTCAAGGTTCCACCTCTGGTCCTGTGGGCTTAGAACAATAAGGCGCATAGAATAGGCAAGGCCAGGAATGTCCGAACAGTGGAACAACAGCAAAATGACCGTGTGGAGGGGAACAAAAGGTGGACACATTTGGCATGAAGCCACACGGCTGTTTTTACTTCAGCGCTGAAGTGGATGTTGGGCTGTGCATCATGAACAAAGGACGTGAGGCATTGTGACACAGGGCCGGCCCACAGTGGCAGCGCTGGCCTGGCAGTTCTGAGCACGCCCAGGAGAATGGGGAACCAGATGGCTAAGGGTACAAAGTACGGTGCCTGAGAGGAGACAAAAAGAGTGCTGCAACTGCTCTGAATGAATAACTGGCAAGATCATAGGAGTAGAGAAACCACACAAGGGCAAGGGTCGAGGACAGGAGCTACACAAGGAGGGAAACAGAGGATGAGGAAGGAAGACGACTGTCTGAGCTGGATGACAGGGGAAACCGAGGGAAAAAGAGAGAGAGAGAGAGAGATAGTCAGCGAGTGTGAGGGCTAATTGAATTACCAGGTTTTAAGTTTGGAATGTGCCCCAAATGTCACATTCACAGTGTGTGGTTGAGAGACACATGAGTAAATCTGAACTTAAATGCCACTGACAATTTTATGTGCGTGTGTGTTGGGGAGAGCACAGGCAGCGAAAGCATGTGTGCGATTGTGGGAGAGATTTATTGTCACTGCAGCCAGGATCCTTTATTTGGAACGTTGTGCGCTCCCACTCTGCTTGTGGAGACCTGTAGCGTATTGGCAGTGTGTGAGCTACACCCATCAGGACAGCAGACCACCGAACACACCGAGAATGCTACTGTAAGCACCCGGCACACGGATAGAAAGAGACAGTGTGTGTGTGTGTGTGTGTGTGCGAGTGTGTACAGTTCTAGTCCATATGTGTTCGTGTGTGTATGGGGGGGGTGGGGGGGCTATTGCTCTGATCACAACTTTACACTGCTGGTGTACTTCTCTCCCTTTCTCCAGCTCAAGCTAAACTTGTGCCAATATGGGCTACACACATTCTCAGACATACATTAACAACGCCCCCCCCCCTCCCCCCGGCCCCATGTCAGAGTAGGACAGGAAGTGTCTTTGTTGTGTGATTTCCTCAAGGGAAGAGGGTGGTTCTCCCTCGGGTGTAAGCGGGAGAGAGACGCAGTTACAGGGAGAGAAAGAGGAGAGAGCCTTAAAGCAGATATAGTCAGAAAAAAAGTAAAAAAGAAAGGCTGCATTACTAGGAAAGGGAGAGACAACATTTGTACAGAAAACAGGTAACACACAAGCATGTGATTCAACACTGCCCTCTCGTGGTCTTCACTTGTTAGAACAACCTCCATATTACCACCTGTTGGAGAAAAGATTTAGGGATGCTTTTTAACTCACAGTAAAAAATGATAAAAACTGAGGAATACACTTGAATAAGGAATATTTTTCAGCCCATTTTTTTAAATGTAATTTATTTCATTTTTGTAGCTAATTTACAACAAGCGCTAAAACATTTTAATTTCATTGTCATCAGTTAAATCTCTTTCTTGCAAGATAAATTATTTTCAAACACACTTCAGTTGTCTGCGTCAATTTCTTTTGTTGTAATTTCACTTTAATTCATTATAATAAAAACTAGTACATACTTTATGATCAGTAGTCTGATAATAAGATAGAGATGGTTGTGGAACAGATAAATAAACAGAAATAAATGAATCTGTAAATAATTGTAAATTGTTAACTGAAAGGTTTATCCCCATTCCATCCAGTGTGAGTGCACACGTGTGTGTGTATGTGTTTGTGTGTGTGGGTTTGCCTGTGTGTATCTCTGTGTTACAGGATTCAGCTGTTATGTAAGCTACTAAAATGTGTGTGGGTCTGCGTATGTTAATATAGGTCAACACGAGCCCTGTCAACAGCTCATACAGCCATCCACTGATCCAGCCCCACCTGCCCGAACTTGCTACACACCCCTGTAACATGACAGGTGTCTGAAGCCAGAGGAAGTTGGATCCGGAGAATGTGGGCCCAGGTTTGAGATTCAGTATGGCTATCACAATGAGCCTGTTAGGCTGTGACTGAAAGCGTGATAGTTTCGTACAGTCTGATATGTCTATATACAGCAATGTGTTCTGCCAAATCCTTTCACCAGCTGATACATTTTTACATAATAAAAATAATACAAAACAAGAAACAAATAGCATACCTCTGACATGTTAGAGGCCGTAATCATTAAATATAAATAAAAAAGAATGAAAGAATGAATGTTTCTCTTAAACTTTCCACTCCCTGGTCTGGTTCCAGGCTCTTAAGGAAAATCCACATCAGTAATTAACAACTCTGACCTTCGACCCTCCATCATATAGGAAATTAAAAAAAAAAACAAAAAAACAAAACAAAACATAAAATTCAATGATCTTTTACTCCTTCCATCAGCCCTTCCCTCTGACTTTCTCTAGCTTTTCATTCACCCATTCATTTTCTCTCATCCATTCATACACAACACATGGACAACCCACCCTAGTGTAAACTTTTGATTTTGAAAATCCAGCTGCATCTCCTCCCTATACAAAACGCATAGCGCGCGCGTACACACACACACACACACACACACACACACACACACATGCACACACACACACACACACACACACACACACACACACACACACATGCAGGCCTAGATTCAGTGTGTTCTTAACTTTCACCAACAATTAAATGCAAGCATTACTCTTTCCTTTCCATCACAAACACAGTTTGGCTAGTTCAGAGACCACCAAAATGCATGGGAAAAAATTGTGCTTGTATTGAAAAAGAGAAACACTCGAATTTTGATTGCTAGTCGTTGTTAAGGACAAATGTTGAATGAATCAAGACCACAGTTTAATCCTCAGAATCACAGTGAAGCAACACCTTCAAGAAAGCACAATAATTATTTCCTCAGGACGTCTCTCACGCACATATATATAAGACATGAGGTCCCGCCCACCCCTCAGCCACATCCCTCTGAAGGCGGGCAGTTTCTGAAGCTCCATATCAGGACCTATGACCTTGTAAACATTTGCCCGTGAGACACACAAAAAAAATAACAACATAAAAGGCCGTGATTAAATCTGCGGACGGAACACCACCATGCGGTGTACTTGTCTGAGTCTGGTCATGACAATACTTGTCACCTTCCCTTGGTTTAAGGAGCATGTCTGTTTTCCAGACCATTCTCTCCTACCTACGCCGAGTCCATGTCTCATTCCACCTTCAGCCTCCTCTCCCCACACAGCCACCTGCTTTTGACTAAAATGTTTTATTGGGCTTTTAAGGCATTGCATGGATGAGCCCCCAGCAGATTTCCAATCAATTGACCCAATGTCAAACACAGCCGGTTCCCAGGCTGTCGGCTGAGGGTTTTTTAGTGTCCCCAACACCCATAAAGATGAAGGATGAATACTCCTAAACCCTGGACTGCACATACTGTTTTCCTTTTTTTAAAGTCCCTTTTAAAATCTATTTACCTCCAGTTTCTCTATCTTCTCTGAAAACATTTTTGTCCATTTTTAAAAAATAACTTGTATTATTTGCTTAATTTACCTGACACTTATTTTTGGTGCCTATTCAACGGCCTCCTCTCGCTTTTCTGTTAGTAGGAGACCACTGTATATAAAGTTTACTTTTATTATTTATTACTGTTGTGAAACCACAGACTCTTCTGCTTTCTTTGGCGTGCGTCATCTGTGACTGTCAGTGCTCCCCTGCGGAACCCAGAGAGGAAGACGGTTGGTGGAAAGTTGAGAGAGTTGGGAAACTCTTTCTTTGAGCCGTCGGGGGCGTGAACTTGCTGCATCAGAGTGCCACGCAGATCATCGCTTCCTCCGCAAAATCATTTCGACTTAACGATGAATAATTCATCACGTTTACACAGAGCTCCACTGTCCTGACCTTCGGAGCCGCGGAGATCGGCGAGTTATTTTTTCCACTGCCCGCCGTACCGCCTTGTTCTTATACACCAATGCGCCTCGCACAACGTCGGCTGGAAAAAAACCAGAACCGAAGACATGCGACAGAAATGATCTAAATATTAACGGCGGATGAATAATAAACGCTCTCCTTGAAATACTGAAGTGCACGCTCCGTGTTACGTCCTGTCTCCCTATTTGCGCTTAGTTCACTCATTTTGCTATTGCAATGCGTGGAGACGGTCTGGGCACTCTCTGTCCTAAGTAACCGATCCTGGATCACAACCAAAAATTTACATTAAATAATCAAGGATAGTACTGGAGTAGGACAGACTGAGATATTGCTAAGGACAGAAAGCAGCTGGAGCTGGGCAGAGAGACTTCAATATGGCTGGCAGCAGGAAGTAAGGCCTCGCAGACCTCTGACCTTTGAACTTCTTTGAGCTGTCAAAGAAAAATTTTCAACTGTCTTCAAAAAGGAGAATGTTTCAAATAATATTGCAGTGTGAATTGATTGCTGTGTCTCCATTTCCTGTTTCAAACACAATCAAAAAGCAACCCTTAAACGGCAGGCCAAAACGCACTCAACTGACTACAAATAAAATAAATAAAATCAGCAAGAAATGGTCATTGTGAAGGAGATGCTGTTATACAGGATTCAAACTCCTGTTGTGATCTGTCTCTTCGTTAAAAATATAAATATAATTTCATTTATACATTTGTCTTTCAGTTTCAATTTTGTTGTCTATGGTTCACTAATCTTCAGTGAAAAGGCCAAGACTGACAAAAGCCAGAGAGAGAGGGATAAAGAAGGAGAGAGAGAGAGAGAGAAAGAGAGAGAGAGGGAGAAAAAGAAAATGTCCACCCAGCCAAAAATGCTCACATTACATTGATGCTCCACTGTGATGTCGTAGCATCATTGTCAAATGTAACAACAACATTACTGGAACATCACATGCGGCTGCAGCATGAGATGGTAATCAGAACACTTCGCTCTGGACTTAGTGCCGTGGGTACTGCCCATGCACCCCTCTGGCAGCTTTTTCGGGTAGCAGCTCAAGCTGTGTACATGGGCATGGCAGCGCTGTGAACCCGACACAGGGATGTGACACTATTGTCTGAAAGCTGGGTACTGCAGACTAAACAGAAACAGAGATGATATGATTCATGTTTCTGTTTGTGCAACAGCTGAGAAAAAAGAAGGAGGGACAAGAGGAAGAGAGGGATAGAAAGAGAGAGGATAGACTGACAGAAATGAGAGATTTCCCATTTTCAACCCTGCACTGGCAAAACCGAGCATCATAAAATCATACCGACAAAGCAAATTTTGCATTTGAATCTGAGAAAGACCAAGGGAGAGAAAAGGACGGAGAGAGAGAGAGAGAAGAAGAGACAGACATAAAGAAAGAGACAGTGACAGAGAGAGAAAAAGAAAGAGAAAACCATCAGAAAGGGGTTGAAAAATTTCTGATCTGATCGTTCGAGCCTGTAACGTCCTCCTTTCCTCCCTCTTGGGGGTTAAATCAGATAAATCAGAGCAGTCTTCCCTGTTTTCCTCTCCTTCATTCTCATCCTTTCTTCATTTCCAGTTCTTTGTCCAGTTTTACTCTTTCCTCAGTTTCACGTCCACATTTTGGAAAAAGCATCCAGAAATTCAGCAGATGAAGAGCTATCTCTCTTAAAAAAAACTTTTCCCATTTTTTGAAATCTGTTTGTGGGCAATTGAGAGCATTTTGAGTAACTATGTGTTTTTTCCTTTATACAACCATCATAGTTCATTTAATATAATAGATATTCAGATTATTATTGTTATCAATATATATTTTCACAGTTCAGTAACAATAAAGTTCAATTATTATCATACAATTTTTCCTTGTGACTCAGTGTTGCTTTTTTGGAGTCCATTTCTCAGCAGGCAACACAGTCACTCTTCCTTCTCTCCCTCTCTCTGTCTCTCTCTGACCTGTTGGGAACAAGTGACAAGGCAGGAGAGGAAGAGGAGGAGAATAAGAGGAGGAGGAAGAGCGCAAAGAGAGAGGGATAGTGGGGCCTCATACGTCTTTGCTTTCTTTCTCAAGATTTATGCTGGCATTGGCCATAAAGACAGCTGAAAACATGTGAATCGCGCTAAGAGGTGAACGTGGACACAAACCAACCAGTGGGGGGGGGGGGGGGGGGGGGGGGGGACAGGTAAAGGGGAAAGAAAGGGAAAGGAGGAGGTGGGATGGATTGGGAGGGGGGGGCTGTTTCCCTGTGCTTATCCCTAAGCCCCTCTTGCTCCTTCCTCTCTCTCTTTCTCCTCCTCTTTGTCTCTTTCTTTCTCTCTCTCTCCTGGATCGCCGCAGGCCGTGAGAGAGATGTTTGTGCACGGGAACGCGAAGAGAGACACACGGACGGCAGGGCGGACGGACGGGGCACGCGGTCCGTGTCTCTGACCGCCACGCTCCTTGGAGGGGAAAGAGTGCAGACAGCCGTCTCTTCCTCTCTCTGTCTCCTTCCTCTCTTTCTCTCTCTCTCTCTCTCTCTCTGTCTCTCCATCTCTCACAGTGCAGGCGTAACTGGGCAGAAGGAAGTGGGCTTTGGACAGACACCGCGAAGGCCTCACAGTCTCCCCCTGGTGGGGATCCAGATGTAGGGCCCGGACTGCTCCTCGATCACGGTCTTCACTTTGTGGTAGATCTCCTCAAAGCTGTCCCCTTCCACGATGGCTGTGGGGTCAGAGGGAGAGAGAGGGAGGTGATGCGTTTGGTCCTGGAGCCCCTGCCCTGATGATGATATCTGAATGTGCTGTGTGTATCTTATCTGGACTGGTGGGTCCTTGTAGGAGTGTTGGACAACTAGAAATTACACATATACTTATGCGTACATCCAGATCTATATCACTACCCATAAAATGCATCACGAACCCAGTGCACTTTATTAATTAATTTGTATTTATTTATTAATTTCAGTGTAATTTAATTATATCTTTAATGATTTTTAAATCAGTTTTAATAATTTTTATGCTTTTTTCTATAACCGCACTGCTTTGGAAACACTTGAAATATCATGCCAACAAAACCTGTTCAGTTGAACTGAATTTAAATGAATTTAACTGACAGTTGTTCAATCCTTTAAGTTCGCCTTGAAAAAATAAGCTGAAAAGTAGAAGACACTGGACTGCCCACCCCATCATCCAGCTATAAAAGACAAACAGTATTGTCGTGGCTGGAATGCAGAGGTTCCACCAGGTCTTACCTGAGAAGCACTCGATGAAATCCTGCTCCAGTTTGACTGCCCGGTCCATTGCCTTCCGGGCCTGCTCCTCTGTGAGGCGTGTGTTGATCTCTCTGTCACCAACACAACCAGGGACACGGAGGTCATCTTAATGGCAAAGACAGGCTGACAGCCAGGCAGTGTGCAGTGTGCTGAAAAAGCAGGGTCCTTTTCTCCCACTGTGCTGCCTCCCTGCCCCCCCACACCCCCATCCTGCAAGGTGTGACAGCAGTGTGGTGTGTAGTGAGATGTGTGAGAGTGCAGAGCGCAGTGTGTAGTGAGATGTGTGAGAGAGCAGAGCGCAGTGTGTAGTGAGATGTGTGAGAGATCAGAGCGCAGTGTGTAGTGAGATGTGAGAGAGTGCAGAGCGCAGTGTGTAGTGAGATGTGTGAGAGATCAGAGCGCAGTGTGTAGTGAGATGTGTGAGAGTGCAGAGCACAGTGTGTAGTGAGATGTGTGAGAGTGCAGAGCGCAGTGTGTAGTGAGATGTGAGAGAGTGCAGAGCACAGTGTGTAGTGAGATGTGTGAGAGATCAGAGCGCAGTGTGTAGTGAGATGTGTGAGAGATCAGAGCGCAGTGTGTAGTGAGATGTGTGAGAGCGCAGAGCGCAGTGTGTAGTGAGATGTGTGAGAGATCAGAGCGCAGTGTGTAGTGAGATGTGTGAGAGAGCAGAGCGCAGTGTGTAGTGAGATGTGTGAGAGAGCAGAGCGCAGTGTGTAGTGAGATGTGTGAGAGATCAGAGCGCAGTGTGTAGTGAGATGTGTGAGAGCGCAGAGCGCAGTGTGTAGTGAGATGTGTGAGAGATCAGAGCGCAGTGTGTAGTGAGATGTGTGAGAGAGCAGAGCGCAGTGTGTAGTGAGATGTGTGAGAGAGCAGAGCGCAGTGTGTAGTGAGATGTGTGAGAGAGCAGAGCACAGTGTGTAGTGAGATGTGTGAGAGTGCAGAGCGCAGTGTGTAGTGAGATGTGTGAGAGATCAGAGCGCAGTGTGTAGTGAGATGTGTGAGAGTGCAGAGCGTGGTGTGTAGTGAGATGTGTGAGAGTTTGGAGTGGGCGACTCACAGCACATTCTCCAGTGATTTGGGCCGGATGAAGATGGCAATTGGGTGGAGCTGAGCAGCTTGTAGTCTGCGTACAGCGTTGGCTGAAACGTCCAGGATACAGTGCTTCCCCTGCTGCACAGAGGGAGACAGACCGAGGTCACAGACCGAGGTCACAGACCAAGGTCACTGCATGGCAGACGAGGGGGAGACAGAGCTGCACTCACATGTATGAGGTAACAGTACTTTTAATAGAATCATTCCTAATTTTAAAGAATCGGATGGCATAGATAAGTTTATCATCATTCTACGAGAGGAACGGATAGCAACACTGGCTGCTCAATTTGTGTCCACATGCCATTGCCGGAGGGAGAGCAGCTGACACCTCCATACTGTCAAGGTCACTGTTCATAGTATTATTGTTGTATTTTTTTTTCATTTTTGCACATTTGCCTATTAGATTTTTTTCTCTCTGTCTCACTCGTTATTGACCTGCTTATATATGCAATACGCCTGTTTATAAGAATTATCGCTTTGTTGCTATCGTTGAAACAGTCATGTCAATAAAGCATTTGAATTTGAGTTTGAGAGAGAGAGTAAATGAGAAAGAGAGAAAGAGAGAGCTCTGTTAGTGTGCTGTCGTGCAGTTTTGAGTGAACAGGCAAAGACCTTGAAACACTGATGTAAATGTGACAGAGAGCTGGAAGTGTGGTGTAATTGTTACAGGACTGAGGTTTTAACCAGAAGGGGGCAGGGTGGACTCTAAGGAGGAGCCATTATGCCTTTGAGTAAGGGGCAGAACCCAATAAGCTTCTGCAAGTTACCAGCGGGATAAATGAATAGGATGCAAATTAGAAGCTATATAATTTGCCTAAGAGGCTTCTATATCAACTGCTCAGCAAAACACATAATGCATAAAATTAAGAGCAATCGCTCAGAAATCTATTACTCTCCTATTCAGATACCAAATTTCTGAGTCTCTCACCTGCTCTGCCACCTGCCGGACGCTCTGGACGCTGGTGCCATACAGGTGGCTGTTGTACTGCCCCGCCTCGATAAAGCGATGGCTCTGAATGTCCTTCTCCATCTGTTCCCGTGACGACACAAAGTGGTAGTCTCTCCCGTCCACTTCGTACTCCCGTTTGGGCCGCGTGGTGTCTGGGGCGGGGGGCAGGTGGCGACCAATCAGTGCATCACAGACACATATCGTAGATCAGTGCACATGAGTATCTGAGAATTTTGTTACTCTGATCTCTTTGTTACTCTGAGTATCATTCGTGTATCAGGGCACCACTGTAGTGTCAGAGAGTCAATTGAGAATGTAATGAATGTGATCACATTTAAAGAAGGCAGGGGGTGTCTTCTTTCAATCTCTTGTAACAGCAAATTGCTCCTATAATTAATGTACAATCACTATATCAGTGTGTAATAGCCGTATCGCTGTGTTATCGCTCTATCTGTGTGTAATCACTGAATCAGTGTGCGATCAGTACGTCAGGATGAATGACTCTTACGGGGAACGCAGGACCCAAACTTGTCGGGGAATTCGGAGAGCAGGTCATCGTTCACCCTGTCCTTTGTGGGACCCAAGATGATGATTGGCCTTGCGTAGTGAACTGGAGAGAGGCACAGAGCACAGGACAGGAGAAGGGAAGAAAGTAAGAGCAGGTTGTCATCTGACATGTTCTTGATTGAGTGAAAAACTCTCTGTTGAGATTTTAAAAAGGCTTTCTTAAATTCAAAATAATTATTCTGAATAATTGTTCTAAATATTCAAAGAAAATGGGTTCACCTTCCACTTGGGTTACAGTCTCGTAACTTTGTATAGAGTCTTCTCTCCCTAAGAGCAAGAGACAACTTCAGTGAAAATTTTGTCACTGGGCAGCATTTCAGCACTTGAATGAACATTTCCACACGTGCACACAGGGATCGTCTCACAGCGGTCTTTACCTTGAGAGCCTAAACTGTCTCTACTGCGGTCCTGTACAGAGACACAAATCCACAGAGCATCATTAGGCAGCACAAGTTTACAGAAAGCACATTTGTTGAAAGTGCAAATGCAGAGAAAAACAGTGCTTTAAATTCAGTTAGAGAGCAGGCAGGGGAGGGCAATAAAGGCAGAGCTAATTTAATTATTCAGAATTGCGAAGCATTTCCGATGCACCAACGCACATCTCCCCCACGCTGGCTCTAAATCGCATACCCCACTCACTGTCACAGAACATGCATATCAATGAGGAACGGCCAGCAAAGGTGGCTTCTGTCTTGGTCTGTGTTTTCATAGTGTTATTAAATTTTCCGTGCCTTAATGTTTATTAAGAATTGATTGATTAAAATGTATTAAATGCAGACCGTGCAAATGTACAGATTACAGTATAGATCTGTCTACCCCAGCTAATGTCACAGATTTATTGAATAAAATGGCAGAAGCCAGCTGTAGTGGCCACTTTCTATTCCTCTGTGGGCTGATCATCAGCTCTTACCCTCTCTTTGGCTTTCAAGCGAGACCACTCTTTCCGTTCCACTCTGGGGGAGGAGAGAGATAGAGAGAAGGAAAGAGAGAAGGAGAGAGAGGGAAAAATGGAAAGTTGAAAGGCCTAAGAGCTGACGTTACCAGGTGAGCGCTCTTATCATTAGTTTTCAATAGAGCAATGATAAAATGATGGTGTTATGGGGAGAACCAGTGTAGATGGAGAGAAAGAGCTTAAGTAATGTCAGTGAACAGAGAGGAGGCACTGATGGTACCCTGCAGAGTGACAGACAGAAGCAGTGACATGCACACACATATACACGCACACACACATACACACACATACACATACACACACACACACACACCGACACACACACCGACACACACACACACACACACACACACACACACACACACACACCCACACACACACACCGACACACACACACACACACACACACACACACCGACACCCACACACACACACACCGACACCCACACACACACACACACACACACACACACACACACACACACACACACCGACACCCACACACATACACACACACACACACACCCACACACACACACACACACACCCACACACACACACACACACACACACCCACACACACATACACACACACCGACACCCACACACATACACACACACACACACACACATATACACACCGACACCCACACACACACACACACACATGCACACACACACACATGCACACAGACACCGACACACACACACACCCACACACACACACACCGACACCCACACACACACACACACACACACACACACACACACACACACACACACACCCACACAGACACCCACACACATGCACAGACAGACAGACAGACAGGTGGTCAGACAGAGAGACAGACAGACACGGAGATATACAGATAGATTGAAAGTATCAGGAATAAACGGACAGACAGACAGACGGACACACAGGCAGACAGACAGGGATCAGACAGGTGGGCTGGACGGCGGCTGACCTCCTCTTGCTCGGTATGAACCCGATCTCGTCAGTCTCGCCCTCAGGGCTGACCCGACGGGCCTGCCACCACTCCTCATCCCCGCAGTCCAGGACGTGCAGAACCTCCCCAAAGCGGAAGCCCATGGCCTGGCTGAGGAAGCCGCAGTCCGCTGTCTTATCGTAATCAAACAGGGCCCTGCGGAGGGCAGAGAGCCAGGACGGACCAATCACAGGCCTGCACAGCCACAGACAACAGGAAGTGCTGTGTAGGTGTGGAAAGCCGTGCTGCTCTGTGGTTCTGTGGCTGTGTTGTGCAGTTGTGCAGCCATGAAGTGTGTAGCTGTATGGTTGTGTAGCTGTATTGCGTAGTTGTTTTGTAGCTGTGTTGCATAGTTGCTGTGTAGTATAGTTGTGTACCTGATGTAGAAGCCTCTCTTGGCGGTGCCCCTCAGGGTTCCAGACCCCATGCTGCTGTTCATCAGTTGCTCCCGCAGGTCGTGGATCTTCGCCTCAAACCGACTGTACTCTGATGAACCACATATAAATTAAACACATTATGCACATACACACATTATACACATTGTATACACAAACACACAAACACACAGAGACAGACACCCAGACACAAGCACATACCAAAAACAGATACACATACATATCACTGGTTCATAGTATATAATACAAGTCTCACTCTGTGGTCTGTGCTGTGTAATTCTGTCAGTACTCCGCCCCCCTAGCTGTTTTGGTGTTCTGCCTGTCTGTCAATATGGTCCATGTGCTTTTGTTTACTGTTTTCCCTGTGTTCCAGCCCTGCCCCGCTCTCTGCCCTGTCCCCGCCCACCTGATTGCCTTATCGCCTCCACCTGCCTGCCTGCCCACCTGCATCCCATCTCCTCGTCACCCCAGCCCTATATCTACCCTGCTCGTCTCTGTCTTGTTGCCAGTTTGTTGCAGTGTTTTTTTTTTTTTTTGGCCTGCCTCGTTCCTGGCTGTTATTCTGTTTTGAGTTTCCTGTGCTGACCTGGCCTGCTCCTCGACTTTGTCTCTGCCTGCCGTTTTGCCCTGATTGCCTGATCTGCCTGTCTGCCCGGTTTGACTCTGCTTGTTCCTGTTTTTTGATCACTGCTTTGCCTTCGGACTGCCTGCCTGGTTTTGACCCTGCCTGTTCTACCATTATGCTCTTGTCCTACGATTCCAATAAAACCGCCTGGAACCTGAGCACTCGTGGTCTGCGTTTGAGTCCGTGCCTGAGCCCTGACAAATACAGGACTCACTCTGTGGTCTGTACTGAGTAATACAGGCCTCACCCTCTGGTCTGTACTGCGTAATACAGGACTCACCTTCTGGTCTGTACTGAGTAATACAGGCCTCACCCTCTGGTCTGTACTGCGTAATACAGGACTCACTCTGTGGTCTGTACTGAGTAATACAGGCCTCACCCTCTGGTCTGTACTGCGTAATACTGGACTCACCTTCTGGTCTGTACTGAGTAATACAGGCCTCACTCTGTGGTCTGTGCTGTGTAACACTGGACTCACCCTCTGGTCTGTACTGGGCGATGATGGTGACTGTCTGCCCGGCATTCTTCAGGGCAGCTGCTGCCTGCTCATGTGTGGCACTCCGGAGGTCCACCCCATTCACCTGAGAAAGACAGGGCAACATTAAAGAGTGACCTGAGAGAGAGGGGTCGACATTACAGTCACAGCAGACAGTGAGTGAACACAACTGCCTAAGACAAGGGACAGACCAAATATATCAGAATGACAGCTGTACACACACAGACAAAACGCCATCACACATGGCATGGTGCAGCCTACCCCTCCGGCCCAGCACTAAAATACAGAGAGAGGGGGGGGGGATAAGTTATAGAGAGGGAAATGAGTAATGGAGAGGGAAATGAGGTAGAGAGACAACGGCCTAAGTAGAATTGTAACGTTAAATCAGTCTTCACTATTACAGAGCATACGGCTAGAATCAGCATTCACAT
This sequence comes from Megalops cyprinoides, assembly GCF_013368585.1. Taxonomy (NCBI): domain Eukaryota; kingdom Metazoa; phylum Chordata; class Actinopteri; order Elopiformes; family Megalopidae; genus Megalops; species Megalops cyprinoides. Next base: position 21,277,078 of record NC_050585.1, on the reverse strand, counting down.
ATTTAGCCTACTAATTCTTACTCTAGATCTCCACAATAGCGACAGAGTGATAAAAAAGAAAATATAAGGTGAGAGATGGGGTGAGAAAGAGAGATACAGAGACAGAAAAAGTAAGAGAGAGAAGGCGATTATACTATTTTTCTTGTTGCATTTATATGCGCATTTTCTCTTTTTTATCTCTGTATTTCTTAAATTTATTTTATTTGACTTATTGTTGGAAGGACATTGATATCTGAATATAAATGACCGTCTTCCTCATTGTTGTTATTGTATCATATGTTTGCCATTTGTAGCCCGCCTTTGGAAATACTGTACACTGTGAAGTCCTGCCAATAAGACACTTTGGATTTGAATCAGAGAGAGAGAGAAGCAGGGATGGAGAGGGCTGGCCATGGGCCAGGGCTTTTGATGTCATATGCAGGGTTCGTTTGTGCAAATCATCAATGGTTCCTCATCGTGTTTTTGAAAGGCTGCGGGACCAAACCGTGACAGAAGAGAAACAGGGAAAAAATGGCAGAAAGCAAATCAAATGGTACTGAGGCTGAGAGAGAGGGGGGAGAGAAAGGGAGAGAGACTGAAAGAAGGCATGGGGGGGACCGGGATCAGAGAATCAGGGGACGGGTAGAACCAGCACAGGATGAAGAGCCAAAATGTGATGGATGGAATGAGACTCTGGCAGGTGCAGCAGGAGGGTTACTCTGTATACTCTGAGTCTGGGTTGCCTGATCAGAAACCCGCTGAGAGAGCAATGGGAGGAGTCAATGAGCTGAGAAGTGGGAGGTGAGCCGGTAACACTGAGAGGGTGCAGTAGTGAGACAGCAACAGAAACAGAGGGATACAGTAACGACAGTGACAGAGAGTGAGACCGTAACAATGAAACAGTCACAGCAGGAGAGTGAGAGAGTGGGAGAGTGAGAAAGTAACACTGTCAGAGTGAGAGAGTGAAAGTCACACTGGGAGAGTGGGACAGTAGCGGTGGCAGAGTGAGACGGTGAGGCTCACGCTCAGTATCTGGTCCCCCTTGCGCAGTTCCCCGCTCAGGTCAGCCGGACCCCCTGCCAGGATGAAGGAGATGAAGATGCCCTCTCCATCCTCTCCCCCGACGATATTGAAGCCCAAACCCGTGGAGCCGCGGTGGATCAGAACCCTCCTGGGCTCTCTAAAATAGAGGGCAAAGCATGTCATTAACTCAACGAACACAAGCAATACGTGTAGCATCAAGGCATTAACAATGACAGAACAGGATGTAGAAGGAGAGGGAGGGAGAGAGAAGGAGAGGGCAAAGCAGAGAAGGGAAGGGGGTGGTGAGACATAGGGCATAGAAATGGCTAGAAAGGTAGGAAAGTTAGGCCAGTCTGGGCATGGTTAGGATGGCAGGGGTTAGGGTGTCTCCCTGCGTCTCACCTGGGAATATCATCCTCTCCCAGCATGCCCTTCATGATTGGCGAGTATCTGCTAGGGGAGGTGGGAGTGAGGGCTTGTGGGTACTCTGAGCCCAGGTAGTTGGGGTGGCCCACCTCATTATCCAGGTGTGAGTACGCTGCAGAGAGACAAAACACCATGAGGAGACATAACACACACATGCGCGTGCACACACACACACACACACACACACACACACACGCACGCGCACGCACACGCACACACACACACACACACACACACATGCACACGCACACACACACGCACAAACACACACGCACAAACACACACACACGCACACACACACACGCACAAACACACACACATGCACACATGCACACACACACACAGTTGTTGAGACTCACAGCTGGTTATATCAGGCGGGTTGTAGGAGTTGCTCAGGTACAGGGTGGTGGGCTTGGCCACTCTCAGGTACACCACCTCGGCCGTGTTCTTCAGCGCCCCCACCGCGTCCTCATGCATGACGTCCTCCAGGCACACGTTGTTCACCTGGGGGGCCGAGAGGCGTATTTAAAACACCACCTCAAAATCTGCAAGACTAATCTGAGAGGTACTTTCGCAAACGGCTTGGGTGGCATCGCTTTGCTATTATAGATGGGTTTAAACAATTCAGCCATGAAAAAATGCTTTCAAGTGGAAGTCAACAAGAACAAAAGCTGGGAGAGATGGGACATAACAGATGTGTGACCTCACAGGCATTCTGAGAGAGTGTCTCCCACACACAGCTCTTCTGTCTGATACAGGACTGTATGCAGGTTTCACAGAGCCCCCGAGCTGCTTTCCGAAATTTAAATGTTACCCATTGTAAGGGAGCAGGTGAGTAACTGCAACAACAATTATAATTAATAGGCATGATACATTCACATAACTTTACCCTGGCTATGGCAACCTGTTTGTGATTTGCGCACAAAAGAAAAAGACAACATTTTTTAATTTTGCTCGGTTTGTACAGCTGAGAAACCAGAAAATGGATTTAATTAAAACATGTTAGAAAAGTTCTCCCTGGGTATTAGAACAGATGTATGAAATTTCATCTGTTCAGACAGCTGAGAAAGGAAAAATAAAGTTTAATTTTGAAGCGAGGACAGGTCTTTACGCTGTGGTGAGCAAACCACATAATTAATCTACCGCAGAGTCCCTGGTGACCAGGAAATAAAAAATTCATGCAAGCAGTTAACATATCTGCAATGGAGACCACAGCCGTTTCTCCCTTAATTCTGTCATAAGTTCTATAGCAGTTCCCTCAGTTCTGTGGAGAATTTGGCTAAATCTGTGACAAATCATCTGCAGTTCTGTAAATGTGCACCAGAGGGCAGTGTTACCATTCGAAACAGACAATGAGCATATGGTAACGTTTCTACCTATCTGGATGTTTATCATTTTTTATGTCCCTTGGAAACACATTTTTTGCTATGCCAATGGAAATTATTTTAGTCTTAGCATATTAAAGTAATGCTAATTATGTTTGCTCTCAGCATTCTGCATCGAGGCTGCTGAAATCTATTATACAGAAGTGTGCCTCTGTCTGTGTGTGTGTGTGTGTGACTGTTTGTTTGTTCATGTGCTTGTGTGTGTGTGTGAATGTGTGGAGGTATGTGTATGTGTATGTGTGTGTATGAGTGGAGGTATATGCATGTATTTTCTGCACGTGTGTGTGCATGTGTGAGACTCACAGCCAGAATTTTGTCCCCAATCTGTAGCCGTCCGTCCCTGTGTGCAGCCCCCCCCTCTATGATCTTGGTGACGTAGATGCTGTTGTCTCCAGGAATATGCTGGTTACCCACACCCCCAGCTATACTGAAACCCAGACCTGAGAGAGAGAGAGCAAGAGAGAAAGAAAAGGAGAGAATGAGAGAAGGGGAAGGGGGGGGAGGTAATCTCTGAATTATTCTACTCTACACTCCGACTGGCAAACACGCAGTCTCTCACTCCCCCTCCCAAGGCTTCAAAGAAACTCAATCTTAAACACACACCCACACACACATAAATACATACACACATGTATGAACACACACACACAAACACACATACATACAAGCACACATGTACGCACGCACACATGTACGCTCACACACACATAAAAAATACACACACACACACCTTTGGGGCCCTTAATAAGTTTGATCTCGGTGACTCTCTCGGCTACTGGCTTCCTGCGCAGTACGTAGAGTCGCACGATGGCGCCTGCCTCCTTGAGTGCCTCCACCGCCAAGCTGTGGGTCACCTCTCGCACGTCCACGTCATTCACAAACAGGATGCTGTCATTCACCCTGAGAGAGAAAGGGGGATAGAGAGAGAGAGAAAGAGAGAGAGAGAGAGAGTGAGAGTGAGTGACAGGCAGGGACAGAGGGAGAGAGGGAGATAGAGAGAGAGAGAGAGAGAGAGAGACAGAGTTCTAACTTGTGAATTTGTTACGCACTTTTAAATCAGTTTTGTATTGTTTGCTGGAAATGTGATTGTGCTTTGGCCACAAAAATATTTCTTTGTCATGCCAATAAAGCCCCTTGAATCGAATTGAGCTGAATTAAATTGAATTGAGAGAGAAGAGAAAATTGAGTTTTAACCACACCTTTATTGGTCACATCTCAAAACAATCATTACAATCCAATTAGACATCAATTTGGAGACAGGAGAGAAAGAATAGATGGAGCAGCAGAGACAGACAGAAAGACAGAGACATCAGATGTAGAGAGAGAGAGAAGGAGAAGGGTGCTGATCACTAGCCTATGGAAGCCAAGTCCACAAATAATTATGCAAGACTTGCAGAGAGAGAGAGAGCAGGGAGACGTGTCCCTGAAATGGAAAAACTCACAACAGAGGAGAGAAAGTAGAACCGTTACTTTCTAATCCATCAAAAGGCTACAGAGCCAGCAGAGACACGCTGGCGAGGTCTTTTTAATTATATTAATGTGAGTAATATCTTTAACGATGCTCATTACTCAAATATATGCGCATAACTCACTTTAATCTTTAACCCTGTCCACTATTTTTATGTGCTCTTTAAATCTGTGTTACAATATCATATTTGCAAAATTACTGGTACAAAATGACTCATAATGAAATCACTTCTGAGTGGATTAGAGAACCACACCCAGCAGAATTCCTATCCTCAGAATCCAGGTGCATTGTGGGAGATGCCTGCTCGTCAGGGTCCCTCGGTTTCTGTGACATCTTAAATATGCGTTGACTCTGCCACACTAAAACCAAAAGGTAATGCATGTCACTGACAAGCAGCGGGGCACCTTCATCGTCATCAATGGTGCGTTCACACACAGGGAAATGATATCACATACAGCACATAAGGGCACAAGGAGTTTAATGGCAAGAAACTGGCCACCCATCCCATCTAGGTTCATCACTCTGTCTATGTGTCAAGCTTGGTCTTGAAACCCTGAGGGCTTCCACTGTGAACCCTGGTATTTTTCTCCATTCTTCAAAGGCTGTGTGGCAGCAATGCCTTTCAGTGTAAAGGTGAAATCTTCCAGCTTCGGTATGAAATCTTTAACTGGTTTTCTCCCTTGCCCTGCTAACAGAGCTCCAGCGGTTTTGGAACTGGGCTTGTCACCGCAATGTCGCTAGATCGATTCCCATGCTGGGCGCTGCTATCGCAGGTTTGAGGGACGCTTCCAGCCTAAATGGCTCCATTAAATATCTAGCCATGTGCACAGATGATAGACAGCTCACCCATCATACGGTCATCCAGGGATTAAATTTTTATTGGCAGTATAACACAAATACCCATCTAGCAGTGGATCTTGCCCAGATGCATTATAGTCCTTGGTCCCAGAAGGAATTATTAAATGCCACCCTTTTAGTGGGTTTTGATATGAAACTGGATGAGAGGTGGCCATTCCGGCTCTGCCCTGAGTCTGAGCTGTGATGCAGAGCTCGTCGGCCTCGCGCCAGGGTCCTCTGGAGCCCGAACGCGATGCCGTGCACTATATTTATCCCCAGCGTTTGTTTGGGAGCCTCCTGCCTCCATCCGCTTGCTTTTGAAAAGCGTCTGCGTAAGTTAATGCGCTGCACTGTGCGCGTCTCCTCAAAGAGCCCCAGCTGCTCCGACTGCAGACAGACACGCTGCCCTGGGGGGGGGGTCAAAGCGGAGGACGCAGTGTCTAAAGAGTGAATAACTGCGGAGGGCCCTCGGGTTCCTCAAACATCAACGCAATTATTCTCATAATCCATAACTCATAATAAGTGATGACCCGTTCGTGGCAGCGGGCATGGATCGCGTGTGCGTACCGGCCACCTCGTCACACTTTGTGAGGGAGTTACATGACCTGCTGACGGCAGCTGTCACAAATAATGGAGTCCCCCAGCAGAGGGGCATCAAACACCTTTCTCTGCCACATCCTGTGTGGCTTCCCTTACTGTCGTACACAGGAAATAAAGGCATACTTGTTTATAGAGAAGCATTTCTAAATGACATTGAAAGCTTTATCATGGCAGCGCATTCAGTAATTTGTTCATTGTTAGAGAATTTTTGTGTTCTTATGTGCTCCTGTGTGATACCGTGTAAATTATTTTGCCACCGCTATTTTTCTGTTACTATGGTTCTCTCTTCCCAGAGTTTGACACGATCGCCTACGAAGGGGTCAGGGAAGCGTTTCAATGTCTGGCCCACATTCGCTTAGGGACGTCCTCATTCGCTCAGATCTGCTGTGTCAGATATCTCTCTGCCGGAAAAAAATGCCTCAATGTTCTTTAAAAGCCAAAGCGCCTGGAGCCAAGAGGAGAGATACAAAAGCCTGCCGCTGGAGTCACGCCAGGGCCGGCCTCTGGACCCAAGGCAAGAGGGGGGTGTCTAAACTGCGTCCCCATGACTCCTGAACTCAAGGACCCGTGTTTCACAGACTAAAATGTAGACTTGTAATCTTTTAATAAGAATCCAGACAAGCTGTCTGCACCCTAGTCCGAACAGGTTCCAGGTTGGGACATACCTGAGTCTGCCATCCTGGGCGGCCGCGCCTCCTGGGATGATCTTGGTGATGAAGATGCTGGGGTCATCCCCAACATGGGGGTTATCTGTCCCCCCAGCAATGCTGAACCCCAGGCCAGAGTTCCCCTGTACATACACACACACACACACACACATAAGCCCACAGACACACAAGCACACACACACACACACACATAAGGCCACAGACACACAAGCACACACACACACACACACACACACACACAGAGGGAGAACCTTGTGCATTAGCAGGCATAATCTTTCCTGATTCACTGGGGTAGCATCACACTGGGAGACACAAAACAGCAGAATAACTCAATCAGCAGCAGACTGCTGTCACCCTAAATCACCTCTTTATGATAACCGCTACTCCTGGTTCCCACAGTGGGGTTCCAGGGTGATTCTAATTGCTGCAGAATTAACAGGATAATCTGTCATCTTGATGGCATGATCCATTAGAGATCACACGTTCAATGGGTAAATGATGGTAAATTAAATCACAGTCATGTATATTCACAGTTTCCCTTTATTATAATTTTTATGAGGAACAAGCAACACAGTGGCCAATGAGAAGGAAGGTGCTTCATATTCTACCATTCTGGAGAACATACACAAACCTGACTATGATGTAACGGGAGTGCGGTCAAGCCAGAAGTGCATTCACAGTAACACAAACACTCAAGCAGGGCTATATGGGTTAATAAGACTGGAATAGTGAAGGCTCACCCGCTCCAGTGTAATCTCTTCATATTCTATTTCTCCATCCGTCCCATTCACCTGAGAGAAACAGAGCGTGCACATTCATAAGTCCATCCCATGGGAATAGCCATTCAAATAGGCAACCAATGGAAAGGTGGGTTATACACTCAGGCAACCAATGGGACAACATTTTCTTAAACAGGGAACCAATGAGGATGAGTTATTCTTTAATTACAGGGAAGAGAGGACAAAATCGGTTCACAGAGGGTGGCACCACCACACTTTCTGTTCATTCCTTCCATCCAACAGAAAGAAGGAGGCATGGAGGAAGAATGTGAAGGAAGGCAAAAGGTTGCCAGTTTGATTCCTCGCTGGAGCACTGCTGCTGTACCCTTGGGCAAGGCACTTAACCCAGTAGTGCGTCAGTAAATGTCCAGCTGTATAAACTGACAAAACTGTAACCTGCTAAATGACAATAATGCAATGAAGGAAGAGAAATGGAGGGAGGAGAGACACTAAAGAGAGGAAAAGGAATGTAGAGATAGAGGGAGATGAAGAGTCGCGATTACTAATATACTTACATAGGGGGAGCCATCAAGAGTATCTGTGTTTACCACTACAGGAGGGGAGTTGGCCTGCAGATAGAGACAGAGAAAGGAGGATGAGAGAGATGAGTTTTAAGGTGAGTTTATGAGTCAAGAAACAGGTAATGTACATGCTCTTCCAGGTGCGGGGCTGAAAGGAACGAATCAGAAAGAATGAAATGCTCACACACTCTCTGGCTCCAAAAGAAGCTTATTTCAGAGGTGTGCACAGGACAACGTGTCAATCCCAGCTGGATGTTTGTCCTGACAAAACTGCATTTGGGAGCAGGCAGTGAGCGAACATTTAATTCTTTCTGCTTAATTTAGCCAATTCGTTTAACAACTGCCCATGTCAGGGAAACACGCAAGAACGCTGTTTATTCATAATCCACAGATGTAGCCACAATACCACATTCACCACCATTATATCCTGCAAACTTCAGTTCCATGCCAAAAAGAGCAAGAGGAGAAGTAGACTGAAAATAAAGGACAGACTTAATTAAGGGAGTGAGGTCTCGCAACGCCTGACCCAGCGTTTCTGGGCATCTCAGAGTGCCCTTCCTCTCCGCGTTTTGATTACTCAACAGGAACATGGTGTTCCCCCCCACACACACACACACACACACATATAGTCCCCTGAGAGATGGCCTGAGAGCACCCGCTCTGCTGGAAATCCGAAAGCTAGGGACTCAGCTCTGCCTCTAGGGGCGCTGTAGAGCTGCAGCCTGGAGGCTGAGAGCAGAAACGCACACAGGTAATCCCTTCTCCATGACAGCCAGACATGACAGAACACCCCAGGGGGTGGGGGACACACACCCTGTCTTAGAGCCTGCAGAATCTGACAGAAAGCCTTACAATCACACTCCAGCAACTCTGGAGTGAACTATTTCAGCAAAGTATTTTCACCTTTTTTTGGTCATAACATTGGAATCAAGCCTACTTCAGGGCAATAAAACCTCTCTGACACCTGTTAGCCGTATCAGCCCTTGGGCCTGTGGAATTGGAATTAAAGGTGTGATTCACATATGAGTCCATTTGTTCAGGTTGGCATACAGGAGTTTTCTGCTCCCTCAGATCCTGTTACCGAGGAAGTCATGGTGACGGAGGGTGACTCAAGTTTTGCATCAGGATGTTCACTGCAACACAGCACCTCATCCTCTTCTGTGAGCGAAAATGCCTGTATCTGGAATTAATTTAATCATATTTGGCTGAACCTCCTTGATAAGAAATCATGGCAGCTTGTGACCCGTGCTGACGTCAGTGTTTCCCTGGCTAATTGAAAGTGACGCTAAGCGTTTCGGTCAGACAGAGAGAGCTCACTAACTGTTAGGATATTAACTCATCAAACTTTGACGAGAGCTGCCAGCTAAAATGTAGAAAAATTCTGAGGAAAAACAAATCCTCAGGGAAACACATGCAAGTATTACACAGACAGCATCAGACTGGTTTTGCTATTAAGGTTAGGATTTCACCTTGGTTAGCACTTCTTCATGGCTAAGTATAAGCGTGCGATAGCGCAAAGAGACCCCTACGAGTCCCTTAGGGAGGTGAATTTTAGCCTCTGACGCTGGCGGTGAGTGGACAGCTTTTGCAGGAAACATTTCATGTATTATTCATCTGATATTTTACTGCAGCAATTCAGCCGGAGTACCTCACTCAAGGGACCACATCTGGGACTTGAACCTGCAACTTCTTCCTTAAAAGCCCTGTGCCTCGATTTCTATGCCATGCCACTGTGCTGATATGGCTAAAGGTACTGGCATTGGATGAAAAGAATCTAGCCTAACACACATCTCAGGTCCCTTGTGACACCCACTGTCAGACCTCTGATGTATTAGAGACCAGTCACTAATTTCTACTGTGCTGATGTTACAGTCCGGTATAGTCCATTTTATTGCTCTGGCATTACATTATATTGTATTGCTCTAATACTACAGTCCAATCACTATGTTCCACAATAAATGAAAATTAATTAAATTATTGACATTTCAGGCCGCTTAATATTTTGACTGACTGACTGACGGTGTAACTGTCATATTTTTGGACTGTATTTTTCAATGCAACCAAGGTAATTTTTTTCAGCAAGGTGCTGACATTGCAGTGGCAAGATGAACAAGTTGCCCTCTCTCTCTCTCTCTCTCACACACACAGCAGCAGCATGTGCTGCCAAAATATAATGGCTGCCTCCCCCCACCCACCCCTCTCGCTCCCTCTCTCCCGCTCTCTCCTGCAGTCTCTCGCTTACACTCCTTCAAAGGAACAGCATGTTTTCGTCCCATACCCTCCCTGTATTCCGCCTTTTCTCTCTCTCTCTCTCTCTTCTTTCCCATCTGGTTGCCTGGTACCCTCTATCCATCAGCTACATTCTCATCATGGCTTTGGCAAGACCGATTTCAGTTTGGCCCCAGAACTCGTCAGAGATGCACCCAGATGTTGCTGTCTGCCTGTCAGACTGCCTGTCGCCTGGCACCCGCCTGCCTGTCTGTCTGTCCGTTTCTCACTTTCTGTGTCTCAAATTCAAATTAGCTTGACTGGTGCTATGGCCAAACTACTGCTGAGACCATTTTAGAAAAAATAAAACAACAACAGTTATGACAAACAGACACGCTGATTCTCAGATCTCGCTTTCGGTAACCGTCTCTTTCCGTATTGGTTTAATGACAAATATTAAGTCCTGTTTTAAGCCTCTAGAATCAGGACCATCCTTCCCTTTTGATGGTGGTGATGTGTCAGGGAAAAGTCATTCATTCATATCGTTCTAACAGTAGAGGCCTTTTCAGGTTTCTGGTAGAAGCGAGAAGGGACATGCAAATGTTTCTAAGGGGTAATGGAAGGAAACAATTCACAACAAACACCACTTTCTCCTGTTAACATTCTACATTTCGGTAATGAGTGATACCGCCTTCCTCTCCTCTTATCGGTCTGCGTGTCCTTAATGACTGATACTATCTTGCTCTCCTCTTATTGGTCTGTGTGCTGGTAATGACCTATACAGTCTTATTCTCCTCTTATCGGTCTGCGTGTGATACAGCTTCATTGTCCTTGGTCTGTGTATAGGTATCAGCCTGCATGTCAGAAATGAGCCTCATTTTTCTGTATTTCATTCTGCTTGTCAGTAATGCCTGTTACAGTCTTATTCACCTGTTATCAGACTGCCAGTCAGATAGAGCTTTGTCCTCTGGTTACTGGTCAGTGTGTTGGTAATGACTGACACAGCTTTGATTCCTTGTTTATCAGTCTGTGTGTCAGTAATGACTGATACAGCCATACTCTGAAGGTGATACTGTGTGTGTGTGTATGTGTGTGTGTGTGTGTGTGTGTGTGTGTGTGTGTGTGGGAATCTGCTTGCAGAAGCTTGTGAGAAGCTCTACCAGCAGTGGGCTCTGCAAACGCAATGCACTTCGCCTCCCTCCTGTCACAGGTGATGAAGAACAGAAACCAAGGGGATGAGAGCGGACAGGAGTGAGGGAGAGAGGGAGAGATCGCTGCTCTGCCTAACTAAGCGCAGTGCTGATACCGTATGACATCTCAGGCACTGAGAGACACGTCTACCGCAGAGAGGCAGAGAGATGGCGAGAGAGAAAGGGAGATGGAGATAGAGAGGCAGAGAGAGCACTAGTGCTTTGCCCCACTACGCACAGTGCTGATACTGTGTGCCATCCATCTCTGATTCATCTACTGCAGAGACGGGGGGAGAGAGAGAAGGAGAGAGAGAGGAGAAAAAGAAAAAGAGCCACAGAGCAAGGACAAAAAGGGGGGAGAGGGGAAGAGACCTCTGCTTTCCCCTTTATTTTAACATCCCAAAAGTCCTTTCAGTAATAAAATTTTTACAAGTCCACCTAGACTCATAAAAGCACAAAAAGTCCATCACTGCTCTGGATGGAAACAGGTCTTCAACACCTTGCCCTGAAATAAACACTTTTTGTACTAAAGGAAAGGAAGCTGTCAACACCCACAGATCAGACCACATTATTCTGTATTCTAACATACATACAGACAGAAATTAGTGACCAAACTCATGTGTCATGCAGACGAACTGTTCAATACACCAAACTGAAATATCTTCCACCACAGACCACTGGCATGCAAAAGCAAATCCCCTAAAACCTGGATCAGTCCCACCAATGCCACCCCCGCCCCACCCACCTAATTCTGTTCCTGTACAACAGTTTAACCCAAACAGAAAAATACATCAGCCATGTGTCTGAATATCATAAACCTAGCACCCACAATGGATAAAAAGGAATAAAAACTATGAATCTACATTTGCATGAAGGAGGGAGAAGAGGAGGAGAAGAGAGAGAGAAGGAAAGACAGGAGAGAGAGGGAGAGAATGAGCTGCTCATAAAACTGTCATATACTGTTCATGTTGTCAAATGTGCTTTGGCAGTACAAAGGTAAACTTTGTCATGCTGGTAAAGCACGCTGAACTGACCCGCACTTATGTAACTTTGTAAGTCGCTCTGGACATTAGCGGCTGCCAAATGAATAAAAGTAAACGCAAGCGTCAATGAAAATAGGGTGATATGAGAGGGAGAGTAGAACAGGGAGAGGACAAGCACAAGGGATAGAGGGAGAGGGAGGGAGAGAGATGAAAGGATGAGAAGAGGAGGAGAGAGCGAGGGAAAAGGAACAAGAGAGGGGGAGAGTGAGTGAGAGAGGGATAGAAGCTTAGAAGAGGAGTGGGATGGGAGGGAGACGGCGGAGGAGAGGTACAGGGAGACTGATTTGTAAAGCTCTGCTGGTCGACAGCATTTCCTCCTTAACTGCACCGCTAACAGTGGCTCCCACGCCTCCGCCTCTGCAGCTCGGAGACGATCTTCCTTTAAATCCTCGGGAGATGCGGACACATCCAATCCACTGAAGCCCTTTCATTATATCAACTGCAAATGCCACAGCGCTCTCCTTTCAAAGCGCACCAGCTAATTAGGCCCTGCAGTGCATGTTCTGCCAGAGCTACATTCATTACGTTACGTGGCATTACAGCTGCTTAGCCCGGCTGCTCCTATCTGCAGCCGCTCACACAGCTCACCGTTTCACATGCTATCCACACATGCGGCTGGACGCTTACCGCGGCTGCTCCACGTTAAGCACCTCGCCCAAATTACAGCCGCAGTGCACCGCCCGGGAATCAAACCGGCAACCCCACTGCTCCTTAATACCTCGCTTCTGCAGTATGAGGTGTCTCTTCAGCATGTTAGACGCACAGAACACCGAGCGTACACGGCTCACAATGAGTTTCACCGTGAATCCACCACCTGGCTTGTTTTATCCCCAGAGAGAAAGCAAGTCTCCATAAAAGAGTGAACTCAGCTGAGCAGAGTGGGGAGTGATCACCGGCTGCCGCATGCGCTCCAGGGACCAGCATTCGGAGACCACAGAGTAACTCTTTCTCTTGTTCTGTATGGCTGAGTTGACATGAATCCATGAGTAAGCCCTTAGTGGGAGGTAATATATGTAGATAAATACAAGGAAAATCCATAGATCTGAGAATATAATTTAGCATATGTCACACACAGTACATTACTGTCAATGAGAGAATATTTCAATTACCACTCACAGATGTAAATGCAGCTCAGATAATTGTTTTAAAAGGTACAGTATGTAACCTATATTGCAGTTCACAACATATGCATTCATTTGCATGCAATAATGGCAATAAGTGACATCTGTGTGGGAGAATGCAGGAGACAGCCTGGGAACATTCTTCTCTCTCTGCTCTGCTTTCTTTAAGGAGAAAGAAAAGAGAAAGGCTCTGTTCATTTCCACCTCTGAGAATGGCATTTCTCTCTCTCTCTCTCTCTCTCTCTCTCTCTCTCTCTCTGCTGCCTCTCTCTCCCTGGTTCATTTCAGTGTAATTAGCATGAGTAACACGCTGCACCACTAAAGCGCTTATGTGGCAAACAGCGAGAAATCCTGATGGTCCCTGACCTTCACAAACCGAGCACACTCATACACGCTCTGACACAGCCCGATATACTCTGATACAAGCTGACACTCTCTGACAGAGGCTGACACACTCTGACACAGGCTGACACACTGACACAATCTGATACAGGCTGACACACTCTGACACAGGCTGACACAGTCTGATACAGGCTGACACACTCTGACACAGGCTGACACACTCTGACACTCTCTGACAGAGGCTGACACACTCTGACACAGGCTGACACACTGACACAATCTGACACAGGCTGACACACTCTGACACAGGCTGACACAGTCTGATACAGGCTGACACACTCTGACACAGGCTGACACACTCTGACACTCTCTGACAGAGGCTGACACAATCTGACACAGGCTGACACACTCTGACACAGGCTGACACAGGCTGACACAGTCTGATATAGGCTGACACACTGACACAATCTGACACAGGCTGACACAATCTGACACAGACTGACACACTCTGATGCAGGCTGACACAGTCAAACACAGTCAGTATGACTGTATGACACAGTCCCACACAATAGTGTCAAAGAGTCTGATTCTGTCCAGTACAAACAGTTTCTCTCCACTGTGTCAAGTCTGTACATACCAACTGTGAGCTCCATCTGTTCCATCTCACCTCCCCTACCCCTCTTTCTGTTCCTTTCTGTCTGCTTCTCTTGTTTTCCCCCTCCATCCGCCTCGCTCTCTCTCTCTCTCAGCTCAGACTAAACTGGCTTCACAGGCCATGTGAAACCATGAATGGCCTTAAATAGAGCACAACATCTGGCACAAAAGCAGAAACCGACTTCACACGAAGAAGGGAAATCTGAGACAAAATATACAAAAGACACCAAAAAACATTTTAAAAAGCCCAGTTATTATATCTCTCCATGAAATGTATTTTTCATATTCAAACTCAACTTGCTTTATTACAATTTCAGTAAATATTTTCAAAACATTTATTCAGTGGCTGGATTCAGCTCTTCGTAGTGTGGATGCAGGGCAACAAATACGCAAAACCACTCTCTCTCTCCTCTGTTTCAAACTCACCTGAATAAGATTTTGGAAGCCTTTCAACAAGGTGGCAATGTGGCATAAAAATGAAGTCTTTTGTTCTGATATTCTTAGTAGCTCCAGTGTACAATAGTGAGATTTTGTCATCTTTTTTGTGTTATCACTTTTGCATTTATTTGTTTCTTTTATCCATTCATTCATCTTTTATTTATGCTGTTTATGACATGACAGCTGCTACATAAACAGCTTTTAAAAGTCAAGTCTTTCTCTCTCTCTCCCTCTCTTTCTCCTATTCCAGTCATATCCTAGGGTGCTATCCATTTCTCCCTGACTCCGTCCCACTCTGCTGACCCCTCATTGCCATGGCTACTCCATAGCAACAGCTGCCATGGCAACCAGGATTTCCAAAGTGACTGTCTCGATCTCTTGACATACAGTGCAATGTCACTGTGGGAGAGAGAGAGAGAAAGAGAGAGAGAGAGAGATGGAGAGGGAGAGATCAGGAGCTCTCTGCCAGTTTTCCGGCGTGCATTACGTAACCGGAGGCACTGCGCACATTTTATGCGCTGTAACAGTGAGTAACAGCCAATCATAATTGCCCCTCGAAAGGAGAGAGCTACATCACCGGCTTATGAGGCCCGATGTCCCTGCTGGCGTTCACGCCGAGCCTTTCTGACGCTGGACCAGACTACATCACCTGCATGGCAGCGGTGCGCACGCAGAGTGACTGGCGTGTTACGGCTCCTCAGGTACAGGGGAGAGTCGGCCCTCAGAGCCCACAGGGCTCAGGAACAGCCCTCTGCACTCTGCCATCCTGGGTGGAGCGACTGCACGACTGCAGGGATTTACATGATTTTGTTCATATTTGACATTTGATACGCATATTCGAATTATGATTAATTTCTATGTGACAGATATCCTTGGTCCCCGCCACCCTCCGCCCCCTCTGGACCCCCCCACTCCGCCCCTCCTCCAGCGCTCTCTGCAGACCGATTCTGGCTGGAAGGGGGGCAGCGCGGCTCCAAGGGAAGAGCCAGAAACAGAGGAGAGAGGACGCAGGACATGTTTACATGTATGACAGAGGGAGGGAGAAAGAGAGGGAAACAGCAGGAGGGAGAGGCGGGGGGCAGACATGTTTGACATCTCCTTTATTTTAACATCAAAAATCCATTTAGAGATTAAAAAATAAAAATAAAATGTTGTTTATGGGTCCATTTGGTCTCGTATGAACACAGAAAACCCATCAGCATCGTGACCGGGAGCAGACCTGCAGCGTCTTATCCTAAAACAATCGGTCGTGAAAAAAAGAAACAAACAAACACGGGAAAAGTCCTTTTCACCCTTCTGTACCCCACACAGCGCAGATCAGGGTAAACGTGTTCGATATCTGTCCTCGTGCACCACAGATATGACCTCTGCCTCAACAAACTTTGTGGGAAACTGAGAGAGGCAGAGAGATGAAAGAGCCACAGCAATAATGTAAATGAGTCACATCTCTCTCTCTGTATGGAGCCATTTTGGTTCTATCATTGCCTGCATTTCACTCCATTCCATTCCAGTTGCTTAGCAGACAGTCCACGGCAATGCCCCATCTGGGAAGTGAGCTGCAACCTTTCCTTATCACTGCACTGCTCCTGAGGACTAAACCCCGGCTGCAGAGGCAAACAGCACATATCTCCCTCTATCACTGCAGCTCAGCGCACAGACCAACCAATAAGGGCAGACGACGCCATACATTTTGTAAATTTTATGTTGGGTCAGACCAGTTAGACGATTTTGAAGCAGACTTCCTCTTCCTGCCGGAGAAGGCAGCCTTATTTCGGTTGGGCCTCTTACGCTATTGATCAGATGTTCATGGTTCGCCCCTCTGCCTCTCTCTGGTGTTACCCAGAGGTGTGTGTGGCTGTCGTGCCAATAGCCAATCGGAAACCTCGCTTAAAATGTGAGAGCAGAGTGCGGAGGGCCAAATGTCAACAGCACGTCTCTTTCCACTCTTTCCACGGAGAGCTGACCTGAAACGCGAGGTCAGTGAGGCAGTCTCCGGATCTGACGGGAAAACATGAATCTGCCCTGGACTGAGTTATTAATAAAACAAGGGTTTTAGAAGTTTAAAAAAGGCCAGTATCATCTGAAACTGCTTCCCTACCCGTCCACCAACCAAAGGTCCCCTGGGGTCCGCGGAAACACACACCGTAACCACAGCAACAGCGAAAGAAGAAGAGAGAGAAGGGCTGGGGTAGACCCGGGCATTGGCATCAGTCTGGGGACGCTATGTAACCTCGGAATCAAGAACGAGATTCCCCCACTGCCCCCACCCTGCCGATCATAACTTCACTGCCCAGCCCATTGAACACACGTACCGGCTTTCATACCTTGACATTCTCGCTTCCTGCTAACACTGCTGCAAATGTTCTGGAAACATTGTGAACGTTGTGAGTAACCTTCCTTGGGTTCCGTAAATGTCCTGCAGGGCCTGGTCTCATTTCTGTACCACATTTTTGGATCATAAGCATTTTTTCCCAGTTCACCGCAGGCATCTGCATTCTGCATTCGCTCTTACAACAAAAAATGACTAAGAGTGTTTTCCTTAAAGGCTTGTAATTAAGAGAAAATAACTCCCACGATAGTGCCACTGTGTGCAAAAGTGCCAATGTGGACAAGTTCAGGGAAAACATTTGCAAACATACCGGAACAAAACAAATGTTTCACTCCACAAACAACCAATAGGAAGAGCAATTCCTTGCTCACATGTGATCAGGGTAACACAGGGGTGTTTCAGAGAACTCAGGGGTCACAGACTGCTTCTCCGGCTCAGAGGACTGAACTGCTAGAAGCAGAAGCCATTTAGCTTCACTGATGCTTCACAGTTGCTCAGTGAAAATGTTTTACGCTTCCATAACGTGTCTCTCAGGTCAGAGTGCACAACTAAAAACCGTTTACAGAGCATATGCATAGACTCCAACACCACTTTCTCACCGCACGGTGGTAGGCTGCTGGATTAGTCTCGTACTGCGTTTGTGCAGTAATTATGTTATTCACGTTTTTAAAATGCTCACACAGTGCATCCATAAACATAGTACATCTCAAACACAAATGCTTTCTGTCTCTCTCACACCAATGAACACACACACACACACACACTGCACACTCCCCCTGTCTCCCCCCACCCTCTCTCTCTCTCCCCACTCTCTCTCTCTCTCCCCACTGTCCCCCTCCCTCTCTCCCTCTCTCTCTCTCTCTCTCTCTCTCTCTCCCCACTGTCCCCCTCCCTCTCTCTCTCTCTCCCTCTCTCTCTCTGTATCTCCACCCTGCTCCCCCCTCACATGGTCCATGCTGTTCTTTTGGTGGTTCTCCCTCTCTCAGTGCTGCTGTTCCTTTCCCCAGCTCTCCCCGGTTCCCTCAGACTGCGCGTCTGCCCACGGATGAAACGGAGGGCTCTCCTCCCCGCTCCCCTCCAAGCCCCTTCCATCCCAGCAGACAGGCTCATTAATGCGGCTCGTTAGACCGTTAATTCGTCAGTGTCGGAGATGAGAGGAGAGATGAGGAGAGAGCGGGGCTAAAAATAGCCGGGACCACTGCACACCTCGTGGCGGAGAGACGCGGGGAGAGAGGTACACCGACAGCTGCGTGACAGGCCTTTTCGGCGTCTACAGACACCCCGCGGCTGCCAAAGGAACATCTCACTCCGAATGATCAAGCACAACATGACAGCTTCGTTTTCCATCACACATACGTATGCATCCTGACTAAAGCCATCGCGTCACGGTCTGCGAGTGCACTATGTGACTCCCGTTTCCATGGCAAGCTCCTGTTCTTCGGCACGTGAAGTTTTTCACCTGAAATGCCCTTTAACATGCTCACGCTGTGCACCTGGTCATGAGGAAAACAACCTGAGTCCAGACCAGGTTTTGAACACGCACCCCTTCCGGAGCAGAGCCCTGACTGGTTACCCTCCCTGCCGGAACACAGCACTGCTACAGTGAGCCTTGTTACCACACGGTGTTATGCAGCACCGCTCCTATAATCTCTCTGTACAGGGTTAACCTGTCTGAACCTGCTGTCACACTTTCCCACCATGCTCTTTGCTCCACATTTCTGATCAGCCCTAACCTTTCGAGTGATGGCCCATGCCTGCCATCCATCAATCAGAGTGTTCACCATCTATCTGACATCTATCTATCTATCTTACTGTCTTTCTGTCTATCTGTCTATCCATCTATCTGTCTATCCATCTATCTGTCCATATATCTATCTATCTATGTATCTATCTATCTGTCTTTGTCGCTCTACCTGCCTGCCTGCTTGCCGCCCGCTTGTGTCTCTCTATATATCAGAGCAATGTCACTTTGCTACCCATTACGGCTGAGTGACTACTCTTCTCAGTGCTTTAATTAAAGCCATTTCTCATTCCCTCTACAGACCGCCCTCACCAACACCCCCCCCCCCCCCCCCCCCAACCGCTCCCACAGCTGGGCGCAAAGTCCTGTCCAACCACCAGGTGCCCCCACTGAGCTGTGATTATCACTCACCTACAGCAGAGCAGAGCACACCAGTAAGCTCGGTTTCTCCGCAGGGGTACTGTCAGGCTCGCTGTGCCACCCTATGCCACCGCAGGCAGTCTATTATAGGTATATACATATTTAGCTGCTTGCAGACGCTGGTGCTGTAGCTGTGCCAAACACCACCCGCCCTAAAGCAAATACAGAGTCTGCAGACTGCAGACTGGAACCCCTCGGCTTGTAGTCATGCTCCAGAGTGATCTTCGCCTAAGAGATCCCAGAATGCACTGGGCCACGTGTGGGGTGAGGACAGTGGTTCTGGGTGCCTGTTTTGCTCCTGCTGCGGGGGGTTGTGATATAAACAGCTCTCAGTGGATAGGGCACTGTCGAACTGGGATCAGCACTGCAGTTAGTGCAGTCTGTCCAAACCAACAACCACGCAACAGCCTGCAGCACCCTGCCCATGCCCAGTCTCACTATCTCTCTCTCTCTCTCTATGCCCTTTCTCAGGCTATCACTCTCTCCCTCTTATTCCTCTGTCTAAATCTCTCACTCTCTCTGTCACTTTTGTTCAGTCTCTCCCTCACTCTCCTTCTCTGTCTAACACTGTTTTTTGAGGGGAGGGGGCTTCAGGTAAGGGGCGGGTATTGTGAGAGGAGGGGGTGATGGGATCGGGTGTGGTGTTTTTCTGGTTGCCTGGTGAAGTACCTTTTATACTGGTGTTTTTGGGAACCCAGATTTTTTTTATGGTTCAATAAAGAGAGTGAAAAGGCAAAGTTATTCTTCTCCTTCACTGTCCCTCTTTCTTTTCCCCCTCTCTCTCACACACAGACACTCTTTTCTTTTCTGTCTATGTGGTGATTTTGTTTATTCCCTACTGCAAGGCATGCATAAGAGCGCTAAGTGCTAGCTTCCAGTTATGGATGAAAACATTTTTGCCCTGGATAGTTTTAATTAAACAGGGATTTCTAAAGCAAAAACATCTCTCTCTGCTGCATCCCTCGGCACCAAGAAACACAGCAGACATGAGGTAATGAGAGAAGAGGGGATCAGCTTTCTCTGTTTCATTTTTTCCTTTTGTGAAAATACAAAGAGGGAAAATAAAATATTATATATATATGTCAATGTCCCTGTGGGATCTCTGGCGCACAACATTAACCAGAAACTTTTGAGGAGGAGGATGACATGGGAGAGAGAAAGGTGATTTGACAATTTTACAAGTATTTATAATAGTATTGTCACTTCTAGCGCTACTATGCTGTTCACATCATTTCTGTGCTCGGTCACTAGTGAATTAGCTTTTGAAAGTGTGAATTGCGAGCGAGAGAAAGATGAGAGGAACGAGAGAGTTTGGCAGACGAGTGAGCAGGAAGTGGGAGAAGGCAGAGATAGAGAATGACATGTAATATATCCAGCAGCAGCACCAAGCTGCAGAGAAAGAGCCAGATTATTTTAGTTCGATTGCATATGCATGAAGTACATGATGAGTGTGTGTGCCTGTGCGTGTGTGTGTGTGTGTGTGTGTGTGTGTGTGTGTGTGTGTGTGGGTGTGTGTGTGTGTGTGTGTGTGTGTGTGTGTATGTCGTGCAGTATAACTGCATATTAACGGTAGGAAATGAACTTCAGAAGCAGTTGGCAGAGGACTAAGAATAGCCCCTGAGTGTTCCTGACCTATGCTGGGTGTTTCAATGCTTAACAGTCAGCTCCTGGATGTGTTGAAGTATGAAATATGAAATATGAATAAAAAACCGCTTTACATTCTGCTGACCACAAGATGCTGAGCAGCTCCACTTAGGAGAACCACCTAGAAGAGAAGGATTCAGGAGGGCAGAGAGAGAGAGAGAGAGAAAGAAAAAAGGAGGAGGATGTGGGAAGGAGAGAAACAGGACTGAAAAGGAGGGAAAGGGAGAATGAAAGAGAAAGAGAGAGGGAGACAAGGAAAGAAAGTGGGGGAGGAGAAATCGACAGAGCTGTGAAGTGGCCTATTGTGTGGGTGTTCATTAAGAAAAGGATCGATTGGCTGCCACATCCTAAACCAAACATTCTTTTCTTTTCTTTCCTTTAGCTACTTAACATGCTCTCCCTCTCTCCCTCTCTCTCTCACCCCCAATCTCTCTCTTTCCCTCTCTCCTCTTCCCCCTTTCTCTGTTGTATGGAACACTTTATTCCACGAAACTCCCTGAAATCACATAATGTACCTTGGTACCTCAGAATGGAAGCTGGTAAAATGGTACCCAGGTCAGGACAGCTGAGGAACCCTAAAGTATTACATATTACATATCACATCTCTCAACACACGGCTCACATTGTGAGAAACTCGGGAACCAGTTTCAACAGCTCTTTTTTTGCCCAAAAACCTGCATCTCATGACCTGGACAAGGTGTGGGTGTGTGAGTAAGCTCTGTAGGCTTTCAGTTCTTCTTCGCTCTCTCCTTTCATCCCTCCATCAATCTCCCTCTCTCTTTCTTTTCTTCAGGGTTAATCTCTCCCACATGTTGACATTATCTCCACAGCGACGATGACCTCATCAAACAACGAGAGCCTGTCTCCACACACAGCGCAGTGGCCTCCACTCTCAGTCATACTCTTGACGAATTGCAAAAAATAAAAGAAGTTTCGAAAAAAGAAATTAATGTACTCCACCTGATTTCTGTTTGCTCTCAAGCATGCTAAAATATTTTCAGCTTCAGAGCTGCCAAAAACGCAAGCACTGCACAGGTGACTAATCACAAGAAGCTTTCGTGTGATTTTCAGGTGAGTCCGCAACAAACCGGGGCACTCCTGTGGGTGACAATCGCGAGCTTGCAGGGTGGCAACTGTGGCACCACCTGCCATTGGCTGCAGTGTGGCATGGGGGCTAAGCAGCTGTGCTCGAGGCAAGGGGGTTGCAGGCTTAAACCCAACAGCACAGCTGGTCTACAGCTGAGTGAGATGCTTGCCCTGAATCGCTTGAGTAAAACTATCCAGCTGTAAAAATCAATGATATGTACAAATGTATGAATAATAAAAATAGGAACAAAAATCAAACACGACAGCGATAATGCCCAATGAAGTGATATAGAATCAAGTGTCATTTTATTACAGTTGGTCTTATCCAGAGTGTCTTGCACATTTTACAGTTATATACGATGTCCATGTTTACAGCTGGACATTTGCAGGGGTAATTTGGGTTTCATTCCTTTCCCAAGGTTACAACCGAAGTCCTGCAGCTGGGAATAAAACTAGCACTGATAAAACTTTGAGTTACAGCCCCTACTCTTTACCACTACACCATAATGCTGCTCCTTACCTCTACACCACACTGCTGCTCCTTACCAGTACACTCCACTGCTGTTGAGATATAATTATTTTACTTTAATTTATTTAGTCTTTATTAAAAGGGGGACCTGACAAAAACAAAGTTACAAATAATTACAAAGACAACTGATAGAGTACATACAGAGCAGTGCATAAACAGCCAGTCAAGACTGAAAACAGGAGCAGGAGCACAGCAACATTCGCAAATGGTCTGGCTGTGGTTTCTTTGGCAGTAACAGGACCAACAGCAGAGGTGTGTTCAACCAAATTAACTTTGGTGAACATTGCCAAACAAATCCTAGCAATTTATACAGGAGGCACAGAAATGGAGGGAAGGGATTCCGCAACATAAAGTATAAACTCACTGCTGGCGTTGGGCCCATTGCCCAGCTGCACACACACATGTGCATCACAGTAGATCAACCAATAAGAGGCTGTATTCCAGGACTTGTATTCTGGCAAGGAATGTTCCAGAAACAATCGCTGCATGACACCCTCAAAGGCAGTGTGACTCCACCCAACTCACACACACACGCGTACACACACACACACACACACACACACACACACACAAACACACACACACACACACCCCATCATCTCCCTCTGGGCGCTCGCAGTAGACTGACTGTGCCCTGAGGGCAACATGACTCTAATGGAAGAGCCTGACAGACAAGAGAATGGACTCAAGACACGGGATCCTTACACATGTGGCAAGACTAGAGAGGGAGAGAGAGGGGGGGGGGAGAGAGCAAGGGAGAAAGAAGAAGAGAGAGGGAGGGACAGAGAGAAAGAGAACAAGCGAGAGGGAGAAAGGGAGAGAGAGAGGAAAAGAGAGAGAGGGAGAGTGACTTTTTAAAAGCCCTTTACTTCACAGCCGTCATACAGACAATAAATAAAATATGGCAAAATGGGGAGAAAACCCACACCCATGCCACTCCTCTGACCAATCCACCCCCCACCCCCTCCAAAAAACAGAGAGGGATGGAGAGAGTGAGAGGGAAGCAGAAAGAGAGAGAGAGGGGACCACAGCAAGTCATCGGCATCAGGGCTTGCTGGCACACACCCGAGCCCTTATATACGACAGCGAGAGATTAGAGCAGAACGCTAAGACAGACTCTCATACACACCCACTCATGTACACTCAAAAGAAGCATGAGTGAGACAGAGAGGCTGGTATGCACACCACAGAGACACTCTCTCTGCACACCACACTACAACGACACACCCCCCAACACACCGCAACACAACAGCATTCTAAGCACACATCCGCACACCTGAACACACTGGAGCATGGAGCTACACAAACTCATTTACACGCAGTCTGCATGAATCATTTATCCCCGCTACACATCAGTGAGCTGTGTACACGCCACCACCCCACTGTATACCCCTCACAAGCCCTACTGTCACTCTGCACGGAAGAGGGAGAGGGAGAGAGAGTGGGTGTAAGATTTCCACTTCTACATTTCATGTCGCATCAAGGTATTTCTACAATATTGCAGTTCTTCTGACACGTTTTCCCATCTTTCTGTCTCTCTCTCGAGGGAAGATGGCTGAGGGCGAATCACATGGTTCATTTACATATTACACGCCACTTTTTCCTTCCTTTGAAAATGGATGGTGCGGGCTCTACAGCAGATCAAACCCCATAAATACAAACACACACAAAGGATATTTACTCAGCTTGCTACTGAGTGCCTGCGATAAGCCCTCATGAGAACTTTACGCATTCCCCAGTACACTGCAACACAACTCAACACTCTCGTACTTAGCAAAATACTGAAATACAAATTACACACTACACAGCCCGCTGTTTACGCCACACAGACTATGGAAGTTTGAACTCAGTAAAGCACACAAGGATACTCTCACACACATACACACCCATACCTGTGTGTGCGCATAGACACGCACAGAAACACACACACAGACATTAACACACACACACACACACACACACAAAGTTATTTCAACACTCTACAGCTAAAGCACCCAGAGTGATGCAAAGACAGACTGCTCCCTGTATACGAACAGACGCCACGTCAGATAGACACACGCACAGCTGTCCCGCAAGAGTCATCGCAAATGTCACACATTTTCCCTCGTTTGAGCGTCACCACACACTTTATTCAGTATGCTCAAATGTCATCAATACGATGGAAGCGGCTCGTGACATTTTGTTCTAAAAGGGACAGCCCTGATAGATGTGCACACGTTTTAATGCATAATGACAAACCGTCAGTACACGTGTTTCAAGAACTGTAAATTTAAAAAGGAGATATTTTTATTTTATAAACTCTGGCTATACTTCATTTGATGTGTGCGTCTTCCTTAGATTATGGTGTTTAAGGGTATTTTATGCGCGAACGAAACAGGGTGCGACAATGAACATGAATGTCAAAATCTAAATATCCTATATTTGTAGAAATTGATTTGAGTGTTATTCATTGCTCCATTTTTGACAGAATGTAACAGTACCAGACCTCGACATACCATCACCAAAAATCTAATCTTGGTAAAAAGTGCACAACTTCATGAAAATAATAATTTATCCACTTCCCCCCACACACACACACCAAGGGGCAGTGACCACGCAACAAATCTAAAATAAAATCTACAGCAAATGTGGCTTTCTAATTGTAGCGAATAACATAAAAATGGTTCGAACAATAATAAACACAATTCAAAAATTCTCTTGATTTTTAGTCTCTGTCGCAACGCGCGCACGCGCGCGCACACACACACACACACTCACACACACACACACACACACACAATGTGGGGCCTACCATCATTCTATGTCGCTGTCTCTTGGCTTTGCGGACGTTGTTGATGAACCGCCGGCCCATTTTCTTGGCATACCACACGGACACGAACATCCTGACCGAGCGGTGAGCACCCACCCGCGGAGAGGACCCTAATAGACACCGCTCACCTCACAAAATGATCGGTGAACCGGCAGAGCGAATGTGAGAGGAGAGGAGAGGAGAGGGGAGGGGCGCTGAAGGGGCGTTTCCGTTTAAAAATATGACAAAAATACCATTAATGTCTATTGCACAGATATATAAATCAACGCTTAAACGACCAAAGCTCTATCAGCTGCAGCAAAAACTGAATAACCACACCGGCAGGACACATTACTGTAAGGCATGTAGTGGCCAACTCAACCTTTCCTGTTCATAAAAAACAGTAACAGAGTTTTGCCGGGTAAATTATAGTGAGCATGCAAAAAAAGTACTCGACATTAAATATAATCTTAACCTATTTTACGTATTTTTTAAAATAAATCAATTATTGTAAAAGAGACGTGGTTATATTAATGTTCAAATCCAGAGGCTCACTCATTTGTCCGGCGGTGTGGAGTCCGGTTCGGTTCGATTCAATTCGGCGCTAGAGAGGACTGTGCGAGTCAGTGCAACTATGAGAACACCTCAAATCCTCGAGTGTACACTGACCCGGTCCGCCGGATCGCGCGTTCAGTCTTTTGTTGAAGCCACAATATATCAGGGAATAAATGTAAATATTGAGTCGGCGATTTAAAAAATGTCAATACCAAAAAAATGACAATAAAAATACCACGCTACGATACTTAGTTGGAAACGTTATATGGTACAGTCATGCAATACTGTAAAACGAATCAACCGGAAAGACAAAAACAAGTGTCCTTTTTCTGAAATGGTCGCATTTCTGGTTGCTTTCGCGCCCGATGTTTTGCTTCAAAACACTCTCTGGAGAAAAAATATCTCCGGCATTTTTTTTCCGTCTCTCAGGAGCACGAAGTAAAAGATACCAAATCGTTTTTTCTTTCTCCCCCACTCCCCTTAGTCTACGCCTGGTGTTTCTCTGTCTCTCCCTTCCTCCATCGCTCGCGGGCTTCAGATGGATAGTCCGCTGTGGTAAATTGTGATACGCTCGTGATTCTCCTCTCCTCTCCTCGCCTCTCTCTCTCCCAGCTCAGACGCAGTTAGTGCTCCCCTCTCTCGCTCTCCCTCCCCGTCTCCCCGTCTCCCCCTATATCCCTTTCCCTCTACCTCTCCCTCTATATCCCCCTTTCTCCTTGCCTGTCTCTCTCTTTCTCTCTCTCTCTCTCTATAAACTACTATTTTCAATTCTCTCCAGCCCTCCTCTTCGTTATTCTAGTGTGGTAATTCCAGCCTTTGAGAATTTGACACATTGGACAAGTGCTTGTTTCCACGGAGTGACACGGTTTGCGTGGGGAGGGGAGGGGGGTGGGGGTTTGTCAGAGCAAGTGAGAAGAGAGAATGGCAGAGGTGAAAACAGCAATCACGGGTGAGAAGGGGAGGGAAACAGAACATACCGAAGTGAGGGAAGAGAAGGGATAGCGAGAGGTCAGGATGGAGAGATCCGGGCTGATGATGAGAATGAGGGATGCAGTTGGAGGGAAAGGAATATGGGCAGGTGAGAGGCTGGAGGTGAGAATGTCGGCAGGGGAGGGAGAGATAAGGTACATATCGGGGGTTTAAAAAGAAGTAAAGACGGTGGGATTCTTATATGCATAAATTCCGCTGAGAAATGGCATTGCGTGCGCTGTGATCTATGGCTCAGTAGCGACCATCCGAGCCGGGGAGGCGAGAGTGAAGTATAAAGGGAGTGTGCATACAAACCCAGCGCCGGCTGTTAACGTACACAGAGCACTTATCGATATCAACGCTTATTACTGCAGCAGCAACAGCAGCACCAGGGCTCTCCCCCTCTCTCTTCCTCTCTCTCTCTCTCTCTGCAGCTCCCTCCAAATCTAAACGCAGCAGCACCTCTTTTGAACAATGCAGCAGGTTAGCAGCAGCTGTGCCAAGAATCTACAATGCTGCCGATTTACAATGGAACAGACCGCACCCCAGCCCCCAAACACAGCAAACACTCTGTACCGGCACACACACACACACACACACACACACACACACACACACACACACACCACAGTATTCCCAAAATACCACACACTCCCAAGTGCACCACACGCCTACACACCAACATAGTGCTGCTCACCATATTATATACCACACACTCTCCAAACACATCTGGACACATCCGCCTAATACACACACACACACACACATGCAAGCACGCACACACACACACACACACATACACACACACTGCACATCACCCAAAATACCATACACTTCCCTTGTCACACACCATACTGTATGTCAACCCTTCCAACACAACATACACACTTTCCAACATACAAGACACCATACAACATAACACACAGCTCACACCATGCCACACACCACCCCAACATGCCACACACTTCATAATCTATGACACACCCCCTTACAGATGATACATCTCCCAAAATGCAACATATCTCCCTCATATCTGCTCTCATTTGGCTCCACCTCTCCCTGTTCAGCCTCTCTCTGTCTATTCTAGCTTTTCCATCACCTATGTACCCCTTCTTCCCCCTCTCTCTCCCTCTCTTATTTTAGGGAGAAGGCCGTATCAATCACTCTTTCCTGTCAACAGGCAGGAGTTTCTGCTTTCCAGCTGGTTGCCTTAGATTGCTGTGCATTTTCTTTTTTTCACAGAACATTTCGTTAACTTGGAAGAAAACATCCTGTAACATTGCTTTTCTAACGGGTCTAAATGCAACAAACACAGGAGGAGACAGTGTCAGCTAATTAGTTTTATACCAGGGCAGGCAAATATGGCCACTTAGCACAGCAGGAGAACTAGGACTGAAAGCAGTAGATGCCAGATGTGCTGTGAGTGTTTAGAGGCTGGGAAAAGGTGCGAGTGATGATCGATTTCAGTCTTTGCTGGCTGGTGCATAGTCCTGGGAGCTTTACTACAGCACGATATGATGGGGATGTAATGTGTTTTCTGATGGAGGATGAGAATCACCTGTGTGTTCGTGTGTGTGTGTGCGTGTGTGTGTGTGTGTGTGTGTGTGTGTGTGCGAGAGAGAGAGAGAGAGAGAGAGAAAGAGAGGGTATGTGTGTTGGGAGAGGGACATTGGACTGCTTGTTCTGAATCTTGGAGAGTTTTCATCTGATGGTAAATGAAAAATAAAGAGCAAAATTTCCCCTCTCTCTCTCTCTCTCTCTCTCTCACGCGCTTGCTCACTGCTACATACAGTGCCCTCAGGACCTTGGACAGCAGCAAATATACAGGTTGAGAGAAGCGGCAGAGGAGGAAGGGAGAGAGAAGGAGGAAGAGACGGAGGAGAGAGGGAGAGAGAGGGAGAGAAAGGGAGGGGTGGGAAATGTGAGAGATGGAGGGAGAGAAAGAGGGAGGAAGAATGTGGAAGGGAGAGGCAGATGAGAGAAGAAGAAAAACGGAGGGAGAGGAGGAAGACAGTGAGAGATGGATGGAGAGGGAGGGAGGACAGTGAGAGACAGAGGGACAGAGACATATCCGTGTGTGTGGATGTGGTGTTTGGTAAGTACTAAAAGGCAGCTGCCCTCTCTGATTGTGCATTCTGCTGGTCAATGCTGAAAACACTTTGGCAACAAACTGCTCTAACCTTGATAGACAGAGAGAGCAGGCCTGCACACAGAGTCAGTGCAATCACACACACATTTTCCATTTAGGTCCACATTAAAAATATTCGATGTTAATGTCAGCACTTGTAAATAACTTTAGTATTTGCAAGACAACCCGTATATAGACACATAAATATGCACATTTACTGTACACTGTGTACACTAATGTTCCCACCAGCACACATGTATGCACAGGTGCACACACACACACACACACACACACACACACACACACACACACACACACACAGGCACCATGCATACAGTACGCATGCTCGTAGTAATATTGCATTCACGCACACACACACTGGGGGGCTCATGTTATGTAATGGTGGGAAGAGCTGACACACTCACTTTGGTAAATAAGACGTCATTCTGCCAGCTCCTTCCCTCTTTCTCTCCCTCTGTCTCTCTCCCTCTCATCTCCTGATCCCCCCCCCACCCCCCTCCACCCCCGCAGTGCGCTCAGATATTTCCCAACACCATCTATCTATCTAGTTCCTGTCTTCTTGTACTCCCCAGTTCCTCTCCCCTCTCTCCCTCCCTCCCTCCATCTCTGAAGGCCTGAACTCTTTTTGTACAGTAATTACATTGGAGCTTCAGGGACACTTTTAAAACATTTATTAACACTACAATCAGCAGGAAGGAGAAAATGGAGTTTCAGGAGAAAGAGGGAGTGAGAAAAGGAGGGATGAGAGCAGAAGAGGGGTGATGTGAGCAGGTGAGGGGCAGAGAAAGGGGAGGAGAGACAGGGAGAGAGAGAGAAACAGGAAAAAGAGGAAGCAGTAAGTACTGGGGAACATACTAAAGTGAGCATCCGCTGAGTTCCTGCTTAAAAATGGCGACACGTACTTAACCATCCAGCAATCAAAACGCCCCGCTCAGCCTGAGCGGGGACAGCGCTGTGAATCTAAGTGATGTAATGGCAAAATAGCTAGAGTGGAAGAGAGGGAGAGAGAGATGGAGAGAGTGATGTGGTGGGGGAGGGGGAGGGGGAGGGAGATGTCATGTGCAGAGAGACAGCGAGAGAGAATTTTGACGGCTTTGTTTTAATTGTTCTTCATAATTACCGTTTGGATCACTTCATGCCTTTGTTGTGCGCACGCTTTGGAAACACAAACGTATTTTTGTCATGCCAACAAAGAGGCAGAGGGGGAACGAAAGAGACAGAGAAAGAGAGAGAGAGAGAAAGAGAGTGGTATGCATTTTCTATGTAATTTTTTTTAATAATACTCATGTAAAACCTTTCCATTTCCATTAAGCTCTCCACAGTTGAAATACATAAGGAGGGAGGTATATGCCAATACAGGGGCTCTGAATGGAGTGAACTGAGCTTCCGAATGTAGCAGGACAGCAATCGCACACTACGAAAAGTGCTTGCTTTGTTCATAAACAGCAAAGCAGAGTGCCACACTGCTAACAGTTCT
Source organism: Megalops cyprinoides (assembly GCF_013368585.1). Taxonomy (NCBI): domain Eukaryota; kingdom Metazoa; phylum Chordata; class Actinopteri; order Elopiformes; family Megalopidae; genus Megalops; species Megalops cyprinoides. The sequence continues at coordinate 21,246,709 of NC_050585.1, read as the reverse complement.
CATAAAGAGCTCTGCAATCTTACCCCCCCAATTCCTAATGGAAAAAGTGGTCTGCACACAAGCAAAGGCATGGTCAATGGACTCAACTCTTTAAATTTGCAATTATTTATTTATTACTTGCTTTAAGCACAGGGGAATAAAACCACAGATGTTCTGGCCTAAGCTTTCATCAGTGTGTAATATTATCCAATCCTATAAAAGGCAGGAATCTAATGATCCCTGATAAGACAGCTCACCCAGCCACTCCATCAGGACGTAACATTTACACGTCAGGAAAAGCCACATAATGAACACATTGTTAGGGTTTAATGACTTGTGTCTCCTTTTTCAGAAACAGTGAGGTCATAGTTATAGAGCAGGCAGTAAATAGTTAACACAGTTTCCACTTTGGGCTAAAGTAAGTCACTGAAATAAGCTGAATTGTACTGGAAATATCAGTCATGGTCCCTGACATTAGTAGTGAAGTATAAAGCAGAATTTCCTGGGTATGTATTTTTAAAAGATTTCTATACTTTCTAGACTTTCTTTCTTCATACTCTAAAACTGCAAGCACACTACACATCTGTTACCTGCTTGCTCTCTGTTTTGCTAGCAGCTTAGAAAAAGGCATCATACTCTCCTTATCGCGTGAAAGTAAAGTGTGAGCAATTTTGGCATGCTCCATCTGTAACACATTTCCTCACGCGAGAGTGCACCACTCTGCAGCAAGGCCTGGAAGCACAGCTGTCTGCGCTGGCCGAACAGCGTAGGAGCGCCCCCTGCAGCTTGTGGGAGGAAGTTAATTGCAGTGGCGAGTTGAGCTGACCTCCGATGACAGCCAGCGAGCGCAGGGGTGAGGGGTGTTCGGGCTGGGGGGGGGCGGGCGCTCTCCCTGAGAGTCTGTGCGGAGCACCGCTGCAGAGAGGGTGTGTGTGGGATGGCGGCTTAACGCACATGCGGTTGCTGCAGGCATGTGCTTCATAGGGGCTCCAGCGCGGAGAAGAGAGAGAACTCTTTCCTCCCACACTCCTTCTGCCGCACGTCCCACTCCGACACTCCTCTTTCCCTCAAGACCCAATCTCTCCACTCCTCACTCCATGGCTTAGTGTTCTCTCTACCTCTCCCTCACCGGTCTTTTGAACAGCCATTCCCATTGTTGTTTGGTTCACTTCTCTCACAGCCAAAATCCCCCCCCCCCACCGCCCTGCCTTTTGCAGTCCCCATCTCTGCCTCTCCAACACTTTTTTTAAATCAGTGTTGCCGTTGCCAAGGAGACCAAAATTCTGCTGTCACCATAGCAGCGAATAACTGCAGATGATGGGAGTGTCTGTGTGCGCACGCAAGTCGGTGTGCATGTTAGTATGTGTGTGTGTGTGTGTGTGCAGACACGTACGCATGTATGTATGCATGTGTGTGTGCGTGTGTGTGTGTGTGTGTGTGTGTGTGTGTGTGTGTGCGTGTGTGTGTGTGTGTGTGTGCGTATGTGTGTGTGCATATGAGTGAGTGTGTGCACGCGCATGTGTGTGTAGGTGTGTGGGTGGGTATATGTATGCATGTGTGTGTGTGCGTGTGTGTGTGTGTGAGTGTGTGTGTGTGTGTGTGTGTGTGTCTGTGTGTGTGCATATGAGTGAGTGTGTGCGCACGCGCGTGTGTGTAGGTGTGTGTGTGTGTGTGTGTGTGTGTGTGTGTGTGTGTGTGTGTGTGCAGAAGGAAACAGCACACAGGTGTTTGAGTGTAAGCGAGGCTGTTACCTGTTATCTTTATTGAGTCAGAAAAGACACCTGTACGGAAGTTACAAAGGACCTGAAAAAATGTAATTCTCTGACGGCTCAGAAGAATGTTCTGCCACGAAAGCTCAGTGCTTCAAAGGGAACTACGCATCCACAGTTTCAGAGTGGAGCTTATCAGCATTTAATCAATGAAATACTGGCACCTACTGGTGACTTTGTATTACTGCAGAAATTGTTTAGCGACTGTTTCTCCTTCCAGGAGATGAAGGGATATTCCAGGGGTCTTGATTAGTCATGACTGATCTGGGACTGACAAACCTTTGTAGCAATATCATTGTTCAAATGTGTGATCTGATCCTTGATTAATGCTAATTAATGTATGCGGGAATGCACTCTTCATACTGTGAACAGTAACAAGACTTCTATCATGTTGTGTTTTCTGAGGTGGAGTTCATTTCTCAAAGTATCTCAAGGTGATACTAAGTTGCAAATTTTTACTATTTAACATTGAACCTTTTTTATTACTATCATTTATGGTGTTTATAATGAACCTTTTTTCTTAAACCAGATGCTATCTCTAATTTATCTCTTTGCTGATTTGCAGGGAGCATGTGGAAGCAGAGTTTCCCTTCTGGTCTCCTAACGGCATGCATGATCCCCATGATTTCCTGCGTTCCAGCGACTGCTCCCACTGCAAGACAAATGGTAATCGGCACGGTGGCGTTTGTGCGAAGACAACATCCCCTCAGAGTCGTCCTGGTAAACTCAGGGACCTCTGCAACATCCCTTCTCTTGTCCCTTTCTGCCTGGTGCCAGAGTCTCTCGCAGGCGCTAGCGGTTCCTCCGCCTAATTAACCGAGCCCGTCCTGCTGAGGAACGGCAACACACCGCCCACACACTGTCTGGCAGCTCCGCTCACCGAGGGAAAACACAGACTGTTCCTTTAGCCGCTCTCACTGGGACTCTGCCTTTCATCTCCGAATCGGGCCACTAGGGGGCGCCGGCCTGGCTCCGCCGCTGGCTCTTAGGCTCCCCTCCCTCTGCCCTTAATGACTCATTACAAACACTTTTGAGGAGTAACTTTACACTTGATCGTTGGAAACACGCGCGTACTCCGGAGAACCGCAGCGCATTAACTATTAAACTCGGACGGGGTCTCCGTGGACAGCGAATGATCGATTCAGCTAATTGAATAACCAGACTAATTAAGCCACCGAGGAATCGGACGCAAAAGACAAAACTGCACAATGGCTGATGAGGGGGCTTAACCATTTCTGCTAATTGGTTCGTTAAACTCTGCCTAAGTCAATCCAATTAAAGAGTTTGCTCTCTGCCGAGAGACTCTCTGTATGGTTAAAACCAGCCCATCATCTCCGTAGCAATTGGCAGGCCCAGGTTGGGCCCGGCCATGCTGGGAGGCCCTTTGTGAAGGCTTATTTTCCCAAAGCTAAATGCCAAACCCTGCATGCAGTGCATAGAAATCTCTTGTGATGCAAAGTTCACTGACGGCAGTGAGAGTTTGCCAAGGCAGGCCTGAAGAAATGAACCAAAGATCCGCTGCAGTGGCTAGAGGCTGGATTCTGTGCCTAACCCCTGGGGTTCCATAACAGAAACTCCTTGACAATTTGAAAAACTAACAAAGCAACTTTACAAAGCCAGGAAGAAACACAGAGTGCTTAATTTCCCAGTGAGAAACTCAAAGTGCAGAGTGTCCTAAGGGGAAAAGCACAGTGCATAAACAGTGAGGAAGAAATGCAGAATGGGTAATATCCCAGGAAGAATCACAAAGCAAGTAGTCTTCTGGGAGGAGCATAGCAGAAATCCATAGTCTCCTTCAGTACCCATCCATAGGAGAAATCCATAGTCTCCTTCAGTACCCATCCATAGGAGAAATCCATAGTCTCCTTCAATACCCATCCCTGGAATTCTGGTTCAGCAGCTTTGGTGGCATCATAATCATGGAATGCCATAGATGTCATGTGTGGATACAGTGGTTCTGTGTTTCTCAGTGGCAGCTGCATACTTACATCATACATGTCCCAGATTCACAGAGACCCACACTGCAGGAGCAGGCAGTAGTGTCACCTAATGATCTCTGTTATGACTGTGCTAATAAATACATACTCTATATCCAATATTTTTCTAGGAGGAAAATAGTAGAACTTATGGACTTGAGACTGGAATTTAAGTCATGGATTTAATACTGGGGACGTTTTAGATAATGATAACATCCCATGCTATCAAACTGAAGAAAGTATAAGTAATGATGGTGACAGATTTCCCCTCAATGAAATCAAAATATTTGGTGATGACATCACTGAGGGTTGACGGTGAAGCAGTGCAGTACCACAGCAGGCCACCGGAGGAGCTGTGTTCTTACCAGGGTGGAGGCAGCAGAGGTGTAGAGAGGGGTGTGGCCAGCTGACAGCAACACCGGCTGCAAGACAACACAAGAGGAGCGAGGGGTAACTGCACAGGCAGGAGGAGGAGGAACAGGCTGGGGAGGAGGGGTTTCAAAAAGGAAACAGCCAATAGGAGGAGAGAGTGTGCAGCTAGGAACGGCCACAGTGGTTAGAGGGGAGGGACAAAACTCGGAGGGAGGGAATAGAAGAAGAAGGAGAGGAGTGCACAAGGAGAGAAGGAAAGAGAGACAGAGCGAGAGAGGACATGAGTACTGTGGAGGAGGGGTTAGGACAGGCTTGAGAGGCTGACAAACCAGGGGTCACCAGGGATCACATCTGTGGACTAGACATGCATTTGAGGAAAGAGAGGGTGGGAGGGGGTGAGAGTGGACAAAGGGGGATATTATGGGGTGGATATTGCTGTGGAAGGAACGGAGAGCTGGGACAAGATGGGCACAGCAGATTAGAGGAATGGCAATGGATGTCTAATAACACCTTCCTCAGAGGGCCAGGGGCTGTATACATGCAAGTGTGAATACGGCATACAGGGTGTGTAAAACAAGCCACTGTGCTCTGCTTAGATTAGTCTGGACCAACAGAGAAAATATATTACACAATAAACAAAAACTACACAGATCAACTACAATGATCAACAGAAAAGGCTACTCTGCATCACAGATTACTGTGATTTACTCTGTGGTTATTCGACACAAGACAAACACAGTTGCAAATAATTTAGTTGGTACTTCTTGTAACACATGAAAGAGCACTGTGTTATTTAAACACCCAAAAGTACTGACAGTTAGCCAAGAGGCCAGGGACATTCCTGTTATAATATCCATTGATCTTTGCATCTGTCCTTGGTGCTTAAAATTGACCTGTAATTCCCCTTGCTAAACAGACGGGGGCGCCAAATAACTGCTCAGTGATTGCAAATGAGTACAAGTCAGCTTGGTTAGACTGAGATGTTTCCCAGATCATAGACAACAAAGTAGGCCAGTATTCCAAAAATAATGCCAACTCCAGACAAAACCCTGCCGTGTGGAGAGTCCCCATCCAAATCCTTTCTTCTGACAGTAAAACAAGAGTTAGGGGAGAAAAAAAATAACAGAAGTCCTTTATCGGCACTGTCAGAGGCAGTGTCACCTGGCTGAAAGTAGAGTAAATGTGGTAAATATAGTCTGGCAGATGCTTCATGGAGATTCCTACAAATGCTGCCATAAAAGGCATGGGGGAGCAGGAGTACCAGGGCCAGCGGAAGGCTCTGGAGGCCTTGGCATGAGGGACTATCCCGGTTTTGGTGGCGTGAGGCTGGCTGGCGTGCTGGTAAGTCCCCTTAGGCTGTTCCTGGTCACAGCATTCTTAGTGCTCATATTGCACCCAGATTGGTGTGAGATTACTGAGATCATTCTGGAAAAAAAAATTGGGGGTTTTGGATGTTTGTAGAAAGAGAAAAAGCCAGGTCACCCCCATTACACCTCGACACCCCCATTACCCTCCCCAACCCCTCACCACAAGGTCTTACTTATGGTTGACGAAGTGGGGGGGGGGTCCTAGGATTGAGGGGAAGGGTGTTGATATTAGGGCTCAAGGATGATGTCATTCCCCAATGAGACCGATTACAGCTCACCTCTCTGAAGGTCTGTGTTGGCTCAATGACACCACAGACTACACTCAGAGTCAAAGACACTTCTATGATGTCACACTATGAAAGATATGCAAACAGACACGCTCGTCAATGGAGAGACAGAGGGGAGAACATCAATGTATGTTTTCAGTGAAGACAGACGATAAAAAAGAGAATGACAGAAACTGAGGGAGATAAGGAAAGAGAGAGAGAAGGAGATCGAAAGAGCAGAAAGAGAGAGAGAGAGAAGGAAAGAGAGGAAAAGAGAGGGGAAGAGAGAGAGAGACAGAATAGGGGGTTTGAAGAGTGCAGTTGGTGAATGGTATATCAAACCTTCCCTGAAGCTGTACAGAAAATATCTTGATGAGACAGGAGGGGTGTGTGTGTGTGTGTGTGTGTGTGTGAGAGAGAGAGAGAGAGAGAGAGAGAGAGAGTGCTGGGTTGTCCTCTGCCTAACAAAGTCTCTCTCTTCTCTCTTCTCTTTACTGTAAGACAGTCTGGTGCATTTCTGAGGTAAACTAAGGTAAAAGCTGTAGTTAAACACTGGGCCCCTTCCCAGATCCACAATGTTAGAGGACTCTGGTGGTTTGTGCTGTTTCTGCTGAAATTGGAGGAGCACGCTGACCTCTTTTTAGAGGAGCATGTTCCACAAACCTACAGAAAGCTCCGAGCAGAAGTGTAGGGTATGGCTGGCTCTCAATAATTCATCATCTCTGAAAACTGAAAATTGTTCCTGACCCTAAGGATCCATTACATGAACTTGACATTGCCTCTTACAGTGAGTGAGTGAGAAGGGGAGAGAGAGAGGGAGAGGAGGAAGAGGGGTGAGTGAGTGTATTAGTGTATGAGTGAGTGAATGAAAGAGTGATTAAAAATGTGAGTGAGTAAATGAACATGTGAGTGAGTACAGTGAGTGACTGAGTTGGTATACAGCAGTGAGTATGTGAGTAAGTGAGCGAGTAGAGTGAGTACATTGAGTGAGTGAGGAGGGGGTGAGTGAGTGTATGTGTGAGTGAATGAATCAGTGATTGAATATGTGAGTGAGTGAATGAGTGCGTGAGTGGGTGGGTGAGTGAACAAGAAGAAATGTGAGTGAGTAGTGTGAATGAGTGAGAATATTGAGTGAATATAGTGTACAAGTGAACAACTGAGTGAGTGGGCATGGTGACTGTGTGAGTCTACATAGTGATTACATATAGAGAGTGTGTGTAAGTGAGTGGCTGTGAGCTTAAAAGAATATAGTGAGTGAGTGAGTGAGTGAGTGAGTGACTGAGTGAGGCAGGGTTTCCCTGAAACTCTAATCACCAAAAATTCCTACAGCTGATATACCTTTCCCAGGTGCTTGTCAGCGCTGTTCCGCGTGTCTGGGTGTCGGGATTGTACCTTTGCTGTGTATCGTCACCCCAGTGTCTCGAGGTATCCATGAACATGTGTGGGGTGGGGATGTGCAGTAGGGCTCAGGCTTGAGACTCATAATGCCACAGGTTAAAATCCCAGGTGAGGTTCTTCCTTTGTGCAGTTCAGCAAGGTACGTGTATGTTACCATATTGGCGCAAGCATAAGGTGGCCGTAATGATAAGTCTTTATAAGTGAGCTTCATCAAGCCAACAATATGATACATCATCAGCAATCAATGGGGGGTACAAAATGAACAATGTCGTACTTCCCACAGAGATAAAACATACCCCTTCTTCCATTTCTGGAGCACTTTAGTCTGTCTCTTAAGATTAAGCACAGACTTAGTTCCGTAGCATTACCTCCCATGAAGGCTGCCATACAAAAGGTGATCCTCTTGCCAGTGTCATCATCCCACATTATCTTTCATTGGCAGAACATTTTTTGGTCAGCAAGACAGTTGTTTGATGCTGTCCTTTCATCACTACCTTTAAAATCTGCATCAAAACCTGTTCTCGGTTCCTGGACACTTACCCAGCCTTTGATCTACCTCACTCCACACAGTCACTGCAAGCGGGCTCACCCCCCCCCCCCCCCCTTTTATGTACTGCTGTGCTAGCCACACACTCTCACTGCAGAATGCTTCTCTATCTGCTGCCTTGGCTGTGGCCTGCAATGCCATCATTCCACACTTAGCGTTAGCAACTCTAATCTGCATTCGAATATAGGGTGAACTGCATTTTTTCACCCTTTAAAACCACCTTACATTTGGGCCATTATGGTAACAGTGTGTTTCTGTGAGTATCTGTGCGTCCCCGCTGCTCCGATGGGCCCTGTGCTAGCATTTACCTTGATGGGCGACAGGTGTGTGTGGGGCGTGTATCCGTGAACCGTATCCATAGCAGCCAGGTTCTTGTCGCTCATGTGCAGCAGCTCGGCGCTCTTCCCGTGGGTCAGGTGGGCGGGACTGTGTTCCAAGGGGGGGGTCTCCTCATCTTGGTACCTGTATTTCTGCAGAGAGAGAAGGGGGTGTCAGTCTCTGTGCAGCATCTATGTGCCTCTACGCAGCATCTCTGTACCAGTGTGCCTGCACAATGTTCCTGCATCTCTGTGTTGGGTGCACGGATTTATCCTTGTCGTTTAAGACTGGAGCACAAAGTAAATGATGAAACACTCTTGCAAACGTTTGTTGCATAACAGAGTAGTCACGGAGTCATTTTGCTGCTGCGCGTCATGTCATGATCTGATAAAAATACCAGCCATTTGATTTCTGTTTGAAGAGAGACATGGGAGGGAGTTCACAGTGCACCTCTCTCAGAACGCGTTCCGCACGTCACCACGAGAGCTGGCTGCCGCTAGAGAGAAGGAGACGGGGGTGGTGGAGGTGTGTGTGTGTGTGTTGTGCGTGTGTGTGTTGTGTGTGTGTGTGTGTTGTGCGTGTGTGTGTGTGTGCGTGTGTGTGTGTGTGTGTGTGCGTGTGTGTGTGCGTGTGTGTGTGCATGCGTGTGTGTGTGTGTGTGTGTGTGTGTGTGTGTTGTGCGTGTGTGTGTGTTGTGCGTGGTATATGTGTGTGTTCAGGATGGATGCATGTGCATACGTTCCAGTGGAAGTGACACACACATGGCATGCATTTCGGAGTCTCTGCGCTCCCAGGGGAATCTGAAATCTCTTCAAAGCCACCACTGTTCCCATCATTCACCAGATTGCACAACTTCCTCCAACACAAGATCCTCTCAGTCTCATCATTTTGGCACCTTTCCTGGAAATATGGATGTGACACCGGGACTAAAAATGTTCTATAAGCATGTCTGCCAAATCCAGTACAGGCCTGCCACTCTGTGCGCTTGCTCTACATACACATACAGACATACGCACACAGTCACATATATGTAAGTGTGTGCACTCACATGCACACACTTACATATACACAGACATATGCACAAATTCCCATACACATACAGAGTCACATACACATAAATACAGATATATAATACACATACACACACACTGACATACACATGAAAGATTCACATGCAAACACTATCTCACACACACACACACACACATACACACACAAACACACACTAACTCATAGGCGGACAGTCTAGAGGCATTAACCGAACACAGCCTTCCAGTAATTGCTGGAGAGGTGGGCCAGTGTCAACAACATAGCATGACCATGCCGGGGTGGAGGGTTAGGTTCTGAACCCACAACCGTCTGATGTTGGAGGGGTAACACACACCCTGACCTTGAGTGAACTGGCCTCTCAGCATCCGCAGCACAGCTGTGCAACGCAGATCTGCTAATCCCCCACACCCGGCCATGGGAGGGTTTCACATTTCTCACTGAGCTGATGCTCTGCTGTCAGGCAGACAGCGGCATTACCGATGCTCTGCTCCCCTACCGAGCTGGCCCATGAGCGGGGTTTGAATGGGCGCCCGCCGCCGCCGCTGGGAAAAGCAGAAACGGACTGCAAGCTAGCGCGGAACAGGAGTGCTGTACCTACCACTGAGACAGGAGATAGAGAACACAGGCAGGAGAGCAAGAACTGCAGTACAGAGAGGGGGGGGCAGAGAGAGAGAGATGGAAAGAGGAGGAGAGAGAGAAGGAGAGGGGAGAGAGAAAGGGCAGGAGGGAGAGATGAAGGAAGTGAGGGGAAGAGGGGGAGAGGGAGGGAGGGAGGAACAGCATGCCTGCAATATCACATTACACTGAGACAGCAAAACTACAAACAAAGGGGGAGGGAGGGTGAGAGAAAGAATGAGTGGGGGAGACAGAAAGAGGGTTATTAGAGAGGGGAAGAGAGAGGGATGCTCTTCCTCTTGGGAGAGGGGAGGGAGCATGTGGCACTGGCAGCACAATATGTTACCACTTACCACAATCTGGGGGACAATGAGTAACACAGACGTGAAATCAGCACCCGTTTTATTCATTGTTATTGTTATATGCTTATTACAATATACACTTTTCTATTTCAGCATATTCTGTTGTATACGTTCTATTGTGAATGCATACCTGTCATGCAAATAAAGTCAATTGAAACCGAATGAGAGAGAGTGAAAAAGAGAGAGAGAAACACCATTCTGAGATGAAGAGATAAAGAAAAGGAGGGGGCAAGTTGAAAGGCAGGCCAGAGAGGGAGCGAGAAAGGGGAGAGAACCTCAGACAGAAATAGATGTGGAGCGGGAGAACGAGGAAATGAAAGAGAGGGAAATGAAGGTCTGGAAGAGAGGACAGCAGAGACAACAGCAGGTGACAGAAACACCTGGAACGACTGAAATAGAGACACGATTCCACAGAACGTATGTGTGGGTGTGTGTGATGTATTGGGGATGTGTGTAGGAGAGTGCTTGGTGTTATTCAGTTACTACAAATGTAGTAATGTTGCTGCTGTGTTACTATATTACTATAATGATGATTTTAGCAGTGTTTAAACATTTTCCTGGAAACAGATAATCCCCCTTAATAGCCCTGTAAATCTTTTGAACTTTTGGGAAAAAAAAAAAAACGATTGAGCGAGAGGGAGAGCTGGAAGTGGGGGAAGGGGAGATCGGAGGATGCCGGGGGATAGGGGGATGGGTTTATAAGGGGAGGGAATGAGTACTGACATTTGTAAGTAGGTATTTAGGCAACAATACAAGTAAAGGGTAATGCCCATAAAAGAGCAAGAGTAAGAAGGAGAGAGAGAGAGACAGAGAGAGAGAGAGAGAGATGTTAATTCTCTGGCTTTTGCAGCTGCTGTTGGTGAGTCCAGGACAGGGTTTAACAGATTAGGAGAATGACAGACTGTCCATTACAGAGCTGGGGACAATATCACCCGCATACATGGGTGCAGAGGCGTGCACGCACATTCAAACACACCTCAACCTGCTCTCCCTCACACACACACACACACACACACACACACACACACACACACACACACACAAACTCTTTCCCTCTCTCTCTGTGTCTCTCTCACGCTCACATGCACATACACATATGCACAAACACAAACTCTCTCACGTACACACACACACACATACATACACATACATGCATCTACACATATACACACACATCCACATGATCAAGGACACGCATGTGCATATATGAACATGTACACACACACACACACACACACACACTCTCTGGTATTACTACAGCATCGCTGCCCATAAACCTACACGGAGGCCTGATCCCATCAAATGTCATTCCTTTAAGATAAGAGCTGGTTCCCGCCGCTATGGGCACAGCCTGGGGTGGCTCACTGGCGATAGGGCTGCAGCTACGGCAAGCACACCGGAGCAGAGCGAGAGAGAGACAGATCTCTCGTGCAGCATGAGGGCGGAGCTCAGCCCCATCCTGCAGCACACCCTCACTGCATCCACATACTGGGGCCACAGGAAGCAGGGCTCGCCCACGCCCCCAAACGTCCAGGAGTGACCAGCATGCTTCTCACATCTGACAGCCATTTGTACAGCTTCTGTATGCAGTGCTGGTGAAATGCCATGCACCGCTATGTCCAGCGGCCAGCAAGAGCAAGTGTTTGGTAGTAATACACTGAGATGCCTCCCCTTCCATTAATATAAAGCATCTCCAGAACGGGATTTAAAAAACAACATGCACAATTCACCTAAAACAATCTCATTAACAGGGGAGCATGACTGGGTCAGCGGGTTAAGCATTTCCACTCTGGCTAAACAGAAGCTCTCACACCGAGGAATGCCTCACTGCATAACCCATTATTGGTGACCTCTGACCTTCACTCCTTGCCCTATTCTGACTGCATGAATATCCATGCAGTCGATAACACACTGAAGTTCCAAACAAAGATCCAGGAGGAGAATTTTCAAATAATCCCTGTACAAACCTCAGCTGGTCCCTTCTGTGACTATAGAAATACCACTTCCTTTCCCTGTTGGCTGTTCACAGAGTCCAGTGCTCCAATCTGAATGAGCCAACTGGATACTTGAATGGCACTGTTTAGTAATATCTAAGGCTGTTTGCATCGAACGCCTGTGATATAAAGACCCAAAACTGAGGACTTATAAATATGGGCAGCTAGAGATAACACTCTGTCAGCCAGTCAATCTGGAAAGCATGCTCTGTATGTGGAGCTCAGATGGTTTTGATCAGAATCAGATCTGATCAGAGATGACTTATTCTGCCTCTGGAACATTAGTGATGGTCCCATTGGAACCAGTCCAATTTGGTTAGACTGTGTGTGTGTGTGTGTGTGTGTGTATGTATGTTTGTGTGTTTGTGTGTTTGTATGCATGTGTATGGTTGTACTTATGTATGCATATGTATATGCATGTACATGTGTATTCATATACGTGTGTGTGTGTGTGTGTACGTGTGTGTGTATGTATGAGTGAATAAGTGAATTTGTGTGTTCACATGCCTGAGTATGTGTGTGTGTGTTCGCATGCCTGAATATGTGTGTGTGTGTGTGTGTGTGTGTGTGTGTGTGTGTGTGTGTGTGTGTTGAGTAGGGTTTGCTTTGCCTCTGTAATCATTTTGACAGCCACACACCCAAACACAGGGCCCTCACGCGTAACGTTAATCTCTAATTACAAACCCACGCAGTCGTCAAAAGCATGCTTTCCAGCCAGTGCAGCTATCTCCCCGACCACACTGACAGCACACGCGGGAGTGAGTGACATCGCCCCAGATGAGAGCTGTCACCAGTCTGGTCTGAGAAAGATTGAACATGAATCTGAAACAGAGACAGCGGGGCTGATCCGGCTCCGATTTTACCCGCTAAACGCCCCCCTGTCCCCCGAGCGTGACGTCAGTCAGCTGTCCCCCGGCATCCCTCCGGAGAGCAGAGAACATCACTGTAACGGCGGGAGCTTATTTACAGGAGCTGCGCACCTGCGGGACTCACACTGCTGTGCAACTGGGCCACAGCTATTGCAATCTGCTCAGGGCTCTGGACTTATAACACCAGGAGGTTGTCTGTTTGAATCCCCGTCAGGGCACAGCAGTCATACCACATCCATGAGAAAAGGTACGTCACCTGAATTGCTCCAGTGAGTACAACAACATCTAGCTGTACAGGAAAGAAAGAGAGGAAATATTAGCTGCCCTGAGTAAGATCCTCTGGTGATGCATCATGCAGGAAAATTAACCAGACTCCCTCTGTCTGAGGGGCACTGACCTGAGTCCAGTCAGGCTGCTGTCTGAGGAACAGTGATCTGAGTCCAGGTAGACGGCTGTCTGAGGTGCACTGACCTGAGTCCAGTCATATGGCTGTCTGAAGGGCACTGACCTGAGTACAGTCAGACTGCTGTCTGAGGAGCAGTGACCTGGGACCAGACAGATGGCTGTCTGAGGGGCGCTGACCTGAGTCCAGTCACACCGCTGTCTGAGGAGCAGTAACCTCACAATCACAGCCACTGACTGGAGCTCCTCAGAACTCCACACAACAATATCCCACCCCACAGTCCTTGTATGTATTATTAACCACCCGATTGGTTGACTGTCAGTGAGTGACAGATGGGTTCCTGGTTTCAGGTTTCTGTGTCCTGCTCCTCCAGTGAGGACTCAGTGAACCGGCCTGCTGCAGTGCTCCTGAGGAAGTGTAATCAAATTTATTAGCCTCAGCAAAGCCCCAGACCTACACGTCTCCATCCAATGTACTGGCCAATTAATCATTATTAAAACATATCAATCATTTGTTGCAGAACCTGCCTGAAAACAAACATCACTCACCCCATACACATTGCTTTTAGGACAGCCACTGTTAAACAGGGCAATGTAATGCTGTATGGTGTGAACTGATGGTCAATGGACAATTGTGAGTCATTTATGAGGAAAGAGTACTGTGTACTTTACTTTTTATTCATAAAAGCACATTGCAACCTGGCAAAACATTGAATTGATGTTATTAGCATTAACACCTGTTAATAATAATTTGGTTGATTAATGTAACCGCTATGTTACATTATTGGACACACATGGACATTGTTGGGCATTGCTTGATTGACATGAGGGCCTGGTCACTTCAAACCTGAGAGACACTTTTCAGGGTTGTGTCAATAAAGCACATTTGAATTTGAATTTAAATTTGAATTTTGTTGAAGCCATTGTAGTCTAACCTCCTTTCAGTAAGGTAGGACCAGACAGATACAACACAGGCATTTCTCCAGAAGGGCATAACAATACCCAAAACCTCAATCTTAGTTTCCTTTTACTTTGTGCCGACTTTGGATTTATTAACCATTTCTAAAAAACAGTCTTAGTTAAACTAGTAACATATTTATAATCTGTTCCTTAATGGCATAAGCAGGCCTTTGAAATAAAGTGACCTCTTCCTGAAGCAGGTGAGGCCCCCATTCCTAAATGCTACCTTATGTTACAGCTCCCAGCAACCAGCCACACTCTTATCTTTGTGTAAGGCTGGGCGGTTGGATCAGACGTGGCCCCAAAAGCACAATGCACCCCCAGAATGTTCAGCAGCTGCTGACCGTTGTCCTGCTCACAGTTACCCAGAGAAGGTCAGCATTCGCCGAGTGGTCCCAAACCTCACTGCAGCAGCGAACATGGCGATGGAGTCAAACCCGAAACTCCGCCCCCTCTCAACACGGCTGTGCTGTTATCCCAATCCTTGCCCTGCTCTCTACAGCAATCAGGTATAACCCTCAGCCCGGACATGAGCCTGGGGCTTATGACAGAAGTTAAAGGAGAACTTGAAGAAGAGCAGTTAAAGGAAAATTTGAAGCTGAAGGAGAACCTCACATTAAATGTACAGTAGAATTTAATACTCTGCTCCTTACCTTACATTTTTAATGTTTTTTTCCCTTTTTTACATTATCATATTTACATTTATTCATTTGGCAGGCGCTTTTATCCAAAGCTGCTTACAAGTGAGGTACAGTACAACACAAGCAAAAAACCATACGGAGTCAACAATATTAGAAGCACTGCATGACCAGGTGTCAATGGTTGGCCAGGCAAGGTACAAACTAGCAGGTAGAGCTAACGAGTGTGTTAGCTCTACGCAACCCTGCTTCTGGAATCATCATTAGGTCTGCCTTACCACGGTGTCATTTGCACTCATGCAAGAACGCTGAAGTGAGAAGAATCTGATGCACACACACAGCTCATTGGAGGACAGGCGCTACTCCATTGACATCACACATGCAGCTCTTACGTTCCTGGCGAATAGCAGGGTGCCTGGGGGCAGTGGGGTGGGGGAGCTCTGGCTCACTTACCCACTTCTACCCCCAGCAGAACGGAGCCCATTTCTTTCACCTCTGCGGGATCCTGGCAAACGCTACAGCTGGGTTCAGGCACAGGCTGTGGACCTCGGCCAGTGATTTGCCAACTGAGCCACACCTTGCAGGTTGGTATGCATGGACACGGAAGAGCAACAACACTTTCACAGCAGACAAACCTCCTTTTCCTTCCGCATGCACACGGTACTCTGACATCAACACCTAGCCCCGCCCCCAACACATGGGCACATCGTTTTCAGCTCAAAGTCACAGGTCCTTATGTCATCTCCTTTTGAGCCTTCAAAGCATGCACATGTGCCCATTTATTTCCTATTGAAATATGAATGTGACTTCAAATTATGTTTGAAACTGAGAGTAGTCCACCTAACCTTGCAGCTGTCTGCACTATAAAGCTGGTAAACTCACTAGCTTTGCTAGCACAAACCTAACATACTAATAGACTGTGAAGACTATGGGGCTATATATACAACTTAATTGTGTGTTTGGAGTCTGTATTTATTCACTGAAGTGATCAAACGCAGGTTTTGAAAGCAAAGTGACAGCAATGTGATTTTCAGTGAAGAAGAAGGTGAAGAAAAGAATTCTGGGCTTTGTATGAGGGTTAGACAGCAGTCCTGAAGCAGAACAGAAAACTATGAGAGGATTTTGCAGTGTCACGTGATCTTACAGTAATTACTAGAACAGTAGAAGAGGTTCTACAGTTGGAGGACTACCGTCTGAAAACTGAGGAACAGCATATTTCAGTATCTGACATTTGACATCAGTGTCTGAGTTTGTTCCAGTTTGTGTGCTTTTTCTTTCTCTGTGCTTATTCATACCACAGAGGGCAACATACTCAAACACATCAGCATCAATTTCATCAAGAAGTGATCACGCACTCTCTGTCTTTCTCTCTCTGTCTCTCTCTCTCTCTTACACACGTACAGCAGCGCATAAACCTCAAACTTTCCAGCCCCAATAAACTCTTCTAAGGAGTTTGTCTTTAAGAGTCGTCCCCTTCTGGGTTTCTCCACTTATTTTTTCAAGGCCATTGAATCCTTCATTTATACTGACAAAGACTGTCAATTAATCAATCTGGAGCTCGATCTAACTTGTCAGATCTTGGGAATGATGGGCAATATTCGTTTAACTATCAACATAAACAATTTTGATATCTCTATGTACCAATTCAAATCACAAACAAACAAAAAAAAACTAAAAAATGTAACATGACAAAAAGAAAACATTCTGCTGGGTTGAACTCTTCATCTATTTCAACAAAAAGCTGAAGTGGTAAGTTCGTTTGAGCTGAACCCTAGCGTGGTTTTAAATATCTCGCATTCTGGGTTCGTTCCCCCGCGGCCCCGCCTCTGTGTCCTATAGTGGCAGCAGCTAAGACGGCCGCGCAAGCTCCACTGGCCTCGGCGAGTCATTGGGCGCGCGTCCCCACTAAATCGAAAGGCGTTAACGAATTAATGAAATTCATTTAGGAAATGAAACCAAACGTCCGGGGAGAATTCGGAGAAGCAGTATTCCGTTAAAAAATAAATCGGTGCTCAGTCAGCGAGGCAGATGGCATAGGTAAAAGAATAATAATTCCAGCTGCAGTGGACAGGGTACCCCCCACCCGCAACGCAATCGGCAAAGCGCAAAGTCAGCAAATGGGTGGCACATTAAGAAAACGAAATTAATTTCACTTGCACGTGTACACAGCATTGCAATCTCCCGACAGCCTCGTTAGTATTTCACTCATGCTTCCACGCGCTCTCACTCACTCCATTCATCGCTCCTTTCAGTCACCCACGGTGTCTCACGCGCTCCCTCTCTCGCGCGCCCGGCGTGCATCGGTAGCCTAAATCCTCAGCAGCGGTATTGCTCTATATATGTCGCTCTCCCGTTGAGCCTTTTACATGGCGAATGTGCTCTCGCAAACATTCAGCATCAGAACGTGGGAAAGAGAAGTCGCAATCACTAGTGTCTCGTCTTACCTTGCAACCGAACATCAGCGAGAGGCTCCGGTTACTACAGACGACCTTACACTGACACATCACCGGCGAGAAGCACTTCAGAGTCTTCACCGGCGGAGCCATCATCTCGATACCCATAGACCCGAGGATAACTGCCCGCCACCAGCGCTTCGAAGCTGGAGACGGAGTGAGGGTGACTTCAGCAGAGAGCAAAAAGACCCTGCTTTGTATTGAGGGACGCGGGTCGATTCCAGCGGCACTTAGCTAGAATGTATCCCGTGATCTTTTAGTTCAAGTTCTTTTCTCCTTAATTACAACGTAATTATTATTACAGTTACTTGAACAAACATTTACGGTTCAAGGATTTTGTGCGTAATTTCATTAAAATGTTTGTTTCTACCCCTCTGTAGTTTATATCTCTCCATAACTACACACACCATCCCTCCCCCCCTCTCTCTGTCTCTCTCTCTCTCTCTCTCTCTCTCTCTCTCTCTGTGGCTCCCTTTCTCTTGTCTCGGAGTGGCAGAAACTGAACCAATA
Source organism: Megalops cyprinoides (assembly GCF_013368585.1). Lineage (NCBI taxonomy): Eukaryota > Metazoa > Chordata > Actinopteri > Elopiformes > Megalopidae > Megalops > Megalops cyprinoides. Next base: position 21,228,864 of record NC_050585.1, on the reverse strand, counting down.
GAATAAAGAAGCAAGGGCTTTTATTGACCGTAAAGACTAGAGTTTCCGCGCAATTTTAGTTAACGGTATAGCTGAAACAGATGAAGGAAGAGGGGAATAAGTGTGTGTGTATGTGTGTGTGCGTGCCTGTGTAAATGAAGGTCGTTTACCCTGAGCTCACATCTCCTAATTCCCCCAACGCTTCGTTCTCTCCTTGTTTTCTCGAAGAACTAGGCCTATGTCAATCGATTTCTCTTTCACCGGCAAAAGCCTTCCTCTTCCAAACACGCTCAACTAATTGCTCGGCAAATAAATTGGATTTTTTGTTTGTTGCAGCTGACCGCTTATGAAAAGAGTCCATGCTGATTACGAATGTTAGGTAGACAGCGTCCCCTGCCGGTCGCCTCCAAAGGGTAGCCGATGGCTGCTGTCCATGGTACAGAACCGCAGAATTCAATTACATTTTTTTTCTACTGCTGGTGCGCTTTTTTTCAAACCACTGGCGTGCTTTTTCTAAACTTTTAACACATCATAAAATACTATGACCAAAACATCCAAAACTCTTGACACGGTTTTTAAGTTTGTATTAAAATGTCAAGACTTAAGTTACAGCTCTTACGTTAAAAGCCGACTTCACATCGTCCTTACAGCAAAACGAGAGGAGGTTGTGGTTGTGGTTGTGGTCATGTGCGTGTTTGAAGTGAGGCTTGTTGTGGTGGGCGTGGTCGGGATGAAGGCAGGGGTCATGACGCAGTTTATAATGAAACAATGGCAACAATTGCTTACCATGTCAAAAACTGAGGTTTGACTGCAAGCAAAGTGAGGTTTGTGGTTCAGCCAAACCTAAAATTGCAGCAAACACACTCCAAGCGTTCCGCACAGAGGACTGGCAAGTGCATTACGCACTGCACATGCTCCATACAGGAAGTGCTTTCAGCGTACCTTCACTGTGCATTGCATTGCCGCGATGCATGCGCTGTTATAACACCGCATGCTCTGTTTTAAGAATGGAGAGGAGGGAACCCACTGGTGGCTGCAGTCACATTCTAACCAAACCACAAAACAGCAGCACTGATCACCTACCATGAAGTATTCCAGGGAATCAGCTGTGTGAGAGTGACAGGCCACTGCCCACGTTCTACAGTAAGGAGTACAACATTTCTGCAGAACAGTAGTACCAAAATACACTCTTGCAGATCATTGTAAACTGTGAGGGACAACAAATATTTGCTACAGCAAATACAGTGATGATCTTCTCTGCTCTTTCTCAAGAGGATAATGGAGCCAGAAGCAGACATCAACTGATACAAAATCGTTTTTGAGTGTGTACCTGGCTTCAGCCTGACCAGGTTCAGAAGACAGGAACGGAACACGTCTGGCTACAGACCTCATTGCTGACATGTGATTTGCCATTTTGGAGGAAGCTGAGGCCCTGTACCCCTGCTCAAATTCTCACCTTCCTGGATGAGCTACATCAGAGCTTTGGCCAAGAAAGAGGAGACCTCACATGTGTCTCTGTCTAGGATGATGTTAGTCTTCACCACACTGCAGTGATGCTAGCACGGTTTGCTGAACATTGAAATGTATTGCCCTTTCCTTAAATGCATGAAATCTGAATTTAAATTTTAGCAATTTTTTTGTTCAGTTGCAAGTTTTTAAATGTCTCAATAAAACTGAATAAAAATTTGGAGTTTTGCTGAACAGCTGTTGGTAGGGTTTTGTTTAGGTTTATGTTAATTAGTCTGTGCCAATGGTTTGAATAAATGTGTCAGTCGTAGAAAAAAAATCTTTCCTTTCCTTTTCATAATTACTCTGTTATTATTGAAGCAAAACAAACCAAGAAAAGCACTGAACTAATTATTATTACCAGATGTACTTGTAAAGGCATTTCTCACAGCTGGTAATTTGTGTAGCCAACACACTGTGACATTTTCATGTTAAATCTTTATGTCATATGTGTATGTGAATGTTTCATTTCTCTCCATCATTAGATTAAGTCTCCAGTACTAACCACACATTTATATACAGACTTACTGCCAACAGACTGACCACCTTCCACACTTGCCCCCAACACACACACACACACACAGTGCTCATGTCTACCACCCTGACCCTACTGTCATGTGTTATATATAGGTGGTATACAGGCCCCCTCTCCCCTCCAGTGCCCAGTGCCTTATTACTGATCAAACTCTGCTGGTTCACTTTTTTAAAGCCACGTTGATCTCTTTAAGTGGAGAAAGAATATCCATGTCGATTCATATTGATTCATGATCTTTCAGATGTAACTTAGATGTCACTCTCAGACGGAAACTTAGCTGCACAAGTAAAAGAACCCAAGCTCTCCGTGGACGCTGCTGTCGAAAACGGCATAGTCATCGCTGACCTGCCCCTGGCGCAATGCGCTGAGACTGTGTAGCGTTCGACCGCTGCGCTGATAGATAAATAATTCAAGCGTATAGGTACCACGCACTGTCCCCGGCTGTGCGGTTAAGAACACAGCTGTCGCAAATGACCCTGTCATCGGTTTTATTCCACGATCTCAGAGAGGCGGAACGAAGTTTGGACGGAATGTCTGCAGAGGCCGAGTTAACAGGTAGCTCGACAGGTCCTGCAGTAGCGGATTGTGGCCACACGGCGGGGCCAAGGAGCCAGGTGACCGCAATATTGTGAATTCATCTCAGGACCGACTGCGGCGCGAGGCTCCGCTCTGGTGGGTGACGTCAGCGTTAAGGGACCAGAAGCGGCCGGGGGAGCGGCAGCGGGGGCTTCAGGGACGTACTCTCTTCCACCGACTCTTCCGGCACTCTCTCCTTTCAGTCGTGACGGACACCGCACTCATCGTTTATGTACACGCGTAGATTTAATAAGAAACTTCACACAGCTACCGAAACAATCGCTCTTTTAATTTTTTATCAAAAGAAAAAAAGCCAGTAGGCATCAAATGTTTAAGCGAACGCTGCAGACATCTCGGTTTCATCAAAAGTTTGAAGCGACGCATCGGGATCATACAATATTTACCGTTATTCTTTTCATCCTCTTTCTCTCGGTTTCTGGGGAGAGGGAGGAGAATTGGGAGGAGCATATCCATAAATAAACAAATCAATTGAGCACACAAAAAAGTAACTCCGCGCAGCTCTTTATGCGATCAATATAATAACTTAAAAATGCCTGACCTCGTCTCAGAGTCTAAGTGCAAGCTACACTATGGTGAAATGAATTCCCATCACTCAATAACACCACTGTAATAATATACCAGAGTGTACAAGATGCATGCAATAGCATATACAACCTGATACTGGCTAATCAATTTTGATTTTGATTGTCACTGTTGCTGCTTGTTATTAATTCAAGCTGAATGGATGATTATTTTGTTTTGTTTTACTACGCAAATTCAATTTTTGCCCTTGTAATTGAGGGCGCAGGGGAGGCTAGCTTATGATCCCAGAGCTTCACCGTTGACTCTTAAAGTTAGAGTGAAGGAAGAAAACATCCGTTAAGAACTGGATTAATGATAAAAAGCTAATGCTAGGTCCTGTGAAATATGCACAATACAGTTACTGTGTAGACACACATGGTGATGTCTGCGCAAGGAGTTTTAAGGTTATCCCTCCCTACTATCTCACCAGATGCATAGGACGAGCAAAATCGCTGTGCAACGTTGGCAAAATAGCGTTTCCGCATGCAAAGTGTAAAATAACACAGATTCTGTACAAAAATGAACACTTGGTTGGATATTTGACGGTTCTCGGCATAATAAATGAATTGGATACGGACAACTTCAAAAGCTTTGTATTCTGGCCTTTTGCCAATGACCCCTGTAAGTTCTGGCTCCTGCTCTAGGTCAGGATTCCCTGCCTTTGTGAAGACTTGAGACGTCTAAAACACCATGCACGGTGATGCTTAATGTTACGCTAACTTTCCAAGGTCAACACAGGCAGTGCCTTTCTCTGTGTGTTTATGCAGACATGTATGTTTGTATGTGCGTGTGTATGTGTGTATAAGTGTGTGTGTGTGTGTGTGTGTGTGTGTGTGTGTGTGTGTCTGTCTGTCTGTCTGTATGGGTGTGTGCAGTTCACTGTGTGTGAGCGTGTGTGTCTGTGTGGGTGCATGCAGATCGTTGTGTGTGTGTGTTTGTGTGAGTCTGTGCTCACGCATCACTGCGAACACAGCGTACTCTTCAGTTCACAGCATTTATGGTTTCCATGGATATGTGGATCCTGAAATAGATCTGTGACCTTGGTAGCAGTTTTAAATGGTAAGAAGGCAGGACATGAATAAAAAATTCAGGTGTTATTTTAAAAAATCAGAAGCATCCACTGCGCAAAGTTTCAGAGTTAAATAAACCAAGGAAGTCACCCCATCTGACTGAGCTAGACCGACTCCTACCCACTTCCTGAATAAAGTATGACACCTACAGGTTGACGACAAGACCAAAAACAGTAAAGCTGCTCCACCACGCATATCCAAAATAGGAGACTAGTTACATTATACTGTATGTCCAGTTCTTTAAGTTAAATACAGCTTTGTATATAGGACTAATGGGAATGAAGAGTAAAGCTACTGCTCAGCAAATAATATCGTTTTATTATCATTGTTACAAGTAGTACTAATATTAATACTAGTAGCACCATTACTTATAGTATTATATCATAATGATACTGACATTTCATCCCCACCAGAGCGTTGCTCTAGGAACTCTTTGCTCTTCCAGCTCCCCCTTCCTCTCACTCCCTGGCTGGAGGAGTGCACTCTGGGTGCTTCTGCTTCCTTTCCCTACAGATTCCCTGGAAGTACAGCCGGCAGACGGGTGCCCTGGCAACGGCTGGTGTTCCAGTGTTCATCTGTGCCCCGCGGAGGCGCTCTGTCGCTGCCTGCAGCCGTTCAGTAAAAACACAAATGCTGAACCCAGCAGCCCGGGCTGCAGAATGCGCTGGCTACATTCAATCTCAGCACATGACGGCGACGATGTCGCTCAAGGCCTTCGCATGGAATTCGAACCCATAACCTTCATAACCTCTCAATGCTCTCCAACATCCAGCCTATCCCCTTGTCCATTACTGAGCATGCAAGAGAGGGGCTGGCATCCTGTCCAATCAGAGGACATCATCTAGAGCTATGTCATGGCACAAAAACACCCTAATGCTCGCAGCTGGAAATGGGAGAGTGGGGGCTTTGTGAGTCCCGAACTCTGCCACGCTATCACATAGACTCGTACCCATGTACGAGTCTATATGATAGCTATACGATAGCTATGATAGCTATACGTATCAACATTTCATTTGGTTTGCTGTGAAGGGGAAGGTCTGTTGATTGGCTGGTGTGTATCAGTGATCGACAGCACATAGTAGCTCCACCTATCAAGGGCGTTCATGAAGCCTCACACTGCCATTACTACATAACCTGTGCAGGCACAGACAAGGCTTCCAAATGGTCCACTAGAGGGCGCAGTCCTCAAATCCCCATTGGCCTCCAAGTCTTGGATTCAACCCAACCGAAGTAATTTGTCCTGAGCATTGATCAACAGACTTCAGCAGATCCTGTATTTGTATTCCTACAGAACATTTTTGTTGATTTCAGTGAGTCTCAAAGAAAAGTATTTGTCAGTCAAATTCAAGGATAGGGCTCCTTGGGTTGAGACTGACTGTTAATGTCTCTGGCCTATCATAACTCTATTGTAACTCTTTGTTTTGTCAACGGTGTTCAAAGGATCAATGCAGAATATTGATACACTCAATTAGATGGTTTTGAGCAGTGATGGGGTTTGGATGAGGTATCCTGACGCCTCTACCTTCATGTGGCTACTTCCCAGGGGAGAGATCAAGGATGCTGAAACGCAATTTAAAACTGCAAAAAAAGGATAGGATCGATGCACAACAGCAAACACCAGTAGGAGAGAGCGATAAGGAGAGATGCAGCTTTGGCTTTTATAAACTATTATATTGCAGAATATTTCGCTTGCAGGCAGAGAGTCAACATCGTAGATACCACACTGTAGTGTTAAAGACTTGCGTATGGAACCATTTATATCCAGAGACAGATGAAGTGAACAGGGATGCCAACAAGCTAAGAGAAATACAAATGAATACCCATCTGAAATATATACAACACATCTAATGTATGTATGTATGTATCTGTATTTGTATTTATCTATCTACTTACCTAGCTATCTCCCTATATACACATGATATATGTACACACACGCACACCACCTCCTGCCAGACTATGGTCATGTGCTCTATTTCAAGGGTTCAAGATTTTTTCTTCTGGCCACCATTCCAACTTAGTGATTTGTTTTAAAATACAAATCCATGATTTTTAAAAAATATACAGATCCATCATTTTTTCTATCTAGACATCCTCAAGCAGCAGTAGGTTGAGTGTGCAAGGTTTAAACTCATCAATTTATGGTGTATGAGGGTTGTCACGGTGATGAGCTGTAGAATAAATGATCCATGTCTTTACTTTTCATATATCTCTGCGCCTGTTACAATATCCATACATTTGTATTAAATACGCATATTGTTCCTTATATAGTGTATATGGTAAATTGTACACTGTTTCTGCCCTTGTTATGATTGCCTTATATTACTGTGCATAGGTGCAGAAGAACATTCTGTTAAATTCCATTCTACTCTATTCTGCTCCATTCTGTCCTTTTGTAATGGTTGATGCTTCAGCAACATCTGTTCTTCAAGCATGTCTATATGCCTGTGAGGAGGCCTTTCAGAATATCCAAATGTCAGAGCAATGTTGTGAAAATGTTAAATTAAGGTTTAGAAGTGTGTCAGTGACATGGCTTTTCCCTCCACCGGCACCATGTGAAACCCCAGACTCCACGTCACAATGCTGCATTGCGTGGAGCCGAACCCCCACACAGCAAAAGAAGGTCCCTGAAAAGCCAGGGCGTTTCCATGGCAACCTCCGGGAGGTGGGGGTTGGCGGTGGGAGGTGGGGACGGGGTTCTGGGATTTCCCATCAGTTGGTCCATTCCATGGCAACCCCCGTTCTCCCCGTGTCTCTCCCCGGGATGTGAACACGCAGCCCGCTGGGATGGGAGAAGCTGCAGAGTTTGTTTGCGTGTTCGTTTCCTGTGTCGTCTCAGGAGGTCACCCCTGTGTATCTGTCTGCTTAGCCGTTTGTCTGACTGTGACAGAACGCAGCTGGAAATATTTGCTGATGCCTTTGAAAAGAGGCTTGGTGAAATGACTGTCCCTGGGACAAAGTGAGGAAGGTTTTGATTTTAGGGCTGCTGGTCTGAAGGGTGGCGGAGACCTGCACCCCAACAAATCCAGCCAGGTAAAACACAGCCTTGCAACAAGGTAAAACCTACCCAGGTAAAGCACAGGCCAAGTGAAACACAACCAGGTGAAACTCAGTGCAGGTAAAACACAACAAAGTAAAACCCAACCCAGACAAAAGTAAGCCCCTAGCAGAGTGAAACACCTCTGAGGTGAGCATGTAATCAGGTTAAAATATATGGCAAATGTTCAGAGGTGAGTAGCTCTTTTACCTCTCTAGAACACCTCTCTCCTCTGGGGTACCTATCAAAGGCCCTGTCAAGATTGACACGTCAATCACTCATTCAATGAAAAATGTCACAATGGTGGAATTCTGATGTCTCAAGGATTGTTTTCTCCAAGTCCTGGTAAACGATAATTCAAATAATGGAACAAACTTTAGGACTCTCGCAATCAACAGACAGTGCCGATGTGACCACCCATCTCAGAACGCATAGATATGATCACCAATCAGAGAAGGCACAAATGTGACCACCAATCACAGAAGCCAGAGATGTGAGCACCAATGATATAAGCCAAAGATGTGATCATCAAACAGAGAAGCCTTAAATCACATAAGGTGTAGGTGAAACCACCAATCAGGGAAAGCAGGGCTCTTACCACCAATCAGAAAAGGCAAAAACGCACCACAAGTCACTGAACATGAAGATGTGATTCGCTCAGTTAATCAAAATATTTCCTCCTTGCATATGAATGTCCATTTTATCATTAATATGAGCCGAACCTCAAGCGACAGGGAGCTATGCTTAGAGGCACAAGTGTGAAACCCAAAGTGCTGGTGCAGGCCACACCCTGCAGAGGTGGAAGATGACATCATCTCACACCTGCGGGAGACACACACACACACACACACACACACACACACTCACATGTCCTCTTTAGTACCACTTCTCATAGACTGAGGCACTGGAGGCAGGAGGCCCGGTGTGTCACCCCGCCATTGTCCACTTGCAGACGCAGGGAGACAGATGAATATTATATGGCCTGCATTAGTGCATTAGTGAATCTGCCTCATCGGGACAATCTGTTAGAGGAAGTGCAGGGAGAGGCTGTCCTCACCGCAGCTGCTTAAAGCTGACATGCATCAAACTATCCAACCACACAAGCAGCATTCACACAGGTCCCAACCTCAACACTGAGCTCACTCTGCCTGCAGGCGCGCACGCGCACACACACATACACACACACACACACACACACACACACACACAAACACATGCACTCACACACATATAATATACATATCATATATACACACACACATACATATACACACACATATTCATGCACACACTCATATTCACATACATACATATGCACACATATATACATACATACATACAAGCACACAGAAGTATAAGCGCATAAACCCACACACATACACAATATCACACAAGAAAGCACACAAAACACAGTGAACGTTAAACACACACATACACACGAGAAATGCATGCATCTACACAAACACTCACATACTTATAGACACGCATACAAAAACACACATGCCAACACACACACACACACACACAAAAACATGCAAGCACTAACACACTTGTGCACACATGCTTTTACAAATCACTCCATGGCCTGCAGTCACGCAGGTATTTCCCAAGGCAAACACAGCACCAGCAGACACAAACAAGGGAAAAAAACAGCAAAACATAGCAAAATCTGAAATCCACCCATAAACAAACACACACACACATAACACACGCAAATGCAGGTGTGCACACACAGGCACACACACCCACACACGCACACACACGCGCACTTTACACATACACGCGCTCACACCACAGACTATTATCGTTCGACAATAATCGTGATCGTCTCCAAGATTTAAAGCCAGGACATCATGCCAAGAGAGACAGACAGGAGGAGAGAGATGCAAAGAGAGAGAGAGAGAGAGAGAGAGAGAGAATGATCATCCAAGAGGCAAATTCTACCTACCACACATGAGCAGAGTAAGGGTAGTTTACTGTGTCCCTTCATCAGCTTAAGACAAAACAGTTTCCTGGACACTCACAAGGAGGAGAGAGGGATGGAGGGATGGGGAGAGAAGAAGGGAGGGGGAGAGGGGAGACAGAAAAGAAAGAGGGAGGGGGGAGAGGGAGGGGTAAGGGGGTGGTTGCCGTGGAGAAAAAGGAGAGGAGGTGTTCTCGGAAGCCAGAGTTGATGTTTGCTAGTTTTGATGTTGGAGCTTGGATCAGAACCGAGATACCTGGCAACGCTGAGATGAATATGATTCACACAATGTGTTTGTGATAGAGCGTGAGAGAGAGGGAGAGAGCGAGAGGGAGAGAGAGAGAGTGAGAGAGACCGAGACGAAGGGAGGGGAGACAGTGAGAGGGAGACAGAGAGCAGGTGGGGGGGAGAGATTCTCACCTATGTTTTTTTTTTTTTACGGGATTGCTTTCTATTTCCTTCAAACATTCAGAGCTGTTTATACCGACACATCCTCACCCTCCCTCCCTCCTTCTCCCTCTCTCTGTCTCATCTGAATTCATCCTTTATGACTCAGGAGAGGAGTAGAGCACGCAGGAAGAAATTCCAGAACTGGATTGCAGCCACAATGCTTCATCACACTTCAACAGGCGAACCAGAGCAACTGCAACAATACCCCCCCCCCACCCCCAAATATACCATCATTACAGACAATCATATAATTCTCTTTCTGAATAAGACTATAATTGAAGCAGTGTTCCTAAAACTGGCACTGGCTGTATGATATTCATACATCTAAGATAACATCTATGACTGGGATAAAAAAAAAACCTGAGATTATATAAAATCAGAGAATAATGATGAACATTGTTGAAATGAAGGGCTAATATATGGACACAAGGGCAGTAGCTAACAGTACTGATGTTACTCTACAATCACTACTGTATAGGTGTTTGCCATAGACCTATAGGGAGGTTCACATTTATGGGCTTCTTATTTAATAGGATGTTATACTTTTAGCTGTGCCCATATCCAGAGTCCCATGGTGTGCATTTTAATGATTGTGTGTGTGTGTGTGTGTGTGTTTGTGTTTCCGTGTTTGTGTGCGTAGGTGCGTGTGTTTGTGTGTGTTGGCATGTGTGTCACTTGGTGCATTGTTTATTTTGGTGGTTTTGTATTGCTTGACATGGTGTGTATATCAGTGCTGTTATTTACAGAGGGAGCTCATTAAGAGATAAGCTGCAACTGAAGCAGATCACATTGGACTGGATTAGATCAGGACAGACTAGTACAGATCAGATCAGACTGGACAGAGCAATACTGAAATCCCGGACTGGAGTGGACCATACCAGCTTGGATGGGAGTGCATTTTTGACTGGAAGAAGGAGGGGGTGGAGAGACGACCACTGTCCCAGCCTGAGGCAGCCCTCTTCACCACCTGTTACATCATCGTTACGACAACGTTACTGTCACCACGGCTTCATGTGACCCTTCTCTGCTTCCTGTGCTGCACCCCCCCCTCCCCCAGCCCCACTCAGCCTTGGTCATCTAACTCACCTCTTCCGTTTCTTCTCCTTCATCCCCCTCTCATTTCTCCTTCCTCCCCTTCAACTTCTCTCTCTCCATTCATCCTTCCCTCATTCTTTCCATCTCTATTCTATCCACGATACCCCTGCCACGTTGTCATGGCAACAATCGGACCCTGATAGCTCAGTTGCTTAGCAACTGACATCACCAGTAAGAGGAACATAAAGATAAAAGTCAGAAACAAATACACCACAAAAATGGAATCCAGTGTACAGGGGTGTGAGAGTGTTTTATGCCTGATGAAACCGAGAAATGCATGTGCGTTTATTTTTTACTTAATTAAGTGCTGCATCTGGAAGATCATGACAAATGCTGATGTTATGTCTATTCAGTGAATGTGATTCTTGTGGCCATGGATTTTGGGAGTCAGTTGAAAGAAATAAACAGAACAAGATGAATTCAAGCACAGACCCTCTCACACGCACACACACAACACACACACACACACACACACACACACACACACACACACACACACACACACACACACACACAAACACATGCACACACATATGCACACGCACATATATAATATACATGTCATATACACACAGTTTTTGCATGCTCCGTTGAAATGGTTTTTGATTCTAGCTGGCACCATTCTATGGATCTATATTAAGAAAATCATGGTCGGCGGTGGGTGTAAAATATAATTGAATTGAGGCATTGAGAAAATATGTGCAGTGCATGAAATGACAGCCAACTGACAGAGTTCACACTGGGACACAGAGCGTTGAGGCAGGGCTGCAATCTGAGTCCACTATTGTTTACATGAATGAGTCAGTTGTGCTGTTGGTCACAGTCTGCGGTCCCCCACCCTGCCCCAGCATGACACAGATGAAAAAAATCCTGCTCTATGCAGATGATTTAGTTAACTAGGGCCTGTACAGAATGTGTCCATGCTAGAGCAGTGCTGTCAGAACTGGTCCCTGGCAGTCAACATAAAAAGTGAGTAAAAGATATGATCTTCCTAATTAGACATAAAGGCAGGAACAGGAACACCAATTTATTTCAACTACATTGGTCTCACAGTTGTTGTTTTGGGGGAACCTAATACTGGCAGTAAAAAGCATTCTCATGGACCACAATACCCCTACCCCCACCACAATACCCATAAATGAAGACTTTGCCATATAAATACACTAACTGAAAACCAGTTAAATTCATTTTTATGGCAGCACGCTATGGGAGGTACTTAGCCAATTGTTTGACATTAAACAGGATAAAAATCAAAGACACAGCAAGAAATTCTGCAGCAACATGTCACAAATGCAAATGAAGGCATCCCATAATTGAGGAAGGATAAGGCCTGTTTCCAGAAGGACGCCACCATCAAACCCACGAGGAGCATGCCTCATTAGCATGAAGCATTCATCATCATGCTCTTCTCCAAAACAGAGGCGCAGAGAAACGCAGTAGAAACAGCCCCTCCTGCTGCTCACTATGACACAGCCCTCCGCAGCCTCAGGGATATTAATTAAAGTTTGGTCTGAGTGACAAAAACCCACCGACATGATCAGCTCTTTACTGTGTTTTAGATTTTTTTTTTTACTGCTACATCAGGTGCATTGGCTGTAATACTGTTAAGATGTTCCGCGCTGTTGGCACCAAGCCTTTGCTCATTTGCTAGGCGAATAGCATGCACACGTTTTTTTCACACACGCGCACACGCACACACGGAGTCCTTCCTGCTCCGTTACTCAGCTTTTATGGGCAGTGTGGCACAGTGCTTAAGGAGCTTGAAGGTTGAAGGTTTAATTCTCAGGTGGGGCACTGCAATTACGAGGTGCTTAACCTGAACTACCGCAGTGTACATCCATCTGGGTAAATGGATGTTATGTAAGCATGGAAGCTATCGAAGTAGCCCTGGGTTGGCAACATTGGACGTAATGATCAAGCAAACAAACTAATTTGGCTTGGTAAGGGCAAGCATACGTGGGCCGACAACAAGACGCACTCTAGTCTGCTGATGAAGGACCTGTAGAGACCTGGAGCAGATAGACCAGCAGAGACAATGGAGGAGGAGCTAGCAGAGCAAGCCCTAGCAGTTCCAGTCCTGAAGGAGGAATGGGACATGCTAAGTCTGACATGCAGGAACAGAGAGAGGCCTGTCTGCACTCTGTATCTGTGGTGCTGTCCTGGGTTCTGAAATGAAAAGACAGCCCATCTGTGCTGTGTCAGTGGTGCTAAATGTGGTTCTGAAAGGCAGTGTGGGAGAGCTCAGCTTGAAAGTCATCACAATATGCACCCTGGCCCTGCTTCACCTGAGAGAGAGAGAGAGAGAGAGAGAGAGAGGGAGAGAGAGACAGAGAGACACAGAGAGAGAAGGGGGAAGAGAGGGGACTTGGAAATCTAACAGGGGAGTGATCTGCACTGCAGTCAACTGGTGCAGAATACTGAGAGTACAAAATGACAGTACTGCAGAGGTTACACGCACACACACACACACACACACACACACACACACACACACACACACACACACACACACAAACACACACGTCTCTGTTCCATTTCACATACGTGCACCTTAATCCTCTCCCTTTCTCACATTTACTCTTATCCACAAACAATACTTCTCATACACAGACATCTTTCACACAAAAAAACTCACAGACACACATATCAGATATACACATACGTACACACACACACACACACCTCTGCTTGGTCACATGTAAATCTTATGCACACACTCAGAAATCTCACAGACACAGCTCTTTTTGACTTCTCTCCATAACATTTCATGATCTAAAATGCAATAACCTCTTCCCTCAAAATTTAGCCAGTTAATGAATTAGTGTTTTAGTGAATATAAAGTCATGTGTATTGCACAATGCATATAGTCTTTTATGTCATATGTTCAGCTTCACATCTGTGGCTATGACCAAAAGAAATAGCTCTCTCTCACACATTCACTCAGTCACTGAGTGAGCAGGTCCTTCAGCAGGAAATATCAATGCCTTGTTCTGCCACTAGATGGCAAAAAACCCATCAAAGTAGTCTCAAACCCTCAGATCCTGTTTAGTTCTTGTGATTTTTACAGCACGACAAGTCAACTCTGGTGCTGATATGTCTCCATCTGGCAGGATTTCCAGCTGTCTGTAAACAACTGACAGTGTCAGGTCTGGGGAAAGAAGCTTGATTAGTTTAATTATGAAAGTGATTAGTGGAATCAGATGGTTAAATGCTTGGCTGGAAGAAAGCTATCGACACTGTAGCCCTCCAGGACCAGGGTAGAGTAGTCCAGCACACACTGTCACCCTCCAGGACCAGCGTAGAGTAGCCATACAGACACTGTGGACCTCCGGGACCAGGGTGGCATAGCCCTGCAGACACTGCAGACCTCCAGGATCAGGGTAGAGGAGCTCTACAGACACTGTGGGCCTCCAGCACCAGGGTAGAGTAGCCCTAATTTCCAGGTACCAGCAAATGACCAGACTCTCATGCATGCTGCCATTTCTAAAAAAGTCCACTAGGTGTCAGTGCCACACACCAGTGCTGATTCTACTGAAGTCTACTACCTCTACAGAAAACCTATTCCCCTTCTACTGCTGTTCCTGCCTGTCTTTCTGTCAGCAGCTCTGCTATGACAACTGTCTGTCCACTACAAATACAACTATCGCGTTATCTTTATGTCGACAGACTATGATACTGCTACCAGAGTGCCACTCCTACTTCTGCTACTACCACTACAGCTGGAAACTGCTTTGATATTGGGAAACTGGTTGTGAATTCAAGGGATTGCTAGTTCAAATCTCAGGTGGGGCAGAGCATTGGCAATGACCTTGAGCATGTTGTTTAATGGGTATGGAGGACTGTCTCGCCGCATCTTTTACCACATTGTTCTACAGTAAGTAAAACCACACTGTGCTGTGGTGAGGATCTTGGATTACTATAGGAAAGAGAGAAAGAGAGAGGGAGACTGGGAGAGAAAGGACCAGACAGAGAGAAAGAGAGAGACAGGAAGAAAGAGTGAGAGAGAGACAGACTGAGAGGGGAATGGGAGCCGTGGAAGGGTACAAAGACTCTACCTATTGTCCACTTTTCAGGCTCTTGACCTGTCTCTCACTCATTCCTTCTACTTGTCCCTCGTTCCACCCCTCTCTCTCTCCCTCTTCCCCCGATCACCTTCCGGATATGGAGGGCCTCTTCTGAATCCTCTCTCCCACTCCCTTGCTCTTCCTCCCTGTGTTTCTCTCCCACTCCCTCCGTCTGTACCTCTGATGTCTGAGAGGGCAGACACTCGAGGACGCTGTACGTCTTTGTGATCGCCCCCCCACCCCACCCCACCCCACCCCACCCCACGCCCCTTCATGTCTTCCTTTTCATCAGCGGAGGAGAGCGAGGGGGCGGAGAGAGAGGCAGACTCATGCTGAGGTGGAGGACGTGAGAAAAGGAGAGGAGGGAGAGAGAGAGTTAGGCACGCAGGGAGGACAGGAAGTGGGTGCTATGGAAGCAGTAGAGAGGGAGAAAAAATGGATTCAGGGATGGAGAGAGGGGTGTAGGGATGGAGATAGGGTATAAGAGGTGCATTCACTCCACTGCCGGTCAGTCTGTCCATCTCTGTACAGTAACAGAAGAAGCACCAGGACCATGTCTGTCAATATATCCCACTCGCCCCAGCAAAAAGCACAGCACTAATCCCTCCATGCCCCCTCTGCCCCAAAGTGCAAGTCTAATGGAGGAGTTCCTAATCGGGGTTCCATTAACGGGATCATGTTGGTTGAATGTTTGTTTTGATGAAGTAAATAACAACCAATTAAATGTAAATGTCAGTGTGATTGATTAGAGCTTATCCATGTGTTCTCTGTCATTGAGGGGCCCGGATAGCCTTCCTTTGTGAGAACAGTCACAGTCAGTACATCAGTGTGAGTGAGTATCAATCAAAATATTGAATGCTTAGAGAGTTACAGTCAGTCAGTGTATCAGCATGAGTGGGCGTGAATCAAGGTATGCAATTCTCAGAGAGTCAGAGTAACATGCAAGTATCATGCAAGCAGGTATCGGGGATTGGAACTCTGAGAGTCAAAGACACTCAGCGTATTCAGTGTGTGTGAGTATCAGTCAGGGTATGGAATTCTCAGAGAATCTGAGTGGACAAGTGCGTTAGACATGCACTAGACACGAGGATGGCACTGTGCTGGGATCAGTGGGTCTCAGGCTGTGAACAGTCTATTAATTACGTCCTGGAAATGGCACCACTGAACATCTGCCACTGTAATAGAGCTCACAGTGCGTCCCAGGCAGCCTGTTACACCAGCAATAACTGCTCTCCGTTTGGCTAACACTCCCATCCTACTGCAGCTGGGTGTTTCACAGAGCTGCATCTCTATGCTACTGAACACAACTGTGGGCTTAGCATTTATTTACATTCATTCATTTTGCAGATGCGCTTATCCGGAGAAACTTACAGAAAGTTAACAGGTTTAGGTATGCAGTTGTATAAATAACAAATCATTAATGCTATAATTGTAATATAGTGCCATTTTGGAAAACATTAAAGGTGGCAGTGTAGCATAGCAGTAATGAGTAGGGTTGGCAACCAAAAGGTTGTTGGTTTGATCCCCTGCCGGGACTCTGCTGTTGTACCCTTGGGCAAGGTACTTAACCCAGAATGGTGTCAGTAAATATCTACCTCTATAAATGGATCATGTGTAAAGCTGTAATCTATGTAAGACTCTCCGGATAAGAGCATCTACTCAATGGCAATAAATGTTGTTTATTGTGCACAAACATACAGTGTACTACTATTACCATTTTCAGCTATAAACTTGTGTTGGACCACTGAGTTCTTCCCACAGAAAGCATCTATACTATCTCCAGGTATTTGCCTCTAAGGCAAAGTTTAGTTTAGTTTAGCCACAGGATTTTACCCCAGTGTAAGATGGTTTGACATGGCTAAGCACAGCAGCGTATGTGCTGAAAAATGTGTGTTGCGTGTTCCATGCAGAGATCCCTGTCACAGACAACAAACATTCACACATCTCCCAAACCAGAGTTTGCCTGTCACAATTCATTCATGGTAACGCAGTATGTGTTAATGTGTTGTATTCCCACCTTCTGTGAGGGAGTGTATGCATTTGCATGTGTGTTAGTGTGTGTGTGCGTGTGTGTGTGTGTGTGTGTGTGTGTGTGTGTAGAACACAAGGTGACACAAGGACACAAAGAGACAGCTTTTTGATTGAGGATCAAGTGTCTCTGATAGATCTGCTGTCTGCCTGTGACTGGACTAGGAGGGCTGCTCTAGAGTTTGTTTGAGTGTGTATGTGTATACGTGCAGATGAGTACGTGTGCATGTGTGTGTATATGTGTATATGTGCATATGTCATATGCATGTGTTTATGTACGTATGTAAATGCGTGTGTGTGAGAAAGAGAGCATACAATTTGTGTGTTTATGCATGCATGTGTGTGTGCATGTCTGAGTCTGTGCATGAATGTGAATGCATGACACCGTGTGCATGTGTGAATATGTATATGTGAGTGTGTGCATGTGTGTACGTATGTGTGGGTATATGCATAAGTGTGAGTGTGTGCGTATGTGTAGGTGTATGCATATGTAAGTGTGCATGTGCATGTGTGAATGTGCATGTACATGTGCGAGTGCATCTGTGCATGTGTGAGCGTGAGAGTGTGTGTGAAAGTGTCTCTCTCTCTGCAGTCAGCGTGTGCAGAGTGCTGTGCTGAAGGTCAATGGGTGTATGAGAGAGAGAGAGTGAGAGAGAGAGAAGGGGAAGAAAGATGGGGGAGAGAGAGATGCAAAGGGGGAGGGGCAGAGAGAGTGGAAGACTGAGGGGGGGGAGAGAGAGGGGGAGAGAATCGCTGGGGCGAGAGAGGAGAGAGGAGAGAGGGAGGAGATGAATGAGATGAGGGACAGAATGATTGAGAAGGAAGGAGAGAGAAAGAGAGGAGGGGAAAGAGGAGAGGGGGGAGGGCCGACAGAGGAAAGCCAGTGCAGAAACAGCTTCATGTTCTGTCCAGTGCAGACCTCAGACCCAGCCTGGGAAAACACTAAGAATGGGGTGGGCCATCCAACACAAATAAAGATGGGGCCAAATGTAAAGAAAACAAATATGACAGGATGTCTATGCATGATGAAATAACAAGGCGACACATGTATTTCAGTCTCTAAAAGGTGCCCATGGCTTCCCTTTAACAGCAGATACTGGGGAGGAATAGAGTGGAATTTGAGAGGGGTGACATCACCACATGTGGAAGGGGGGGTTCATTACAGGAAAGATAGAGACAGAAACAGTAATATGGTGGGGGGGTGTGTGTATGGGGGGGGGGGGCGCAGTCTGTCGATTTTTCGTTTCCTGCTTATCTGGTGTCTCTGCACTGAACAGATCTGGACAAACTTTGGCAGGAAACCGATCCCTCTTGCACCAAAAGAAAGGAACAGATTTAGAACTGAAGGGAAGAGATTATTATTTTTGTTTATTCTCTTGGCAGACACCCTCATCCCCTTTCCCAGGGTGGCTTATACCGCTTACATTCTACAGCCATGAGGCGGGAGATTTACTGGAGCCATTCAGGTCGAGAACCGTGCTCAAGGGCAGAGCCAGGATTTGAACCTGCAAAGTGCTGGTGTCAGATGCAGCTTCCCAAATCACAGCACTATAAAATGGAGACAAAGAATTAAGAGAGGAAGAAAAAGGAAAGAAATCTGCAAAAGGAGAAGAGAAGACAGAGAGGAAGCAGAGAAGGAGGAAAGACGAGTCATGATCTATTTGAATGTATGAGGAATGAGTAATCAGTGAGTGTGTGTGTGAAGGTAATGTGTGAGAGTGTATAAGTGTGTGTGTTTGTGTGTGTGTGTGTGCTTGTATGTGTAAGGGTAATGTGTGAGTGTGTATACTTGTGTGTGTGAGTGTAATGTGTGAGTGTGTATAATTGTGCGTGCATGTGTGTGTGTGTGTGTGTGTGTGAGAGAGAGAGGTTAATGTATGAGTGTGTATACTTGTGCGTGAATGTGTGTGTATGTGTGTGTGTGTGTGTTTGTGAGAGGTTAATGCATGAGTGTGTATACTTGTGTGTGTGTAAGTGTGTGTGAGAGTGTAATGTGTGAGTGCATATACTTGTGTGTGTGTGAGAGTGTAATGTGTGAGTGTGTATAAACGTGGGTGTGTGTGTGTGTGTGCTTTGGCAGGCTGATAGAGCTTAAGCTCTGTGTTTGATCTGCACTCAAGGATATGGTCCCTCACAGCCTCTGGATGAGCAGCTATAGAAATCGCATAGTGTGGATCCTGACCCGGCCCGCTGAGACAGAACCAGAGGAACAGCCAAGCTGGGCCCACAGTACCACACATGCAGAGCACCAGGCCAGCACCATGGCAGTACACACTGAGGGCCACGAGAGGGACGCTGGGACCGATACCAAGAGCCACTGCAGTCACTAATATCCTCACACACAGTCAAACACAAACAGACTCACATACACACACACACACACACGCACACGCACACACACACACACATGCACACACACACACGCATATACATACACACGCATACACTCATGCATGCAAATGCACACATGTCCATATTCTGCACTCCCTCACAGAGACACACACACTCACACATGCACACACATACACACACATACACTCACACCCACATGGAAACGTACACATGTACATATACCGCACACCCTTGTAGGCACACACACATATGCTCAAACATGCATAGCCCCACAGGTATATGTTTACACTGACATGCACGCACACACACAGGCAGACACTTAAACAGAAAACAGTGACATGTAATACCTACTGCATTAAAGGTAAGAAACAACCTTAAAGTTACTGATCCTTAACTTTTGCAGATGAATATTTGTTTTTTGATGAGTCTTATACAATATGGACATGGATATGCAAAATCAAACAATTGCATGTGATACCATCACTGCATTTTCTTAGAGTCTGCACACAGAATTCCAAAATCAACTCAAAACACTTTTTTAACATAATTATAGTCTACAAAATGCTACATCCCTTCTCGCCCACATAGTTCTTTAAGTGCTGTTACCTCTCTTAAAGACATATTTTAATAGCTAACATCTATCAGTGCAAAATACTTTATTATGTGCTCATTTTCTGACAATTAGGTTTCATTATCACAAACAGTCTTACCCAAGTGAGGCAGAAGAGAAACTAAATTGATAATTACTGTATCACTACATAAAAAACTGTGTGAAAACAGCAGTTTCTGGCAACTAGCACCAGGCTGTGAGATGTTGCTGGTCATAGTCAATGGTTGTGTTCACGGTCATAAGTGTGGTCATATTAAAGGTCATTGATTTGGTCATGGTCCATGTCATTGTCAGCAACAAGCTAGGTGTCCTGTTGTCCCCTGTAAAATGGGGATGTTTATACTGTATCTGCCCGTATCATGAAAAGTGGGGACTGCGCTCGTTGAACTGGAAGGAGAGCAGTCCGATCTGACCTGACCCATAAATCAATCAATCAATCAATCAATCAATCAATCAAAATTCATTGATTATATGGCATTTTTACTTCAGCATTGTCACTGGAGAAAGCATGTCTTTTAGATGCACGCAAAAACCGGAAAACCCAGCAGAGTGGAAAAACTGAAATGACTCCGAGGTCCAGGGGAGAGGCAGGGGAGAAAATCTCTCATGGCGCGGTGGAAACGGAAAGCTAAAGGGGGCAGAGATAATAAAAGTGTGTAAACGAATATATCACCAGCTGATGGAGTTAATGCAGACACTGTGAGCCGGATGGAGGCATGGTCTTCCAGGGTCTGGCTAGGGTCTGGGGGGTATGGGGGTTCATACCTCAAGAGGTTGTAGCACCCTACAGTCACAATAATCAATCAGTAAGTCAAGAGTTTACGATCATGGGTCAGTCTCTAGCAATCTCTGGAGGAGCGATTGCTGTGAGTAGCTTGCACAAACACAGTTTGAGAGAAATGAGAGAAAAACAAGTGTCATCACCTTAAACATCCAGATGCAGAAAACACATGTAACGTGCTCCGGGACAGACTCAATATGTATGGTGCATGAACAGGGTTAGAGCGGTCCGCAGTATGGGGAAACTGTATGGGTTAGAGTTAGAGTAGCTCAGTGTTATATAGCTCAGCATCATATCCACAGTTCACTCTTGCCCTGTTAACAGTCCTTAAGCCTAGCAAAGAGGAGTTTTCTTGGGAAAAGATGCATTTGCATTATTTTTGCTTGGATGATTAAAATCTAAAATCAATTGTTTTTTTGTTGTTGTTGGGGGCGGTTGTTGCATTCATATGCCTTTGCAAGTGGTATTTATCAAACCTAAGTAAATTTCATTTTGTTTTATGCAGGTGTGAATTATTTGTTGAGTTTTAAACTTTTTCAACAACTGTTTTGAAGAATGTTTTTACTAGTTGAGAAGATAAGCAATTACAGGCAAGAGAAGTGATTACATCCTCCTCTTGTTCTCAGAGTAAGAGCTGGAGTGCGATGCTGAGAGACACGGACATGCTTGTGAAATCAGATGTGAAATCAGATGCCCTCAAGCCTCACTGCCAGTCAGATGAACACAGTCACTTTCTGCTGGATTACATTACATTATTTTCTGAACAGCATGCCTGATATCCGGGGCGAGGTTACATTGGGCATGCTCCTCCACTCACATACAGTCTCTGATTGGCCCAGGCATGTCACTTGGTGGATCAAGGCCAATCAGGAGAGAGTGCCCTTAGTTTGCAGCTTCCATATTGCTGATCCCCTCCTCCGTGCATCCAAGGCAGCAGTTCCAATCCCTGCAACTGCGATCTGAACACATAAACCCCTGGTGTAGTGACCAGTGTCCTGACCACTACTCCACATGGGGTTAGGCCTGTGTCAGCTATATATCTTAACTCCATGCCATTTATTGCTTAAATTGGTCTACTACCATTGGGGAGACATCATTAAGCCATTGGAGGGCTTTTCAAAGCAAAGTCTTTCTGAGAGTCACAGGCTAATTAACAAGACCATAATTAATGAGACCAGGGTGTAAACTGATACCTCTGGGCACAGTCAGGGTACAATGAACAGAGATGAGCTCTGTCCCCATTGAACAGTCCTATTGCAAAATTAACATCCAGATTCAACCGAAGCGTGATCCACTTTGCCGTTATGCATGACCTAAAGGAAAACTGGCACTAACGGCCAGATTCAACCCAACCACAATGCACTTTGTCCTCAGCTTCCAGAAACTCATTTGACCAGGTGTTACTTTTTTTTATTCAACATTTTTTCATTGAGTTCTCTGACTACCAAACTGTGTAAGACATTTAAATACATAAAAATATCAAATTGAGTTGATTAGTTGCTATTGCTGCCTATAGTTGAGGATGAGGGAGTTGTGGTTGGAGTTAGACTGAATGAGGACCTGAATTATTACTGTGCTCAGGGCTAAGGGGGCCATGCTCGTTCTTTACCCTATTTATCGCTGTTCTTCCAAAGCCCATATCAAATCTACCCTGCTCTCACGAGCTTAACTGCATATTACAGCAGGCTGTCCCTCTTCCCTCTTACCCTTTCTCTCCATCTCTCCTAAATTCCTCCATCACTCCAACTCTCTTTCTTTCCCCTTGATGTTCAGCTATCCATACTTGTCTTTTGATCTCTCTCTCTCTCTCTCACTCACACTTTCCCCCTGCCTCTCTCCTTGATTCATCCATTTCTGCATTAATGAAGTCTAAATCCATCATAAGGGTGCTTTGTTGAATCACCACACAGAAATGATGACCAAACATGAAGAACTAAAGGCCAATGCTGCAAGAGGTATACGTACAACACAGTGTTGCCAACTTTGCAGTTTTGTTCTGGGATTCAGGGACTTTAACAGTGCCATTCTTGTGCATGCCACATTACTCAAAACTTCATGCTATTGCCTGAATAACTGTGCGTAATAAAGGGCAATTGAAAGGACATTATCCTTTCTATAATTGTGTGCATTGTAATAATACATCAGTCGGTCATCATGAGTTATTAAATTTTAATTTTTAAATCTATTATTTAAGCTAATAACTATGAACATGCATCTTTTGTGCTTTACAACCAAATCATCCAATTTTGACCTCAAGGCCTAACCTTCACAATTTTGGTAAACAAGAAGCAACTTTTTGAGTTAAAACTGTTGACTTTTGCTCTGAAGGTTTGTCAGTGTAAATGCCTAGGACAGGATTCAGCAGAACTCATGAAGGCCCAAGTAAAATGCTATACAGAATCTTTAATATCAAGTAGGACTTCTTTTCCCATCAGCTGCTTGGCATCAAACATATATCATGAGATCTCTGCTGCTTCTTTCTTCACTGCAGGTTAGAGGTCATTCCCTCCCTTTCCCTTCCTCCATATATCTGGACATTTACTGCCAACAAAAGATCCTAGATCAGCTTACCCACACCTAATTCTCATTTCAACCTTTTTTGTGGAAATCTTTGATAATGACTCAGGATCAGCGCGAGGAGGAACAATCTGTCTACGCTCTTTCTCCTTCTGTCATCTGAGGGCCTCCAGCACCTCCCCCCTGCTCCCTCGCCCAGAGTTTACAAACAAC
Organism: Megalops cyprinoides; assembly: GCF_013368585.1. Classification (NCBI taxonomy): domain Eukaryota; kingdom Metazoa; phylum Chordata; class Actinopteri; order Elopiformes; family Megalopidae; genus Megalops; species Megalops cyprinoides. Next base: position 21,205,509 of record NC_050585.1, on the reverse strand, counting down.
GTTCCTGCAACATTGCTGTGATGCTGTAACAACACAACAGAGGGCTGTTGTGAGGAAGAAAGGGACGTTTGATGGAGAATTATCTGTGTGACAAAATGTGTCATGTTGATGCTGAAATGACCAAGTGGCTCATGCTAGGAAGCTGAGACTGATGTCCGCTGGGGGCTGCACCAGGCGTACTTTAAGAAATCATGACCTCAGACGCTCGGGTTAATTTTTCAGTGTCGTGGGCCATAAGGATGGTGTCCTCAGTTTGCCTGGCACTCACACATTAAATCACTCCATGAGAGGTGGACACAGGAAAACAATGGCACCACCATGACATCCACTACAAGTATGTCCAAATTGTAACAACTGAGGAACGAGGAACTGCTGGCTCTCTTCTGTCAAATTGTTGTCTTGGTTTTTTTTTTTTTTTACAGTGACTTCAGGCTTCATATTTTTAATTTGTTTTGCCTTCGGCGGCATTTTAGTTCCTTTTGTTGAACAACTTCTAATGTCCCTTGCATTTTACAGTGACCTCACTAAAGGCACTTAGCGCAGAGAGGAACAAAAGTATGTTAATGAAGGCTTAAACTGATCGAGAAATGACGGCGATCAAAATGAGACAGCAATGTCCCCTGCTGTTTGCAGTGGGAGGCTTTCTGCTCCGTGTAGGTGCTTTGAACAGCGGTAAGAATGTGCCTCTAACTGGTCTCTAACTGATTAATAATCTCAGGGCTTTGACCTCATACATGCTGAGGAACCAGAGACGCGTTTGTCTTTTCTGAAGTCCGCTGCCTGAAAAATGTCAAATATATCAGTCTGGGAGCTGGAGTGCTGGCCAGTTTTCTGAACTTTTGGATTTATGCTCGGCCACTGATATAATCGCAAAATTAGAAACACCATTGGTCGTTTCCCTCGCCATGATGTTTCCTATAGCGGGCCCCCTCCATGTGTGGTTTCCTGACAGCAGAGACATAGGCAGGGGGAGCCGACTACAAGCTGTTCAGAGTGGGACTTACCAAATGTGTACAATCACAAACTAACAAAAAGACCCGTTTCCACTGTGGCTTAGAAACTTGCCTCACCAGCTGGGAAAATACAATCTACACACGTATGGAAGCATACACATCACACACACAAGTACACCACACACATGCACACACACAGATACACAAATCCACACACACACACACAAATGCGCACAAGCTGCATACGATGATTTGGTTATTGAAATTACTTGCATTATCATAATTAGTCATCTTTATGTATGACTATCTCAGTAAAAATATTCTGATCTTGGACACACACTCAAGGTTTCAGTCAACATTTGTCCATGTATTTGACTCATAATTAAAAGCGAGATTCTTCTTCCTCGCAAACATAGTTTGGTAAATTCATTGCTCAGTAAAATGACTGACAATAAATTCTGTTTGTATTAAAAAATATTGCATTTATTTGTATAAGTCAAAGCAAAGGACAGAAGTTGGCTGTGTCCGGGGGTCAGTGTTCATCAGAGAGAGGAGAGGGTAGGTGGAGGAACAATGTGAAGGATGGCAAATGGAGACAAACAGAGAGAAGGAAAGGAGGTGAAAGACAGAAAGAAAAAGAGGGAGCTAGAGTGGGCGATTATTAGCTTACTACAGACCGGCTCTGTTCTGCGCGGTCTTGCTATAGTTTCCAGCCCAGCGCACCGGTTTGGCTCCGCGTCTGACGTGTCTTTGGAAAACCGAGTGTTAAAACCCGTGCGTTTCCTCACGTGAACTCGGGAGGGAGTGAGTGAGAACAGAGAGCCGTCACGACAGTCCACAGAGAGTTTTCCGCTCTGAAGTAACATTCTGGGGCAGCATGTTTTTTCCACTCTTGACGTCATTACATGACAATGACTGTAAACTCTGTAAATAACGGTCCATGTTACATGTCACGTGTTATGTCATTTGCATACTCAGTTTACTTGGATTGATTACCAGGATCTGTGTTGTTCTTTGGCGTTCCCCCTCCTGTCTGCAGCGACACTGAAGATACTGTCTTTGTATGAATCACTCTTTAATGAGGTGACAGCAAACTGCCATTTAGATGGTTAGATATGTCTACCAATTAGCTAAGCATTTGCGGCCTGTATTTGTGCCTTTCAGTGTTCAGGATCAGGTTTAAATAATGAATGCCAGCACAAAGACAGACAGAAAGGTGGAGCAATGGCCATGTACACAGGTTATAGAACTGGACGCAGGTTAAGAAACCACAGAATGATTTGAAATTAGCTTATTTTTAATGCATATCATACTGATACCGTTTTAGGAATAAAGACAAAATAAATATAATTAAATAATATTTAATGTTTGTTTGGTGTGAAGCAACACTCAGAAAACCTTCTTCATCTTTGTTGTATTGAACTTGGTATTCTTTGTCAGTGCAGAACGTCAATAAAGTTATTTGTTTTTTGAATACACAAGATTGACTGAGTAGGAGTAGGAAGACAAGGGAGACAATGGAATGAAAACTAGGCAACATTCTATCGCTCTTGACACTATTGTTATTGATGTCATCAGATTTTAACAACCAGGCTATGGCTCTTGAAGAATCTTAAATGCAGCGTTCTCTACATTTCATAAGATATCACATTCTCTCATGTCCAAATGAAAGATTGTATTTTCCTTTTATGTGTGCTTTGAAGCTCAACTCCAGAAGTCCAGAAATATATCCTAGTGTCTGAGATTTCGAGACAATGCTCATTTGACATGCAACTGCTGTCGGGCTATGGAAGAAGGATATATTTTGTCTCTGTCAGAGAGAACAATTTTATTCTGTCCTCTCCCTATTCAAACTGTAAGACCTGGCCACTCTCTCCTTCTTCAGACTGTGAGTCACATCCACTTTCTCTCTGTTCAAACCTGCAAATATATACTCTCTCTTTCTTCCGAATATGAGAAACATCCTTGTTATCCCTATTCACATGTAACATCCACGTTCTCCATATTCGAACATAACATCCACATTCTCCCCACTCAAACAGAACGTACATGTTTTCCCCATTCTAACATAACATTCATACTTTCCCCACTCAAACAGAAAGTCCAAGTTTTCCCTATTCAAACATAACATTTATGTTCTCCCCACTCATACATACCGTCCAGGTTCTCCCCATTCAAACTGTGAGTCACATTTACCCATTTCTTCTGTCAAGAGAGTAGAGTCTGTGTCCACTCTGTCCCTGCATATAGATATACACAACGGTGAAAGCACTGGACCTTGACTGGAGCCAGCACAAAGTACAGACCCAACACACACCCATGAACCTATCACAGCCCTAATGGGAGGTAAGCACTTGCAAGAGCACAGACTCTTTGACCGTGTTTCTCTCTGCTTTCTTTCTTGCTGTCTGTGCAGTGAAAGCAGCACCTTAAAGAAAAGAAGAGCATTCAAAATCTCCTCATTAAAATGAAACCCCACCCCCGGCAGCATCACACACGTGCGCTGAACACAAATAGTTTGGCCCCGCCTTCTCCTCAGTCTTCACATGACCGATCCTCATCCTAGCCTTCCTCCCGTTTATGCGTCTGATGTGCTTTACCCTGAAGTGCTCCTGCAGTAGATAGTCATCTCTCTTTCCATCACGACCCATTTAAATAAGTCTGAGACAGACGGAGATGTGAGAAGAGGGAGAAAGACATGTGTTCTCCCTACCCCAACCTGGACCTGATTTTCCCCTCTTTAGCAAGCACCTCACTCCTATGCAAACCCCTGGATGAAGATCAACAGATTCCCCATCTCTGAACTTCCCCCTGCTCTTTGTTCCATGCACAGCAAGCCCGCTCCGCTTCATTCATAAAGCCCGGCGCCTTTTCCCAGCCGATGAGATCTCTCCCTCTCAGCTTAAAGCCACCGCCGGGCCACCTGGCATTGCCGGGCCGACCACCAAAAAGGCAGAGGCGCGTTGGGGACGAGAGGCCGCCCGCCGTCAGGAGGCGGCTGAGAAGGCGAGGGCAGGCACACGAGCAGCGCAGTTACATAAAGCGTACTCTCTACCAGCGAGCACGCCGAGCACACCGGGGCAGCTCCCCCCCGAATCACAGCCACTGAGGCCGGGACGGGACACCAGTGTGACCAGAATTTAGAACACCTCAGTTTAGATCTCTTTCCACAGGGATCCGTGGGGATTTTTTTTTTTTTTAAGCGTGTTTTTTTTTTTTGTTGTTTTGGGAGAGGAGGCGTTAGGTGGTGTTAAGAAAAACTCAGCGTCCATCTGCATCTCCAGGGGCCTCCACTCCACCTGTGCCCCCCCTCCCTGTTACACCTCCACTCATATTCATCCCAAACGGGGACCCACATCCGGAGTCTGCGTTCCTCACACACAAAAGAACAAACAAGAGCCTCGTTCATTTCTGAACAAACACCTCTCACACACTCGCTCATGCACTTGATCGCTGGAAGTGAGAGATGGGGAAAACACACACACATACACACACACACACTCTCTCTCTCTCTTGCTTTCATACACACACACGCGCACACACACACTTATACTCAGATACATACAAACTCACACACCCTGTCTCAGACACACACACACACACATATTCACACTCTGACACGCACACATTCTCACTCACACACATACGCTAATATAAGAACACATCTGTATAAATATAATATAATAATAAGCAAATACAGGACACAAAGAGAGCAGCAACAAAATAGCCAGCGTGACAGACAGTGAGACACTTAGGTGAGGAAAAAGCTTAACCCCATCCCCCTTACTCTCTCACACACATGCATACACGCACCTCTCTCTGTCTCTCAGTAACAATGCATAGATAGGCTTACCTTTGTAGTCACAATGCAGAGACAATCCATGGTACTGAACAGAGACGAGTGGGGCTTATCTCAATCCCCCCCAAAAAAGAGGGCTCGACCCCACACCCTCCCCAACCTTCCCCTCCTTCCGTCTTCCTGCCTTTCCCTTCTTTTCTTTTCTTTCCGTTCTCTCTCTCTCTCTTTCTTTTTTGGCTGACTGAAACAGACAAGGACCGTAACAAGGGAGGGGGGGAGGGAGGGGGAATGTAAAGTGAGAGAGGGAGGGACAGAGAGAGAGAGAAAGAGAGAGAGAGAGAGAGAGAGAGGGAGAAATAAAGAGGAAGGGAGGGAGTGGAAGAGGAGGGGGGGTGGATCCAGAGTCAGTGAGTGAGAGAGAGAGGAGAGAGAGAAGAAAGGCAGCCGAGGATGGAGCGAGACCAGGGGATGCTGAAGTCGGGAGACGAGGGACAGATCATGAGAAGAGAGCGAGGGATGGGGTAAAATGGGGAAAGCAGAAGGGGGGAGTGGAGGTAAAATGGTATACAGAGCAGAGGGGGAAAGAGAGAGAAGGAGAGAGAGAGAGAAAAAAGAAGAGGTGATGAGGGTGAGAAGGGGAATTGCTCCGCCAAGAAAGGAGAGCGAGAGAGGGAATGGACAGAGAAACAGCTGAGGGAGAAATGAAAGATGAGGGGGGAGTACGGAGCGAGAGAGAGAGGGAGGGAGGGGGGAGAGGAGGCGAGAGAGCGTGCGAATACAGGAGGAATTAGACAGACAGAGAGAGGGAGTGAGTGCTACGCGTGTTTCACAGAATAAAGAATCAATAAGGCAATCAGAAATGTGATGGAGAGAGAGAGAGAGGGGAAGAGATTCGGAAAGGAGAGAATGCAGAGAGTCTCGGAACAGTGCTGAAACAACCCAGATTAAAATGACAAAAAAGAGAGATTTGAATGAACGAGGGAGAAAGAAAGGGGGGGTGGAGGGATGTCTGGTTGCCGTGGCATCGTTCAGCTGTTGCCTTAGTGATGGTGTAGTTGTTACTGTGACGATAGCCGTGATTGTTGCCATGTGGATATTGCTGTCATTATAGATCCAGGCAAGTTTGTATGTACTCATTCGTGTATGCATGTGTGTGCATGTGCGTGTATGAGAATGTGTGTGCTGTGTTTGTGTATGTGTGTGTGAAAGTGTGTGTGTTTCTGCATGTGCTGTGTTTGTACGTGTGTGTGAGAGTGCATGTGAGTGTGTGTGTGAGAGTGCATGTGGTGTGTTTATACGTGTGCTGTGTTTGTGATGTGTGTGCGCTGTGTTGACCTGATGATGCTATGGTAAGTCGTGACTGCTTCAAGGGCTGAAACACAGGTATTCCTTCAGAGTTTGCTGTGCAAAACCAAACTAACAATCATCACCATCTCTATCTGCAATACAATATCAGATGAGAGAGACCAGATACCTAGACATCACCTAAACTGCATGAAATTAAAATGGTAAGTGTTTTTAGGTAAGTCTTTTTTGGTTTGTCAAATTGTGTTTCTATATTATATACATACTCTTATTATTATTAATTATTATTATTATTATTATTACTAGTATTATTATTATTATATAATTTTTATTACTATATTGTTCACTTTGACTTCCATAAGTGATATGTGGCCATAACACACTAGACCTGAACCAAAGTTTGAGATGTTTTTAATTCTTTCTGCTCTTTTACGGGTAACACTGGGTAACACTGGGTGACACTGGGTGACACTGCAGGGCAATCCACATCAGTCAGACCTGGCCTACCTGCTTCCTGCTTCCTGCTTCCTGCTTCCTGCTTCCTGCCTCCTGCCTCCTGCCTCCTCCTGAGCTCGATTTGCCATGTTGAATGGAGGGGACTCTCTGTCTCTCTCCTGAAAATAAAACCCACAGCCGAACGTTACACCACACCAACTCACTTCACCTCCAAGACTCCCACATCAGAGCAGCTCATCCGAAAGCGTCCCACAGTTTGGCTTTTCAGCCCTACGCTGCGCAGATGCTGCGTGGATTCTGCACAGATTAACAGATCCTCGTATCATCTGGCTGGGCCGCACTGTTCAGTGAGCCCACTGGATCAGCCGGTCCTCATACAATAAAGATCAGAAAATCTGTGCTGAACTTAGGCCCCCCGTGTGGAACCCCCTAAGGCATTCTAGGAAGCAGAGGCTCACAGAGAATTCTGGAATGCTTCAACAGAGAACAGAAGCAGCGAAAACAAACAGCACCGTTACCTGATATGCCAACTCTCACCATTACCAGCTTTCTGTTGGAGTGCTATATCTGTTAGCGTTTTTGAGCATATTTTTAGGATAAGCTGTCCATGTCACATTCATTGCTGATTTGGACACGCTGCTAACACTGGCGTAATGTTGTCATGTTGTCTTGTAAAGTAATAGGGGTGGACTGAGATGCTGCTAATTGACTGAAAGAGGATGAGTGTGAGAGGGAGAGTGAGGGAGAGGGAGAGAGAGAGAGGGAGAGGGAGAGGGAGAGGGTGATAGAAATACAGAGAGTGGGGGGGGGGGATGGTTCTTCACGAAGAATGAATTACAGGTAAGCTCCACATGAACTATGATTCATGGCTGAAAATGAGGGTGACAAAGAGACAGTGGGCGAGCAGGAAAGGACAAGATGAGGAGAGAGAGGCAGATCAGAGAGAGGGCTTTCAGTGAACGCATGTTAATTAAGCCATCTGTACAACCATATTCAATACAGCATCCTTAGAGCACTGATGCAGAGAAACACCGGATTCAGCCGTCTGACAGAGCGCACTGCGCCTTTAAGACTGTGGGTCATACCACTGAGTTCAGGTGGGGATGTGTGGCTGAATGTTAGTCTCATCATCAGCAGTGAGAGTGCACTGAGCCGCCCGGCCACCCGCTTCCCCCCCACCGGGGAGCAATGGTGCAGCACTAAAGCAATTCCAGATGATGAACACACACCTATCCCCAGAGACGCAGGGGAAAGGGCAGGAACCAACCTACAGCTTACGCAGACGCTAACACACACGCTTTCTCTCTCTCGCACTGTCATGTACACTCGCGCTCTCTCTCCCACACACACGCACACAGTCAGATTCTCTCTCTCTTTCTCCCACACAAGCACACTCTCTCCCTCTCCCACTCACACACACATACACATAGCCTATCACGTATACTCTCTCTTACATACACACACACACACACACACACACAGATCTATGTATACTCTCTCTCCCACACACACAGTCAGACACTCTCTCTCTTTCTCCCACACAAACACACCGTCTTCCTCTCCCACTCACACAGACACACGTACCCTGTCACATATACTCTCTCTCTGACGTACACTGGCACACACACACACACACACACACACACACACAGAGAGTCATGCATACCCTCTCTTCCACACATATACACACTGCCAGACACTTTCTGTTCCCCTAGCACACTCTCTCTCCTGCTCACACAAACACACATATCCTGTCACATATTCTCTCTCCCATACACACATGGACACACACTCTCTGACACATATTATTGTAAAGCCTGTGTAAAGTAGCCTTCATTCATTGGCTCATTAGGAACAACCTTGACGTGTGATCTAAAATGGAACATTCTTAGCTACTGTGGCAACACAGACAGCACCAGAACCTCCTGTTTTCTGCTGGAACCCACTGAACACGATACAGAAGGAACACATGAGCTGAATATCTGCTCAGAATATTGAGTATCTGAACACTGAATATCTGTGGAGATGAAATATCTGTGGATATAGAGTATCTGCACTTTATCCTTTACACATGTCAGGGTGTGGCCCACTCCCATAGTCTGAGGGATTCTGGGTAATGACCTTGCTCAAGGGTTAGAGCAGCAGGAGCTTACCGAAGATTCAAACCCTCAACCCTCAGAGAACAGGCATGATCTTCACGACATACCTTAAACGTTATGCCACGATAAAAAATAAAAATCACATAATCACATTAAAACAAGCAGTGAATATTAAGAAATACCTACTCCTGTCAAATATGCACCAATCCACACACGCATGATGCAGCTGAACAGTCCTGCATTCTGATGCTTATTTCTTTGCTTCACAGATATTTCAATATGGCTCACTATTGTCAGAGCAAGACATTCAACTACACTGATGTGTGTGAGGGGAGAGTAAATGTGTGAGCGAGTGAATGAGTGAGTGAGTGTGTGTGTGTGTGTGTGTGTGTGTGTGTGTGTGTGTGTGTGTGTGTGTGTGTGTGCTCCTGGCCTAAGGAGCTTGTGCATCTTCAGTTTTCACATACCACAGCATATCCTCTTCCTCAGCAGAGGAGAACACATATTAATTATTCATCTTTATTAAACTACAGCGAGAGAAAGTGAGAGAGAGAGGGAGCGGAAAGGAGGAAGAAAAAGAGAGAAAGAAGAGATGACAGTACAGGAGAGAGAATGAGGGGAGAGAAAGAGAGATCTATGATACAAGGGAGGGATGATAAATTATTTACAGCTATACTAACAGTACATGCACCCACACACATACACACACACACACACACACACACACACACACACACCAGCACACATTCAAACACACACGCTGTCCATTTGCCTCTGTGGATCTCTAGCACCCTCTAGTGGACAAACTGTGAAAATCCTCAAACCCCAGACAGAGATAGGTAAACTCTCATGAGAGACAAGCAGGTTACCTTTCAGTCTCCAACTGAAGCATCACCTCCCTGCTTCAGTTCAGTGTGTAAGGGCCAAGGTTCTACATGCCTAGGAACAGCACCCTGGTCACAACATAGTCTCTTTCCAGGAGGTTTGTTTTTAGAACCATTTCACATTCAAAACCTGCGGCCAGAATGAACCCTAAGGTGCTGGTGTGGCGAGAGGGTAAGGTCAGTGTAGACAGCAGCACACAAATCTGGAGCCCCACATGGATCAAAATGGGTGTGCTGTTTTTAAGAACAACATTCTGAACCGAAACAGCCATACAGGTGTGCTGGTCATATTATGTATCAATATTGTCTGCCAATCCTATTTTTCGTACATATCCATGGTGTATATTTTTCCTGTGTTGCACTGATCTCTCATTTCCCCCAGAGATAATTGGCAGTTGATGTCTGATTGACAGCTGGAGAAGAGGCGGAGCTCTGAACAGGGGGCCAGAGCAGGCAGCGCAGGTTAATCGTAATCAGTGTGGTCGTTACTGGCCTTTGAAACCAGCGAGAGAAATGCAGCATCATTACTACCTGTTGTTAAAATGACTGAGGGCCACGACATCCTTGAAACACTCCCGGGAAAAATATTGCCAACATTCCTGATGTTGCCGTAGCGTCAGAGCAGCAACGCAAACATCCCTGCGCGCCGCTCCCAGTCAGGGTCCGTTGCAGAAACACACAGAGAAACTGCAGCTCACACCGGAGCAACACACTCAGAGACACAGCAGACAACAGAGGCAGTTCTGCAGTGACTTCAGAGCGAGTGGAGACCACTTTATAACTCTCTATCCTGCAGACCTACAGCGCCCTCTGGTGTTCAGTGGCCCTCTGAGACTTCCTTCAGGGCTTATCGCATGATTTTGGCCATATTTCCATCATGGAACCCCTCACATTTACTGGTCAATCCAAGGTTTTTTGTGACAGTACACACACGTGGATCCTGATAAAAAGGGTTTCTCCCAGGCTCTGAACAGGGACACCCCCCAACCTCCACACAATGTGTCTCTGTATTTTGTAGCCTTATTCTCAAACTCAACACCTGTTTTTTTTCACAGCACCCCCATTCAGTGGCACGTTAGTCCATTCCATGGTTGACAGAGACTGGCAGATGAAACGCTGAGGGGAGTTACAATACTACTGAAGCAGCACTATATAATATTAATGACCACCCCTCCACAGTGGACTGAACCATTTCATCTGGGGTGGTGGGGGAGTCTCCTGTGGCCACCTGGGGAGGCTTATATACACAGGCTTTGCAGTTCTGGGTAGTAAGCACCAAATTTCTAACCAATTTCCCTCTTCCTACTCCTTATCTTCCAACACCAACATGACTCTGGTCCTAGAGGGCCACAGTGTCTGCAGGGCTACTTTACCATAGTTCTGAAGGGCCATAGTTTCTACAGCCCTTTCTTCCAGCCAAGCATTTAACCATCTGATTCCAATAATCACTTTCATAATTAAAACAATTAAGCCTCCCTCCCCAGATCTGAGGCTGTCAGTTGTTTACAGACAGCTGGAAATCCTGCTAGATGGAGACATATCAGTACCAGACCTGAACAGGATCTGCTTGGGGTTTGAGGATACTTTGATGGCTTTTTTTGCCATCTAGTGGTAAAGCAAGGCATTGCCACTCACAGCTGTGGTACCTGCTTACATGAAGTATGTGGGTGAGTGACTGCTTCCTCCTCCATTTGCAGTCAAAAAATGTCATATATGTGACTTAATATCCTACATCCATAGTACAATATACAAGATTTTAAACTCATAGAACTAGCTGAATATGTGTGCTTTGTGTCAGATGAGCATTTAGCAGGTTTCCCAGGAACTGTTCCATCCCTCCATCTTAGAGTGCTACAGGGCTGCTGTTAAACAGCCATGTCCGACACCATCTCATCTCTCTCTCCCCTACACCTTCATCCTCATTCCCTCACCTCAGCGCGCACCTTTCTCTTTCACTTCATTCTCACCCTGAAGAATAATGGCTGCCTCCTGCCCTGACTATAAATCTTTCGTTACCCCCTGGTGTGCCCCCTAGAGGAGTTCCTCAGGATTATCAGAGCAGCACATCAGAGAGCATTCTAAACCATGAGTGATGCCCTGTGAGCCCGGATCTAAGCAGGCCACGCGTGATCGCAGAGGAGGAACTCTCAGCAATGCTGGTGCTCTGACCCTGCTCTTCCTCCCCTCAGCTCTTCCTGCCACTTCACCTCAAATTAACCGCATCAATGCCAACGCAGCGGTCCGCACCTGCCCAGCCACACTCCCAAATCCATCCCCAAACGTGATCCAGCTGTCCACATTAAGCTTAAGTAGACCTACAATGGCCTGGGGCTTGTTCAGATCAAATACTCTTGATCGAGATTTGTCTGGACTGTGAATTTATTTATTTGAGGGGTTCAAAGAATGGGAGCAACTTACAGAAATACCTTTACCTGCATTCTTCTTTTAGAACACATACACTTCCAACAACTCACAGCTGTTAAAATAGAGGCAGCCATTACCTGTTAAGTGATGTAAAATCCAGATTGATACTCAGTTAACAGCTAAGAGAAAGGCAGTTAACGGAGGGCTAGGCTGGAATGAAACCCAGCGGGCAGGACCAGGGAACCGCACCTGCAGATCAGGAGATCTTCACCTGGGCCACAAGGCCACACCGGTTTACTATTTACATAGGTCTGGCAATCAGGAAACAGCAAGCATTCTCCAAGCACAGATCCAATTAGCAATAACCAATTTTATTTTTTCTCATCAGTTTAAAACATTGAAAGCTCTCAAAATTTTTATACCATGTGCCTAGAAAGTTTATTTTTATTACCTCGTTAAAACAGGGAAAAGAAAATAAGAACAGAGCCTTCTCTTCTCTGTCGCACACACAGAGACAGACAGTTCAAAGCCACAGCGTCCTACAATGTGTTATGATCACACAGAAAGATTACATGAAGCTCTGCGCTGTGCATTCATCCTATGTCAGATGTCAGTGTGGTTTACAGACATGGAGAGGAAAAAAAAAAACAACTAAAAGTCTCATCACCTCTCCAGGAAGGGCGGACCATCTGAGCAGATCCTCACGGACGATCCAAGCACCAGTTTCATTACAGGAGAAAAATACAGGGATCAAATGTGCTGGAGTTGGCAACTTGGAAGTGATGAGAATCAAAGGATAAGACCAACAGCTGTAACGTTTCAGGAAGAGACTGAAGAGAGGCGAACTCCGGAGCGGAGGTCAAGGGGGAGAAACCCCCCCCCCCCCCTCCACCCTGGTTTAATGAACTGACAGCTGAAGCTGAACTCTGAACTTTAAACGTGAACAATCTGGGCTCTCTTGCCTGTGCTGTCAGGTTATGGACACCAGAGGAAAGCAGTCACCTCTACACTAAATGAGGCTGAGCCTCACTTCATGCTGCTAAAATGTCTCATGAGCATTAGTGAGTGTTGCCATTAACCATCGAAACATAAGGGACAGAAAGCTAGCTAGAGCAGGCCTCCGACTTTTCAACAACCCCACAAATAGGATTTATTTAATCCAAATCAACCAACTTATATAATTAAGGTTCAAGTGCCATGAAAACCTTGTACATTTCAACCTTCTGTAAGCAGAGATGAAGGGCCCTGCAGTAAAGGGGGTTTCTGGGATGTAGCGTGAGTACCTGGTATCTGCACTCAACCCTAAATTACTGTTATTCTAAATGAGGACAGGTGGCCACACAACTGCAGGCAGGAAGGACACTGACAATGCAGGTTGCTTTTCCCCAGACTTGATGCAAGCCCTGTTTTTTTCTGAAGGCCCTGTGTGGGCCTACCATGTCCACATTGTGTGTGATCGTTTCAGCCAGTCTGGTTGCAGCTCTACAGTGGAAAATGGGTCTAATGAGGCAGACTGGATCCAGCTCTACTATGTGAAAAGGATGTTACTAAACTTTGTGAATCACTAGGCCATTTCTATATACACTACTGCAGAGGCCCTCTATCTCTGGTTTAGTTGGCACCAACACAGGAATTAGGTAGTCTTTAACCAGCAGGCTGGTGAACAAAATCAAAAATGGAAAATTTCAAAGGTACCTTATCCCATTAGTGACCACCCCCACCTCCTATAAATGCTTGTTTTTGGAATTTGGAAAGGTGCAGAGTTGTTCTGCTCAGACTAGTGACATCATCAAAAGACTCCGGTGCTGCACATCATGGGCCTGCTGCCTTCCTCTCCATACACAATATGCTCAGCACTCTCTTTTGACTGGCCCACACATGCCATGTAACATATCAGGGCCAATCAGAGATGTGCCCACATCCTCAGCAGCCCGCTGGGAGAGGCGCCTGGTGAGGCTGGCACCAGGCTCGTCAGAGCCGCCAGTTCCCTGTGCTCTGGATTAGAGGGACACCGGTGTGCTCGGGTCATCAGGTGGCATGCGCAACCACAGCCTTTCCACAACCAAACCGGAACATTCTGCACATACACGCTCCCGCAGCAATTGTCATCTCTCACGCTGCCAATTGCACTAAATTACATTCTGTATGCGTCCGTGTGTGTGTGCGTCTGTCAGACCTTGTTATTCGAATTTAGTGAGCTTTCACGCTCTGAAAGTCTTTTCACACCTTGCGGAGGTGCACATCCACAGCAAGAGATGACAGGTGTAGGAATAATGTGCATTTTCTCTCCGAGAGGAGTCCTTAGCTGCACTTTTACACAGAAACAGCAGAATCAGGGCAAAGCAAGCTTTAAAGCTGTGTGCAGGTCTAGGCTTTATTGCTGCTGTGTCTGTATAGAGTCAGGTGGGTGGGTCAGCAGGTGAATAAACACCAAAGTTCCAAATCAATTTATAAGTCCATTTCTCTCCCCCCACCAAATCTTTTCAAATTCGTTCTGACAATGTTCAGGTATTTCAAATGCTGTGAACATCTCTTCCAGAAACAAAAGGTATGCTGGCTCTTCAGATCCATCTTCCTGCTGCTCCCAGCGGGTAAGAGGTCACTTCCTGGAGCAAGAGGGCCCTTTGCGAAACAGGTAAATTGGTCTCTGAAATCCTGAGGACAAAGAAATTAAACTTTTAGACATCAGACTGGGAGTCCAGCATTTCATCTCTGAATGGGAGGCTTTCAGCAGCAAGAAACTGCTGAGTCCATGAACAACATCAGGTATAAGAATGTAACATGGAAATCCAAGGATTACACAGAGACAGAAAGAGAGAGAGAAACGGACCACGTGGACACTGATGTGAGTTCTACAGAGTGGCTGACGGCTGTGTGACTGTGGTTGTGGTTGTGTGGACGTGTGGTGGTGACCGAGGGAGGGCGGAGTGAACTGACCTCTGGAGGAGCTGTTGGGCGTGCCAATGAGCTCATAGCCGGAGAAGCCCACCTCTGATGTCAGGTAGGAACTAAACTGATCCGGTTTGAAGCGGATGTTGTAGTAGTTCTTATAGATGGTGTCCTGAAACGTGAGGGGAAAAGGAAAAACACATTTTACTGCACGTCAATCATGAGATCAGGTAGTCTCAGCCCAACTTGGGTCAGCACTCCAGCTGTGGTCAAAGACAATCAGGCAAAAGACTGATTTTCACAAAGGCTTTCTTTCATTTTCCAAGTGGCACCTTCCGTACCAGAAACCTGGTGTTCCATTCTGCAAGAACCCACAAAACAGAGCTGTGCCCCAATCTGCAAGGGGGCAAGCAAGTCCACATTTCATGACATCACACAAACGTATACTTGAAGAGGAAAGGGAACATCACTTTAATGCCAGCTTCCCGCTTCAATTCAGTTTTAGACAAGCAATATAACAATTTAAATGTGATTACAATTGTCTGTAATTGCCCTCAGTGGCCTATCTACACTGTAGCTAAGGGCAGTCACTTGTAAGTCCAGTTTTACTGCAAAAAAGGCTAATGACTAGCATGAAATGTTTTGATTTTCTAACTACTGACAATCATCGCTTGATAACCAAATACATACAGTGATTCAGATTAGTTTGAGCCTCAACATCCAGATGCAAACGTATTGTATGCCATTCTGGAGGAGAGTCTGGCAAAGGAATAAATGTAAATGCAGAGCTGTTTGCCAGTTTCTGTTCTTTTCCAATTAAAACACACTGGAATAATCTGGCCAATGCTGCCACTGTTTCGTGTGAGATGCATTCAATCAAGCGCTAAGTCAGTGTCCCTCCATTTGAATCAAAATCTTGTAAAGTTTGCAAAAAGCGGTCTGCACAAAATCGCACCCTGGCATGCTGAACAAAGGGGACTGTAGGATGCCATGCCGAGTATGAAGGGTACAAGCCTGTACACTCGTTTGAAGGGAGTGACTGAGGGCAAGTGAAAGTTACTTGTCCAAGTGTTAAGATGGAAACTTGTTGTGACAAATTCACAGATTATTTTATTTACCTGGGGTGTGCTGCCATGTCTGACCAAAACATTTTCTCTGGGTTTAAATGTCATCGTTTTCTGTTTTTTTTTTTTTTTTAACCCTCCTTCCCTCCGTCCCTCTTTATCCCTCCCTCCCACTATCTGTCCTTCTCTCCCTCTCTCTCTCCCTTTATCCTTTCCTCCTTCCCTCCTCTTACAGTGAGCTTCTTCCTCTTGCTGTAGGAGGCCCAGGACTGTGGCTCCAGAATGAAGAGTCCTCCGGGGCGCAGGTGCCTGTAGACCCTCCTGAAGAGGCGCTGGAGCCCCTCGTCGCCCCAGTTCAGGTGCACCCACTTGGTGACGCTGAGGCACAGGATCACGTCGTACTCGGGCTGCTGGGTCTGCAGCAGGGCGTCACTCTGCAGCACATAGTTCCCCTGAGGAGAGACCAGAGGGGGACCAGTTAGCCACCACACAGCGTCACCCCAAACGTCCCATACCCTGCCACCTCAGACAAGCAGCCCAGACGGCCCAACCGTCGGGAGTACATCCACAGGAAAACTTGTGCTAATCAGGTTTAAACCTGTAGCTCAATATACAGATTAGTCCATTAATGTACTTCTCACAACCATGTGTTTAGTCTTGGTCTATGAGGCTAGTGCATGTATGCATGTCAACAACAACCGAATGTCGACAACACTTCTAATGCAGCCGTGTATGACCGAGCAATATTTAAGGAAATAACAAGCCGATTGAGGAAAAAAAGGATCCAGCACTGAGGCGCTGATGCAGCTGAAACACACAGTGGGAAGTGCAGGGAGGCACACAACAGACCACACACGCGCACACATACACAAAGCCTACATAAGGCCATTTCCGCAGTGTGACAGCACACCCATGCACACCCATCCACGCACACACACATAACCGCAGGGGTGCACCTGAAGAAAATACAGTGTTACCCGCACAAAGGGAAAAGGAGACAGCGGCATCAGCCGGGAGAGGAAGTGAGCCGTGCTGAGCGGAAAAGCAGAACCAGACGTATACAGGAGGACAGACAGACACAACACCATACATCTTATCAGACCCTCCAGGCACAGACACAGACACACAAAACACCATGCCTCTTATAAGAACCTACAGACAGACGTATGCAAACATGCAGCACCATACATATTATTAGACAATGCAGACACACAACCACGTAACACTCTTATCAATAACGCATAACACTCTTATCAAACCCTACCAACAGACACACACAGACACACATACAGATGCACTCACAGACATACACAAACACAACCACACACACACACACACACAAGCTCTACAAACAACCACACCCAAACCAGAAGAATCAGTAGCGTACCACTCTGACAGAGGGGCAGGGGGGAAGGAGTGGAGGGGGGGGGGGGGGGGGATTGGGCTGGCTGGGTAAAAATTCCACCAACTACTTATTAACTTTCCCTCACACTACGACACAAAGCCAAACAAGCAACAAGAAGAGAGCAACAGAAACACAAAGCGTGCGTGTGTGTGTGTGTGCGTGTGTGTGTGTGTGTCTGAAGCTCAGCTCAGCTCAGACCCCTCAGCGCAGAGGGAAGCCAAACGCACCCCAGGGGCAAGCGCTGAAGTGCGCGGCCTCACACACCCGACGCAGCGCTGGTGTGTTGTAGCTGCGAGGCCCAGACAGCTGACGCACTGTGGGCCTCAAACGCAGACACACACGCTGAGCCATATGCTTGCACACAAACACCAACTCTGGCGAGGAGATGAGCACACAAACAGAGGCTAAGCAAGACTAGGCCTCTGCTCTGGAAACTCAGGGAAAAAAACATGCACCATGGAAATACAACTGCAATTATGATGGGTGTGTGTGTGTGTGTATAACAATCATACACAAATGTGAGTACACAGATGATAAAATGGATTCATTTCAATGCCATTATCTACAGGGTGAACCTGCACCCTTACAGGCAAGTTTTACTTGCCAGGGACCTTCAACAATACAGCTCTTTCTCACTCTCTCACACACACACACACACTGCATCTATGCTAAATATCAGAAAACTTTCAGGAAATGCCAATACACACAGCGGACATCAAAGAAAAGGCTGAAGGGCGGACCCAAAAGAGAGCGCAATACCACCGTGCCTTCAACACACACAAGCCAATCCGCCATGTAATCACTGAGATGTGAGCAGGACAAAGACAACCCTTTCATATTCAGCAACCGCTGAAACAACCGTAAAACTGTGACTGCCGTATCCAGCCACAGGGGGGAGGACTCTTACCTTAACGAATGAGACATTAGCAGGGAAGTCTCCGAGGGGCAAAGGAGGCGTGTCTGGGAGTGGGGGTGCAGCTATGGGGCCTCTGGAGATCCGCAAGGACACAGGGAAAGGGTGGCTTTCCCCATTCGAGCCAACAGGGGGCGGCCTGGAGTCCGCAGGACTTTCAACCTCTGCTGTCCTATTCGCCCCGTGACCTTCCTCTGCACATCTGCTCTCCTCAGTTTCCACAGGAACGGCCTCCATCTCCACGGGAACTTCCTCCCCCTGTTTACGTCTCATTTCCCGTCCATCATCCATCTTGTCCCCGCCCCCTTCGGGTCTCTGGGTTTCTTCTCCCGCTCCACACGAGCCCCCCCGAGCCACCCTCTCCTCTCCCGCCTCCTTCCTCCGCGCCTCCTGTCCGTCAGCCCCGTCTCCCCCGGGCGTTCTCCCCGGAGCGCGCCGCGCCTCCTGAGCCTGCAGGTCCGACAGGTAGTGCCGCACGTTCTGCCGGGCAGCGTGCACCAGGCCGCCGTCGATGTCCAGCCCCACAATGCGGGCGGGGCGCCAGTTCTGGGCGATGGAGAGGGTCAGGTGGCCCGTGTTGCAGCCCAGGTCCAGCACGTCTTTGCCCCGGAACCACTCGGGCCTCATCACGCGCAGCCGCGGGTCCTCGCTGCGCCCGGGGTTGCGGTAGCCGTAGTACTTGTTGTAGTTTCCGTACTGGAACTTCGTCTGCTGCTGCTGCTGCTGCTGGCGGCGGCGGTTCTGCAGCTGCGGCTGCCCCGAGGCCCCGCCCCCGACTTGCCCCGGGAGCACCTGGGGGTGGCCCTGCCCCTTCCCAGGAGCGCCAGGTACGAATTCGGACCTGCTGGAGGCACGCCTGCGTTTGCGCTGGCGGGGCGTGGCTGGGGCAGGGGGTGGGCCCGCGGGCCTGGGGTCCGCAGAAACACGCGCTGGAGGCTGAGAGGTGGAGCCTTTGGGGAGCGCAGACGGCGCCGCCTCGTCCCGGCAGCTGCTGGAGGTGTTCATATCAGAAGGGCACAGGGACTGCTGGACCAGCTTCGGGTCCAGCAGCACGGCGCCCTCTCTGGGGGCCTCCGGGATTGCACCTGCAGCACCGGACGCTGAAGGCGGCGCCAAAGGCAGGGCTCCTCCCGCGGTGGCCACCGCGCACTGCTCGCTGGCCTTCCCTCTCTCCGACTCCGAGGTGTCAATCTGCATGGCGGCGGCCGCTCCGCCCCCGCCGTGGTGTCGGTTGCGGTGCCTGCGCCTGCCCCCGGTCCGCAGGGGCGACACCAGGATGCAGGCGTCCGCCCCGCTGCTGTTCAGGTTGAGGGGGTCCGTGATGTCCCTAGGGATGAGGATCTCCACGGGGTCGCGGCTCTTGGCAGGCAGGGGCGAGGACTTGGGCGTCTCGGCGTTGATTGCCCGGTTCACCTCCTCGTCCAACAGGCTGTTAAGGTTCAGCGGGTCAAAAATGTTCCCGCCCAGCAGGAAGTTGGTGGGCAGGACCGGGTCGCTCTCGGAGTTGGCCCGCCGCCGCCTCTTGCCGGAGCCCGGGTGCTTGAAGCCCATGCTCATGGTGTTGCGCCTCTTGTTCAGTCGCAGCTGCTGCGGTTGAGGCGGCTGCTTTTGCGGGGGCTGCTGCAGTCCGTTTTTGGGCCTGGGGGGGTTGCCGTCCGTCCTGGCCTCCTGCCCCACACTCTCGGCCTGGCTACCGCGGCTGGCCAAGTTGGCGGTGTGGGTGGGCTGTTCCGCCAGAACCACGCTGCCCGCAAACGCTGCCCCGACGCAGGTCGGGGGACCATCGGAGTTAGCAGAGGTGGCCACAGCGGCGCCTGCGGCTTTGGGCGCATTGTTGCAGGTTCTGGTACATTCTGAGAGTGGCGGCGGCGTGTGTATCGAGGGCTGTGCTCGCCCGTCCTGCGGTAAAACAGTCTCTTTGTCAACCGACATCTCTATCATCTTTCTCCTGGCACTGCACTGTCTAATGTTGGAGCTGGCATGAACCTTGGAAGAAACAAAACAAACAAAATTCTCAAATGTTACATACAGTCAAGATTCTTTCACCCTCGAAGCAGTATCAGGCAGTCTGTATCCAAGACCACCATGTATCAGATAACACCCTGACACAGAGATTTATACTAAAGGTCTAACCTATTCAACGTACTTACTTCCCTCCCCAAGACAACTTTGTAAAAGCACAATGCAGTAATTGATACTCGGTTGTCCGCTTCTATCCGGCTTTAAGCGAAAAAAAACACCACGTGGTAGTTTGCTAGCTACGTAGATAACGTTTTTTGTGGCTACATGACTCGTTTACAATGCTACTATCCAATATACCACAGTGAAAGAAAGGAAACAACCGAGCCAGACGTTGCATGTGCGTTTAAAACCGTAAACCCACCTCTTCCCTGCGTGCCGTGCGTGAGCCCGCCTCCCTCTGGATTGCAATGAGTAGCGGCTATTTGCATAAACACGCCTCCTAGCGGTCCCCTCTTCTGTTAATCATGAATTATTCATTAGCAATGAGAGCTAGATGGAGGAAAAAAGGCATTCAATCACTCACAGATAGAGCGTTAGGCTCACAAACACATAACACTGCCCAGTCGCCACTTTCTCCGCCTTCTCCTTAGCTGAGCGGCCCCAGCCTCCCTCCCTCCCGAGTTATTTTCTACGGCGAAAGAAAAAAACAAAGAATTAAATCCAGCCAATAACTGACCTTGCGACAGACATTTTACAGCATACCCATCGCTAAGTTTCCTGGCTAGCTGGCTATTTTGCTAGCTGCCAATATAGCTGGCTAGCTAGCTAACGTTATAAGTTAGTCTAATACGGAACAAAATAATCAAATTAGGAAGACACACCCCTTGAAGAAAACCGATGAAAATTTATATAAAAATGGATAAATCTTGAAATCAGTCTGTGTGTAAGTGTGTATGTTGGTGAGCTTGTTCTCTAGGAACTGATCTCAGCTCACATGAGTAACCAAGTTTTAGCCCATCTGCTGTATCTCGCTCAACGCACAGGGTCTCCGAGGGCTTTATATTCCTCTTTGGAAGGCTTAAACATGGAATGGCAGCAATTGTAACCAATTACAGAGGGTATTGGAACCCCATACTCTCCTGATTAGCCAATGGAACGGTCTGTTAGGCTGTGCTAAACGACTCCCCCGCCTCTCTTACTCAATAGGTATCTTACAGTACGCCTGTCAGGAGCATTTGCCACAGGAAATACAAGAAATATCGCAGTAAATGAACTGCCCAAACTAAAATGATGCTGATGTGTATAAATTATTATTTTTTTATGAATAAGTCGGGAGAGTTAGGGGTTTCTTGGCTTCGATCTTTTTCGGGGGAACAGGAATGTTGCGAGGCCACCCCTACCCGTGTAAACAACCTACGCGATTGTGTGGATGTTTTCAGTGGATACATTCATTCATTTCTAAATAACCAGAACTGATGAGATCTTAGGATCAATCCAAACTTATTCAAATGACATAAACACACATTTACCGGAGGATGAAAGAGAACATATGTAAAAGTTAGTTTCTGTCCCCGCCCCCTCCACCGCCCCTCTCTTCCAACATGTGGTAGACTAGGGACTTTAGTGGATCTGTCATGCGTATGGGATATGTAGTTTTGTGTGACCTGCCGGTAAACGCAGGCCTGTTTCTCGTGCTGTCGCACCGTTTAGGTATACAACAGGTGAAAAAGTCCCATAATCGTGCTCAGGTTAGTTTCTTTTCCAGCATTTATGAAAGTTAAAATGTGGCCAATGAGAACTGGATTAAGTTACATCACGCAGATGAAAATTTTCAAAATAACACATTTTAGTAATACCTTTCTCTTGAATAGGAGTACTATTTTATTGAGAATATATGTGTGTAATGTATAATTTTATACACAAGCCTATTTGAAATAGCAATGTCAGATCAATGCTATAGTGTACTATTTTCTTACAAATATAGATTCCATTTTAAGTATTTTTTATTTATTTTTAACCCTAGATATCTAAAAGAGTTGTTCTCTGTGTTACTGCATTGTTGCAAGTTTGGTGGCTGTTTTGCCTGCTACCTACCCAGGGACAACAAATGAACTTCAGTTTTTCTGGGACAGTCAAGTGGCTGCCCACTGTCCCTGTTAAATAAACAAAAAATAAATAGTAATAGTATAATTTTACATTAGAATGAATGTTTCAATACATGCTCAAAATCGTCTGCATGACAGTAGCATTTTATTAATTGTTAAAATGTTTAACAAAAATATACATGCAACAAATTATATAGAAACATAGTTGTGTGTGAGCAGTAGGCAGGGTCTTTACTGAACTTTGACTTGTTGTTTGATCTTCTGTGTTTGCCTGTGGAAGACTGGAAGGTTTTGCGTGTTTGTGAAAGAGAATGCCTGGTATCTGTGCTGAAGCCAGTTTTCACACACAGAGCAGTCTCATGCAAGGTTTGATTTTCCTTTCTGGTGGAAACAAGCAGAGGCTGATTAGCTCTGGGTAAAAACTGGAGTGCACTTCTATGCCCCTGCAGGCGAATGAAAGCATGCACTTTGCTCCACCCCCTGTCCCCCTCCCACCCCCCATTGCTGGCAGTCCCCAGACCCAGGCAGTGACAGTGATCTGCCCCTGCCAGTCTATGGAGCTCCCACTCCGGGTATGTGACACAAGCAGGTGTGCCAGCGCGGACTAAAATGCAGAGCACTGGACATGAGACCTTTTGGTTTGAACCACCATGCCCAATGCAGTAGCCCATTGCATTGTTACACAACCCTGGCCCTACAGTGACATGGTGTCCAAACTAGAGAACCAGATTTTTAATCACTTGATAGAATAATCACTGTCTTTATTGAACCAATCTATTTAGATTTTCATATAGTTCTAGGAGTGCTAATTTTATAAAGACAGGCGGAAACCCCCTTCAGGGCTAATGCACATATTCTGTTCCCTTTTCGTTGCAATGCTGTTCTTTCCTGTGCTGTGTTTTGGCCACTAGAGGGGGGTCCGCACGCACGTATTGCATTGGGTTTGCATGCAGAGAGAAGCTTCGGGCACTTTCTCTTCCCGAACAGCAAATCGAAAATCATTTCCCCAATCATTTATGTGAAAATTGGATTTCGTTGGAAATACAGAGTGACATAATGTAGGCCTATTTACATTTAGGTACGATTTCATCCAGAAAAATGGTCGAATCCTGTTTTCGAGGAGCTGTTAGCCGGTTAATCTGTTAAGTGAAGCTTTAGCACATTCGAAACAAGAGTGTCAGCAATCTTTTTCTTAAAATATAACAATAGGTCTACATACAATTAATAGAAAGTGGACATTAGATTTAGCATTATAATATTTTAACAAATTATGCCGTATGAGTTATTAACATATATCACAAAGTTGATGTTGGTTATTTCTTAAGTTGTATATTATTACATGTAAAATAATATTGGAATTTTTTTTTATAATGTAATTTGGGTGGGTGAGTAGGGAATCCCATGTGCTAATGCCATTATCTGTAAACAATGTTCACTCGACAAATTTAACCGAGCATAGGGTAGCCCGTGAAAAGAAATCATTCCTCAGTATGTGAAAGTCATTCTGTCACATGGTTGACTAACGTACTACCATAAATACTTGTGTAATTTACCCAGAGCGGGGCTCCCAGGCGGCTCTGTGGCGCAATGGATAGCGCATTGGACTTCTAGACGGTGGCAAAGTGGAGTCATTCAAAGGTTGTGGGTTCGAGTCCCACCAGAGTCGAGGTGTTTTGCTTGAACGAGTTTTCTGCTCGAATCTGGCACCACGTCTTCGATCGGACTTACTGCAGCTACATGTCGATAGTATAGCCTGTAAACGCACCTTTTTTCATTGATCAGGAAACTAAACGTTTTCGAATTTGAGAACAAAAATAGCAAAACATTTAAATATCAAACATAAACGTCGAAGAATGTCCTTCTGAATCGAATACAGCGTATCTCGGGTGTTCTGCAATCCGTGAGTTCTCATTCTCTGGCTGTAGCGGAGGGTAGCTCAGGCTACTTGTGTGCCCTACAACAGCCTACCCGCTGCCAGAAAATACTGAAATATTAGTCATTTATTCTTTTTAATATTTGATTTATTCATGCTGAAAATGCAAAAACGTTTTTGACCTCGTTTTAGTCTTCGTAGGAACAGGGGAAGAGAGGAAGAGTTCTTGTTCATGTAGGATTTCCTTTGGTCCAGGGATGTGTGAAGCGTCACTTGAGATATATTTAACTAAAAAAAAGTAGTCTGTATATGAAAAATCATAGTCATTTTGCTGTGCATTTTGTAGTGCTTTAAAGATTTTTAAACATTTTGGCAGTCTGGACATAACATTTAACTGAAATCTGCTGAAACCTACCCAGACCTCCGCAGCACGTGGACGGTTGTTAAAGACAGCCGAGGATATACACAAAGCTCTTAGCCGGCTCTGTGATGTAACACCGACATACAGCAGAAGCAATAAAGCTTACAGCTATGTTTTAATGTGGCTCATGACAACAGAACACGGTGCATTGCTTAAATCATTTGTCTACCAATAGTTGTTTAAGTCTCCCATCACAAGGGGTATGAAGCATGTAATATTGCATAATGCACACGTTATTTGGTCGTTATACAACTCCTATGTAGTTCTTATATTGTGCATATGTTGCGAGGGTGCAGTTAATCCATACTGTTACCACATAGGGCTAGTCAATCAAATTGTTTATTTTATATTTTGCAAAAAACACATTTTTGGGTTTGAAACAAGTAATCTGTATGCCATGTGTTTGTGATATTATCACAGATTACTTTCAGGTATTTTGGACACAAGAATTGTAGGACAAGACATTACAGTTTGTCATTGTGTTAATTACCATTTTCACATTGACCTCTGTGTCACTGTTTTCCACCTGGCCAGGAAGCCATGTTGACTTGTGGATGTGGAGACAATATCTCTCTCACACACACACACACACACACACACACACAAATAAATCCTGCACAGGAGAAACTCAAGATTATAAAATATAGAAATTTATTGAAAGTATATTACAATGTATTTACAGGATTCCTCTACAAAATATATAATATATATACATTTATAAATCTGACATGTTGTATTTACAATATAGGCAAGAATAATCAAAGACAGTTTACTGTTTAAGTCACAGAGGCAGGAAGACAAAAGGAGGGAAGAGCAAAGACAAAGAGGATGAATGTGAAAGAATGCTGGCACTCTGTACAGAACAGTAAAGAAGACAGAGCCCTGGTCTCCAGACCTCTTTTCAGTGGGGTCTCCTCAATGGCTGGATCCCTGGCAGTGGCTCACAGGAAGTAATGCACAGATTTAATGCAGTGCCTCCCTGCTCCTCTGCCACTGTCACGCTAAAGCTGTAACCACAGCACTGGTTTTCCCTCCTCCTGCTTCAGGCCGTCACGGTCCCTCAGATCCGGCTGCGTCTCCTTTCCAGTCACGGTCCCTCCCGATGGAGCGTTCTGCTCATTTTCCCAAACAGACAGCATGGCCACGATTATTAAATGGCTGGTTGTAAAGTAGTGTCCTCGCTCCCTGTGTTCAGTATCAAGACCAAGGCCTCCAGATTGGCTGGGTTGGGGAATGAAATAATGATCGCCTCAGAGCTCCCCTCTGCCCTCTCTTGGCGGGAGAGAATACTGCAGGGGCTGAGGGGCGATGAGGGGTGGGTGGGCTAGTTGAAGGAAGGGGCGGGGCTCCGAGGAAAGGGACTGAGGGACATTGGCTGGGGGGGGCCGGTGTTGGCTGAGGGGAGGTACAGGGCACAGAGGAGGACGAATCACATGAGAGAGGGGAGATGTTGGGAGGGAAGGGGAAGTGGCAGGGGACAGAGAGGTATGGAGGAGGGGTGCTGAGGGGAAGGGAGGAGCTGGTGTAAGAGGGAGAGGGGGGCGGAGAAAGAGAATAAGGCGGTGAAAGGTAGGGATGTGTGAGGGACTGGCTGGTGGGGGGGTGGTGCAGCACCACAGATTTTTGGTACAGAGAGAGGGGGGTGTGAGTGTATGAGATGGAGTCTGGTCTGCTGTGGCCAGGATGTCCCAGTGCAGAGCTTTGGCCTCCACTCTGCACACTGTCCCGGTAAAACGCCACCTCTGCGGTGGGGAATAGCTGCTGTGTGTCCTCTAGGGTGTGGGGGCTCTGGGGCTCCAGGTAGTGCTTCAGGCCCTGGAGAAAGCTATCCCTCTTGGACGGGTTGACGCAGTCCATGAAGCTAGCAAGGCGGGAGACACACTGCTGGAACCCTGCCATGTAGAGGGGGTTGGGAACTGGGAGTGCCTGCTCAGAACTGGGCTCCACAGGGGGTTTCTGCTGAGAGCTCTGAGCTAGCGGTCCACTAAGGCTGGGCTGAGCGTGCGTCACTGCATCTGTGAGAGAGAGAGAGAGAGAGAGAGAAAGAGGGGACAGCAAAGAATGAGAGGGGGGAAAGGGAAGGAGAGAGGCAGAGGGAGAGGAGGGAGAGGGGAGGGAGAGGGAGAGAGAAAGGGAAAGAAGGGGAAGTGAGGAAGAAAGATAAACAGAGGGAGAGACAGCATAAAGGGGAGAGGGAGGAATAGGGTGAGGGGTGGGAGAAGCACAGAGAAGGACAGAAAGAAGAGAAGAGGAGTGATGGGTCAAGAAACAAAGAGGGAGGGCAGGAAAAGGAGGAGACAAGGCAGCGAGAGAAACCGATGAACAGAGGGAAGAAAGAGAAGGAGGGGAATAAAGAGAACAGTGATGAGAGAGGAGTGAGAAGAGAAAAAGATGGAATGGTAGCACAGAGGAAAGAAGTGTTGTGAGGAAGACACAACACCAGGGGGCAATAAAGAGAAAGACCCATAGAGTACAGAGATAGAAAGACAGTACATTGTTGGAGGTTGGAGAGCCAGTGGAGAAAAGGAGAAAGAAACAGACACACAAAGAAAAGAGGAAGATACATTAGGACTGTTTTCAAAAAGTCACCTACACCATATACTAATAAATATTAACTGCAGCTGCATGCAAACTTGTGCTCTTGTGCTTACACACACAAAAACACATATGTAAAAACACGCTCACACACACACTAGCCTGCTGACAGCCTCACACAGACATTCTTTCTCTCTCACACACACAAACACACACACAAACAAGTACCTCCTCTCTTTGTTCTTTTCCTGATGTACTCCACAGTGAGCTCCAGGATCTCAGCTTTCTCCAGCTTTGGGTTCTGCAGCCTCTGTAACAGGAAGACGAGTGAATATAAGTGCAATCTCAATGCAAGTGGAATGGGGCCAATTTAGGGTCTAAACTAATAGATAATAAACTACACTTTGTTTAAAGTCACACATATACAGAAGATTTCATATGCAGAGCATCATTTAAACAATAACCTGGATCAGATTCATACAGTACACCCAATGCTCTCAAAGTACAAGCTCAGTCTAGTTATTAACATAAACTCAGGCTTCCACAAACAGTAATGAATGCTAAAGAGCAAACACCATTCACAAAGCGACTTCATGCCATCATATGTGCATGAGAACAGCTTAAGGACAGTGAAACAGACACAGAGACACTGTCTCGTAGCACACGGGCCTGCACCTCACCAGTTGTCCAGAATTACAAGCAAAGCAGACAAATACTAACCGTGTCCAGCGTGTTGCTCAGCAGCAATGTTCTCAGCTCATCCAAGCTCTGGTTTATCCTGTCTCTTCTTTTTTTCTCTACCATTGGCTTCAGGGCCTGCAATGGGACACATCAAGTGTTAGAAAAAGACACAACTTACACACGCACTTTCAAATTGTGAAATTAAATGGACCCAGCTAATGGAAGGAAGCATAGGGAGCCTTTGTGAATTCTGCAGTGGCTAAAATGAATGAAAATGTTATGCAGACTTTCATTGTGATGAATCTGTTCAAAATGGGGAATGAGCTGAATCAATGAATCAATGGGCAATCCTGACATGATTGTGTATCCATAAAAAGTGAAACTGAAAAGTGGACATATTAAATGGCATTAAACGTTTGTATGAATCTAGATAAAGCAGTGGTTTATGGAATATTTTCTAAAGTATTTGTTGCACTAAAATGATAAACCCATTTTCTGTAAAGCCCCTTGGGTTCTAAACGTTTCCAAAGCAGAAGCACACATTATAAAGTGGTAATTCCATGATAATTCTAATGTTGAACTCAAAAAAGCAAAAAGAACTCTAATAATTTATGTCATCTGTGAATAAAAAAGTTTCAAGTTATTTTTGAAGTTTGAATGAGGACTTACTCTTTTTATCCCTCTGGAATTGTCTTTTCTGGAGTTCATCATGTAGTAGTATGTGAATCAATCGGACGATGTATCTGAGCAAAAAAATTAAATAATTCGTTTACAGCACCGTTTCCAAGATCCTTGTGCCTGAAATAATCATGGGAAAGACCGTATCCACAAAGCGAGGAAGATGAAAATACCTAAGGGGCTCAAGCTCCCATATATATATATGTATGCCACTGACATACAGACATGCCATTGGTTGAGAGGTGACAGTGACGTCTTCTACCGTATGTTCACAGCTTTCTTGAAACCTCCACCGTTACCAGCAGGAGAAGTGTTAATGTGCATGTAGATTAGGTTGGACTCGAAAAGAAGAAAACATATGAAAAATCGTAACAAGTCAGCTGTCCACTATTGTTTCTTATTTTACTCGTCTCCCACATGACCACACAAAGGTCATGATGAGATTCACCAACCTTTTCACGTAATTTCCACGGAAATCTAAGAATCGTATGTATTGGCCTAGGCTCTATGTATAATTTTAGTACTAGGTAGGCCAAGTAATCCTTGATTTTAGTTAAAAGAGCTATCATAGTTTATCCATCATAAAAGTGTAATGTAGTCTACCCTTGCGGTCATTTTGTCCACACGTTCAATGTAACTCATTAACTGTAACTGTAATCTAGAGACAACCGTAAAGCAATAATACTATTATTCTTTTATTGAGATCTTCAATCGACCAGAGAAAACAATTATTCCTGTTATCTAAATCTGCAAACCACTTTTTTAGTTTGGGGGGAGGAGAAGGCGGGGGGCCAACACCTTTTGGATCCACAAATTCTACTTGACACCTTAGCTGTTGCGGAGTTTGGCCACGCGCATATCGCACCTGCTCGAGAAAATGAGTGAAAGATCAATGCCCTTCAAACACTACCACAAATGCGTGCGCCTTCGGAAAAATGTTTCGCACCTTTCCCTCGTGTCTCACAGTGACTTTCGCGTGGCACAAATATGGTTACATCGATGTGAACAAAATAATTGCGCTTAAATTCCATTCCATGCTTCGCGGTTCATATCGGTGAATTAAATGTGTGCGTGTGTGTGTGCGCGCGCGCGTTTGCGTGTGCGTGTGTTAAATATGGTTTCCTTGCAATACATTTAGGCTCATCAACTAAGCTCTCTGACAGTTGTCATCAGGGCATCCAGCTCTGTCTGCGAAATACGGTGTGTTCGATGCTTTTCATTCATGAGAGGCAGACATATAAAAGTCGAAAATGGTGTGTTAAGTATAAAAAAGCACCGTTGATATTAACAGCCTATATGTCCCCTCTGTGTAAATGAAAATGAATCACTGGTCGTCTCCGCGTGGGAACACCAGGATTTTCTCGTGGGAACGGAGATGCAGTGTCGCAGCGAAGTGGCAGAAAACACACGATCACACCATCATCACCTTTAACGATGCGCGTGAAGTTTCGTTACGGCTCTCTGAAGTGACGGGAATTCGACTGCCCAAACACCTTGTGCAAGTTGACCCTTCGACCATCTGTTCACGCAACATGCACTATCAAAAAGGTGAACTTTCTCAATCAATATGCGAATGCACAAGAGAATCCTGGCAAGGCTTTGGACAACTTTACTTATGATCATCATTATAATCGACTTTCAAATGACTGGAGATGGAGCATAGGGTGTACGATAACACTGTGCTGTAACACAAAACATGACTTCAGCGCCATAGAAGGGGGGTCTGTTCGAAAAATGTATGCATAAAAATATATGCATAATAACTGTTGAACTGGAATCCAAACTATGTAGTGTCGTGACTAGGTCAAAAGATATATGCAAACATGGGCTGCCAGAATTACATGAAGGGAGACCAGGAGAAGCCGGAGGAGTTAACGGGGGTTGGGAGGTTGAGGGTTTGCGCCTAAGTGTTAAGTGTGTGCCTGTGTATTCCCGACGTGTGTCTGTGTGTGTGTGTGTGTGTGTGTGTGGGGTGGGGGGTCCCCACTACCATAGGAAGAATTCAATTTGATATTGAATGGCATTAAATCCTTATATGACGAAGCGCTCAGATATGTTCCTTTATACTGATGGAACACTGTTTTGTAATGTTCTGACTCTTCAAAACAACTGAAAGTATAGATCTGCAGGCTCTCCACTACAAATAGCATGCAAGGAAGTAATTTAGATAGTACTGGGCCTTGGATCTTTAGTTAGCTATAAGTACAAAATAAATTAGCTTTTTATCTGTCTGAGTAGACTGAAACATTCACGGAGGAAAACAGTTCGTGATAACATCTGCCACGAGGGCTGAGAGCACGCAGAGTCACATCGCGTTGTATCACTATCATTTCGATTATTTTTCCGATAGGTGCGTTTTATAGCTGATATCGGAAACTTTTTGGTCATTAATATTTGTCTGCTTTTTTGCAGACAAATATTAATTGTCTTCCACGGACTCAAAATGATGGTACTCACTGTACCCGTTCCCAGGATCACAGGGTGCCACTTGCACAAGGTGAGAAGCGTAGCGTGTTAATCCAGTGGGTGGTGGTGGGTGTGGTGGTTTGGATGTCTGGGATAGGTACAGTTTATCTAAACCCAGTATAAGAAAGTGTCACTCCTCATCACTGTAAACCAATAAAACAATAACTGTAGTTGCAGTGGACGTTCAGGTCAGAGAAAGTTCACTCACTGGTGACCTGTATTAATTGAACCTGCAGATTATGCAGTGTGAATGGTATGATTACATGTCGTTATAGTCATAGATTATGCGAGAAATGAAAAAATGGTATTCTCAGAATAAAAGTTTAGATTCGCTTTGTGTTGCCTTTGTTTTATACCACTATTATCTGGTATTATAATCTGATATCTTTTATTATATGTCGTGTGCATGTCAAAATGAGTCCATCAAAATGAGTCATCAGATTGACAGGGCAGAGGTCGAAACGCTGCGTTTTTTCGAGGGAGTATTTGTTCTGTATTTTTCTGAGGTTGTGAATGGGGGATTCAAATGTTCAAAAACGTCAAAACACATTTAGCTCTCTTATAGAGCTTTGTAGCAATTGAGCATCACGCATTGTAATGGTGAAGTTACTGCTCGAATTGTAATCGTGCGTTTCAACTTCAGTGGACAGAAAGTGTTCAGTGTCTTAATTAATAAGTAGGCCTTTTTCCAAAGGAGATAAACTATTCTGCATCACTCTATTACACGGTCCACGTTGTCTATTATCCAGCCAACAGATAAACAGGGTAGATTATTTCTCGAAACGCCACTACCTCACAATTTTACAAATTTCATGTTAAGGAATGTGCAATATCACCAGATGTCGCCCAACAGGCAGTTTTTTCTGGATCCGTTGCCTAACTATAGCCATGTACTGACAACCGACCTTCTGTGATTGGTGTGTATCTCAGATTTGTTACATTTTCTGTGATAAATAATGCCGCAAGACACGCGAGAGTGTGGGAAAGAGAGTCATAATGCACATCCTTTCTGCTACAGGACCTATTAGAATCACGACGTGGTAGGGGCTAATATCAAAGGCACTGCTGATATCTCACCTGTGTGCTAGCTCTGTGTCGCCCACACTTCACTATGAAGCGTAGCGTATTACCGCTTGTTACCGTGGGAATAGTTGTCACATACAAAAAGCCCCATACTGTAACACCGTCACGTGCCTCGTCGAGTGATTTGCGGGAAATTCAAATATCCTATTGTTTTTTTTTTGGCGTTTAAATTACTGCAGCGATAGGGTAATATAAATCTACAAAAGGAACTTTTCAACAGTGTCCAGTAATAATCTTGCTATTTTTGTAAATTTAAACTTTTGTGACGACCAAATGTGGAGTAGATTAACTTTAGTATAATATATACACATGGCTAATGGAAGTTTAACCATATCAATATGTCACAGCACACGACCTTTGTCCAGATGAACCAAAAATGTGTTAAGGACGCTACTAGTTTGACACACTACATGTGGGCAATTTCCTGTTACTCCACGGGGAACAGAATTTATAGTTAACAAAGGGTCATTGAAAACAAATGGCACGCGTGAGCTGCTTTAACGCCATCGTATACTACTGAATACAAGCAGTCGGGCACACCTCAGTAGGCACACCTCGGGTGTGACTACAATCTGAGTAAATACGCATCTTTCGTGTTTTTGGTAGCATGCACTATTAGCTAGGGGGAATTACGGCTAAACACGTTATTGTTGGAGGTCCATGTGCACTAGAGCAGTTCAGAGCGAATCGGCATTAGGGGTGGAGATTCGGATGAAGCAAAAATATATCTCTGCAAATCTGTACGGTGCTCACGATAACACATTACCCTACAGTGTTAGCTTTAAGGAAAATACAAAAATCGAACCTCAACACAGGAAGATGCATTAGCAATCAATCAGTGATCACCTGGCAAATGAAGAATTAACGGGATAACCCTCGATCTGGTGCTACGCACTCAGTCCACACGCGCCAGCGGGCGCCCTCTCTGTCCATAGCATTAACACCTAAGGTGTCAGTAACGTTTGCACATTTCCACGTGCCCACGGAAGTTGTGATACCAGAGAGGTCTCTGGAACGCGTGCCTGTCGCGCCATGACGTCCCTTTTGATTTGTAAATTGCATTTCTTGGCCGGGCGCCTCTTAAAATTGGACCCAGATTAGAAAGAAAGGATGCTGGTACCGCTGTGAACTTTAGTTTTGTTTTATGTTTCCTCTATGACATTCTACTGATGGGTCTTAAATTTAATAGTTCCTCTCATCTTTCTGACAATCCTGTGCTTTTTTCTCTCTCCAAGAAGCAGAAATATAAATGAAAACCTCCATTTAGTGTTCTACGCCCACTTCTGCCATTATAGTTTCTAAATATTGGTGATTATGATTTACATAGTTTCATAGTTTCACGGTGTATAAATATGAATTATTGTTAATAATGTATAAATGTTTAAACTACGCGCGTGTCTGTGTGTATGGGCAGTGGGGGCGAACTGAGGGGCGTGCTGCTAACGTCGTGGGGCGGAGCCAAAGACCTCGCCGAACCTTCGTTGCCTTTAAAGAGGCTGCCAGAGACAAACGCAGGCACACTTCTCAAACACGCTCTGCAAAGAACTACAGGATCTGCCTCGAGAATTACACCAGGCGATTGCTGTTTCGGACGCCCAGGTCTTCAGTTTTGTCAGCCGGGAAAGGACTGTAACATGAAGCTGCTTGGAACAACTAAAAGCGAAAACTTGAAGCCAAAAACCAGCAGAGAGGTAAGAATATCCCATTTTTGAAATTATTACAATTATTAAAATTAAATACTTCACTTATTTAGCTGATATTCGGAATATTTTTTCGTAAGTATAATGAATAAAGGATCATGAGTAAGTGAAATATCTGAAATCATAAAAGCATGTCTAGTTGTATTGCATATCTAGCCTGACTTTTTTAGCATGCCTTACATGAAAGTAAAATAATCTGAAAACTCTGATAACACTAAAACTATTTCAGGTATTTAGGTGACAGGGCTGACCTGGTGTAGTGAGACTGTGTATCATGATGTCCATCTCACCACCTGGTATTGTTGTGCTTGTGCAGCTCCTCAAACCCCAGGTGGAGAGGCGTCGCAGGGAGAGGATGAACCGCAGTCTGGAGAGTCTGAGAGCACTGCTGCTGCAGGGGCCACAGCACCAGGTGAGCAGCATCTCCCCTCTCTGTTACTCAGAATCTGTCTCACCTTAGAGACTCCCAGTCTCTCCCAGTGTAGCGTACATGCAGACTAACCCCTCCCTCCCTCCCTGTCACAGGGCCTGCAGAGTCGCAGAGTGGAGAAAGCAGAGATCCTGGAGCACACAGTCCACTTCCTGCAGAAGGCTGGGCACAAAGGGACAGATGAAGGCTCGCAGCAGCAACACTTCCAGGACGGCTTCTCAGCCTGCCTGCAACGAGCCGCACGCTTCCTGCGGGACGACGGGGAAGGGAAGCAGGTGGAGAGAGCGCTGACTATCACCCTCTCCCGTCACCTCACACCACCTGGCCAAACCTCCAGAACTCCCATCACCACTCACTCTGTCTGCACTCAGTCCAAGACCCAGTCTGCCCAGCTGTTGAGACACAACTGGCACTGCAGACAGCAACTCTGCTCCTCCCTCAGGAACAACACCCACCCCAACAACAGAGTGCCACTGGCACACGGAGACCCCAATCTTCCCCAGCGCCCCCACAGAGACGCTCATGCACCCCCCACAAACAGCCAGTCAGTGTGGAGACCCTGGCCCTGAAACCAGCTGGAAGACTGAGACTGGCTTCTGAGTGGACTGAGATATTGTAGTGTAAACGATGTAATTTATAAGCTCTGTTGTATATACTTAGAGAGCTGACTATGACCTGCTGTTCTGCTCAGTTTTATCTTTTATCTAACAGTAGTTTGATGCAGTGTTCCAAACACTGGAGACTCCCCTGTCTGCTCCTAAATCCTGCCACGGACCAAACCTATAAAGTCTTCAAAGAAGACAAGCTGAAATGACAAACTGTCCGATAAAAGAACTGAACGTGTCTATTTTTATAACTCTTAAGTGCATTTCAGTGAATGGCATATTTAAAATGTGTGTACATATTATAAATAGAATGCAAGCTGTAATTTTTTCACTGTAATAATCTTCCTTTTTAGCAATAATATTTATGCTCTCTGCTCTGCCACTATTTATTTTTATAATTTCTCGGCGTGTCTGCAGAAGACAATATATTTTGTAAAAGAAAAATAAAACGTTCTTCATCCATTTTAATTGTGTTTGTGTTCATTTGCACATGCTCTCAAAGTTTTTCTCTCATAGACGAGTTTTAACATCACATTTAAAGGTTGTCATTTAGCAGACGTTCTTATCAAACAGAACTGACACAACGAGTACAAAGTACATCTATTTATCGAAATGGGTCTGTGGTCACCTTTAGTATATCGCTGCTCTTTACATTTCGACAGTTCTGCTTGTAGGGTCTACGAACAACGCCGTCGAGACCGCATTCTTTGGTTTTATATTTAAACTTGGCGCCAGTGGCGCGTACATCCGAGTACGTGTGAAAAAAGTCCGAGACTGGCTCGTTACTTACCGCCTTCGATGTCGCAATTAAATATCAAAGACGCAGACCGCCATGAAAATATGGCCACCTACTGCATACAGCCGTTAATCACAATGCAGTAGCACATTTGCAGACGTTTGTATCAATAATGATGCACGAAAACTGTTACATATTAATCAGTGTCTCTTCAATAAGCCTATCAAGACCTGGCCACTCAGAAAAACGGACAAAGGAACACTAACAGAACGCAGCTAGTACGATCGCAATACAAGTCTTGCTGCCCTTTAGAGTGATGCCTTAATACTTTTCATTACTTTTCATTGCTCATCCGTATGTGAGGCACATATAAGTGTCACATATAAGTGCTCCGATGATACCAAATCCTCTGAGTAGGAAGAGTGTGTGTGCGTGTGTGTGTGTGTGTATGTATATATACTTTGGTCATTAAATCTCTGCTCTGCGGATCTGGTGACTTGGCTTACTACGCAGCTAACTTGCCTAAAATGAAAAATAAAACTGTAAAGAATTAGCTGTGCAGAAAGGCAGGAAGCGCGCGCGCACTTGTAGCACCAGGGTGAGACACAGGCGAACCCCCAGCTGCAGCTGCTCTTCACAAGTACGAGTTAATTTTGACAGGTAATAAGGAATAAAACACGGGAAGAGCGCAAACTAGGTTTTCCCACGATCAGAGAGAACACAGCCCGGCATCACATCCCACGCTCACACTTCGCAGTGAGCGTGTGCTTTGTCTGTTGTTTTTAATTCATGTGATTTGCTCATATGCAGCACACAGCCAAAATGTGTAGAGCACCTGAGGAATGAAATAAAATGTTTTTAAATAAACTCCACATTTTACAAGAGAGGACAAACTTAATTTGTCCATATACTCTAGATTGTATGAACGTCCACATTCGTTGATAAATCTAAATAAAACTACATTTTCAGAAGATGTGTAAAAATCGTCAGACGTATAAAACATGTCCGCCAAAATGGGTGAACAGTAGCCTAACAGCAATTTCCAGCTGATTCTGATGAAGGGCACTGTTGCGCTAATGTAACCTAGCTAAATCTGCTTTGTTAATGATGTGGCCAAATGCATACCATACATGACAAAATACTGAAGCAAAACAAGTTATGGAAACCCCACGATTTAGACCTCGTCCTCATCAGGTGATTTTGCGCTCCCCGTTCACATGGCGTGCTCCGCCTTTGATCTTGGGGTGTGAGACATCACATAGGTTGCACCGCAGGGCGTCAGCCAACGTGGCGCGTGTCATTTACGCGCCTCATCCCATTTATGCGGCACGAGCTCACAGCTGACAAAATGGATAAAATGGCACCGCAAAGTACCATTCAAATACAACGCGAATGAAATACGCATCATCTGTTGTCTAAATAGATGTGAAATACAGTGATGAACTGCAGTGAAACTGTCACAAACAGTGAAAAACGCAAGGAACACAATGGATTAAACGGTTTATTTTAAAATATAAAATATATAGACATCTCAGTGGCCCAAATAATTTATGGAAAAATAATATATAAATAAAATTTCTTTCCTCAAGATAAATACAATATAAATTCTTAGACTAAACTATGTACAAGGTCTTTTAAATATATTTAAAATATCAGATATGGAACTTCTTACATATTTACACTGTCAATGGTTGACATGGAACATGACATTACAGCCCATATTTTCACTGGAAAAAACATTACGATGTCTCCATGTGTGTTATTAGCAGAATTTATACACCACATTGTGTAAATTCCAGTATCCCAGTCCAATCAGAAGCCAGTCTCAGTCTTCCAGCTGGTTTCAGGGCCAGGGTCTCCACACTGACTGGCTGTTTGTGGGGGGTGCATGAGCGTCTCTGTGGGGGCGCTGGGGAAGATTGGGGTCTCCGTGTGCCAGTGGCACTCTGTTGTTGGGGTGGGTGTTGTTCCTGAGGGAGGAGCAGAGTTGCTGTCTGCAGTGCCAGTTGTGTCTCAACAGCTGGGCAGACTGGGTCTTGGACTGAGTGCAGACAGAGTGAGTGGTGATGGGAGTTCTGGAGGTTTGGCCAGGTGGTGTGAGGTGACGGGAGAGGGTGATAGTCAGCGCTCTCTCCACCTGCTTCCCCTCCCCGTCGTCCCGCAGGAAGCGTGCGGCTCGTTGCAGGCAGGCTGAGAAGCCGTCCTGGAAGTGTTGCTGCTGCGAACCTTCATCTGTCCCTTTGTGCCCAGCCTTCTGCAGGAAGTGGACTGTGTGCTCCAGGATCTCTGCTTTCTCCACTCTGCGACTCTGCAGGCCCTGTGACAGGGAGGGAGGGAGGGGTTAGTCTGCATGTACGCTACACTGGGAGAGACTGGGGGTCTCTAAGGTGAGACAGATTCTGAGTAACAGAGAGGGGAGATGCTGCTCACCTGGTGCTGTGGCCCCTGCAGCAGCAGTGCTCTCAGACTCTCCAGACTGCGGTTCATTCTCTCCCTGCGACGCCTCTCCACCTGGGGTTTGAGGAGCTGCACAAGCACAACAATACCAGGTGGTGAGATGGACATCATGATACACAGTCTCACTACACATCATCAGTCATTTTGGGTGATCAGCCATCACTGATTGTCACACGCATTTTGGTAATGGTTTATCTTTTTATATATGAATACTGTTGATTGTTGATGATGAGAAATTAAGATATAAATTAAACTATGACATGTTTTCTAATACTTTATTGCACACTTGAGTGACACTGACATTCTTGAAAACTAAAATTTTACCTAAAGACTACCCTTTTTTTCTACCCTTTTCCCCCTCAAGCTCAACTTACTATGGTAATGAATTGATTGTCATAGCAGCAAAATGTGACACCCATCAATTCTTACCTTTTTCATCTTTATAAAGTCTTCCCTCAGATTTCCACCAATCAACTCCATGTTCACATCTGTAAGTCCTTGCATTGTATTGATGCTCAAGAAGACAGTCCAGTGTCTGATCTGATCTGATCACCTGCAGCGCTGACAGTCGCTGTATCCTGTACTCCTCAAGTTCTGTCACTTCTCGCGGTGTTCGAAGAGTGTCTGTACAGCGACTTTTACAGAAAGAGGACTACCTGTAACTCCACCCACTTTATCAGGGCCACACCCCTAATTCCATTCGCGGTTTTTACGCGTGCGACGCTCTCACCTCTGTCTCATGGAAATTACTTCACACGATGAGCCACACGCGCTTGGAGAGAGGCGATGGCCCAGTATATTCTTTTGAGGTCTCTCGGTCGTTGACTGAGAGTTAATTCTGACAGGTAACAAAGAAATAAAACACAGAAAGTAGCAAAATGCTCCTTTCCCACGGCCTGAGAGAACGGAACCAATGCATCTTGTCCCACGCTCACATTTCACGCGCAGTGGCAAGAAAATTATTTCAACAAACATGCCTGAAAAGAAAGTTTTAAAGCGAACAGCAGTGCGCATTGATCAAATGTGTTATACACATTACTGAATTCGAATATGAAATGCATTTTTATCTGTGCCAGTAGACAGTCACAGCTGAAGTAATGTCCGTTGTCTGTTGACATATCCTGTAGGATATACGATATTTTTGACAAAGATTAGACTGCCATCGGAACATTTCATTTCTGCAAAATTTTACATGAACACACCTTTCACATCAATTCATGCGGCGGTTAAGATGTGTCAATATTAATTTTATTTAGGAAATCTAATTTGAAACTTCAAAGTCGTAAAGGGAAGTCGAAAAAGAACGATGAAATATTTCGTTATGGGCTATGCACTGACGTTTAACTCCCTCTGAGATTAAATAAAATTTATTGTGCCTTGCCCGATAAATTACATCAGTGGCATCAGTAACGGTTGTTAGTGCATTAGGGTAAATGTGAGTATTTTCTCAGCTTTGTGCACGCGTTGGTCATGGAAAGCATCAACAAAGGTAAAGAGGCAGATCGTTCGCAAAAAAATGTGCAGTCAAATCTGCACCTCTTTTGTCTTTCTGGCCATCTCTTTCCCATGGCGGCTGCGCCTTTGATCCTGGTGCCCGCGACATCAAACAGGTGCCACCGCTGGAAGTGAGGAGACATGGCGCGTGTCTTTTACGCACCTTCCAGTATAATTTATGCGGCACGCGTTCGCAACTGACGAACGACAGAAGGGAAGCGTGAAGTGTGATCAAATAACGTAATATGATTTTTTTTTCAAATTTTCGACATGATATGTGTATCCAAGCAACGAGTGCACGATACTGTGCGATTGACATATAGGAACGACATAATATATTGTAAGGGCCACATACAGTGAAAACACAAAAGCCGAGTTATGACTTCATTAAATTTCTCATATATACATGAGAAATCAATTGATTGATTGATTGATTGATTTAATACAAATGCCTGTCAATATAAGATCTATTACTAAAATAAATTTTTAATAGAAATTGTACACTTTTTGTCTTTTATGTGAAAAAATGCAAACTTGTTACACTTCACCAGAGTATATAAAGAAACAGACAACTGTCTCATTAAAAGAGACATTAAGATCTGGGACATGTTTCCCTGTTTACAAGAAATGTATACATTACATTGTGGGATTTTTTGTAAAAACGTAAAATAATATTAAAAAACAATACGACCTTTCAAAATCCTGGGAAGCGTGTCTGTTCTGGGATTAAAGTATTGGAAAGTGCCACGGGTACATGTGAATGTATGCAGCCCGGAGAGGGACGCTTTTGTTTAGGTGTTAACACTAATAGCGCATGCTGGAATTTACGCATGCAAACGTGTCACCTCTACCTGATGAAACTGAGTTCTCACGACAGCCATGCGCGTAGGGAGAGAAAGAGACGGTCCTCCAGCAATTCCTTTGAAGTCTCCCGGTCATTGACTACGAGTTAATTCTGACAGGTAACAAAAAGATAAAACACAGAATGTAGCGGCATGCTCCTTTCCCACGGCCTGAGAGAACAGAACCCTACATCTCATCCCACGTTCACACTTCACATGTAGTGGAAACAGTGCCGTATTACCATATGTCCAAGAAGAGAAATATAGTTTTAAAAAGAACAACAGTGCACACTGATCTAATGTAATAGTTTATCTTCTTTCTGATGAATTTGAAAATGAAAACAGTTTCATCAGTACCAACAGAAGAAGTTATAGCAGTTCTAGCAGTCGTTTAGATTATGTCAGTCGCCTGTTGACCTACCTACAGATGGAAATTATTTTTTCCCAAAACATTAGACTTGAAGAAGAGCAGGTAACTTTCTCATGAACAGATAATGCTCAGATCGCCCACATCAACGCATGTAGCGGTTAACATACGACGATATTAATTTTATTTAGGAACAGACGAATTTAAAACATCAAAACAGCAAAAGGACCTTAAAAAGAATGAAGAAAGATTCCGCTTGAAGTGACGTTTAGTTCCATTTGATTAAATAAAATGAAATCAAGAGTCTAGACGGCTTGAGTTGTTTGTGTTGATTTAAAAATATAATGCTTTGTGCAATTACATGGTTGTCGGCATCAGCAAACTCTTTAGTACGCGTGGAAAAATTATCAGTATTTTCAGAGCAGTGGGGACGCTTTGGCCATACAGGGCATCGATGAAGTGAAGAATTGGGTCGTCAATAGAATATTTCCAGTCGGACGAATTTGCACCTCTTTTGTCTTTCTGGCCATCTCTTTCCCATGGCGGGTGCGCCTTTGATCCTGGTGCCCGCGACATCAAACAGGTGCCACCGCTGGAAGTGAGGAGACATGGCGCGTGTCTTTTACGCACCTTCCAGTATAATTTATGCGGCACGCGTTCGCAACTGACAAAAGGGAAGTGTGAAGTGTGAATTTCAAAATGAAGTGGCAGCCATACCATTATACTGCTAAGTGAGAAGGTAATGTAATTTGATTTTTTCAAATTTCCGACATGATATGTGTGTATCCAAGAAATGGGCGCACGATACTGTGTGATTGATCTGTAGGAACAACATAATATATTGCAAGAGCCACATACAGTGAAAACACAAAAACCAAGCTATGATTTCATTAAATTGCTCATATACATTACAAATGGATTCATTTGATTTAGTACAAAATGCCTGTCAATATAATGACAATATCTAGTAGAGTAAGTATTACTAAAATACAATTTTAAGAGAAATTGTAAGCATTTTGTATTTTATGTGAAAACATGCAAGCGTTTTAAACTCCATCAGAGTATATCAATAAACAGAGAACTGCCTCGTTAAAAGAGAGAGTAAGATCTGGGATACATTTCTCTATTTTCAAACAATGTATAAATTACATTGTGTTTCAGAATCAGGGTCTGTACACTGACTGGCTGTTTGTGGGGGGTGCATGAGCGTCTCTGTGGGGGCGCTGGGGAAGATTGGGGTCTCCGTGTGCCAGTGGCACTCTGTTGTTGGGGTGGGTGTTGTTCCTGAGGGAGGAGCAGAGTTGCTGTCTGCAGTGCCAGTTGTGTCTCAACAGCTGGGCAGACTGGGTCTTGGACTGAGTGCAGACAGAGCGAGTGGTGATGGGAGTTCTGGAGGTTTGGCCAGATGATTGTGGCCAGTTCGGGAAATAAAATTGCATCCTTAATGCTTAAGACTCAAAGATGTTACAAAACATTGTGCGACCAAATTAAGACTGACCTTGAAATTAAGAATTACCCAACAAATTAAAAAAAACATATGTTAAATACTACCATTTCGAGCATTGTTATCCTGCCTTTATTCTCTTTCAGTATTGGCTAAACCACGGTTTTTTTTTTAAGCGGAACAACATTTTCAAATACAACACGACCTACCAGAATCATTGTAAGCGTGTCTGTTCTGGGAGTCGGACGGATTAAAGTATTGGAAAGTGCCTCCATTTCCTGCTACGCGTGGGTGTATGCAGCCCGGAGAGGGACGCTTTTGTTTAGGTGTTAACACTAATAGCGCATGCTGGAATTTACGCATGCAAACGTGTCACCTCTGCCTGATGAAACTGAGTTCTCACGACAGCCATGCGCGTAGGGAGAGAAAGAGACGGTCCTCCAGCAATTCCTTTGAAGTCTCCCGGTCATTGACTACGAGTTAATTCTGACAGGTAACAAAAAGATAAAACACAGAATGTAGCAGCATGCTCCTTTCCCACGGCCTGAGAGAACAGAACTCTACATCTCATCCCACGTTCACACTTCACATGTAGTGGAAACAGTGCCGTATTACCATATGTCCAAGAAAGGAACAACAGTGCACACTGGTCTTATGTAATAGTTTATCTTCTTTCTGATGAATTTGAAAAAGAAAACAGTTTCATCAGTACCAACAGAAGTTATAGCAGTCCTAGCAGTCGTTTAGATTATGTCAGTCGCCTGTTGACCTACCTACAGATGGAAATTATTTTTCCCCAAACATTAGACTTAAAGAAGAGCAGGTAACTTTCTCATGAACAGATAATGCTCAGATCGCCCACATCAACGCATGTAGCGGTTAACATACGACGATATAAAATTTATTTAGGAATAGACGAATTTAAAACATCAAAACAGCAAAAGGACGTTGAAAAGAATGAACAATGGACTATGGAGTGACGTCCAGTTTAATTAAAAACATTGAAATCAAGTGTTTAGACGGCGCGAGTTTGTGTTCTTTTAAATATATTGTGTTTTGTGTAGTTACATGGTTGTCGACATCAGTAAACTGTTTAGTATGCGTACGCGTGGAAAAATTATCAGTATTTTCAGAGCAGTGGGGACGCTTTGGC
The DNA here is from genome assembly GCF_013368585.1 of Megalops cyprinoides. Taxonomy (NCBI): domain Eukaryota; kingdom Metazoa; phylum Chordata; class Actinopteri; order Elopiformes; family Megalopidae; genus Megalops; species Megalops cyprinoides. The sequence goes on along the minus strand of NC_050585.1, from coordinate 21,162,346 downwards.
CATACAGGGCATCGATGAAGTGAAGAATCGGGTCGTCAGTAGAATATTTCCAGCCGGACGAATTTGCACCTCTTTTGTCTTTCTGGCCATCTCTTTCCCATGGCGGGTGCGCCTTTGATCCTGGTGCCCGCGACATCAAACAGGTGCCACCGCTGGAAGTGAGGAGACATGGCGCGTGTCTTTTACGCACCTTCCAGTATAATTTATGCGGCACGCGATGGCATTTGACAAAAGGAGGGAAGCGTGAAGTGTGGATTTCAAAATGAAGTGTCAACTGTGCCATTCGAATACCACGTGAGAAGAAAATGTAACTTTGGCGTTTTAAATTTGGGAAATGATCTGTATATCCAAGAAAACATGGGGACGTAAAGCAAAATAGACATGCATAGATAACAGGAGCCTAAATCAGCCTTTATAATCTTTGTCTTAACAGAAAAACAACACTGTATTGAGCCTTTCAGCTGTAGGAACAACAGAATATTTTGTCACACCCACATCCAGTGAAAAACACGAAAAACACTGTGAAACGTTTTATTTAAGTTCTAGCATAAATATATTCTTCAGAAAATAAAAAATAAATAGTGCAAAATCTGCAAGATATAAATACTATGAGTTAATTGTAATTTCTATATACATGACAAATCAATTCAATTGATTTAGTACATATGCTTGTCCCATAATATCTATGGATTTCTAACGTAGAATTTCTCTAGAAATTGTACACGTCTAGCCCTTTATGACAAGTGCAAGTTTGTCACACACTGCACCAGAGTATATCGATAAACAGAGAACTGTCTCATTGAAAGTGAGAGTAAGATCTGGGAACATTTCTCCATTTACTAAAAATGTTGGAACTACATTGTGTATACCCATTATCTCAGTCCAACTAGAAGCCAGTCGAAGTTGTTCAGCTGGTTTCAGGGCCAGGGTCTCCACACTGACTGGCTGTTTGTGGGGGGTGCATGAGCGTCTCTGTGGGGGCGCTGGGGAAGATTGGGGTCTCCGTGTGCCAGTGGCACTCTGTTGTTGGGGTGGGTGTTGTTCCTGAGGGAGGAGCAGAGTTGCTGTCTGCAGTGCCAGTTGTGTCTCAACAGCTGGGCAGACTGGGTCTTGGACTGAGTGCAGACAGAGTGAGTGGTGATGGGAGTTCTGGAGGTTTGGCCAGGTGGTGTGAGGTGACGGGAGAGGGTGATAGTCAGCGCTCTCTCCACCTGCTTCCCCTCCCCGTCGTCCCGCAGGAAGCGTGCGGCTCGTTGCAGGCAGGCTGAGAAGCCGTCCTGGAAGTGTTGCTGCTGCGAACCTTCATCTGTCCCTTTGTGCCCAGCCTTCTGCAGGAAGTGGACTGTGTGCTCCAGGATCTCTGCTTTCTCCACTCTGCGACTCTGCAGGCCCTGTGACAGGGAGGGAGGGAGGGGTTAGTCTGCATGTACGCTACACTGGGAGAGACTGGGGGTCTCTAAGGTGAGACAGATTCTGAGTAACAGAGAGGGGAGATGCTGCTCACCTGGTGCTGTGGCCCCTGCAGCAGCAGTGCTCTCAGACTCTCCAGACTGCGGTTCATTCTCTCCCTGCGACGCCTCTCCACCTGGGGTTTGAGGAGCTGCACAAGCACAACAATACCAGGTGGTGAGATGGACATCATGATACACAGTCTCACTACACATCATCAGTCATTTTGGGTGATCAGCCATCACTGATTGTCACACGCATTTTGGTAATGGTTTATCTTTTTATATATGAATACTGTTGATTGTTGATGATGAGAAATTAAGATATAAATTAAACTATGACATGTTTTCTAATACTTTATTGCACACTTGAGTGACACTGACATTCTTGAAAACTAAAATTTTACCTAAAGACTACCCTTTTTTTCTACCCTTTTCCCCCTCAAGCTCAACTTACTATGGTAATGAATTGATTGTCATAGCAGCAAAATGTGACACCCATCAATTCTTACCTTTTTCATCTTTATAAAGTCTTCCCTCAGATTTCCACCAATCAACTCCATGTTCACATCTGTAAGTCCTTGCATTGTATTGATGCTCAAGAAGACAGTCCAGTGTCTGATCTGATCTGATCACCTGCAGCGCTGACAGTCGCTGTATCCTGTACTCCTCAAGTTCTGTCACTTCTCGCGGTGTTCGAAGAGTGTCTGTACAGCGACTTTTACAGAAAGAGGACTACCTGTAACTCCACCCACTTTATCAGGGCCACACCCCTAATTCCATTCGCGGTTTTTACGCGTGCGAAGCTCTCACCTCTGTCTCATGGAAATTACTTCACACGATGAGCCACACGCGCTTGGAGAGAGGCGATGGCCCAGTATATTCTTTTGAGGTCTCTCGGTCGTTGACTGAGAGTTAATTCTGACAGGTAACAAAGAAATAAAACACAGAAAGTAGCAAAATGCTCCTTTCCCACGGCCTGAGAGAACAGAACCAATGCATCTTGTCCCACGCTCACATTTCACGCGCAGTGGCAAGAAAATTATTTCAACAAACATGCCTGAAAAGAAAGTTTTAAAGCGAACAGCAGTGCGCATTGATCAAATGTGTTATACACATTACTGAATTCGATTATGAAATGCATTTTTATCTGTGCCAGTAGACAGTCACAGCTGAAGTAATGTCCGTTGTCTGTTGACATATCCTGTAGGATATACGATATTTTTGACAAAGATTAGACTGCCATCGGAACATTTCATTTCCGCAAAATTTTACATGAACACACCTTTCACATCAATTCATGCGGCGGTTAAGATGTGTCAATATTAATTTTATTTAGGAAATCTAATTTGAAACTTCAAAGTCGTAAAAGGAAGTCGAAAAAGAACGATGAAATATTTCGTTATGGGCTATGCACTGACGTTTAGCTCCCTCTGAGATTTAATGAACAGTGAAATTAACTATTTAAATTGTCTGATTCTTTTTGCTGTTTCAGATAAATTGGATCGGTGGCATCAGTAACGGTTGTTAGTGTATTTGGGTAAATGTGAGTATTTTCTCAGCTTTGTGCACGCGTTGGTCATGGAAAGCATCAACAAAGGTAAAGAGGCAGGTCGTTCATAAAAAAATGTGCAGTCAAATTTGCACCTCTTTTGTCTTTCTGACCATCTCTTTCCCATGGCGGCTGCGCCTTTGATCCTGGTGCCCGCGACATCAAACAGGTGCCACCGCTGGAAGTGAGGAGACATGGCGCGTGTCTTTTACGCACCTTCCAGTATAATTTATGCGGCACGCGTTCGCAACTGACAAAAGGGAAGTGTGAAGTGTGAATTTCAAAATGAAGTGGCAGCCATACCATTATACTGCTAAGTGAGAAGGTAATGTAATTTGATTTTTTCAAATTTCCGACATGATATGTGTGTATCCAAGAAATGGGCGCACGATACTGTGTGATTGATCTGTAGGAACAACATAATATATTGCAAGAGCCACATACAGTGAAAACACAAAAACCAAGCTATGATTTCATTAAATTGCTCATATACATTACAAATGGATTCATTTGATTTAGTACAAAATGCCTGTCAATATAATGACAATATCTAGTATAGTAAGTATTACTAAAATACAATTTTAAGAGAAATTGTAAGCATTTTGTATTTTATGTGAAAACATGCAAGCGTTTTAAACTCCATCAGAGTATATCAATAAACAGAGAACTGCCTCGTTAAAAGAGAGAGTAAGATCTGGGATACATTTCTCTATTTTCAAACAATGTATAAATTACATTGTGTTTCAGAATCAGGGTCTGTACACTGACTGGCTGTTTGTGGGGGGTGCATGAGCGTCTCTGTGGGGGCGCTGGGGAAGATTGGGGTCTCCGTGTGCCAGTGGCACTCTGTTGTTGGGGTGGGTGTTGTTCCTGAGGGAGGAGCAGAGTTGCTGTCTGCAGTGCCAGTTGTGTCTCAACAGCTGGGCAGACTGGGTCTTGGACTGAGTGCAGACAGAGCGAGTGGTGATGGGAGTTCTGGAGGTTTGGCCAGATGATTGTGGCCAGTTCGGGAAATAAAATTGCATCCTTAATGCTTAAGACTCAAAGATGTTACAAAACATTGTGCGACCAAATTAAGACTGACCTTGAAATTAAGAATTACCCAACAAATTAAAAAAAACATATGTTAAATACTACCATTTCGAGCATTGTTATCCTGCCTTTATTCTCTTTCAGTATTGGCTAAACCACGGTTTTTTTTTTTAAGCGGAACAACATTTTCAAATACAACACGACCTACCAGAATCATTGTAAGCGTGTCTGTTCTGGGAGTCGGACGGATTAAAGTATTGGAAAGTGCCTCCATTTCCTGCTACGCGTGGGTGTATGCAGCCCGGAGAGGGACGCTTTTGTTTAGGTGTTAACACTAATAGCGCATGCTGGAATTTACGCATGCAAACGTGTCACCTCTGCCTGATGAAACTGAGTTCTCACGACAGCCATGCGCGTAGGGAGAGAAAGAGACGGTCCTCCAGCAATTCCTTTGAAGTCTCCCGGTCATTGACTACGAGTTAATTCTGACAGGTAACAAAAAGATAAAACACAGAATGTAGCAGCATGCTCCTTTCCCACGGCCTGAGAGAACAGAACTCTACATCTCATCCCACGTTCACACTTCACATGTAGTGGAAACAGTGCCGTATTACCATATGTCCAAGAAAGGAACAACAGTGCACACTGGTCTTATGTAATAGTTTATCTTCTTTCTGATGAATTTGAAAAAGAAAACAGTTTCATCAGTACCAACAGAAGTTATAGCAGTCCTAGCAGTCGTTTAGATTATGTCAGTCGCCTGTTGACCTACCTACAGATGGAAATTATTTTTCCCCAAACATTAGACTTAAAGAAGAGCAGGTAACTTTCTCATGAACAGATAATGCTCAGATCGCCCACATCAACGCATGTAGCGGTTAACATACGACGATATAAAATTTATTTAGGAATAGACGAATTTAAAACATCAAAACAGCAAAAGGACGTTGAAAAGAATGAACAATGGACTATGGAGTGACGTCCAGTTTAATTAAAAACATTGAAATCAAGTGTTTAGACGGCGCGAGTTTGTGTTCTTTTAAATATATTGTGTTTTGTGTAGTTACATGGTTGTCGACATCAGTAAACTGTTTAGTATGCGTACGCGTGGAAAAATTATCAGTATTTTCAGAGCAGTGGGGACGCTTTGGCCATACAGGGCATCGATGAAGTGAAGAATCGGGTCGTCAGTAGAATATTTCCAGCCGGACGAATTTGCACCTCTTTTGTCTTTCTGGCCATCTCTTTCCCATGGCGGGTGCGCCTTTGATCCTGGTGCCCGCGACATCAAACAGGTGCCACCGCTGGAAGTGAGGAGACATGGCGCGTGTCTTTTACGCACCTTCCAGTATAATTTATGCGGCACGCGATGGCATTTGACAAAAGGAGGGAAGCGTGAAGTGTGGATTTCAAAATGAAGTGTCAACTGTGCCATTCGAATACCACGTGAGAAGAAAATGTAACTTTGGCGTTTTAAATTTGGGAAATGATCTGTATATCCAAGAAAACATGGGGACGTAAAGCAAAATAGACATGCATAGATAACAGGAGCCTAAATCAGCCTTTATAATCTTTGTCTTAACAGAAAAACAACACTGTATTGAGCCTTTCAGCTGTAGGAACAACAGAATATTTTGTCACACCCACATCCAGTGAAAAACACGAAAAACACTGTGAAACGTTTTATTTAAGTTCTAGCATAAATATATTCTTCAGAAAATAAAAAATAAATAGTGCAAAATCTGCAAGATATAAATACTATGAGTTAATTGTAATTTCTATATACATGACAAATCAATTCAATTGATTTAGTACATATGCTTGTCCCATAATATCTATGGATTTCTAACGTAGAATTTCTCTAGAAATTGTACACGTCTAGCCCTTTATGACAAGTGCAAGTTTGTCACACACTGCACCAGAGTATATCGATAAACAGAGAACTGTCTCATTGAAAGTGAGAGTAAGATCTGGGAACATTTCTCCATTTACTAAAAATGTTGGAACTACATTGTGTATACCCATTATCTCAGTCCAACTAGAAGCCAGTCGAAGTCGTTCAGCTGGTTTCAGGGCCAGGGTCTCCACACTGACTGGCTGTTTGTGGGGGGTGCATGAGCGTCTCTGTGGGGGCGCTGGGGAAGATTGGGGTCTCCGTGTGCCAGTGGCACTCTGTTGTTGGGGTGGGTGTTGTTCCTGAGGGAGGAGCAGAGTTGCTGTCTGCAGTGCCAGTTGTGTCTCAACAGCTGGGCAGACTGGGTCTTGGACTGAGTGCAGACAGAGTGAGTGGTGATGGGAGTTCTGGAGGTTTGGCCAGGTGGTGTGAGGTGACGGGAGAGGGTGATAGTCAGCGCTCTCTCCACCTGCTTCCCCTCCCCGTCGTCCCGCAGGAAGCGTGCGGCTCGTTGCAGGCAGGCTGAGAAGCCGTCCTGGAAGTGTTGCTGCTGCGAACCTTCATCTGTCCCTTTGTGCCCAGCCTTCTGCAGGAAGTGGACTGTGTGCTCCAGGATCTCTGCTTTCTCCACTCTGCGACTCTGCAGGCCCTGTGACAGGGAGGGAGGGAGGGGTTAGTCTGCATGTACGCTACACTGGGAGAGACTGGGGGTCTCTAAGGTGAGACAGATTCTGAGTAACAGAGAGGGGAGATGCTGCTCACCTGGTGCTGTGGCCCCTGCAGCAGCAGTGCTCTCAGACTCTCCAGACTGCGGTTCATTCTCTCCCTGCGACGCCTCTCCACCTGGGGTTTGAGGAGCTGCACAAGCACAACAATACCAGGTGGTGAGATGGACATCATGATACACAGTCTCACTACACATCATCAGTCATTTTGGGTGATTTTGGGGTATTTTGGTAATGGTTTATCTTTTTATGTATGAATACTGTTGATTGTTGATGATGAGAAATTAAGATATAAATTAAACTATGATATGTTTTCTAATACTTTATTGCACACTTGAGTGATACTGACATTCTTGAAAACTAAAATTTTACCTAAAGATTCTACCCTTTTCCCCCTCAAGCTCAACTTACTATTGTAATGAATTGATTCTCATAACAACAAAATGTGACACCCATCAATTCTTACCTTTTTAATCTTTATAAAGTCTTCCCTCAGATTTCCACCAATCAACTCCATGTTCACATCTGTAAGTCCTTGCATTGTATTGATGCTCAAGAAGACAGTCCAGTGTCTGATCTGATCTGATCACCTGCAGCGCTGACAGTCGCTGTTCGAAGAGTGTCTGTACAGCGACTTTTACAGTAAGAGGACTACCTGTAACTCCACCCACTTTATCAGGGCCACACCCCTAATTCCATTCGCGGTTTTTACGCGTGCGAAGCTCTCACCTCTGTCTCATGGAAATTACTTCACACGATGAGCCACACGCGCTTGGAGAGAGGCGATGGCCCAGTATATTCTTTTGAGGTCTCTCGGTCGTTGACTGAGAGTTAATTCTGACAGGTAACAAAGAAATAAAACACAGAAAGTAGCAAAATGCTCCTTTCCCACGGCCTGAGAGAACAGAACCAATGCATCTTGTCCCACGCTCACACTTAACGTGCAGTGGCAAAAAAAAATCAGAACAGAACCAGTTTGAAAGCGAACAGCAGTGTGTATCGATTATATGAGCTATTCACTTTACTGAATTCGAATATGAAATGCATTTTTATCTGTGCCAGCAGGCATTATTCTAGCAGTCACAGCTGAAGTAATGTCCATTGTGTTTTGACATTCCTGTAGGATATACGATATTTTTGACATTTTTGACTGCCATCGGAACATTTCATCTCCGCAAACTTTTACATGAACACACCTTTCACATCAATTCATGCGGCGGTTAAGATGTGTCAATATTAATTTTATTTAGGAAATCTAATCTGAAACTTCAAAGTAGTAATGGGAAGTCGAAAAAGAACGATGAAATATTTCGTTATGGGCTATGCACTGACGTTTAGCTCCCTCTGAGATTTAATGAACAGTGAAATTAACTATTTAAATTGTCTGATTCTTTTTGCTGTTTCAGATAAATTGGATCGGTGGCATCAGTAACGGTTGTTAGTGTATTTGGGTAAATGTGAGTATTTTCTCAGCTTTGTGCACGCGTTGGTCATGGAAAGCATCAACAAAGGTAAAGAGGCAGGTCGTTCATAAAAAAATGTGCAGTCAAATTTGCACCTCTTTTGTCTTTCTGACCATCTCTTTCCCATGGCGGGTGCGCCTTTGATCCTGGTGCCCGCGACATCAAACAGGTGCCACCGCTGGAAGTGAGGAGACATGGCGCGTGTCTTTTACGCACCTTCCAGTATAATTTATGCGGCACGCGTTCGCAACTGACAAAAGGGAAGTGTGAAGTGTGAATTTCAAAATGAAGTGGCAGCCATACCATTATACTGCTAAGTGAGAAGGTAATGTAATTTGATTTTTTCAAATTTCCGACATGATATGTGTGTATCCAAGAAATGGGCGCACGATACTGTGTGATTGATCTGTAGGAACAACATAATATATTGCAAGAGCCACATACAGTGAAAACACAAAAACCAAGCTATGATTTCATTAAATTGCTCATATACATTACAAATGGATTCATTTGATTTAGTACAAAATGCCTGTCAATATAATGACAATATCTAGTAGAGTAAGTATTACTAAAATACAATTTTAAGAGAAATTGTAAGCATTTTGTATTTTATGTGGAAACATGCAAGCGTTTTAAACTCCATCAGAGTATATCAATAAACAGAGAACTGCCTCGTTAAAAGAGAGAGTAAGAACTGGGATACATTTCTCTATTTTCAAACAATGTATAAATTACATTGTGTTTCAGAATCAGGGTCTCCACACTGACTGGCTGTTTGTGGGGGGTGCATGAGCGTCTCTGTGGGGGCGCTGGGGAAGATTGGGGTCTCCGTGTGCCAGTGGCACTCTGTTGTTGGGGTGGGTGTTGTTCCTGAGGGAGGAGCAGAGTTGCTGTCTGCAGTGCCAGTTGTGTCTCAACAGCTGGGCAGACTGGGTCTTGGACTGAGTGCAGACAGAGTGAGTGGTGATGGGAGTTCTGGAGGTTTGGCCAGGTGGAATTGAATCCTGAATGCCCAAGACTCAAAGATGTCACAAAATATTGTGCGATCAAATTAAGATTGATGTTGGAACTGTTAAGAATTACTCAATAAATTAAAAATATATATTAAATATAGTATTTCGAGCATTGTTATCCTTCCTTTACTCTTTCAGTATTGGCAACGCCGTTTTTTTTTTTTTTTTTTTTTTTTGTAAAAGCGTAACAAAATATTTAAATAAAATACGACCTATGAGCATCACGGTAAGCGTGTCTGTTCTGGGCCTCCATTTCCGGTTACACGTGAATTTTTGCAGCCCGGAGAGGGACGCTTTTGTTTAGGTGTTAACGCTAATAGCGCATGCTGGAATTTACGCATGCAAACGTGTCACCTCTGCCTGATGGAACTGAGTTCTCACGACAGCCATGCGCGTAGGGAGAGAAAGAGACGGTCCTCCAGCAATTCCTTTGAAGTCTCCCGGTCATTGACTACGAGTTAATTCTGACAGGTAACAAAAAGATAAAACACAGAATGTAGCAGCATGCTCCTTTCCCACGGCCTGAGAGAACAGAACCCTACATCTCATCCCACGTTCACACTTCACATGTAGTGGAAACAGTGCCGTATTACCATATGTCCACGAAAGGAACAGCAGTGCACACCTGGTCTTATGTAATAGTTTATCTTCTTTCTGATGAATTTGAAAAAGAAAACAGTTTCATCAGTACCAACAGAAGTTATAGCAGTCCTAGCAGTCGTTTAGATTGTATCAGTTGCCTGTTCACCTATCTATATGATACATATTTTTTTCCCAAACAGTAAGCGTGCATCAGAGCTTTTAACTTTATCATTAATTGATGATGCACACATCGCTCACATCAATGAATATAGCGGTTAACATAAGACAATATTAATTTTACTTAGGGAGACGAATTTAAAACATCAAAACAGCAAAAGGACGTTGAAAAGAATGAACAATGGACTATGGAGTGACGTTCAATTTAATTGAATACAATGGAATCAAGAGTTTAGACGGCTGGAAGTGTTTATGTTGTTTTAAATGAATTGGGTTTTGTGCAAATACATGGTTGTCGACATCAGTTAACTCTAAAGTACGCGTGGAATGATTATTAGTATTTTCAGAGCAGTGGGAACGCTTTGGTCATACAGGGCATCGATGAAGTGAAGAATCGGGTCGTCAATAGAATATTTCCAGTCGGACGAATTTGCACCTCTTTCGTCTTTCTGGCCATCTCTTTCCCATGGCGGCTGCGCCTTTGATCCTGGTGCCCGCGACATCAAACAGGTGCCACCGCTGGAAGTGAGGAGACATGGCGCGTGTCTTTTACGCACCTTCCAGTATAATTTATGCGGCACGCGGTGGCATTTGACAAACGACAGGAGGTAAGCGTGAAGTGTGGATTTCAAAATGAAGTGGCAAAGAACCGAATGCATAAAAAGAGAATAGCGATACTTCGCTAATCTACTTCTACAACTCTCCTCTAAAGGGTGAAACCTGTACACGACATTGGTTCTACAGCTCAAAGGTACAATCTACTATACTGCAACATCCACAAACTGTGAAACACACAAAGATCACTGGAAAATTTTTGTTTAATTTCTTACATAATAGATGTACACAGAGGAAATATAAAAATAAATAGGTCACAATCTGCAAGGAATAAATACTATGACTTCTTTACATCTCCTATATACATGACAAAGCATTTCATTAGATTTGATAAAAATACAAATATATTATCATAATGTTAGTATTTCCAACAGAGAATTTCAACACATTTGACTTTGTGAATTTAAATTCCGGGACTCAGTAGTTAAATTTCACCAGGGTGTGATAACACATTACCAAACCATAGTCTATTGGAATTCTGTTTACAACAGAGCATATAAATAACTTCTGTATACTAAAATATCTCAGTCCGCTCAGAAGCCAGTCTCAGTCTGCCAGCTGGTTTCAGGGCCAAGGTCTCCACACTGACTTGCTGTTTGTGGGGGGTGCATGAGCGTCTCTGTGGGGGCGCTGGGGAAGATTGGGGTCTCCGTGTGCCAGTGGCACTCTGTTGTTGGGGTGGGTGTTGTTCCTGAGGGAGGAGCAGAGTTGCTGTCTGCAGTGCCAGTTGTGTCTCAACAGCTGGGCAGACTGGGTCTTGGACTGAGTGCAGACAGAGTGAGTGGTGATGGGAGTTCTGGAGGTTTGGCCAGGTGGTGTGAGGTGACGGGAGAGGGTGATAGTCAGCGCTCTCTCCACCTGCTTCCCCTCCCCATCGTCCCGCAGGAAGCGTGCGGCTCGTTGCAGGCAGGCTGAGAAGCCGTCCTGGAAGTGTTGCTGCTGTGAGCCTTCATCTGTCCCTTTGTGCCCAGCCTTCTGCAGGAAGTGGACTGTGTGCTCCAGGATCTCTGCTTTCTCCACTCTGCGATTCTGCAGGCCCTGTGACAAGGAGGGAGGGAGGGGTTAGTCTGCATGTACGCTACACTGGGAGAGACTGGGGGTCTCTAAGGTGAGACAGATTCTGAGTAACAGAGAGGGGAGATGCTGCTCACCTGGTGCTGTGGCCCCTGCAGCAGCAGTGCTCTCAGACTCTCCAGACTGCGGTTCATTCTCTCCCTGCGACGCCTCTCCACCTGGGGTTTGAGGAGCTGCACAAGCACAACAATACCAGGTGGTGAGATGGACATCATGATACACAGTCTCACTACACATCATCAGTCATTTTGGGTGATCAGTCATCACTGATTGTCACAAGTAACGGTTTATCTTTTTATATATGAATACTGTTGATTGTTGATGATGAGAAATTAATATATATTTTAAACTATTTATCAGCTTGATCATCATGTGAAGGTGCAACGTATAAAATATATGCAGAAAAGTCATCAAGTGTTCTGGAACTGTTTCTCATTCTACTCGTGCCAGACAAAGAACATCAAACGACACTTGCCTTTGAAAAAGTAAGCTGAAGTAACTGTGTGCTTTAGCTATTTTGTAACAAAAAAACATTCAGTAATGTGTTTGCATTTCCTAAACAGCTCATTTTAATCTGTGTTGATTTTGAATCTCTGTATTTACCTTTTTTGTGGTATCCATGTCCTCTAGCTGTCTAGCCTCATACAGCTTCATCTTTTGCACGTCCCAGTGCTTGGTAAAGCTGTATTGCTGGAAGCTGTGTACGTCCGGTGTCGCCCAGTGCCTGGTCTCTTGTTTTCTTGCCCGTGTTTTCGGTACTGTTTAGCAACGTTCTTGCCAATGCTCTGTGGAGAGTAGCTGCTCAGCGGTCTTTAAATGGTTAGGTGAGCTGCTGCGACTCCACCCACTCTCTCAAGAAGCCCCGCCCCTCTGCTCCTGTCTCATCCTGTCGACAGACCCCCCCATAGGGCACTAGTACTAGAGTCTGGCCCGGTGCTATGGGGGTGCTTAGGGGTGCACCCCCAGACGGACCTCATATTCCTATATCCCTTATATAAAAATACAGAAGGAGATAGAAGCATATTGGAAAAAATCTGTTGTTTCCAGAGACAGAAAGCATAAATGTACACCTTCCTCATGGAATTTTTTTCTCGCCATAACAAGCAACCAAGCCGAAATCTCTGAAACCATCGTTTGGGGGGAAAAAACTAATCTATATGGTCCCAACTGACAATGACATGGCACGTGTACGAAACTGGAGCGAAAAATCGAGGCACCTCAACTTTCGAGGGTACGCGGAAGCCTGAGAACGCAGCTGACAGGTCATTCTCAAGCAGAGAACACCCTTATTGCACTAGGGTGTGAACGCGTGTAGCAGTCAACTGCAGTTTCCTTTGAATTTTCTCTCGTTGAATTATGACTGGTAATAAGTAGGCCTAAAATACGATTATAAATCTGATTCTTGATTCATGACCGAAGAGAATGTTGCATATTTTGCGCTCAAACGTCTCCTATGTTGAAACAAAGCGTGTAACATCTAAAGCAGAGTGAAACAGCAAGAACAGTGTGTTCAGCAGAAACCATGGCTCCTAAGTATGCACTTTGCCAACATGGATAGATACGCAAACTATTTACTTAAACCTGATGCAACAAAAAAGTTTGACACGCGAGCTGAGACAACAAGTAGCCTGGAGAACGATTCCCTGTAAATAGGGGAACAACTGACACCGCGAAACAAATAGCAATCGACCGTTCGCATTGCATGAACTAGAATTTGTAATGAATTACACACTTCTAATTGGAGCTCTTTACCATTAAAGATACCAAGTGGTAATTCAAGTTGGGAGGGTCATCTACACCTACACAAAAAAAAAAAAAAAAACACCCTGCGTCTGCCGTTGGACACATTTTTGTACCTCTCACCTCACTCTTCCACTCTGGCGCTTTCCCATGACTGTCGGCGCCTTTGATCCTCTTGGTGTTTGCGGCGTCAAATCAGTGCCACCGCTGGAAGTGAGGGCACATGGCGCATGCCTTTAGCACAGCTCCTCCAACGTGTGCAGCATTAGAAGTGAGAAATGACAAAAGGAAACCGCGCACACTTCAAATTGAAGTGTGACTAAGCTCATTCAAACAGCAAGAGGCTAGAAAAAGAATGTTGTTTGAAGGAGGGTGTTCAGATACTCTAAACCGTTTTAGCAGAAGAATCCTTAAGAAACTAAGCAAGCTATTCGACGAAGAGAAAACATAAAATCTACATACAACATATTACGTGTAATATCCAGGATCAACAGAGTCTGCCCTACTTGAGGAAGATACTTCAAGAGCTGCTCAGGCGTTTTCATTATTCATCCACTTAAGCTTTCTAGTTTTTACCTCGCCACCATCATCCTGGCTTGCCTTGTAGGGCTCCAAAATATGTATTGTGCTTAACCCTCATTGTTTTCAATCTTCTTTTATCCATGAAACATCTGATCATTTCACACTCTCACCCAGTAACAACATTCCAGTCTCTGGCCTGTCACATATCAGCTTAATCACTGTAATATTTCATATCCTATTTATTTGACTGACTGATGCTACCAGACAAGTAATTAGTCCTGAATGACGTTTGTGGAGACTATATACAGTCAAAGAGAACATGGACATGAGAAACAAGAACAACAGCAATGAAATAAGCCATGGTTTTACAAATAACAGATGTTTATTAATTAATATACCAGTCATACGTCACTGCATGAGTATGTGTGTGTGTGCATCTCTTGGATTCAAGACAATATCCAAAGCCCTGCAAGTAAGGGATGGGAGCTCAGGTATACCGCAAAGAGGGGTCACCAGGCCCCCTGCCCCCACCCCTGGGCGGTCAGTCATCGCCCATCCTCCCCTTGCCCCAGGGCGGTCAGTGAGCTTCCTCCCCTCACCCCTGGGTGGTCACTGCTTCTTCTTCACGACGTGAGCACAATCATATTTGCCCCTGACAACGGTGAGCTTGACCCCGGGCAGGTCCTGTGTGCGGCCCCCTTCCACCAGCACCACGTTGTGCTCCTGCAGGTTGTGTCCCTCCCCAGGAATGAAGCACACTGCCTCCTTGCCGTTGGAGAGGCGCACCCGGGCGCATTTGCGGTTGGCGGAGTTCGGCTTCTTAGGCTTGCGGATCATGGTCTTCAGCACCACCGCCTTGAGCTGGGGGCGGCCGAACGTGGCGCCGATGCGGGGAGGGGGGGGAGGGGGTTTGCCACGGCGGTGCATCTGGTTTAGTGTGGCCATGGCTCTGGAGAGGACAGGCTGAGACCATGGGGAGAGAGACTGTGGCACTGCAGGGAAAGAGGGAGAGAGCTCATTAGCCATGCTATGTTCAGCATACACATTAAATGTTTTACCTCTGAAACTTAACAAAACCTTTTTATGACTTTGGGTATGGTCAATGTATACCTTTGGACATGTTTCTCCTGCTTAATGCTTAATGTTCTTTTCCTAGAGTTCCCTTTCAGATGCAGCTCTGATCAAAGTAGATGAAAGTAGTAGATGAAAAATGTTTCTCAATAATATATTGTCAATATCCACAACTTAATAGTTTACAGTAGAAAACATGTAAAATACAAGAGATATCTTTTTTGTCATTATTTTTAACAACGTGTACAGGCAAGGGTGAAAGCTAATTTTCAATCAAAATTGAACACCAGCAAATTGACCTAATTTATGTCAATAACAATTTAAAATTTTCATTTTTTTAAACTTCACTGTCACTTGGAAGGATTTAACGAAGCCATTATGCTTCGGAGAGAAGTGATATAACTGGGATCTGACAAAGATGTCAGTCCGACACACCCACCTTGCAGCAGAGATGACACGACCGGTCTCAGGCTCCCGAGGAAAGCCATCCCCTAGCTCCTGAATACAACACAGTCCAGTAATGCATTCCATCCCATGTACTTCACCCAAGGCAAAACGGACAGCCAGATAGTTCGACAGCTAGGAACACCACCACTGTATGTTCCGTGCAAATTCAGTAAATAGTGGAAGCAGAATATTGACAAATAGCATGAGCTCTAAAGACTCCATTTAAAAATATTTTTTTATATATATAATACCAGCTATGTGCCTAACGACAAGTTTTTCACCGGTCACCTTGCTTTCTACGAACTAGCTAGGTAACGTTACACAAATTAAGACTACACCTAGATCTCATTACGTACCTGGTTATAAACTCTCTCCTTATCTGAAAACTCCGGATGGAATATTGTGTTCCGTGTTGAATATCTTACGCTTTCATTTTTAAATGAAAATGTCAGCAACAGAGAAAGGAGAGGACACACCACACGACGGACTTTTGGCGCTCCTTGATGACGTACAGGAAGTTCTATCGTACCAATTCCTGTTCTGAAGATCTGTCTTCAACGATTTTTTTGAGGTTCACGTAGTTTTTGCCAGTAAGAATTAGTCTTAAACCAGCTTTTGCCATTTCCCTGAATCACACCTACATTTCCGAGTATGGTTAATGAACTGATCCAGAAATATCCCCTCTCTCTCTACCCCGAGGTAAAACTGGAGAGTGCCCAAGACTTCAGGTTTCGTTAGATCTTGTTCGCTGACAGTGCCATCTAATGGTATCTTTGGTGCATAACACCTTGGCTGTGTCAGATTACATTGATAATTGTTGATCTTAAAGGGAATTAAACATTTTGACAGACGCCGGCAACCTGTTACACGATGGCAAGATTTATTTCCAACGGCTCATTAGGTGGCAACAGAGTTGTCATAACTGATAGGTTAGCTATATATGTGCTGCCGAACTAGCCAGTAAATTAACTAATTTAAACCAATAAACTATTTTAATCATTGTTCTGCTCCAATTAAATGAAAGACAACCACCTTAACGTCATATTCTAGGTTAGGTCTAAAAAATAAAATTTTCCTCCGACTGCTGTTACCCGACAATATACACCATTTTCATCTATCTCCCTCTAACCACTGTGGAAGCACTATAGTTCAAAAACAACGACAAATCCAACACAGCTGGGACACGAACTGCTCTGCGATCGTGGTCACTAAATCTGAGCTAAAATGCTCTCCTGAAATGCAGTCTCAATGACTTCTTGAGTGCTCACTACTAGGCAACAGGACGTGTGATGCAAAAATGCACAATTGATAACTGGTCACGTAGAGCCTTTTCATAATTTCAAAAACTGCGAAAACGGGGCCGTATATTTCACCCTTTTCAGAGTGGCCGGCTATGAAGAATGAAGAACCACTTTTTCATCGATTGTGTATTCAGGATTGTTTCCGTCTTTTCCCACAAGGCGGCGTAATTCACAACGTTATTTTCATCTGTTCAGAATAACATCACAGGTTGTATTTGATTTTTTTTTTTTTACAGGACTATTGTCTCTTGGATTGTTTATCGCACACAGGCATAAAAGAAATCCTTTGCGTGAAGTAATAATGCCTTTCGTTCTTGTGGTGTTGTGGTAAAGTACAGGGCTCGTAATCCAGAGGCTGCAATTACCTGCTGGAGGACTGCTGTTTCTGCAGACCAGCCTCAGTAAACATCCAGCAGAATAAATGGAACAAATGTAGTCGTTGTCAGCTAGGTACATGGATAAGAGCGTCCGCTAAGATAATGGAATAATTATTAATATCGAAATGTATATAAAAGCTCTCACTGTAGCAAACTGTTTTTCCTGTTGATTTGTGCAAACCCCTTGTTTGTATGTGTTTGATATTTGTTAGTTATTTTTTCTCTGACATAGCTCAGTGGGTGTTAATATTGTCCTGTGAACTGTACAGGTGGGTGAACTGTGTCTGCTCATGTTAGTACCTGCATGCAGCCTCCTTCTTTGTCTTATTCCCATCCTCATTGTGTGGCAAAGAGATGGGAACCATTCCACTCGACTCTGAGCCCGACATACAGGTCTCTCACTCGTTCACCCATCTCTATTCACCTGTTGCTCTGTATTTTTCATGCATTTTGTTGAGAACTGAAACCGTAATATTAAATGACAGCAGAAAAACAGCACCCTTGCTCTCTCCCAGGCTGTACCTTGCCTGAGAGCAGACAAGCTTTTGAATTTAAATCATACTGGTTTCATAATTGTTTACATCTTTGTACGTGATGCTTAATTTACATTTGAAAAATATATCTTGAAAAGTGGTGCATTAGAGGCACTCAACAAACTAAGTTTCTCCTCTTACTCTTCATCATCTTCTCCATCTCATAGTTATTATGATAAGTATTCGAATCTCAGCCACAAGCAGCGTGGGAGTGCTGAAAGCAGCACCTTTGTGAATGAGCAAGGATGATAAATATGAGACCTTTCAGCAAATGAAAGGGGGGGAGATACACAAAGAACATTTATGAATGAGGAGCAAAGATGGGTAAGATTGATAAGTGTTGTACCCCCCCCCCTCCCAAACCCCAAGGCAAGCTGGGGGGAAGACAGAACAAGGAGGAATGCAGGAATGGAGGAAGAGAGAGCAGAGAGAGAGGGGCGAAACAGGAGCGGAAGGACTGAGGGCCAAGAAAAGAACAGATGCAAGGGAGGAGAGAGAACAGAGGGATGAGGATGGCGTGGGAGGGGAGTCAGAGGAGAGGGCTAATGAGTAAGACGAGAGGAAGAGGAGAAGGCAGGCATGTTAAAGGGACAGAGATGAAAGGAGAGATACACAAACAGGGGGATGTGTAGGAGGAGGAGAAGAGGTGATGGAGCGCATGGAGACCTCCTCATGTCAATGCAAGTGCCCCTGCTGCAGCATTAGCAGCCCTTTGTGCTGTTTTTCTCCCTTTTCAAAACAGGCTATTTTTACACCTCTTCAGGGCTGAAAGCCTTCTGCCTTTCACAAAGACAGAATGGAGGGAGAGAGACAGAGAGGGAGGGAGAGAGGTGGGGGGGATGAGTCTCTCTTGGAGGGGGTCAGAGAAGAGGGAAGTGAGAGGGTGGACGTTATTTTGGGTAGGAACTGGAGGAGGGGGGGGAGTAGAGAGTTCATACAGATGAGCGCTGGATTGGATGAGGGGTTTGGTGAATGAGCAGCAGTCGTTTTACTGAATGGAGGGCTGGAAGAGGGGGTGGAGTCCAAAAAGGGGGAGATTTGACTGCACAGCAACACGGACTCATATTTGTCTCTATTCCCACCAATCAGAGAAAGGGAAAAGAGAAAGCTACATAACACCATCTCAGTGATCACAGCCTGGCTATTAAAAAGGATCAGCACAGGCAAACCTGGCTAGCCAGGGAAGGCAGGCTCTGTGACCACTGCAAAAAACAGTTTGAGACAGAGATTCACTTTCCAATCGTGATGAATATTCTCACACAGCACAAATGTTTCCTGAAACGGACAGTTTCTGCTCACCCCCATTTCTCAAAAGCGACCGATTCATAAAAGATGTCAGCCATGCTGGGAGAGAGGCTCGTTAGCAGCCCATTGTGTGGCCACATGTCAGACTCTGTACTGCAGGTACTGCAGACACGTCCAGGAATAGTTCAGTTATATAACCATTGTGATACCTTTTGCCACTATTGTGGATCAACAATTGCGGTTTTTTGTTATATATTTGTTATATGTTATATTGTTTTTATGTTTACTTAATACACAGTATATGGTCTATACTACATTGCTGTATTTGTAGTTACACATTGTATTAGAGGTAAATACATTATTGGATCATCTTTTCAATAAAGCACCACTGAACTTCCCTGAAATCAACTGAACTGAATTGACTGAGAGAAAGAGAGACAGTTTTGTTTAGTTTGTGTATGGATATATTTGTGCTTTATATTCTACTAGCAAGTTATGGTATCAGCTAATTACATTCTGTGCTGTACATGACTGCTTTGGAAACACTGCCTTGGTTTGGCTTGCCAGTAAAGCACCACTGAACTGAACTGAGACAGAGAGAGAGGGAGGGAGACAAGCTGCCAAGTCGCCTAACAGGAAAGCCCATATAAGGAGCGTGAGTGGGGCGGCGTTGTGGCGCTCCGTGGAAATCGCAGGTACGCTGAGTGTGTGTGGGTGTGTGAGTGAGAGAGGGCGAGTGGGAGCGTGCATCTGCCAGTCACAGCCTGTGAGACTGCTAGGGCTGGCGGGAGGGAGGCGGCTTGTGTCCGTGTGAGTGTCTCTGAGCTGGGAGCGTGCGTCAGACTGAATCAGACGCCTGCCTGCCCGCTGCCTGCGTCAGTGCTGCAGCTCCTCGGCATGACGGAGACAGGGCAGAGAGACAGAGACAGGCAGGAAGAGGGAGAAAGGTAGGCGGAAGGAGAGAGACAGAGGAAGGAGACAGAGATGAAGATAGAGATATGAGGAGACTGGAGAAGAACCTAGTTGGGTACCAGGGAAACTGGAAGACATTGACTTTCGACTGGCCAGACTAAGTTATTTCACCCTAATATTTCACCAAAGAAGGGGTGTACTATTTAAGTTAAAAATATACATAGAGAAAAAGTGACTTTAAAAGTAAAAAGAGAGAAAGATAAAAGGTGTAAAGAAAGGCAGACAGGGAGAGGAACTCGAAAAGGGAAACGAGGAGTGACAGATCAAAGAGAGGGAGAAATCTGGGGGAAGAACAGTCCTCCAGTTGTGACATCACAACTGCTTAGGGAGGACACAAAGACACCGAGGAAGCTTAAGTGCACTTTAATATAAATGCATTTGATTAACACCCAAATACACTTATCAGCGACAACACAAGAGCAATGTTTTCACAATGTCAATTCTTCAGAAATATCATAAATAATTCCTCTATATTTCTCTCATATAATAAAAATGTTGATATGTACAGATATATATGACTATAGCTATAAATATATGAATTTGTACAACCAATTTGTTACACAAGACAGGAATTGCTTTACTGCATATACATATCCAGAGATATATGTATCCACATTTAACAACATTCCTTTTAAAATTTTCACACATACAGTAGTAGAGTTTTGTAAACTTTTTTTCTTTTAAAGATAGCAGTAAAATAGCTAGAACATAGGAATCAATCCTTTACTTTACCGTAGACAACTCTACGTTAGCATGTTGACACCATGAGAAAAGCAGAACCTCTCCCATGCCGTGTCACTTGATAAGTAACTAAAGTTTTTTCCCCACTCAAGAAAAAAATATATCAGCCAGCCAGTGGCACCCCCTGCTTCCTGGATCCCCATCAATAAAATGAGAGTAATAGTTCACTGGGTCACCAGGTTAACAGGTGAGCAAAAATCATGGGACACTGCAGGCATTACAAATACCGGTGTCCCCGAAATCCATTCAGCATGACCTTCCAGGACTGCCTGTGGAGGCTCCATGGTCTTGACATCCCAGATGGCAAGCAGAACTAAATGTTCACTGCAGCAACCTTGCACCACATGCTTTGCAATGCCAAACGGGGTCTGTAGGTGGCAGCATTCTCTGCATTACCACGAGAGAGCAGCAGACCCGAGGCAAAAGAGGAAGTCAATACCAAATTTCACCAGGCGTATTTGCAAAATATACACCTGAAAAATATAAGGCATGCCTCCTCTGAATTGGAATACAAACACAGAAAACATGTTTACAGCACGTCACACAGGCTTCAAATGAATGAGCAGTGCAGCTAAAGTCCAGAAACTGGAGATATTGAAAAACTTGCTTGCAGTCACAAACTCAAAGCTTTGAAGGGAAAAAGTCTGGAAAAATGATTTCACCTTTAACCAGTTACAACCAACAGGTTGTAACAAGGTACAACAGTTGAATGCCTGAGGGCCTCACATTAGGGTCAAGGTTTGGATGACATAGTTGGACGATTTAAAACTGTCGTCCCCAACTGTCACTGTGCTGTGAGTTTTTGAATTGAATTGATTTGAATTGTGATACCTGAGCCAATCAGTGTGGCTGTTATGAGCCAATCACATTCATTAGTGTTCCCCCAAAGACTTTGTGCTTTAAGCTTGTGTTGCTGCCTCACAATTCTAGAGCAGTAGACAGTTTATTGTTTTATAACATTTAAATAGCATTTTTTAAAAAGAGCATGTTACAGTTTTGCAGCCAGCATTCCTCACTATGAGTGAATACAAAGACGTCTGTACGTTAAAGTGCGCATACAAGGTAACCCTACCCCACCACAAGTCTCTAAACTAAATCAATCTTGTGCAACAGAGCAGAGTGCGACAGCCAAAGCCGAACAGTGCTTTGGTGCTTTGGATGCACTGTCATCTTAATCCAAATAAATATAGATTAATAAATAAACCCATTAGACAAGCCATGACTGCATTGCCTAAATAGATATATAAATAAATGGCATTTTGGCTTTTATATACAATTTGTATATAATTCTGCAATAAATCATTTTCACTTTTCAGGAAAAGTAGTGCCACAAAATATGACAATGTGCCATACGTAATGAAGTAAGTCACAGACTTATTTTAGAACGGAGGATCACTTCCACTCCCATCTGAAAGACAAGAGAGAGAGAGAACAGGAGGGAAAGGGGTCAGTGTCAATCAACACAATCTCAAACTGTACCAGTCTGTATGATGCCATCATATATGTCTCTGTTTTTATCAGTGTTGAGTAATTACATGTATAATCTTCTGAACTACTGAATCTAGCCATTAAGCATTACACTTAACACGAAGTTTGTGTTAAAAAGCCATGCTCAGAGAACAAGCAAAATGCAGAGAGAGACTGAGATGCTTGAGGAGAAGTGGCACACTCTCACCTTGGCGGAAGTGCTGTGGCGAGGGGTCACGGTGGAGTTGATACAACTCAGGTTGTTGCCCGGGGACAGGGGCGATCGATGCTCCTGCCCCAAACACGGGTTCCAGGGTGGCCAGCTCCCCAAGGAGGGACTGGGCACGAGGCTGACCGGGCATGGTGGGACTGACGGGCGTGGCAGGGACAGAGAGGGCCGAGGGTGCCGTCAGCAGAGCAGGGCATGCTGGGATAGAGGAGGACGAAGTGTCCATTTCCATCACACCTGCTTCTGCCCCTGCCGTAGCTCCGCCCACAGCCATGCAGTTACAGTGCGCCGATTGGACGCTACAAAGGTGACTGGCGCCAATTGAGGCCCCCCCTTCAAAGGAAGGGTGTGGGCACCAGCACTCTGGGGTAGGGGGAGAGGGTGGGGGTGAAGAAGGAGAGGGGGAGGAAGGATGCGGAGACAGGGGCGTGGAGGAGGAAGAGGAGGAGCAGAGGAGTTCTTGGAGGAGGGACTCTAAAACACTCTCTTCAAACAGAGAGCAGTCATCTGGAAAAAGGGGCGAATCCAAACCCCTCCAGGGCTTGACAGGGTAGAGCTCGCCCAGTGGAGGAGCTGAGTCCTGCACTGGGGGCTGGGCAGTGTTGGAAGGAAAGATGGAGGAGGAGGGGGTGCATTTGGGGAGGAGGGGGTTAGAGCAGAACCCATCAGCCAGAGAGCTGATATGCTGAGCCAGGAGTGAGATCTCAGCTCGCTCCTTCTCCTTCTCCATCTGCAGAGAGAAAGTAGTCCGGCAGTACTGCTCGCCCGGAGAGGTGTCTGGTGTGAGGAGGCCTTCGGGGGGGTAACAGAAGGCCCCTTGGGGGACATCCACAAACAGTGGCCCCCGGACCTCAGGGAGTGCCATGACAGTGCAGTCACCACCGCCTGGCGTGTCTGGGGTGGGGGGAAGTTTCTCATAAATGGAGTTGCCGCAGTGCTCCAGAGAGACGAGCATCTCGGAGCTGGGGCAGGGGACCGAGAGTGGAAGGAGCACAGGCCTGTTAGCAGGGGCCACAAAGCTCGTTGTCATGGCAACGGGAGGGTTGGCGGCAGTAGGGGTGGTGGAGCAGTCGGTGTAAAGTGACTCCCCGAACATAAAGGCACCTCCTCCTACCTGAGGAGTGTAAGGGGGTGTGCACACCTGCTCGTGACCCTGCTGGAGGTGGGGCATAGTGAGAGAGGGGAGGGACTGGGCAGGGGGACGGGGGACTGTGTGGAGCGATGGGGGTGGGAAGATGACCTGGGTGAGGAAGTCCAGGTCAGATGCGGTCTCTTGAGTGGGAGAGGCCCCGGGGGCGGGACTGGCAGCGGGATCGCTGGACTGCTGCGGCGGCTGCTGCTGGCTCTGCTGCGAGAAGCTCTCTTCTTCCAGGGAAGAGAGACTAGACCGGGGGTCACCGCCCTCTGGCTGCACAGACTCAGCAGTGGCGCCCCCTAGCTCCTCGGAGGAGCTCATGCTGGACGCTGCAGCGCTGAAGTCAAAGGACTGGCCAGACAGGCCGCTGCTGCTGGGGGTAAAGACTTGGTCTGGGCTGGACAGGGTGTCCGGTGACTGCAGCCCCAGGCTGTCCTGGTAGGAGGCGCTAGCGCTCAGCACCAGGGCGAGCTGCGTCTGCTCAGTACACAGCTGCTGCCTCACTGACCAGGCCTCTGTCTCACTGAGAGAGAAAGAGAGAGAGATGGTTTCATGAATTCATTTCATTTGCTCATTCTTTTTGTGTAAACATTTGCATTGATTTCTTCACCTGTTAAATATAATAATGCTGTTTTAATATATTATTTTGAATATATGCGGTTACGTTTTGGCAATACATTTCAATGAGTCATGTAAATTGTAAATTTGAAAGTTTAGTGAATGAAGACAGGGGTTAGAGACAGTCTTCCATGACTGTGTTGAGAATGCTACCTCTTTTGCATTTTTGCATCTGAATGCATTGATTTCAATGTGAGTTGATAGTATGACAGCAGTGCTAGCTAAATGGATGGGATGAGGTCTACAGTTACGAGGAGCAGAGCCGATAAACCCACCTGATGACGAAGTTGCGGCAGCTGATGGGGTTTTCTCCAGCTTCGAGGTGGAGCACCATGTAGAGCCAGATCCAGGAGTGATCTGCAGTCTCCACCCGAATCACCATCTCCACGCGCCCCTCGCCCCCTTCACTCACTATGCGAACAAACGAGATAACATGTTAGTTTTCGGACTGATTAAAAAGACAATCCAAATGGGACGTTCTGTACACATTCCACATCCTATATTCTTCATATTCATGTAAGTTTATTTCCGTTTTCTATAGTTTAAATGTAAGTGCCTGACACATTTTGTATTTTTTTGTCTGTAAGTATTTGCGTCATTGTGTGT
Source organism: Megalops cyprinoides (assembly GCF_013368585.1). Taxonomy (NCBI): domain Eukaryota; kingdom Metazoa; phylum Chordata; class Actinopteri; order Elopiformes; family Megalopidae; genus Megalops; species Megalops cyprinoides. Next base: position 21,137,767 of record NC_050585.1, on the reverse strand, counting down.
TGAGTGTTCGTAATTTGCTGTGCAGTTGCGAATGTCTGTTTTTTGCGCAGTTGTGTGGCCAGGGTACTTACTCAGGCTGCAGTGCTGCGCAGAGGCATGGGGGAGATCCTGTGGGTGCACGAGGCTATACCAGGAACGCGAGCGAAGCGTCTGCACATCATAGCCCAGATATACACTGACACTGCGGGGTCAAGAAGAGCGCACAAGTTATTCCACAGATCCAATGCTAGACAGTGAGTTTTTAAATCATGATAACTCACAAAAAAACTGTATTTCAATAGTTTCTGAAGACAATCATTCAGTGGCGTAGAGATCGGGGCGTCTGCTCACCTGTCTTCAGCGTCTTGCAGTCTCATGTCCTGGCTGTGCTGGGAATGAAAACCAGCCAGAAAGAAGGCGTGGTCCGCCGGTGGAGTCAGTGGAGGGCTTCTGACGGGGGAGGTCGGGTGTCCTTCCAAAGGGGAGCAGAAACACAGCCACACTGGATTGGAAGTCCAATAAGAGGATGCGGGTCCCGGTGTGGATAAACAGCGCGCGCGGATCAGCGCTAGCCTGCTGCCGGCGCTCTGTCGGCGGACAGATTTTGAAGTGTTGAAGCGACAGCGAAACAGGCGGTCTGGAGGGAGACAGTATTTCCTCGTTATTGAAACAAACTTAGCAAGGCGCAACATTTTTACGCAGTATTTTGATTTATAAATAAAAATTCGCAAGAAAAAAACATTACTTCAGCTATACTGCCTGTCATTTTGTCACGTTTAAAAAATAGATTGATGACCCAAAAAAAGCAATTTACCTGTATCAGGCGTAGTAGTGGGTGCCAGGTTGCTCCTCATGACAAAATGGTCAGTGGGATCAATGATGTCATATACACTGTCGCCCTGAGCAACCAGATCCACCTGCATGATTAAATAAAGAGAATTCTATTGTGAACCAACGAACTAAAGTGCCTATCTTGGATCTCTCCAGTGCACCACTTCCGCTCGCTGGTAGTGTGTCATCCACCCCGCTATCTGTACTGTATCCGTCTGTTTTTTAATTAACTGACTCATGCTGTCTCCTGTTCATCATCCGTAGGTCCGTGTAGTGAATCACGCTCCCCAACCCACTAATTCTCACAGTAACAAACGCGAATTTGACGTTCCATGATTATAAGCCAATTAGAAATGAATCATAACATAGCTTCACGCACTCGCTCTTTCTGCGACCCACTCCAATGCCTGCATCTCCATGGTTGTTTTGCCGCGAGTGACTCAAACTACACATCGTTGGAGAATCGTGTCTTTAAGGTTACGCGACAGATCAATTGTTTGACCAATGAGGTCAGATCTATCAACAATCGGTACAACTTTATGCCCATATCATTGCTGCTATTGTCGCAAACCGCCAAAAGAAAGTAAAACACTGCAACTTCGCTTCGCTTCTCTAGAACGCGATACCAAGCAGTCGGGTAATTAACTTAAAATAACACATTATTATTAGTATCGCTATTTTTATTTCCCGTAGGCTACTCACCATAGAGTGTCCGAGATGTTCCGTAACGCTGTCGGAAAGGTAGAGGAGCTTGCCCTCGCTGGTGAGCATCATCAGGAATCCCGGCAGCTCGTGCACCAATTCCGAAAGTTCGTGGAAGGACATGAATCTCGCGCTCTCTTCGTGGCTGCTGGCGAATTCTGCCTCTGTGTAGAAGCAAGACGAGGCAACATTAACACGGTGTACTGTCTATCAGTTGCACTTGCTCTTCCGAAAGACCCTTACAGCACAATCCTTCCTGAACCTTAGTCGCACCTTGCTGTGTGTCCCGTTGGTTTCTTCAGTTCAATAAACGTTTTACATCTACCGCCACACACATTCATGTGTGTGTAATTGCTCTGATACCAGAATACATTCGCTAATACGGAAAGATCTCACGATCTGGGCTCATGATTTTTTCCAGCTCAACTTATATTGCTCGCGCTACATTCCAGAACCTCGGACAGCGCCATAAACGATTCAGAACTCTGGACAGTGACAGTGGTCATCAGCCCAACCGTATCGACAAATTGGTGCAGACGGGAAAATGGACTGTATTAAAAATGCCAGGCGGTCAACATATAAATATATATATATATACATCAGTATAATCGTTTATACACATGCGTATAACGTGCGCTAATTTTATCTTGAGTGTTCAGCTAAACGGAGTCTCGAAGTACACCTGTTGACTCCCTGCATATTTACGGAGACGGAGTGAGGTCAGTCTACGAAGAGACATGGCTGAAAAACTAAGCGGTGAGTTCTGCACTTCTGCTCTTTCTCGTCAAATGTAATGCGCCGTTTACCTTGAGAGAAGAAGACAGCCTTCCTGGTGTACATGCAGGCGAGCGACATGATGTGCAGATAGGAGAGTCGGGCTTTATCCGCGTCGGGGATCGGCAGCAGCTCCTTCAGGTTGCGAATCTCTGCATTGATCTGGTCTCTCCGAGCCTTAGAAGCTCCTTTCGTGGACCGGTACATCGTAGTCTGCTCAGCCGGAGTAAGAAGGAGTCGGGCTGGAGCTGCGAAGGTTGTTGGGGCGGCGTGATTGTAAAGAGCGGTTAAAAACTCTCGTTTTCTCTTTGAACTGTTGAATCTAGCCGGCAACGAAGAAGTATTTTTGTATTTTATCTCTGTTGTATTTATTTCATTGTCACAGACCCTTTACTCGTTTTATCCACTTCAGCCCCTATCTTCTGGGCTTGGCGTTAGAGCTCTGCGGTTACGCCACAGCTCCCGGTTCGGTGAGCCGATCGGTCGCTTGGTATAGCTTTCCTCCAGATTGGAGTGAGAATCAGCCCGCGGATGGTCGCTGCTTCTGCCTCGGATGTCTGCGGTTGGCGTGTTTAGTGGAGGGACTCTGCTCGCAGATAACTTATATAGGCTGGGGCCCGCCGGCATAGGGGGGCCCCGATACGCTAGCATCCACGTAAAACGAAAGGGGGGTAAAAAAAAAGAAGGGGAGGGCGAGAGAGAGGGGGGATTGATACGTTTCATATCAATATTAGCAACATGCCCCCCTCCCTCTCCCTCTCCCTCTCTCTGTCGCTCTCTCTATCTCTCTCTGACTCTTCTCCAACGTCACCCCTTCTCTCTCCAGGCGATGACGTAGGCGCAGAATCGGGAGCTCCGTCGACGCAAAAATCCCAATTTGGACAAAAACGAGAGAAGGGCGGAGACTCCAGACGGAGTCACCGGGCCCCCCCACCGAACCGGGTCTGAGCTGCATACAAAACAGATAGGGAGAACTCCATCTACATCCCTACCGCCGTCTGTTGCTTTCGAAATCCTCACATTCTGGATATTTCTATATCAGTGTAATGCCACCGGCTGTCTACTGTATTATCAGCATATGTTGCCTTCTCACTGGGTGCAAGATGGAAATGGTCAATGGGTTGCATATAGATTTTTTTTATCTGCAGATGTCGGTTTATAAGGTCCTTGGTGTAATATTCCCTGGTGTTTAAAAGCTCTTGCTCAGTCGTATTCACAGCTGCACGTTATGCAATTCCTTCATTTTCCCCGACATGGAAGTTAAAGAGATTAAAATTTCGCGCGCCGTACGGGTAGTTCAGAACAGACGCCTCACAATGGAACCAGTTTTTTTTTATGAATGGGAACGATTGTCATTTATTTTCATTGAACCAAGGGGTTGAACACAGACAAAGCGAGAGCGACACAAGTTTATTCGATATAGATTGAACATTTTGACTGACGTCCCATTGGTCTCATACTCTGTAGTTCCGCATAAGGGACAGCAGGGGCAAATGAAACGGTAATGAGTAAGCGGTATTAAATCGTCGCTTAGCTGGGGGTTGCGTATACTTCGTCCCCGCTATTATTTTCTGTCTCCTTAGACCACTCTGTTCAAACGTAATATATAAATATTACAAACGATCAATAACCTTTTCGTAAAATATACCCCTATTTAGGGTCGGGGAGCTTTTGTCACAATTCATCTGGCTTTTCAATAAAACAATTTGAGAATCACGCTCACCGTTGGCCCACACAGAGGACATCCGCCCCGATCGTGTCAGCCCCCAACAGCGAGCTGCACGAGCTAAAGTCTCTGCTGCCGTTAAATGAGTTATATGAGGTGAGGTTTGAGGAGGATGAGAACTGGGTGCGAGCTGGGTATGAATCGGAACTAAATCCGCGTTCTGGAATGCATCAGAACCAATACATGCATCACTGCTCTTGATCGTTTTTAAAACCCATGGCGGTATAAACATATGGAAGGGAAGTCAGTCCTTTCTTGGAAGCTGTTTTTTAAACGCAACGACTTGAACGAGCCGGTGACAATTGTCTGGGAAGAAAAACTAAAAGTGCTGCGATGGTATGCACCGTGTTCAGCATAGTTATAGAACACTCACCCCAGTGTCCTTTTTGTTTTTATACCGGCAAGAGTCAATGACAAGTAATTATATTTCACGTTAGATGATTACAATTTCATTCTTCAGAGAATGTAATTTTGTTGAGTCCACGCTCTGGTTCTCCGTGTTGCTGCTTAATCGAGGCACCGTTGACCTGTTCGGCTGCCTTGAGATGTGGACGAGGATGGAGATTTAAAGGCCAAGACATCGGGCGCGCGTATTTACGCATGGCCCCTTGCTCTCGTGTAGCAAGAGTTTTGCCTTTCAAAAGGTACGGCCGCTTTCAGGGAGCTTTCAGCATTATTTTTCAATCTATTCCATACCCCCACGCCCCTACACGTAGACACAAAACACGGCACCTGTTGGTTCAAGGGGGTGAGTAATCATTCAGAAAATAGAGGATTTCTATTAATGCCTTGTTTACCGCTCACTGCCAAGTGCACGCGCATGACACACCCTCAGTCCCAACCCAACCTCTGGGCAATTTTTAGAAAGTATTTGTGTTTACGTTCAGAAATAGTACTGCAGTGCGTTGTATTCATGTTATGAGTTTTGTTCCTTCTGTGACGCCCCGTCTAGCTCAGTGCCCGGGTATGTTTCGATTTCAGGTAGGAAATTGAGAGTGTCACTGCGTTGATAAGCAGGGTTGCGATGTAACCTCGGCAACACTACCCACAAGGACTCTGCCATGATGGCTTTAAACTTACGCTGTATTTAATTCAGCCTCATTGATCTGTTCTCCATAGGTTCTCCCTTTGACAGTTAAATACAGTATTGGTTTCGAGGAGTGAAAAGACTGTTTCTCCAAACAGTGGAATGATGTTAGTTTTAAATTGCTTTACATGCGCTTCGACGCGTGGATACGCGTGTTGCAGTGGGTGTCGCAATAATCGGTCATCAGGTGGGAGCGCTAGCCTCTACCTCACGACGTTTACGCCGACTCGTGCAACGAACGACAAAGTCCACCCCAAGGGTAACGTTATAAGTGTAATTCGAAATAAAACCACAAGGAAAAATAATTACACACGAAAACAGAAAATAAAACAGATAAGGAGGTGGTGTTAAGGGATCTGGGTCTGTTTCACACACACCCGATGTTCAAACAGAAGTTTTGTGTGAGAAATAAACATTTATTGTGGGTTATGAACCTGTGTGATCAATGTTAAATTACCTAATGCTGGCATATGGTAGAGCTGGGAAGCGTCGTTCCTCATGCAGACTGAGCACATGTTCACTAGTCAACGTCGTTTCTTCTCCAGAAATTAACCTCCAGAGAGAAGTAATAAAAGTATATAATCAAATTAATAACGTCTCTTCACAATAGAGGCTCCTCAATACGTCGTTCAGAGATTACAGACCATTTAATTGTTGTTGTTTCAAGGGGGAAATACAAATCTGCACCACACAGTGATAATGATTGAGCTTTGTGACTCTAGCAATCAAAGCCGTGGTACCGAGCACTGGTCCTCTAAATAGCCACACGATGCCACAGGAGGCCCACTAAACAGAATTTAGTAACGCATGACACTTCTCAGGCCGGACGTTTTTTGAGATGTCATTCTGTCTAATAGCTGATTGTCGTCGTGGCCAGTTGGGGATGCGGATTTTCGTTCAATAAATGGATGTTGTTAAGAAGCGAAGAATCGATTTTAAATCAAAACCAAAGTTTCTCCACTGACTACCAGCGCATTCAATAGCCCCATTGAGCATTTTGGTTGTATTGTAGTTGCACAATACGTTAAAAATCCGGTCAAATTTAAGTTGTTTGATGGAAATGTGTCGGTTGGTTGGTGGATTTGCAAGGTGTTACCCAGAGGCAGGTGGGCTCCCCCTTTAAGTTGGCTTCTGCTTAAGGTTTCTTCCTTTTAGTAATGGGAGTTTTTCCTTGCCACTGTTGCCGTAAGCTTGCTCTTGGTGGTTCAGGCCCGGGGTCTCTGTTAAACTGTCAATCTCTTTTGTGACAAACTGTCAGTAAACGCACAGCTAAAAGAAATTGAATGAAATAGAATATATGATGATTGAAAATGGCTTTATCTGCATGAATGACAACGTTATAGTCTCGATGCAATGTGATGGTCTTCTTGAAACGTTGACATGGAGTCAAATACAAGTGGAAAATAATTTTTTAACATAAGAATGAAAACGCCATGGTTTTATAACGTTAGAGTAGGCCTAACGTTGCAGTCCGACAGTGAGATGGATTCACGTGCATATTGAAAATGAAACAATTTTAAACGTTTTGGCAGCCTCATTACAATGCTGTCGACGCCATGGCATTAGAATATTGCCTTGGCCAGCTTTAAAAGTCATGCTAACACACACATACTCCAACAGAAAGTGAACGTTGCGTTACAGCAACAGAAACCCAATGCAGCTTCATTGGTATAATTCTCCCGTAGATTGTAAATCCACGTTTTAACGTAGTAAACACAACGTCTGTCAAATGCCATAGGCTGACAGCTTGTAACCACCTATTTTTCACGAGGAATCCAAATCCACATTTTCTGATTCCTGGTGTTTCGGGTTAGACACTGCTCCGCCGATGTACGTGTTTCCTGTACTTAAATGTGTTTCAAAGTTTTGCGTGTTTTAAGGTTTTGAACGTCAGTATGAAAGATTCCATCTCTGCCAATTTAACATACCCCATACAAACCCAGTTCGAGAGAGATAGCATGTGCACACTTTGAACAAAATAGATGAGCTGCAGGTCAAGTGGAAGTCCAACTGTGTAGGCCTATCAACACCCAGACGCAACATCTGCACACCATAAAATTACTTGCATCCGTCTGTGTATCGGATGTTTTCTTGTACTGTATTCATAATGTCGCTTCCTGAACAAACGATCTGTTAGCGACAACTACAAATTCGTAACATCCACCGCATTTGTCTTGACTGATTGTGTGGGCTACAGTTCCTGGACTGTATCATCGTTAATCCTTGCAGTTCGGCCCATGTGTCGCAGCATATCTCGAAATCTCAGAAACAGGAGCTTGAAATGTGAGTTCAGATTTCATTTGTCATGTGCCTCCGTGTTCACGCCGTTTCCTGACTCCCCCACACCAGCACGAGAAGGGCCGCATTTCAGGATGTGGCAGATTCCGTAGCGTCTGATTGCCTCGTTATAATCGCGTCTGAAGTGTTAAAAGAGATACACTAATTAAACTAGATCCAACTTTTAAGTGAAACTTTACCTTCTTGGTCTTATCAAAATGAATATACCAATTGAACATCAGAATTAATGTTAGTTTAAATTTATATTAAAGGGAATAAGCTACACACCCCTAAGTAATTGTATCTTAAAATTCAGGAATAAAAGTATAAACATTGAACATTGAATTAATATTCATTCGATTATGTATCTGTAAGCGCTATATGTAAGAAATGCTATATTAATAAATTGATAAGATGAATCTGCTCTGTATCACTGATATGTAGGCTACCATTTTGTGTCCATTTCCTCCCTGGTGGTATAACGCATAGCCGCATGGTAAATGAAAACTGTGCGTCATATTATAATGCATACATTGGGAATTCGTACACATACTATTGTTTCTGGGATGTTTGATTAGTAGCCGCACACAGGGGTCAAATTTAGCCCTCTGGTTTACATGTGGAAAATGCACTGCCACAAATTCCGGCAGACATTGGTGATTCGCAAGGACAAGGATGTTTCTCTGATGTTGTAAAGTCTCACCTGTGACAAGTTCTAGACAATGCTCTCAAAAACTTGTGTGAGACGGTATAGCCGCATAGCTTCAAATAAGTATGGTTAACATTCCAGATAAACCTTTTAATGACGTTATTTCATTGTTTGCATTTGACAGCGAGACAGCACATTTTTAAGTACGATGGTGCACTGTCTACATACAAGCGTTGTGGCATCCTGTAATATCTGGTCAAATGTGAAACACAAAGGGAAAAAAACATTAAAAAACGTTAACAGATGTTGGAGTGGAGATGTCTGCAAAGATAGATCATTCAAATTATTTCAGGCCAATATGAAGTATTGCCACTAGATGGCACTACATTGGACTACTCTTGGCTACCTTTTTAAAAATAATTACTTTAGTACTTTTTCAAAAGATTGCGGCAAAGTGCAGATTTCTCAACACAACTACCCAAAATGCTCACTGCAACAGCACAAGGCTTTAAGAGGTAAAAAAAAAAAAAAGAATAAGAGTTTTATTCAAATCTGTTAAGCGCATCTTCGGGGTGGTATTGTGCTTAATAAATTCATTAGAATGCACCCGCATCTGCAATGATATGTATTTTAATGTCCCTGAAATAAATGGGTTCTCCTTGTGATTTCTTCCGCACAGCAGTCCCTTGTGACTGACAGACGTGTTTTTGCTAATGTAATTGCGTGAAAATGTACAGACAACACTTCACTTCAGAAATCTTATGTAAAAGTTGTTATGTAACTTACCTGTGGGGTAATACATAAATCGTAAGAATATGCAAGCTTCTTAGTCTCATTGTACAACTTCTTTGTATTGTTTTTGTTGTGTTGTGTGTGCATACATGTGTGAAATGTGTGTGGTTACACATTTGCTGAAGGCTGTGTATATGTCTTAAAGAAACAACACGCTCTTTCTAAATTCCTGACAGTAAATGCCTTTAATTGAGAGAAAGACAGATGGAGAGAGGGGGAGAGAAGGAGAAGAGAAGTGCTGCAGGTGAAGGATACTTGTTTGTTTTCAAGTTTCTCGCTCTTTTCTCCTGCATTTATTTTTACACTGAAAGAATCAAGGTCCTCTCCCCACTTCCAGAAAAAAGGAGCTAATCTGTTGCTTAGCAACGTCTCCCACTCTCACACTGGAAGAAGCAGAGGAAACAAAGGCAAGGGTGGAGGGTGAGTGGAGGAGAGGGATGGAGGGATGCAGAGGGGAGGAGAGGTAAGGAGAGAGTCATATGGTGGAGGAGAAGGGGTCTGCGTCGGAAGAGATGACGGACAGAAACTGATGGAAATGGAGGAGCTGAATTAGGGTGCAATGAGATAAGAATGTAGAAAACACAGTGTAGAGAGCTTTCCTTTTTTAAAAGTCTGTGTGTGGATCTGTATATTTCATGTTACATTGAAGAGGTGTTTCAGAGGTTTGTGCGTGTGTGTGTGTGTGTGTGTGTACTTTATGTTCATTACAGATATTTGTGTCTTTAGATATTTGATATTCATTGCAGAGAGGTGTGTGTGTGTGTGTGTGTGTGTGTGTGTGTGTGTATGTGTGAGCGCTCGCATTCTGCACGCACATGCATATGTACTTTCAGTAGAGCTTTGATTGTGTGTGTGTTTCTGCTTGCACTTGCTTGTTGTAATGGAGGTCATAAAGCCCCTTTAGCCCACATGTGATCAGTGTTCCTACAGTCTCCTAAGGTACAGACACTGTGTTGCACAGAGTCACTGCAGCAGCCAGGGGACCAAATGTCCAAATGCTTGACCACACATCCTTTGTGCAACTCAATACAATATCAATAATGTGATAAGGCAATAGAATGTGTAAATCCTCATAAAATATGTTTTGTGTATATATGTGCATATTTAATTTACTGTGTGTGTTTGTGTGTGTATGTGTTTGTGTGAATGTGAATGTGGATTGTGTGTTCACTGTATTGATACGTGTTTGTGCATGCGTGTGTATGTGTGTGTGTGAATGTTGATTGTGTGTTCCCTGCATTGATTTGATGCATGTGTATGTGTGTTATACAATCCACATATATCCACAGATACATAACACATGTTTCTGGGTAAGGAGAAGAGACGCCCCCACCCCTGTTTCTCTCCTTCTGTTTGTGTTGTTTCCAGAGCGTGCAGCCTTGTCCTTTCAGATGGAGGCTATTTTTAGCAGCAGGAGCGAGACGCAGGGAACAGTTGGAGTCCGCTGCTGGTGTGTCTCTAGCTGTCTCTCCTCTCCTCTGCCTCTCCTCCACAGCTGAGCTCCACATGTTTCATGCACACATTTACTTCAGAGACCCCCCCCCCCCCCCCCCCCATGTAATGCAGCCTTTTACAACCCATGTAATCTGGTTAGTGGTTAATGTCTGAACTTCCAAAGTGAATGCCCTGGCGAGTCCACTTGCTTGGGAATTAGATGGCCCATTTGACCAAATGTTGTTCTCAAACCAGAAAGCACCAGTATAGAAACATAGACTTTGTCCCGACCATTTTGAACTTGGATGTGAGCAGTTAAGGTGCTACAGTTTTGGTGAAAACTAGATCAGAAAGTTGGAACACCAGCTCATGCCACTGTTATCATGACACAGTTATTGTGCCACCATTTCTGTAGATTTCTTGGAAGAAAGGATTAGAAAATTATATATAAATGCATGAGCTATTTGGATCTAGATTCACTATTTGTAACGGTTTGTTACTATGATTACTATGATTTATTACCATGATGATGATCTGATTATTTTTTGAAGGAGCTGGTCCTACGTACCTTTTGCAAAATGTATTAATAATCTCATATGCAGATTGCTCAGCTGGTAACAGTGCCATGACCTTGTGAAATTTAGCACAAGCCCTGTAAAGTTAGTCTCTTTTTCTCTTGCTGTCCCTCCTTCTCGCACTCTCTTTCAACAATCTTCCCCTCTGTAAGCTGAAAGTTGGTACTGAGGCAGGGTTGCCATGGTGATGCAACGTGTGAATTGTGTGATGTCATCACAGAGCTTTTCACCTTGCACTCTTTTGTGGATCCTCATTTTGCCCGTATTGCATTCTGCACCTTTCATTCTAAACTTGCTTCATGGAAAAGACAAAGCACATTTTGTCTCTGGAGGTCTCAAATATGTTCTAGCTTCCTCCTGTTCTGATGAAGGCACCAGTGAAATACATCCACCATTACTCCCTTATTGTTGCAAGCATGAACGTTAACATTTATTCATAATTGTTATTTTGTTGTCAACATTAACAAATTTCAGATTTCATCCTTTTAATTCCCTTTGCAAAATTTGTGGTATCGCTCTAAAAAGCCTCAGAGTGGCGTTCAGATACTTTAGATTGTTTTTCCATCCAAATGACTTTGGTTTTAAACTGTTGAAAAGGCTTTCATATGGCAAGATGAAGAAGTTTTACCTATGTGGTGTAATGTATTTGTGTCTTTATTGGTGTGTGTGTGTGTGTGTGTTATATTTGTTTGCCATCAGAGTAATGCAGTGTTTAAATGACCAAGCAGAAGAGGAGGATAAGGGACTGTTAAATCACTGATAGAACAAAGCACAGAAGGAATGAGCAGAGAGCAATAAAATGAGAGAGAAAGAGGAAGAGACAAAAGCACAGGGGTGCTGGTATTTTTGCTCCAGGCAACATAATATCATTCACAACTTTCAAGCACATTTTCCCTTCCTCTCTCTTTCTCTTCCTCTCCCAACATCTCACACAAACACACACACACGCACGCACACGCACATGCACACACGCACGCACACACACACACACACACACACTAAGGAGGGTAGGAGGTGGAGAAAGAGGGAGTTTACTAACAACTTTCTATCAGTCTAGAAGTCTAGAATTGTTGTGTGTGTGTGTGGGTTTTTTTTTAACAAAATGGGCTTAATTTCTTCTCCAAATGTTGTTGAAGTCTTTATCAGTGCCCAGCAGAATCCTGTCGGGACCATAGATATATAACTACAGTAACTAATCTAGTCATGTCTATATCCATGGTCAGGGATGATGCTTCCATTGGGTGTGCCTGTGTCCTGGTTTTGGGCAGTTTTGGGCCTGATTGTGATGGCCTCTCTGTCCTCAGGTGAACAGTCTGTTTGTCCCTTCTTTCCCTTCCCTTTTCTCCTCTTCCTTCTCTATTTTATCCCTTCCCTTTCCTTACAAAATAATAAATATTAAAGTAGGTTGAGGTTCTAATGGCCCTGAACACTGGAATGATTCGGGGGCTGAATCTGTAGTGGGTTAAACTATATTGTCTTGTAACAAGGGCCCTTTTGTTCATTTGTTAAATCACTGATTCCATTATTCACCTTGTTTTCTTATGCCACAAGTTGCCCTTCACCGGACGAAAGCCTGAGACACATCCACACACAACCATTGGCACCAATGATGGAAAATGGTGTAACTGAAAAAAAAATCAGATTTGAGACTGTCTCTCTCTTTCTCTATCTCTGTTTAGTGCTTTTTGATTGAATGAATGAAACCAGTCAGATATCAGGCTTTCCTGTTTCCTCTCCTCTCCTCTCATACTCTGTCTTCTTCACATGTTTAAATCCTACTCTTTACTACTCTACTACAAAGACGACCACCATCCCCATCCCTGCGGTTTTCTGCGGGTTTCACGGGGCCCAGCTCTCCACGCTGTCTCGCTGTCTCTTTCTCTTTGCAACATCCTCACCGTCACAAGGGAGGTCCTCCCCTGACCCGTGAGTCCCTGGAGAAGCTGTCTGATTGGTCCGTGGGCGGAGCCACCATCTGTTCAAATTGAGGTGGGGGGTGGGGTCAGATCTGCTGTGGCGCTTGGAGGTACAGCAGCAGCGATGCCAACGTGGCACTTTTGTAGCTAGAAGGTTTTTAGATTATTAGGACTCTGTAAGCACCTCTTCTTTCCTGACAGCACCAACCAGACAGTTAAAGTTACACAGATATACTTTTTCCTTCTGTGTACACCACACATGTGCTGTTGTTTTGTCATTTGTATTGCAGGTGTGGTTTCATGTTGTGTACAGCTGTAGCTGCACAGGGTAGAAGTCAAACAAGTGCACAAGTAAATCATGATATACAAAGGTTGTTGTCAAACCTTTAACATATGACATACATACAGTATGATGACATTGTGTTGTATAGTCTGATGCTTTCAAACACTGAAGTGAGGTCCATCTAGAGAGATGTGGTGAGAAATAGTCGACAGCACTCTATATGGTAGGGTGATGCCGGAGGGGGCGGGATGGTGGGGCGGTGGGGCTCTCACAGTTTATTTGGCTGCTGTTGGTCCTCTGTGCTGTTTCCCACAGCCTGGGAGGCTTGGGGACCTGGGGCAGCAGCAGCCTCACGGTCAAACACCTGCCCGTCTGACACTGGATGCTAATCAGCCCAGGGGCTGCCGGATGCCTTCATCAGGCCTGTTACAGAGACAGGGGAGAGGAGACTTGTATGTTTTGAACACTTTGGCCTGCCTGTCTTTGCAGTGTCATTCTCTGAGTTGGGAGGAACTAACAGCCCTGTTCAACACCTGGGCTAAGTCAACAAAACAAGAGATTTTGAAGCACAGGTGAGCTCTAACAGGTAACTTTCTCCTCAAATTAGCAAATGCCTGTGTAAACTTCAGAATTTTCTGTATAAAAAGTCAAAAGCCATCAGCAACTTTATGTTATATATCTGTCCATCAGAGAAGATGTGTCATCAACAACACCACATTGCAGTAAAAAAGTGTAATTTATTCACTGAAGCAGCTTGCTTCACACATGCACAGACTGGACAGCCACTAGCCGTTGTCTTGGAAACAGACCTATGTCCTTGTGTAGACATCCTTGCATACTGTTCAGCTCAAGTGTTTTCAGTTGGTGTGGAGGAGGGCATGCAAGCCGTTAATTTCACACTTTCTGAATTGGTCATTTTTCATTCGACAACAACAACAACACTAACCATCTTTGAGGGGGAGAGTGAAAGTGAGAGAATTTTGGAGAGTAAAATTTTTTTTTTTTTTTGATGCAGGGTCAAAGGCTGCCAGATTTGCTCTGCACCATTGGTGCTCTGTCTCTGATGGATTTTTTATCTTTATTTCCTGATCCTACTACAGAAAATGGTACTATCACAGCAGAGGTTGCTTTAGATCCCAGATCTATTATTCCCAAACCTCTCATTTTAACCATGCTTGGTCGCTCTGAAGTTGAAGTTGAACTTTGTCAGTCATGTTATGTAGCATGAAATGTATCATCTTTGTGTAGAGTAAAACATTATATCCATAAGATTAAAAAATGACCATACAACAAACACCATTCATCATAAACCACAGCAGTCTGCCGCTCCATTCACTCAAACCTCATCTCTTAAACCTCTCATTTGAGAGCCATAGAAATGCATGCGCTAGAAATGAGAATCTAAACCAGATCGTATGTTTTTGGGTGGGCTCATCACTCCTGCTCTGATGAAGACCACTCATTAAGATGAAGTGGGCAGACCCCTGTCTGTACATTTTGCTCCGTGTAGACTCTGCTGTTTGCGTAGGTGTGCGGTGTGCCAGTTCTTTGTGACTCTTCTTGTTCCAGCTTTGCTGTGGTGCAGTGCAGTGGTTGCCAGGGCCACAGCTTCGCTGTCTCTGTGAGTGGCAACATGCCTGCAAATTGAATAAAGCGCTTTCTTTTGAAAAGAGAGATTGACAAAGAAAGAGGAGATCATAAAGATCTCATCTCAAGGGCACAGCTGGGGTGTAGTTGGGAACCAATAACACTCTGGTCACAGTTGTAGTACGCTACTGCAGTTTTGGTGATGTTAGAACCCCCAGCACAAGATGTGCTTATCACAGTTTTTTGTCAACAGCAAAGTGATAAAAGCTAAATAGTGTATGGCTGGAGGTCACAGTGGGACATGCCCAATCCTGTCTATGCGATCTGATTCTGCCCTCATCCTTCTACTACAGCACTCTATAACTCGCCACACCTTCCAGGCACACCCAGCCCCCGTTTTGGAGGGTTCACCTATCAATCACTGTAAACAGTGTATTCCACTGATGGGGATGGGGAGCGAGAATCTCACCTGGTTGGCTGGTTTGGAAGGGGAACAAACCTGAACATTCAGTTTGTGCCCACATTACACATTTACTAATGTTTGTGTGTGTGTGTGTGTGTGTGTGTGTGTGTGTGTGTGTGTGTGTGTGTGTGTGTGTGTGTGTGTGTGTGTGTGTGTGTATGTGTATGTGTGTGTGTGTGTGTGTCCCCGTATGTGCATCTTAGAAATTGTATACACACAGTTTTGTGTCTTCAGGCACACACAGACACCCTCACACACACACACACACCCTCACAGTTTATTGGTCTGGTTCATGCAGTGCTGGGTTCATGGCAGTGATGAGGTTTTCGTCTTGTAAGCGGGAGAAGTTTGGGCATCTATTACACTGTGCTGCCATTACTGCGATCCCCAAGTGCAAGCACAAGTCTTATGGGAAGACAGCTGGACTGATAGACAGGCAGACAGACCGAGGTTTTAGAGTCCAGCTCATGTCTCCTCTTTCCACCGCTCCTCCCTGCCTCATACCTTTGCAAGAGTTTTTCCATCTTTTTTTTAACTTTTTTTAGACATTCTTTCAACACCAGCTCTTTGTGTCTGTCCACCCACGCATCCATAGCAACAACGCTTCTGTATCTTAGTAACAACATTTACGCACTGAGAGAGAAATGAGGAGTGGGGGGGAGAGGGGGGTACTTCTCAAAGATACAATGACAGCAGTG
The DNA here is from genome assembly GCF_013368585.1 of Megalops cyprinoides. Taxonomy (NCBI): domain Eukaryota; kingdom Metazoa; phylum Chordata; class Actinopteri; order Elopiformes; family Megalopidae; genus Megalops; species Megalops cyprinoides. The sequence continues at coordinate 21,121,994 of NC_050585.1, read as the reverse complement.
GAGGTCAGGAACATTAGCAGCATGTACTGCTAATATTCAGAAGAGAGAATCAGTTGTGCAATCACTCTACCTTACAGGGGGAAGGAAGGAGAGAGATGGAGAAGAAACATTGGTCTCTTCCTGAAATCTGGTGTTGGGGTATAAGTTTATTAAATTTGTTTTCCCATAACCATAATGATGTCTAATATCCACAATCACATACTGTTATACCACAAGCAGGCTGATTACATACAAGAAAACAACCCCTCAGTTAGTGTGACATTCTGGGGCAAACATGGTTGCGGCTTTGGTGTAAATGTAGGTTTGGTTTGGGAAGATGTGGGTGGAGTTTGGGCAAATACAGGAGGAGGTTTGGGTGTAGATGTGGATCAGGATTGGGGAAGATGTAGGTGGGATTTGGAGCAGAAGTAGGTGGAGTTTGGGGGTAGATGTGGGTTGGACATCGGCACTGACATTCATTTTACATGGTTAATGGTGTCCCATTTGTGCAACATTTAATACCACTTTATTAGATGCACTGTGTAAGACATTCTGGACTAGAGCATCTGCTAAACGACAATGAATGTGTAATGACAATAACGTAAGGGGCAGATGTGGGTGGGGTTTTGGGGAAGATATAGGTGGGGTTTGGAGCAGATGTGGTTTGGGGTTAGGGTAGATTTGCATAGTACCTCCAGTACTTTCTGGAATGAATATTTGTGTACAATCTGACTTTGTTTTCTGTGATCCTATCAAGAATAAATTTTATTCATTATTCATTATAACATTTTAAAAGCATTTCAGCAGAAAAAAGGTTCTAATACACATATTTATTTCATCATGATTTTTGTGTCTGTTGTATCAGAGGTATAAATAAATTTGGTGTGCACCGTGTACATACATAGAGTACCCGTCTATTTACACATCTCCTGGTCTCCCACTCCTGTTTCTGTTCTGATGTAAACCTCCTTATTCATGTCATCCTCTCTTGCATTCATTAACTTGTTCTGCCACTCTGCCATTAACGCCCTAATGTAACAGTGCAGATGGACGAGGGGGAAGAGCGGCACTTCACCCACCCACCCTCAGCCGCTGCATCCCCCAGCTGAAAGTACACAAACACTCCTGCTCAGAGGAATAAACCCTGTGACACTAGCACAGCTAAACGGTGAAACATTGACTCCTTATAGTTTTTTGCTTGTGTTGTACTCTGCCTCACTTGTAAGTCGCTTCAGATAAAAGCGTCTGCCAAATGTATTAATGTGAATGTAAATGCAAATAATTGACCATGAGCTGTTTAGCTGCACACTATAATTAATTGTTATGCCTCATAAGTGGTTATATGTGAAATACCTTGGGGTGCAATAACACTGACTTTTTTTTTAGTTATGCTGTGATTATTGTATGATTACTTAACGCTTTCATTATAGTTGCACTTGTTCTATGTCAACCACACGGTGCTTGGTGTTGTAGCAAAGAGAGATGCATTAACATGTTTGTTCAAATCATATACACTTCTATTGCTGGTTTGTAAGTCACTCTGGATAAGAACATCTGCGACATGACTAAGTGTAAATGGATATATTCAGTGCAGAGAGAGAGGATACTTGTACTCTGTGTGTGTCTGAGGGAGGGAGTGAGAGGGAGAGTGGAGGATGGTTGTGTGTACGTGTGAATGATTGTGTGTGTGTGTGTGTGTGTGTGTGTGTTTGAAAATGAGTGAGTGACAGAAATAGAGGGGAGGGGGGCTCTGTGACAAACATACGGTGATGGTAGAGCAAACACTTTGTGCAGCTCTGAAGGGAAGAGCTCATTTGTTTGACTGACATCTGTAAGGGGACACAGTAACTCACAGATTTGTCCTGAGGTCCCCTGACACATTATGCCAGGAGAGATTCAAACCTTCAGACCCACAGCCACATTGTGAGAGCTAGGATTCAGCCCCACAATGGTTTGGTGTCATGCACAATATTTTCAACACTGTTCTGCACTGCTGCCACACCTAAAGTCTAGATATGCCAGATACTGCACAAAAGTGAAGTGATTAGTTAAAAAAAATGTTCTTGTTGTAGATATATTCTTTCCCAAAGCACTGACCCCACATCATATTCACATTGTGGCTGGTGTCAGGATTAGGTTTCTTGAACTAATCCTGGGTGAGCCGTTGGGAGTTGTGAGCACCAAGGAATTCTTTATGGTGTCAACCTTCCCATACAGTTATTGTCTGTGTCAACCAAAAACCCGCTCAATTACTATACCAATCAAATTCTGCCCCTGGCAGACTCCAACAACCATACCTTCCCACCCGCTTCCAAGTGCTACCTGCCCCCCAACAGCCAATCCTTCCACTAATCGAAACCTAATGTGGCGATTGCAGTGTGGTATGGTGGTATTGGTAAGGAGCAGGGCTTGTAACCGAAAGGTTGCTGTATCAATTCCCTGCTTGGGGCACTGCTGTTGTACCTTTGGGCAAGGTACAACAGCCTCAAGGTACATCAGTAGATATCCAGCAGCATAAATGGATAAAATAGTAACCTATGTAAGTTGCTCTGGATAAGAGCGTCTACTAAATGACAGTAATGTTATGACCCAGAAAATGAATAAAGGTGAATAAAGATGGAAATGATCCAGGTTCAGTGCACGGGGGTGGAATCTTCTTGCAGCCAGCCTCCTACTGCCACACCCTGTGCACCAAGCGGGCCCAAGAATGAGCTCATACCTGCTGCAGGGGCCAGAGAGAAATGCCCACAGAGCCGGCCTCACCCCCTCACCTCTCTCTCTCTTACACACATGCACATAGGCACAAACACACACACTCTATCACACACACACAAGTACATATACACACGTATGCACACACACACATGTACACACACACTCTTGCGTGCGAGCACACACACACACACACACACACACACACACAGATTTTCCTCGCCCACTCACTTCTCTCTGTGCCCTGTGTTCCAGTGTAGTGAGGTCATCTCTGTCTCGGGGCCAGAGGGAAATGCCCGCTGCTCAGAGTCTTGTTTCATAAGTGTGTTAAAATGTGCTCAGAGAGTCCGAGAAACTGCTTGTTTTAATGAAACCGTACAAAAATGAAACAACTATTGGACAAAACCTTCAACAACTATTGGACAAATCAATCAAAAACATTCCCACAGAAAGAAGTGTTGAGATCCCATTTCCCCACAGAAAATATTCATTACTTTTGGACAATTTGAATAATTTTGTCGGTTTTGTCTGGACAGTACATAAAACCCTTCCATAAAAGATCCACTTTTAAAACGTTACATTCAACTCTTGAGGAGCATGCGAGGGTTCAGTGATTAATTAGGTTACAAAACCAGCCACCGGACTCCGTTGTTGCGCTATTTCAGTCATCTCCGTCTCCGTCCTGATTCTGTGTGATAGTGCCACCATGTGGACATTCTTAAGTACTGCGGTTGGACTGTCCCAGTGATGGTTATGTAAAGTAGTGACTCACACCCCCAGCGCCCCCTCCACGTCTGTGGACAGGAGCCAGATGCAGTGTAGGAGACAGCCAATGAAATTCAGGGATTTTTTTCCTCCTCTTTTTTTGCCTCAGGGGTTGCCTTCCAGCACATTAAACAAGGAGCCCCCATATTTCCAAAAACTGAAATGAAGACTCATGATACAGACACACACATACAGTATTTGGCACTGTTGCAGTTATAAAAAGCAGCAGCATTATAATGCAGTAATTCTTTATTGTCATCTCAGCAGTCTTTCACTTCCATTAAGAAGTGCAGATCAGTATCAAGGAATAAGTATTTCCTTATTCTCTGAAAATGTGAGTGTGTTCGTCCTCCAATTCACGCTCCTGGGCAGGTCTTTCAGTCGTCACACGAGTAGCACCGTACGCAGAGATTAACAGAACAAAAAGTGAGAGAGCAAGAGAGACAGAGCGAGGCAGGGAAAGAACAGAGTGGTCCAAACAGGGCCACGGCAGGAGGTAGGGCTACGGTCTGAGCTCTGCCTTTGACTCGGAACTCTCTGCAACCAAAGGCCTCACACCAGGACACAGATGTCAAGTTTCTGCTCTGTGCATATGACCTGGTTCTGCTGCCTCCAGCAGAAGGAGGGCGTGAGCTGAACCTGGCTTCGCTGCAGGAGTGCTGCCAGAATCAGGCCCTGGCTGTAATTTTAAAAGACAAACCAAAATCACAGCCTTCAAAAAAAAAAAAAGAAGCACTGTAAGTAATAGAGAGGGCCCTACAAAAGAGTATATTTACACAAAATAAGCATATATGTGCAAAGTGAATCCTCCCAGTCAGCACAAGCACACTACATGTGGACTAAGTATTGATTGTGTTATGTTGCTCATCTAAAGCAATGCAACCGACAACGCAACATTCCAATAAAGCAAAAGTGAATCTAAGAGAGAGAGAGACAGAGGGAGAGGGAGGGAGAGAGGGAGAGAGAGAGAGAGAGAGAGAGAGAGAGAGAGAGAGGGAGGGAGGGAGGGAGGGAGAGAGAGAGAGAGAGGGAGAGAGAGAGAGAGAGAGAGAGGGAGAGAGGGAGGGAGAGAGGGAGAGAGGGAGAGAGAGAGAAAGAGAGAGAGAGAGAGAGAGAGAGAGAGAGAGAGAGAAAGGGGGATAAGACACAAAAGACCAGAGGAGACAAGGAATGAAGAAAAATGACACACCCACATAAAATCTTTTTTCTTTTATTTCATTTTAGTAATATTTCCTGAATCAAAAACTGTTCAGCATTTAAAAAATACCTCAGATCCAAAAATGGTGAGGAGAATTTGAATGATTAGTGGGATTTATGTAGTGAAGGAAGGAAATAACTCAGAAAGGGATTAGGATAGGAGTGGTTACTGCGATGGAGGAATGAGAGTGAATAACATCAGTGCAAGGGAATGGAATGGTCATGTTATCAACTGGCACCCTACCACATACATAACACATAGACATGTAATTAGTCTCTAATGCTTAAGCGAGTAGTCATAATGTTGGTGTCTAATACACACATACAACATAGCGATAGCTTCTTTGTGTCTCCTGTAGCTTTTGCAACTGGTCACAACAGTGAAGAATAATAACCACTCAGCCCCTAATCACATATATACGGCATTGATACTTGTCTCAGATTTTTGGGTGAATAGTCACTGTGAATGCAGAGCCACTTTGTATATGTCTTTGGCCCTTTAAAGGAGCCCCATGTCCCTGTATCTGTAACACAATGTCATTTTTATTGGATGTAATGCTGTATCTCTCTCTCTCCCTCCCTCCCTGAAACGGCAATGTTGTGAGAATGTTGCCCACTGTCTCGGAGCACTGCTGGAAAAGGTTGTAGGAAGGTTTCGGGAAGAGGACAGTGAGTGAGAGAGAGAGAGAGAGAGAGAAGCGTGACGCGTGCAGTTCGCAGGTTGCTGACACCCCTCTCCCCTGCCGTCATCCGTTCTTCCTGTGAAGTGGAACTGGCCGTTCTCTGTCAGTGCATGGACAGTGCTAATGCGAGTCTGTGACTGTTTTGCAGGTGTTGGTCTCACGCTCTCATCCCTCACTCCCTTATCACTACAGATCTACCCTACATTTTCCCTCCTCAAGGCCAGGCCCCCCCTCTGACTCCCTCTGTCTCCATTGCTCCCTTTCTACCCCTTTCCTATCAATAACACTGCCTTCTTCTCTTCCCCCCCCCTCCCCGTCTCTGTCTCTCTCTCTCTCTCTCCTGTCTTCTCTCCCTCCCTCCTGTTCTCCCACTCTTTCTCTCTCTTTAGAAGGCATAAGGCCCCACATATACTGACAGGCGCAGAGCGGAGCTGGTCTGGTAGCTCATGAGCGGGTTGATTGAAATCATCTCCAGGTCCAGAACGTACTCCCTGGGTCCGGTGATGGCCCGGGCCAGAACCAGCATGGCGCTGATGTTGTTGATTTGCTGAGGGGATACAAAGGAAGTATTAGAAAAAGAAAAGAAAAACAGTGTACAAGATGAGTGACTGGAAGAGGATGAGCAGAACTATCTCCGCATGGGCCAGAACAATCCCTGTCCTTTCAACTCATCCACCCCACTACACAAATACTGATCTCCAGGTCAGTTTAATAAAGACATATCAAACGCTCTGGTGGAATATTCCACCATAGTGCACCCTGCCACCCCACGTCTGTCACTTCCTAGGCTGCTCCAGATGTTTTACGACTTAAATTTATTACATTTCAGGCGTTCTAAGCATTCCATCCTTATTCAGCCTTTCTGTGGCTGTATCTGAGCCCTGCAGACACTCCTAACCGGCTGCACCTGGAACCTGCTAATACAACTCCATCCCCAGGGCACACTGAGGGGGCATTCTAACATTCCCTCTCTAAACAGACGGGGAAAGATAGAGAGAGGAGAGAGGGGGGAGAGGAGAGAGAGAGGGAGAGACGAGACAGATGAAGAGAAGAGAGAGCAAGAGAGAGGGAGAGAGAGGAGAGAAAGAGAAAGAAGACAGTCGGGGAAAAAAAAGACAGGGAATCTGCAAGAGCGGGGGGTTGTGGAGAGGAGAGGGAGAGAAAGAGTGGATGACAGAAGAAGAGAGGGGGGACAGTTACTGTCACAGTCAGGGAGGGAAGAGATGGAGCTGAAATAAAGAACAGAATGATGGAGGGAAGAGAAGGAAGAGAGGAGAATTAGGTGCACTGTCCCTTAGAGAATGGCATTCCAATGGCATTACTGACATCTGATTGGCTAGTGCACAAAAGGGGGAGGGGCAGGCAGGAGGTAGGTGGCGGAATGACCACAGGGTGTGAGGGTGCTGAGTTTGACCATCTGCCTGAGTGTACAAAGTGTGATGGAACATTGGGAGGGGGCGTATTCTGATAAATACACATTAACAGTCCTGTTTTATTTTTTTGTGGCGTTCGTTGGGCGGCTCACCCGGATGTAGAAGTCTCCGTTCTCGTCACCGGAGCGGATGCGGAAGGTGTTGTAGGCCCCGGGGTAGACGCTGGTGGCCTGGATCTGGAAGATGTCGGAGGGGACGGAGCGGTCGGACGTGATGCTCATGTAACGGTGGACGATGGAGAAGGGAAGATCCCGACACGCAGGCTTCACCACGGGGCACACGCAGCGACTGGGGGAGGGGCGGAAAGAGCGGAGAGGGGCAAAGGATAGCAGGGGGAGGGGCAGGAGAAGAGCGGTTGGGGCAGTGTAAAGGAGGGGCAGGAGAAGAACGGTTGGGGCAGTGTAAAGGAGGGGCAGGAGAGGGAGGTGAAAGACACACCGTTAATAACTTAACGCTGCATAACTGTGGTGAGGGTGTATCGTGCAGCCCTCTTTCAGAGGGTGAAGGCTGCGCTCAACGCCGAATTTGCCACCGAGTCACGAGTGTTCTCTGGGGCACTGTGCCTATCTGTCTCTCTGCAACTCCAGCCCAAGAACTCCTGCCAGTGCAGGGAGTGAAAGAGACTTTATTCTTTGAGTCTGAAAGACAAAAAGTTATTATAGAACGGGAACTGAGGAGCCAAGAGAATGTCAGGAGTGATCCTTACCTTACAGTCTGTGCCAGTGAGAGATACAGCACTCGCACACACATGCAGAGTTATGCAAACAACGTGCGCACGCACGCACACACACACACACACACACACAACACACAGTCATGCAACAAACACACGCACACACACACAACACACACGCGCACACAACACACACGTGTGCACACTCACTCGTACACGCGTATGCACACACACACGCGCACACACACACACGCGCACACACACAGACACGTGTGCACCCTCACTCGCACGCGTGTGCGCACACACACACAGTCGTGCAACAAACGCACACAGTAATACAACACACGCGCGCACACACACACACACAGTCATGCAACAAACACACGCACACCACAGTAATCAGACTACTTTAAAGATGATCTAAGTAGACTGAGAGTGAGACAGACAGGTGGGTGGCTGGGTGTGTAGAGAAGTAAGTGCAGCTGTACTGATACTGATAACTTCCTGGGTACTCACTATACTAGTAAATCACAGCTAAGTACAGTTAGAAAACAAAATGTGTTTGTGTGTGTGTGAGTGTGTGCGTGTGTGTGTGTCTGTGTGTGTGTGTGTGTGTGTGTGTGTGTGTGTGTGTGTGTGTGAACGTCTGTCCGTGTATGCATGAGTGTCACTGTGTGTGAGTGTTTGTGCTACTCACTTGTCAGACACCTGTACATAAGGATCCAGACAGCGGTTGGTGTCAACACACTGATATCCCCCATGAATATTCACACAGGATTGTCCTTCGCCACACTGGTGTTCACCTGTCTCACACTCGTTCACATCTGGAGAAAGAGAGGAAGGGGGCGGAGACAGTGAGGGAGAAAGAGAGGCAGGGAGATTATCTGTCTGAAGTGATCAAAAGGAATGATGATGTTAATGGGGACAATAACATGACTAAAGGTGTATATGCGGGTGTGTTTTTTATGTGCTGGTTCCTCCTGTCATTAACATAGAGCAGCGGTCGAGTGTGTGTGTGTGTGCGTGTGTTTGGATGTGCATGCTTTATGGATTGTGTTTACAGTTTTACACTCTTGGCCATTAGTTGGAATCCTGGCTGAAACGCTGTATTTATGGCCCTGTAAAGTTATCACAGCCTGTAAAAATACATCAGTTTGTTTCCAAAGCAGTTTGCACTGCAAGTTACACTATTCGTCTGGGAAACTGTCACATACGACATGAATGATGAAGATGAGGAGGACAAAGATCAGAGGCACATGGTTACCCTGGCAGAGGCGTGACCCCAGCAGCTGGTACCCCTCGGGGCAAATGCAGGAGAACTTCCCTGGCTCATTTACACACTGGAACTGACACAGGTAACTGGAGTAGCTGCACTCATCAATGTCTGCAGAGAGAGCGAGAGGGAGAGAGCAGAGGGGAGTTAAAATGGCTTTGTAATTCCACTGGAAGCGCAGTGAAATGCGTGATGTCATCACCGGTGGACGTTCCCAGTGCTTCCTTTATATTAAGCATTGAAAAACAGGTTTCTTCTCTGTCATCATTTTTTTCCTGGATCAGCTCAGTGCACTAGACTGTTACCATAATGGGAATTGTCAATAAATAATACATTGAAATTCTGTACGTTTGCACAGATTTGTGCCACGGAACACGTTTATGTTTAAGCACTGAAATTACTGCAGCCCGTATATATCTAAACCTTCACCCAGTCCTGTCATTCTACACGAGTCTGCGAGCCTACATGCAAAGGACAGACAGTCAGGCAAGCGGACACACAGAAAGACAAAGTGTCAGACGGACAGACACACCAACTCCGTACGGATGGATGAAGAGGCAGACATCGCACAGGTGGACAGACAGAGAGACAAATACAGCACAGGTAGATGGAAAGACAGAGACAGATAGACTGACACCATAAAGATGGATGGACAGACAGAGACAGACACCACAGAGACAGACAGACAGACAGGTGGACGGACTGATTTACCATTGCATGTGAAGCCGTCGGGCCCAAGCTCGTAGCCCTGCTCGCAGCGGCAGAGGAAGGTGCCGTAGGTGTTATAACATCTCTGCTGACAGGGGGCGCCCATGTCACACTCATTCACATCTGGGGGAAGAGGAAGGGGTTACACACGCCTCACAAGGACACACCATACAGTCACCAGAGTTATTAAGAATGAAGTGTCACAGGGAAAGATTACAAATTCATCCATATAACAGAGAGAGAGAGAGAGAGAGCATGAAAATGTAACCTACAACTCTGCCAACACTCATATTGAGTTTGGCTCTAAACAGATAGGCAATTTACAGTCGGTGTGAGTTTTGGCTCGTTTCCGTTTTCAGTTGAGGCTTGTGCACTTTGTCTGTGTCGTGCTTTGGTATCAGTATCAGTTTAATGTGGGCAGATCAGAGTCTGTACATGTTAATGTGGGCAGAATTTGAGTGTAGATCAGAGTTTGTACATGTTAATGTGGGCAGAATTTGAGTGTAGATCAGAATTTGTACATTTTAATGTGGCAGAGTTTGAGTGTAGATCAGAATTTGTACATTCTAATGTGGCAGAGTTTGAGTGCAGAGCAGAATTTGTACATTTTAATGTGGGCAGAGTTTGAGTGTAGATCGGAGCTTGGACATTTTAATGTGGGTAGTCTGAGAACAGATCACACTTAATTTAATTTTGGTAGAGTTGAATGTGGATTTGAGTGTGTATTTTTGTGGGAGGGGTTTGACAGGATCTGAGCATGTGCATTACTGTGGGTGGAGTTTGTGAGAGGATCTGTGTGTGTGCGCATTATTGTAGGTGGAGTTTGTGAGAGGATCTGTGTGTGTGCGCATTATTGTAGGTGGAGTTTGTGAGAGGATCTGTGTGTGTGCACATTATTGTAGGTGGAGTTTGTGAGAGGATCTGTGTGTGTGCGCATTATTGTAGGTGGAGTTTGAGAGAGGATCTGAGTGTGTGCATTATTGTAGGTGGAGTTTGAGAGTGGATCTGAGTGTGTGCATTATTGTGGGAGGAGTTTGAGAGTGGATCTGAGTGTGTGCATTATTGTGGGAGGAGTTTGAGAGAGGATCTGTGCGTGTGCATTATTGTGGGAGGAGTCTGAGAGAGGATCTGAGTGTGTGCATTATTGTGGGCGGAGTTTAAGTGTGAATCTTACCAATGCAGGAACGGTTGTTTCCAGCCAACTGGAATCCAGGTTCACACTGGCAAGAGAAGGAGCCAGGGACGTTCACACATCGATGCTGGCAATACCTGTATCTGCACTCATCAATGTCTGACAGGGGACAGGGAGGGGGTGAGAGACAGGGAGGGAGGGGGAAGGGTGTCAGAGGAGCGAGAGGACAGAACACTTTGTCTTCCATTTTTCTTTGTGTTTTATTTCTTTCCGCACCTCCCCCCTCTTGCATTCGATTAGCTGCATTTTAACTGCTTAAGGTTTGTTGTGTTGCAGTTGAAAACATTACAATATAATATGTGTGTACGTATAGATGTGACGCTGTATAAATGTGATGCTGTAAGTAATGTTATAGGATCTTACCTACAGACACAAAGTCAAACACACTTACAGACAGAAAATATAACATATGCAGATTAAGACAGACAGACATAGGGACAGAGAGAGACAGTAATGAGTCACACAGGCAAATGCAGCATGAGACAGACAAACAGACACGGCAGCAGAAAGGATGCACACACAGACAGCTGCAGTGATGGAACAGACAGACACGCAGACAGGTGCAGCGATGTGTCAGACAGACAGACAGCAGCTGCAGCGATGTGTCGGACAGACAGACAGCAGCTGCAGCGATGTGTTGGACAGACAGACAGGTGCAGCGATGTGTCGGACAGACAGCAGCTGCAGCGATGTGTCAGACAGACAGCAGCTGCAGCGATGTGTCGGACAGACAGACAGCAGCTGCAGCGATGTGTTGGACAGACAGACAGGTGCAGCGAAGTGTCAGACAGACAGACAGACAGGTGCAGCGATGTGTCAGACAGACAGACAGCTGCAGTGATGTATCAGACAGACACACAGATAGGTGCAGTGAAGTGTCAGACAGACAGCAGCTGCAGCGATGTGTCGGACAGACAGACAGGTGCAGCGATGTGTCGGACAGACAGACAGGTGCAGCGAAGTGTCAGACAGACAGACAGCAGCTGCAGCGATGTGTCAGACAGACAGACAGCAGCTGCAGCGATGTGTCGGACAGACAGACAGGTGCAGCGATGTGTCAGACAGACAGCAGCTGCAGCGATGTGTCGGACAGACAGACAGGTGCAGCGAAGTGTCAGACAGACAGACAGACAGGTGCAGCGATGTGTCGGACAGACAGACAGGTGCAGCGAAGTGTCAGACAGACAGACAGACAGGTGCAGCGATGTGTCGGACAGACAGCAGCTGCAGCGATGTGTTGGACAGACAGACAGGTGCAGCGAAGTGTCAGACAGACAGACAGACAGGTGCAGCGATGTGTCGGACAGACAGCAGCTGCAGCGATGTGTTGGACAGACAGACAGGTGCAGCGAAGTGTCAGACAGACAGACAGACAGGTGCAGCGATGTGTTGGGCAGACAGACAGCTGCAGCGATGTGTCAGACAGACAGACAGCAGCTGCAGCGATGTGTCGGACAGACAGACAGGTGCAGCGATGTGTCGGACAGACAGACAGGTGCAGCGAAGTGTCAGACAGACAGACAGGTGCAGCGATGTGTCAGACAGACAGACAGCAGCTGCAGCGATGTGTCGGACAGACAGACAGGTGCAGCGATGTGTCAGACAGACAGACAGACAGGTGCAGCGAAGTGTCAGACAGACAGACAGCAGCTGCAGCGATGTGTCAGACAGACAGACAGCAGCTGCAGCGATGTGTCTGACAGACAGACAGCTGCAGCGAAGTGTCAGACAGACACACAGACAGGTGCAGCGATGTGTCGGACACACAGACAGCCGCAGCGATGTGTCGGACAGACAGACAGGTGCAGCGAAGTGTCAGACAGACACACAGACAGCTGCAGTGATGTGTCGGACAGACAGACAGGTGCAGTAATGCGACAGACGCAGCTGCAGTGGCAGGCGTGGGTGGGGCTGCTCTCACCGACGCACTCGGGGCCGATCTTGCTGTAGCCATCGGGACACTGGCAGGCGAAGGCGCCCACCGTGTTCACACACTGCTGGCTGGGCTGGCAGTCGTGCAGGTCCAGCTGACACTCGTCCACGTCTGGGCCACACGCGGGGGGACAGAGGCACAGACAGCGGAGGTGAGGCTTTAACCCGATGTCCCAGATCCACATGCTCATCAGCCATTTCACCCCTAATCGCTCAGCTGTAACCATGACAACACCCCCCACCATGCCCCCACATTCCTGAACTGTGACCCCCCCTCAATCACCATTTAAACTCTTCCCTCCCACACAGTGAAGACCCCCCCCCACCCCCCCGCCCCATGTCCCAGAGCGCAGTCCCCAGAACGCAGTCCCCAGAACACAGTCCCCTGTACAGTCTAAAACTGTCCCACTAATCCCTACATACACCTTCACAGAACACCCTTATCCTGTCTCCATCCAGGACCAGCCCACCCACCCCATAATACACACCACAGCTATTCTGAGTAAAACAGTGGGTGCTGATCCAGCATCAGTGCTGGAGGGAAGAATATATCTATTACTCACCCACACAGCTCTCCCCTTGTGCTTCGTATCCCATTGGACAGGGGTTGAAGGCCTCGTTGACCTCGACTGGAAGGACGTGCTCTGATTGGCTCACGGGCTCTGGGGCGGTGAGGACGGAGGCGGAGCGTGGGAGGCAGAGGTAGCCGCCGTAGTGGTTGAAGCACTTCATCTCTCCCTTGCATGCTTCCGGAATGGTCTCGCACTCATTTATGTCTGACCAAGAGACAGGGATGAGAGAGAGAGGGAATTATATATATTATTTGCCAGCTTTTTGCTGTCACTCTGATTATTATTGTTATTACATTTTACCATTACAGTACATTACTGAATTAGAATTGTTATCACAGTAATACTTTTGAAATATTTTTTTAAAGAAAGTGGCAAAAGAGAGAAAAAATAAGAGATAAAACATAATGTTTTGGTGGGAAAACAAGCTGAGCAGGTAATGGAGAAAGAGAGAAGGGGGAGAATGAAAAAAGACAATGAAACACTGGAGAAAGAGTGATTGAAAGGGTGAAAGGGAAGTGGAAGAAGGTATAATTTGATGCACTTATTTGGAAGTCGCTCTGGGTAAGATCGTCTGCTCAATGACGTAATGTAGTGTAACGTATAATTTGCCCTTTTTTCACCAGTCTGCTGTAAAAGTTGCAGCATTCTTATCGAAATGTTGCGAAACTGTTATTGAAATAACTGGTACTGTTTTGACAACATCTCTGTAACATTATGACAACGTCATTAAGGTACCAACCTTTACAGTGTTGAGACTCTGTGTCCCAATGGTAGCCATCTGTGCATTCCTGGAAGAGAGACAGACACATGTAGAGACATATACACACACACAAACACGCACTGAGGCATCAGGGTCTGACTGATATGCACAATTAACCCAATCATTTAGTAAGATTACTAAAAACACACAATTCCGAAAAATCATGTGTGAACGAAAAATATTGTCTCTTGGCAAAAGGGAGGTTTGAGAGAATTGCAGAGAGGTCAAGCTGGCAGGGAGAAAAAGAAGGAAGGAGCGGGAGACGAGAGCGAGACAGAAAGAAAGGCAGAGCGACTGCAGGAAAGAGGGGGGCATATAAAGAATTAGGAAAGGAGTTCCAGGAGCTCAGGAGACAGGGAAAGGGGAACGGGATGAGAGGGGAGAGAAAAGGAGAAGTGGAGGTGGGCAGACGCATGGAGGACACACTCTTACCGTGTACGTGTCATTTTCTGCGGGACTTTGAGAGACGACACAGGGAACGAGCCACAGACACACGCACACACAGAGCAGCACACACCCGCGCCGCATGTTCGGTCACTGACGCACACACACACACGCACGCGCGCGCACACAGGTACACAGACAGATGGACGGATGGACACGCTCACAGACTGCCTCTGCAGACAGTCAGCCAGACACACATACACACAGTGTAGGGCAGAGAGACAGACAGGTGGAGCAGAGGACTTTGCTGTTCAGCCTTGATGTTCGGTGTGGCACTGCAGAGTCTGCAAAAGAGAGAGAGAGAAAGAGAGAGAGAGATTTTTTTCCCACTTTTGTTTAGAATGGCAGAAGTTACACACACCTATTTTGTGCCAGATTTGCAAGAGTATACATTACATCCCCACTCGCACAGAATCACCACTCTTTCTGTCACCCTGTCACCCTGACACCACCAATTCTAGTGACAGGTTATTTATGAGCCAGTAATTTCTGAGCAACCCACTGTAACCCTGGAAATTACCATAGCCGCACTCATACGTCTGTCAGACCAGCACCATTCATTTCATCACAGCCCCGTCCACTTCACTGCGTTTGGCCAGAGCCAGCGCAACATGAACAAACTTCTCTTTATTCCATGACATGACGTACGCAAAAGACAACATGAAAATGTGCACGTAAGTCATTCAGAAAAAGGAGAGTGGTTCCAGTCTATAACGGTCTCAAAACATGTACTCCACGGTCTGCCACAAAAAACACCGCCCTAACTGAATCATCAGAAAAATCTCACCGCCCCATCCACTGTGCAGTCAAACACACCCAACCACTTCCTACCCACAATCCTTGGAGAAAGAAAGGGAGACAGAGGGAGGGAGAGAGGGGAGGAAAGACAGAAACCCTGTTGTAACATGGATACTGTACATTGTAAGGCCGTGTGAATTATATGCCAATTTGTTTTAACTTTTAAACAGAGGGACAGAGCCAAAGAAGGAGAGTGAGAGTGAGAGAGAGTGTGTGTGAGTGAAAGAGGGAGGGAGGGTGGGAGAGAGGGGGGCAGAATGCCTAACATTATTAGATGTTATAGTAGTATAGTACTGTAGCAGAGAACAAGGCAGCTATTGTAACTAGCTGTCTTCTTGTTTTCCTGCCTGTTTAACCCCACGGAATGCAACTCCTGTCAGAGCTGTGGAGCAAAATCAAGGCCCTACTCCCTCTAGTGGTCAAATATCGTTATTGTACAACAGCAGTTAAGGTAACCAGAATTTTCAAGAACGCTATTAGGTGTAAAACTGGCACAGCAGACTCTCTGTGGCATGCTTTTACGTTAGGAGAAAAGAGAAATTGGCAACAGTATTCAGGAGGAAAGAAATCCCTTTATAAATGCATCATGTCCAAGTTAGATTTTACAGATATAATATTTTACAGCCAATCAAGGTCTATTTAAAAAAAACAATACATTCAAGAGCTTCTGTGATATGAAGCCATTCATTCTGACAGAACTGCCCACTGGCAAGATTTAACTTCCAAGATGAAAAAGGACAAAGCTTTTTCAGGGATCAAGCCATTGCACCAGCCAGTTCTGAAGTGTGTAAGAGACACAAGTTTATGCTTGTGAGAGCATGTGCACCTTGTGAGAGCACTGTTTACCCCTGGCTGACTGAGCAGAGATAGAGAGAGGGAGAGCAAGAGGAAGAGAGAAAAGGGGGAGAGGGGGATGAGAAGGACAGCGGAAGAGGGGAATGAAAAAGATGGACGGTGAGAGGGACGAGAAAGAGAGGGAGGGAGAGATGGTCTCTTCCATTCCCTCGAGCGAGGCTCGGTTTGCTCTTTTATCTCCCGTTCCAGGAAAAGCAAATAGGCCTGTGTGTGTGGAAGGGGGCACCAGGGCAATGCCATTCCTCTGTGTCACGAACTCTGGATGAAAAAATAACAACAACAACACGGCCAAACAAAACAGTAATAAGAAAAACACTGTGCAGAGAGTTACATTCACAGCACAGCCAGTCAATCAGTCTGGACCTTAGACACACACACACACACACACACACACACACACACACACAAAGTATAGGTCATTTCAGGGGCAGAAGTTCTACCCCCTGTGGTGAAGTGGTGGGGTGTCGGTAAGAGATGAGGGGGTTGATAAAGCTGACCCCTGGGGAAAGAAAACAGCACACTAGAAATACACACATAAGCACAAACACACATATTCTGTCTTACCCACTCACCCATGCACACACACACAAGTGCACAGACACACATGCAAACAGAATGAGTGTTGTAATTTCAGGCCAGAGGCCCTTATCAAGGTTAATATTTGGCGCATTCCCCATTATTTCTGTTGGAGGATATTTACAGAGGCAGCTGGGGTAAAGTGCAGCTCTCTGCCAGGGGCCAGACTGCCACTTCACACTGGAGTCTCAGTGCAGCCCCCAGCCAGCAGCAGCCACCAATGTATTCACACACGACCATTTCACACAACACGCGGTGTGGATAGACACGGTTACACTCACATAACACGCAGCACATTCACACACAACATACAGTTACACTCACATCTCACACAGTGCGGACAGACAGTTACACTCACAACACACAGCGCATTCACACACACAACACACAGCACAGACACTCACAGCCACACTCACACACAACACTCAGTGCAGTTACACATAGTCACACACACACACACACACACACACACACACACACACACAGAAGGCTGGCAAGCCTGGGTGACACCAGTGCAACACTCTGCTCAGCACAGTGAACACAGAACGCAGCCCGCAGCCAGCGTGTCCATGTGTGAGAGTTTGTTACATCCGCCTCCGTTTGATGTGTGCAGTGGTACTTTCTGTGATGTTTGTGAATGAAAGTGTCTGCCTGTGAGCACATGAGGTGGCTTTAAGTGACACCTGTCACTCTGTTCCATCTGTTCAGCTAGTGCCTTTGATGTGTCTGTGCCAGTGAGAGTGTGTCTGAGACTGTGTGTGTGTGTGTGTGTGTGTGTGTGTCTGCGCATGAGAACCGGCTTTAGCTCTTCATTTGGTCTCATATAGTGAATAAACAAGCACAAAAATACACACACACACAGATGCATACATACACAACCCAGATAGCAGCACATCGCAGAGTAATCACTGTTCACATGCTAAACTGTTTCAGAAACAAGACACTTGCTCCCACGTCTACAGAACGTAGCTCCAGTGTGCAGCGGCTCTGTCCATTCCTGCAGCTTGTACAGAGGGACGTTTTGCTGAGTCTTGTAGTTTTGCATCAAACTGTAAGTGAGACTTTGTGTACATTATGCCTGTGACACAGTCTGTGAGAATGACTGATTAGCACCTAAGCTGAATATGTGTACAACTACCAGTAAACAACAGTAAATAAGGCTTGCATTGTGGAGTGTAAAGTGTAACAGACTCAGTGACGCAGGAGTGGAACCGTGTGTTAGCGTTACTGTAAGGCAGTACAGTGGTACATTCAGCAAGTGTGCCGATAGCCATCTCTCTCTTTCTCGGTCATGTAACCCCCTCCTCTTTACTTCCCTTCAAAACACACGATCTTGCCCCCCTCTTCTACAAACCAACCCCTCAAACCCTCTACAAACCCTCCTGCCCCAGAGAGATAAACAGTAACACACAGACACACACACATGTGGTAGCTCACACACCAACAGAAACATACTAACCTCTGAGAGCCGCTGCCTTCCCTGCAGAGTTCCCTCACTCCTTCCTTCTCCCGCTCCTTGTCGTTATCTCTCAGCTCCGCTCCGTCCGTCCGCACCACTTTCTCTCCCACCCTTTCTCTTCCTTTTGAAGCACAGAGCTAAATCTTCCCTTTCTTTCAGCCCTCTGTTGTCCTGTCTCTCCACCTTGTGCTGGCTGATTTGCGGCTGTGTGGTAGTGTCTGTGGTGGGGGAGCGAGCGGTCGGATCGACTGCCACAGAATGAATGTGTGTGTGTGAGAAAGATGGGATGGGACAGCCCAGTCCTGCTACACCCCCCGCCCCCCCTCCTCGCACTGCCAATCCCCCGTTTTTCTCTCCAACCCCCCAGGACGTGAATTCCTGGTCTGCCGCCCAAATTCCAAATCCCAGAAACAGCAACAGCAGCACATTCCCCCTCCCCCCCAAAAAGAGAAGTCCAGGGGTCATAACACACCTGCTTTCATTTAACCTCACTGTGCCCGTCACCCCCCCCCCTCCTCACACACACACACCCCACATTTCTCTCCTTCTGTCCCCAAAAGACAAATGCACCCTCTTTCTGTCTCTCCCTCATCACTCTTTCCCTCCCTCTTTACCCCCCTCCAGGCCTGATCCCCCCCCCCCCCCCCCCCCCACAAAACTTCCTCGCTCTCTTTCTCGAACAGAGCCGAATATTTATAGCCTGACAGAGCAACAGGAGGAATGTGCACAAAAATTAGAGAAAAGAGAGAGAGAAGTTACAGAAAGCGAGAAGTTACAGAAAGAGAGAGAGACAGGGAGGGACCGTGCCCTGCTGGAAGAGTGGTCCGATTTTTATTTTCTCCTGTCTAAATATTTAAATTGGCCTCCCTCGCCATGCAATGTAAAGGTGTTTGTGTGCAAGTGTTTAGATGCAGTGGAAACAGTGACCCGAGTCCTGCGACAGACATTAAGCCTGTGTGTCCACAGCAGAAACACACAGCTGCTCCATACAAGGAGGCATGGAAATATGGAGCATCGAGCATGTACTTCATCACGGACTGAATGCAGCCATGCAGAGTTACACTGTGCAACACAAGAGAAAAGATACACTGCACAAAAGCGTATATGCCTGCTCTAGCCCAGTAATGCAGTCAGTATGTATTGCATCCACATGGCGGGGTCTATTTGCTAAGTATGTAAACAGGCGCTGTAAGTGTCTTTTCAGTTAAATTCACAGGGGAAAGTTTCCATGACCATTTGGGCGTATGGGGGGTGGGGGGTGGGGCGACAGCTGTCCCAGTCGAGAGTTTTACAGCGTAATAAAACCCTCAGCTCAGCCTGGCCCCACCCCCTTTCAGACAGACCTGACCAACTGCACCCCCTACTGCTCCCTACCCCCAGCCGAGGCCACACACACTCACACACTTTTTCTACACACAATCACATACACACACACACACACCACTTAGTAAATACACACCACACAGCCACACAGTGACTTGCTCAATCACACTTTCTCTTGTGCACACATACTCATATACACAATAACAGTACCACAAATCAGTGTCAAATAATCCCTTTTACATAAACTGAGTCACAATTCACAGTACAGTTAAGAAGTACAGTCTATTTACAAGTACGGTAAACAAAGATAGAGGGAGAGAGATAGAAAGGGACAGAGAAAGAGAGGGGGGGGGCATGAGAAGCTTGAGAAAGAAAAGGAGAGAGTGGAACTTGTAACAGAAGAGTGCAAATGCAGGGATGGAGGATGGATCTAATCATGGTACATTTTCAGGATGCAGCTCTTGACGACCCCCATGTATCTGTCCCAAATCACCAGATGCCTGAGAGAGAGAGAGAGAGAGAGGGATGGGGGGAGGAATGACATTTTCATTTAGAATAATTTGTTTCCTTTCCAACATGAAACCTGGTATATTAATAAACTAGTAAACTAGGCGTTAGACTGACCTGAATGTGTCCAGTTTGTGTGCTGTGCTGGTGTAATGAGTGAGGAAGAGCCTGATATCTCCCACGGCCCACCTGTCTGACCGGCATGGCTCGATAAACTGAGAGAGGGAGAGGGAGAACAAGCAAGAGAGAGAAAGGGAGATGAGGGGAGAGAAAGAGTGAAAGAGAAAGAGGGAAACAAATCTGAACTAAGACCACACCTCTGCAAACATGATCTTAGTTGCTGAATTTTTGAATTTCTTTATTCTTTTTTTCCCCCCTTTTTGCTCTAACTTTGGAATCAATGAGCACACGTTAGCCACACTGTCATGTCCTCTACCTTTGCTGAAGAGTGACAATTGCGATTCTCCAATATACTCCCACAATGCACCACAGCGGAGCAACAGCCAAACAGAGGACAGGTGTTTGTCCACTGTTCACGTCTGAGTAACACACAGCCCCTGGACCACTCACTAGAGGGCACTAATGGGCAGAGAGAGGAGGGGAGTCTGGCTGACATACACTCCTCTACTCCCAACAGAATCAGACTGTTACTGACTGAGGTTCAGGGAGCTCAGGCAGGGATTTTACCTGAAACCAAACCGGGTGAAGAAAGAGAAAGAATGCCCAGAAGTGATCAAATTATACTCAAATTACAACACTCCAAAAAGGAAGTATTCCGGTGGGATACAGAGGAAATTAGAGAGACGTGCCTTCTCCACAAGGTCGATGAATAAATCTCTGACATCTTTGGTGTGCGTCAGTTTGACAGCGATATTCACCAGAGCCCTGGAGAGATTCTGGGAGTGAGAGATAGAGGATGAGAGCAAGAGGTGTGCATTTATCACATCAATCTGTAAATACAAGCAGAGTGGACACAGATTACAGGGAGGGCCACAAACAGCGCAGGCCATCTGACCAGCCATGTACTGGCCTGCACGTAGGGCTGTATTTCCTGGGTATGTATGGGTACATGTACCAAGCCATGAGCTGCTCTGTGCTGTCTAAGGATGTTCTACTCCGCCCCCATGCCTCACCTTAAAGTTGCCCTCCATTTCGTTAAACACCTTGATCTTTCCCCTGAGTGCGGCACACACCAGACTATGATTAGAAACAGAGAAAAAAGGAGGGATGAAGAGACAGAGGAGAGGGAAAAGAGAGAGAGATGAAAGAGGATGAGATCCTAGTCACAGAACAGAAAATCACTAAGCTCTTCACAACCTTCCCCAACACAACTTTATTTATTGTAGATCTAATGTGTTTCAAACTTGTGAGCTGATTTTTGTCATGCTGTACTGTTGTCTTGGACTTGTCTTGGCTGGGCAAGAAATTTCCCTTCTGTGGACAAGTTTTCTTTCCTTGTCTATCTATCTACACCTGACAGATAAACTTGACATGTGTAAAGGTGTGCACACAAACACACTCACCTCTTGTGTTGGTCCAGCATGTCTTTGTCAGTGATTAAAATCTTCAGGTCTTTCAGATCATGGAGAAACTCTTTCTCTAGGTCCACATCCATGCCTTCCAGCATGCTATCTGAGGGAGAGAGAAAAAGAATTATTCGAACACTTGCAAACAATTCAACCCAGCAAAAACAGGACATCATTCTTGACAGCAGGAGATGGACTCGGAACACCTCCCAACGATGAGAGAGGACAGACAGAAATGTTCCATTAGAACAGGCAGCCAGGAAAGGGAGGGTAAGAGACTGCAATTCCCCGCGGCATCCTCACTGCCCTCCTTTAAACCCCACAGCCTCTTCACATCAACCAGATTGTGTGTCGTTTTGTAGTCTTTCAAATCAAAATAGTGCACGGACATGCAATCCTACTAACACATACAAATGTCACATTCCCCATCAATCTGCACATACGCACATACATACTGATATGAACAGGCTACCCACGTTACCTCACACACACTGAAGAGGGTCAATTCCAGCTCAACATTTCCTTTGTTCTCCGACACCAACAACTACTTTCTAGCACTACCTCACAAGTTTGCAGTTTTTCCGTTTCTGTGTATGCGGACTTTCTGTTGTATTCAAACTGGTCTTGAACTGATCAAATGGTTATCAGTGACCACAATTATTTGAACCTAATTTTACAGTAGCAATGACTGTAACAACTGAGACTGCAAGACGAGTGTAGAAATCCAGGAAGTGTCTTACCCACAGAGCCCACTGTCCAGTAGCTAATGAGCTGCCGGGCGCAGAACGCGAAGTCCTGGAAGGACAGATACTGCAGTTTCCTCTTCCCTGTCTCAAAGCGGCTATTCGCGAAGAACACCACCGCTGCATAGTCCCTGGAGACAGAGGAAAGGGTGAGGGAAGGAGGGATGCAGGGTTAGCTCTCTGTCTCTTCCGCTCTCTCTCTCTTTCCCTGCATCTGTCTCTCCCTCTCGCTTACTTTCTCCATATATTTCTCACCTTCTCTCTCTCTGCTTTACTCTGTCTGTATCTCCATCTCTATCTCATCTCTACATTTTCTCTGAAAATGTAGGTTTGTTTGTTCTTTGTTTCCTGTATTTTTCTATTTTTTAACTTCTTTTTATTCATTTTGTATTATTTTGTATTGTAGCAAAATTGCTATCACTCTGATCCCGGTGCTCAGTTGTACAGATCCTTCACCTGGCCAGTCTGTCAGACAGCAGGAAGTGATGTTGTATGTTCTCCACCAGGGGGCCCTTGAGCTCCTCCACCGCTTTAAACACACGCTTGAAGTTATCAAACTGGGCAGGAGACAGAATCAGGGAAACACACAAGGGAAGAAACAGCCAAGAATTAAAATCCGAATAAACCCACAAAATGCTGTGCTTGCCATTATTAGACAATATCTCCTAGTCTAGAAGTGCAAAGATTGCGTGGATCCAGTAAACAGAGGTGGAAGCTGTGATCACATGGCTTCTCCTACCTGACGCCTGCAGCTCTTCAGGGTGATCCCAGTCTTGGCACTGACATCATCCAGGTCCTTCTTGGTTCCTTTTGACAGCTTCTTCCCCAACAGTTCCCTCGCAAACCCACTGTCAAACATGTAATATCTACAAACACACATACACACGTGCCATTTCAGCAGGGAGATCCACAGAGACAGTAAGAAACGTACACAGAAATGAAAACAGACAGAGTGAAAGAAAGAGGGGGGGGGCACACACGGCGACAGGTAGACAGACATCCTGGTGACCCACCTCTCGATGAGCATGGCCTGACGGTGCGGGGGGATCTGGAACAGCAGCTGATTGGCCAGCTTGCTGGGGCAGTGCAGGAACCTCTCACACATCTGGAAGGTGCGGAACTGGTCCATGGTGTCACTGTGCAGCACCTCCTCGCTCGCCTCGCATTCCTGCAGGACCCCTCCTTCCAATCGCAGGCGCACCGCATCGCCCACTGAAGGAAAGAGGAGAGAGAGAGTGAGAGGGAGACAGAGGGAGAGGTAGGGGGGAGTGAAGGGGAGGGAGAGTGAGAGGGAGACAAGGAGGGAATATACACAATATGGTCAAAAGTATGTGGACACCTGACCATCACACCTATATGAGCTCATTGGACATCAACATCAACTACAACATCCCATTCCAAAACCATGGGCATTAATATGGAGTTGCCCCCCCCTTGCAGCTATAACAGCCTCCACTCTTCTGGGAAGGCTTTCCACAAGATTTTGGGCCTTCCGCAAACAATTGTCTAAAATGTCTTTGTATGCTGTAACATTAATGTTACCCTTCACTGGAACTAAGGGGCTTAGCCCAAACCCTGAAAAATGGCCCTAGACCATTATCCCTCCTCCAGCAAACTTTACAGTAGGCACTGTGCTTTCCAGTGGGTAGCGCTCTCCTGGCATCTGACAAACCCAGATTTGTCCATCAGACTGCCAGATAGTGAAGTGTGATTCATCACTCCAGAGAACACGTTTCCACTGCTCCAGAGTCCAGTGGCAGCGTGCTTTGCACCACTCCAGCTGTCGCTTGGCATTGCATATAGTGATGTTGGGCTTGTGTGCAGCTGCTCAGCCATGGAAACCCATTTCATGAAGCTACCGACACACAGTTCTTGTGCTGATGTTGCAGCCAGAGACAGTTTGGAACTCTGAAGTGAGTGATTCAACAGAGGATAGGCGGTTTTTACGTGCTACGCGCTTCAGCACTCAGCAGCCCCACTCTGTAAGTTTGTGTGGTCTACTGCTTCGTGGCTGAGCTGTTGTTGCTCCTAGACGCTTCCACTTGACAATAATAGCACTTGCAGTTGACCGGGGCAGGTCTAGCAGGGCAGACATTTTGCAAACTGACTTGTGGCAAATATGGCATCCAATGACAGTGCCATGTTTAAAGTCACTGAGCTCTCCAGTACAACCCATTCTACTTCCAAGGTTTGTCTATGGAGATTGCATGACTATGTGCTTGATTTTATGCACCTGTTAACAATCAGTGTGGCTGAAACACTTAAACTCAATAATCAGGAGGGGTGTCCACATACTTTTGGCCATATAGTGTATCTTAGGCTTCATCTGAGCCAATCCATTTGTCAATTAAATGTTTTAGGTCTTAAAATGATCAAATGAAAACACTGAAATTGAAATATACGTAACAATTTATCAGAAGCACAAATAAAAATAAGTAAGGACAAAATACCCTTTTAATCTAGACAACAGTAGTATTCAATCACACCTAAGTCGCCAGGTAGAGCTCAACCTGCATGCGTGGTGGGCGCCTACAGCTGAGACCGGGAATTACTGCCTTCAGTATCACTCTGACTTATGACACCTGCAGGGACATGTTCGAATACGCTGCGACATGGTCAGACCTCTTGCTCTAAGCTCGAGACAGAGGGACAGACGCCCGGGCTCACCGTGAATCCCAGAAACCAGATTAGGCTGCAACGGCAGCGTGAAAATGGGACACAAGTCTGGCTCTGCACTGCTTAATGTTGTTGTGCCAGAGTGTTTAAAACGCTGACCTGACTGGACGGAAAATACTGTGCTGAAGACCCTGCGCTAAAAGCTGCTAAAATGAAGAAACAGTGTAAAGTCTAGAAGTAAACCGTCTCTGATGAAGTCAGAAACAATATTTTACTTATTGTTGAGACAGTTAAGTATGTTTAAGAACTCAAAACACGTTGCTTTCCTACGACAACTAGCCCTCCTGTTAGGGATCCCTGGCTGCGAACTGACGCTCTCACGCGCTCGGACTGACCTGTGTAGCCGTCCAGCCACAGCTTGTAAACCTCCTCATCCAACAGCATGGTGTTCCCCACAAACACATCCAGTTCCATCGACATCTTAAGAGGGAAAACAGGCTTATAAGTAGCTGCCATGATTTAAAATGTATATTTTAAGATATGATCTGAAGATATAAAGAGGGTTGGGAAACTGTATTTTAGCTGTCAGGACGGACAACTAATGTAATTACAACGGTTTTTATGACGTACATCGTACAAACGTGGAGTTGGCTAAAAAGGGGGATATGACTGATTTTTTTTAATCAGGGCAATTCGATTCTTTTAGTTCTTTTTCTTTTTAGTTCCTCAGGAAAAAAACGAAGTCAAAATGGGATTACTTCACATCTAGATTTAGCAAATTAGCTGAATCACTGTCTAATCTGCGTGACAACCTGAGTTTTACATCCAGCTTGCTAGCTAACTATCAAACCATCAGAAGTCACTTAATAAAAAGTATTCAATTTTAAACGCACCTGTATCGATTGCTAGCTACCTGGACTGTTATGAAAGATATTTTACGGTTTTAACCTATCTAGAGAACAAGCTAGCTTGTTGGTTACGTAATTATACGGGTTATTAACCCGGTGCAAGTATTAGGGCGCGCTAACTGCTATACAGTTCAGTGATGTCGTTAAAAGCTAATTAATTTGCTAAATTAAAACGTGTCTCACCTTTCAAAAGCAACCGTTGCTTGTCACGTGCGTTCGTCTACGGTAGAGCAAACTACAACATCAATAACTAGATAACTAGGTAGCTAATACTCCTGCGACATGTGGAGTATAATTCCTACAGTATTTGCCCGTGACCAGCATCTGCAGTGCCGAGTAACGTTATTTGCGCAGTTAAAACCCAAAGCTCTCAGGCCAGCCACTTCGCTGAGTTACGAATGAATTACTGATACAGCCACTGCAGATAGAACGAACAGTCCACCTGTATTCACAGATCTCTACTATAAGCGCAAGTGGAAACAAACTCGTTAATATTAGTACTTATTGGCCCCTTTTCATGCTCGGAATGTTAGCCTTCTTCTCTGGATTGAGTTGTCATTGCTACATGTAGTGTATTAGCGCCACCTACAGCACAGGGTGTTGAATCGGCTCTTGGATAAGAGCATCTGATGAATAAAAAGAAGAGGAGGAAGAATAAGAAGTGAAAAAACAAGGGAATTACTTCACCCTGACTTCATCTTGACTTGAACAACATGTGGCTTTCCTATCACAGTGGGTATGGCTTCTTTCTCAATATAAGCTTCTCCCTTTGAGGCCATAAAGCTGATGAGCATGTTTTGATTTCATCTGATAAGCAGACATGCTTCCAATCTTCATTCAAGTTACCTCTTTTTGTTACTTGCCTTCAGAAGAGGCTTTTTCCTTGCAACCTGGCCATGAATGCATCATCTATGCATATAACTTTAAATGGTTCTTTCCAACTCTTTGTAACCTGAGGATGCCAATTAGTTCAGGTTATCGTCTGATTTAGAGTTGCTTCCTGACAACTTTCCTCACTGCCCGTGGTCTCTTCTTGGCCATTATCATTTAATGGACAATACAACAGTGGTATATTCAGCTTCTTGTGAATTCCTTTACAGTCAACACTCCAGATTGTGGGGGTCAGAGGACAGACCTCAGTCTTAAGAGAGCTCTCTCTGTCCTTAATCATGGCAATACTACTGATGGACCTCCTGTGTGTGCTACCTTCTTTTATATCTCAGGGAAGCTGGAAGCCTTTGAATGCTTCTATACAGTTCCAAAGGCTTTACTGAATTTCCACTTAGTATAGAATATTGGTGTAGATTTTTGTCAAAGGTTTTGCTTTTAAGATCACTAAAAGGTGTGAATAAATGTGACCATTGTGCTTTCTGGATTAAAAGGCTGTGTTTGTGAACAATTTATTAAAAAATAGCAATTGAGAGAATAAAGCAGATTTTTTTTTTGTTTTGTAGCATGCGTTCCTATTTATTCGGGAATATGAATAACATGAAAAGCACTGTAGTTGTTTGTTTATTTGATGTCAGATGGAGATAGGAAACATCTGAAATTAGGCTACGACCTTTTACCATATTCAACATTTCCATGCACACGGAATTAAGAGAGGCAAATTATTTCGAGCACACGCTCACTGCATTTTATCGAACGGGGGCGAATGAGAGAGAGCGGACATTGTGATATCTCACATGTCAAACAACAACAGTGAAAGACACGCGAGTGTTTGGACGCGTGGTTACCCTGTACGTTTCGGTTGCTGCAAAGAAGAATCCATTTTTGTTTGATTACACCGCGCCTTTCCGTTCCACTGGCTGTATTGCCGCCTTTGCGTGATAGGACTGAACGACCACAGCCGGATTTACAGCACATTAGCGTTTGTGATTATGAGAAATGATTTGAAGTTATCCTAATTTCTTTGCGTGACTGTGTTTGTTCCGCATGGCTGCAGCGAGAGCGACAGGAAAAAACAAAGAGCTCAACAGCGTCTGCGGAGCGCCTGTCTGCCTTCCACCGCGTGCAGTCGGCAGGAGCGAGGAATGGATGAGTGTCTTCTCTTTCCTTACCTATCTTGAAAAAGTGCACCATGAGGACTTGGGTCCTAAGACAAAGTAGGCTACAACCTGTACGTTATCAATAGCCCATATATTTACCATCTCCTCTTCTTTTTTACACGAAGTGCTGCTTCCTTGTTAGCTGTAATAGTAAAATGAATCGTCGACTGACCAATTAAATCACATTAAAACAAAAGACTTTCCTGGCCTGTTCCGCCTATGTGACTGACATTAATGCTAACACTGTTAATAGCGAATGGGGGACGGTGTTGAGGGAGAGGGAACGGATCGCCTCCCATTCTTTAAAACAAACGGTTTATCGCATCTCCAAAAACGCATATTGTGCCATCTAGATAGATTTGTAATTGGAGGATTTGAAATCTTCACAGACCCACAACATTGAATTGCAGCGTACTATTGCGACAAATACAACAAAATGGGCAGCGAATGTGAGATTTACAACCGAGAGCTGTCTAAGATGTCTGACAAAGACTTGATGGCCTTTTCCAAAGAGGAGCTAGTGGCCCGACTTCACAAAGAGGAGTCGGAGAAGATGTCAGCTTTGATACAGCGCGGACGACTGATGAAGGAGGTCAACAAACAGTTGCAAGGACATCTGCTCGAAATTCGGGAGCTGAAAGCCGTCAATCAGCAGCTTCAAGAAGAAAACCAAGAACTGCGCGACTTGTGCTGTTTTCTGGACGACGACAGACTTAAGGGAAAGATGCTGTCTCGAGAGTGGCAGCTTTTCGGCCACCACACGGCCAAAGTGATGCGAGAGGACCTCGGTGGGTACCTGAAGAAGCTGCGGGAGCTGGAGCGGCTGCAGGATGGACTGGCGAAGGATAATCTGGACCTGAAGGAGCTGTGTTTGATCCTAGAGGAAGAATGTATAAACAGAGGCGACTGTAGCCCTGGTGGCTCTGCGGAGCTCAGTTTGATTGGCATGGTCGCCCGGGATTTGGGCGATGGAAGCTCAAGCACCGGGAGCGTTGGTAGCCCAGATCAGCTCCACCTGGTCTGCTCACCTGACGAATGAACCGCACCGTTCCTCCGCCAGAGAGAGAGAGCGAGAGAGAGAGAGGGAGAGAGAGAGAGAGAGAGAGAGGGGGGGGGGGGGGGGGGGGGGGGGGGAGGGGATGTGAGAGCACGCTCTGATAACAACACCCCTAATGAAAAGTTTGAATACAATTTAAATACAATTTTAGATACGCGAACACAAGTAGAATTTTAATGACAAGTATGCAGTGTACGTTTGGACATTTCCAAGGAATTTCACCTGGATATATTTCAACCGCTGGTAACAAAAGCTCTGAATTTCTGATAAGAAAACAATACTAACAATACTACTTATACTGGAATGGGACTAGTACAACTGAAGAAAGGAAAAGGAAAGAAATATGCTAATAAATATGCACATGTTGCCTTTGTTTGGTGAGAGGAAATCTTTCCTAGGTTGCAAAGAACTTCAGTTATCTAGTACTGCTGGACTGTGTTAGGCTTGCACCGGCTCACTCCAAAATAGTTTTATGATTTACAGACTGTCATGAAGAGGGCCTTGCCAAGACTATTTGTAAATGTATCCAGTTTCCCAGCTATGGAGTGGATCTGGCCGTGGTGCTGAAATATTTTTTGTGCCAGGAAAACTCACTCGCTAGGTCACTAAGGTGTCCCATCACAAGGTGCATCTTATTTAATGGAATCCCAGGCCCACAGCACAGGGAGCTAAAACTGATTTCTCAGGCGTTTGTATGTAAGAAAATCTTCATGTATTATGTTCAAACAGGTCTCTACCAAGTATGTCCACTTTAATCAAAACTGGACAGGTTACCCACGCCAAAGTAATTTGGATTTTACATTTTGTCGCTTGCTTGTAAAATGTGGGAAGCCATGCCTTTATATCTTGTGAATCAGACTCATTTTCTAGGATGACATCGTCCTGCAAGGAAGTCAAAGATGTGATGATGCTCAATGCCCTGCTTCATTTCAGAAGACCCAGTTTACTTCTTGTTTCCTAAGTAACCTATTTACTTTTCAAGTGAAATTACAGTATACCTTTTTTGATGGCCTTTCCCAAAGACAATCCAAGGAGGTATTGACAATAACATCAGGCTCTGGGACTGTGGGTAGGATTCACAGTATGAGAAACGGAATTGACTGTGTTTTAGGTGAGCAAACACATATCCGACTCTACTTTAATGCACTTGAGAGTCCAAATGTGGCACTTGTACCCCGTGCAGATAAACTGAGAGTCAGTTAAAAGGATGTGTGATTTAATTTAGAGCCAAATCTGCTAAACAGAGAGACAGACCTACCCGGAACCATGCAGCTGCCATGGCTGACTTGGGGTTTGCATGGTAGTAATTCCTTGTAGTCACTGGGATACTGAGTAGACACACCTGCATGACACCTAGCTTCTGGATCCATATATCAGCATCTTTTTTCTTTAAAAAATCAGGGGCTTTGATTCTGTTCCCAAAAGGTAAATAAAACAAACCCATCTCTTTTCTCTCAGATTCCGTGGGTGTGCTGTCTATGTGTATGTCAAGGGAAGTAGTACTTTTTACTACGGTACAGTACTGCAGCATTTTTCCACTATATGAACCCTTTTTAATGATGAATTTGCTGGTGTCTCCTGGGCAATGTCCTCTCAATCTTGTCAATTAGTTAGTCTTTGTTATTGGAGGGATACTGAAACTGTCAGTGGGTGGAGATTGGATAGACTCCCTGAGATGTCCAGGCTCATCACAAGTTTTTGCTCTTCACTGTTTTTCAATGGGACACAATTAATGAAGTGGAAACTCATGAGTGTAAAAATGTTTGTGGCTGTTTGAGCATGTTTGAGAGTTTGTGTATTTTTCCAGGACTTACAACCTGACTTCCACCCACCCATATCATAGTCCTGTGAATCAACAACTTCTCCACATTGAGAATCAACCATATTCTCCACACTTCTCTTCCCTGCAAGCACAGTTGTGCTTAAACCAGCAGACCACTATTGAAATACGAATTATGTAGGAACCTTCTCAAAAAAATGATAAACCCATTCAAAGGGCCATGAAAGAAGTCAAACACAGACTTAAGAAAGAGCCAACTCACAGTGATATAAAAGAACTCAAACACAGACTTAAGCATGAAGCCATTTAGCCAACTAAGTGCTCAGAAACTCTGTATCTTTATTGCTTCATTGTACATTCACACACATGCAATTCTGAGATTTTAGTTCAATTAGAACATACATAGAAAATAAACTTTTTCTCTCATGTATAAATATATATCTATACCAATTTCCTAGGGTCCTGCCTTAGTTTTCTCCCAATAAGTAATATGCTCAGAAATGTATTAACATCTTGCCTACATTTTTTATTATGTCATTTCAAATTATAACATCTTATGTATGGCTTAGTGTCATACACACATGCAAGCACACAAAGTAATAAAAATTGTTATGATGTTACTTATATGTTCAACCAAGGAAGAAGGCTCTGTCCTTGATTAAATGTGTTTCAGTACACCTCTGTACCTGTTGACATTTCCACTTTACGTGATATTACTCTAATAAATACTATCCATTCTGGCTGAGTGAGAGTCATAGCTTTGAGCTTTGGAATAGGCAGCAAATGAAGTCTAAACTGCATCAGTGACTCCCAGTCAAATTCTCTTTTTCAGTCAACTTAACATTTATAGAACTCCAGACATAAATGCATTGCTTTCAGTTTTATAGATCCTTTTGAATACATCATATTGACATTGTAATCCTTACATCCAGATGTCACATGAATAAATGTAGTACCAGTACAAATCATAGGCAAAGGTTCAGCTTAATGAGAAAATACATTATCTGTATTACATTCATAATTAAACTGGCACTTCAGTGTAATAAAAATTAACATTGATGTTTTGTAATATAGATAAAGCTTGTTCTGTTGCACAACATTTCTGTTTAGGTGCTGGAGCGAAAATTCCCAACATCAGATACAAAAAGCCAGACGATGAGGGTGCAACAGTACCTGCCAATCTTTTAGTTTCATTCACAAAACATACTCAGAACATTTGCATGGCTGCAAACTTTCCTTCTGGTTCAACCTTCCTCAGGCTCCCTACAACAATGAAAGACAAAGTCTCTGAGATATGTATGAAACATTACCCTGATGTCAGACAGCCCAGAGCCAATTCCCCCTCCACACTGCAGGTGAGGTAACCAGAATTAAGCCACTGGCAGGAAGCAGGGCCTTATATGCAGAGAGCTGTCTTTGCACTTGCAGAGCACAGATGTATGCTTTGTTCTGAAGTGCTCAGCTCCTGTGAATCACTTCCACTTTCCCTCTGACTTACAGCAACGGCTCCAAGCTGTCTCAGTCACAGTCTCATCATCAGCAATTCTGAGTGGGACCTGGACCAGCTGTTCTTTCTGTGATAATAATGAGTAATGATCGACTGCATTAATATAGTGCCTTTCACGGAACTCAGTGGACTTCGTAGTGGGATAGGGGATGGGTCAATGACCTCAGCCTCAAACTGTGTGGGCCCTCACCTGGGTGAAAAAATCAGCACACTCACCATACATTAGTGGAGGTGGAGAGGGTAGGATTTTTTAAGCGAATTAAACCATAGGATGATTTGATGGTCAGAATTTGGCCAGGACACTGGGGACCTAGTGGAAACATTGCTTTCACCCATCAATGTAATGTTTCATACATGGTATGTAACATATCAAATCATAGATCTTGACATGAATGCCCTGTTAACGTTATCATCATCATAATGTTTTCAGTAGCTTTTCATCAGCTTCATCAACTTTTCTATTTGACACTGATTATGACACTCCATGCCTTTAGGCCAATAAGAGTGGAACTCTTGGAGTGTTCTCTTGTCTCACAGTGTTGAGCTGGCAGCCAATCAGAGGGTAAGGAGGGTGGGGGAGTTGAGAGAGTGATCAGACGATTGGTCCCCGCTACTGCTGCTACGGCGATGGGCAACTCCACAAGGCTGGCTCGTCTGTGAAGACTGGGCTGTAGAAGAGGAGTGGGGTTGGGAGAGGGGTGCGGTGTTAGTGTCCAGGGAGGCAGATGGATAGGTGAAAACCAGGCTAGCGGTGAAGGGGGTGAGAGAAGGGGTGGAGATGAGGGTAGGGGTGTGCAGAGATTCAGGCTCAGGGGGAGAAGGAGGAGCAGAGGACACAGGGGAGGGGGTGACAGGGGTTGGCAGGGTCATTTTTGGCTTTGCTTTTTCAGGCCTGGTGCGGCGGCTGCTGCACGAAGGACCAGGGAGCTCGTGATCCTCTGGTTCGGTTTTGATGCGCCCTGTGGTGGGCCTCGCAGAACTGTGGTCGGAGTCGGAGTCAGAGCTGTGGATCTTGCAGATGGGCTTGTGGGCCTCCAGAACCAGCTCCAACTTCTCCTTCTCCTTCTCCAGCCCGGCGATCTCCTTCTGTAGCTGGGCTTTATCACTCTCCAGGCGGTCGGTCTCCTGGGGGAGCAGGCAGAGAACAGGGTGTCAGTCCATGTGTTTCACTGCTTACTTTACACTTCAGGCTGTCAGCCACAGGAGATGGAACAAACCCCTGAGGTCTGGGCACATTTTACTCTGCAGAGCTGGAGCCGGATCTACAGTGGGAGAGTGATATAATGAGCCAGCCTGAATCCAGCTCTACAGTGGAAAGGGGGTATAATGAGCCGGCCTGGTTCCTGTGGAAAAGGGATACAATCAATCACGTAAACATACAGTCATTTCCTGCACCAGAGACCTAAACTCCAGGTCAGGTTTACCATTGTGATTGCCTCTGTGTACCCATCTTGGGGTTGTTAGTGAGTTACTCCGTCTTCGGTGTCTCACTGAGTAAGTTAAACACTCTATGGGATAACGCCCCCATCAGTCAAGTGTTATGTTCTACACCCTGCGAGAGCTGGCAGCAGGTGGCTGTGTCTATTGGCTGTGTGAGGTTGTTCATTGCTTAAGAGACTGAGCTCACATTCTGCAGGGTGTCCGTTAGCACGCGGCGGCGGTTACGGCACTTAGCAGCAGCCATCTTGTTTCGTTCCCTCCGTATCCTCCTCCTCTCCAGTTCCTCTGGTGTCAGCTTAAGGGAGAGAAGGGGGGGGGGGGGGGGGGGGGGGGGGGGTTCATGGGGGCAGGTAGTGAAAAGAAATACTAATTATTACACTTTACACAAAATTTTCAAAAATATTAATATCGTCACAAACAGCTGTGCATATAGCATAGTGGATTTTACAGAGGAAATGAAGGGGAAAAAAGCTGAAAACAAAGGCAAATTTGGAAAAAATGAAACGTTATTCTCTGACCCTGGGAAAAGGTGGCCGAGAAACTGCTGGAAAATAGCGAAAATGTTAATACAGTTACCACATGAAAGACATGAGTTTATCGCGGCAGGTTAATTCTATGGCCAGTGAGATGAACGTTTCAGTCCCTGGGTCCCATTTGAAAAAAACTTATGATGAAATAAATGGAGACTTCTTAATAGGGCATCGACATTAAATAGATAAAAGAGAGACGACTGAAGGAGCGATTTCACGTTGGGCACAGGCATGCCTCAATACACGTAAACATACAAGCACAGACAAGTGCATACAGACGCAAGCACTGTGTAATTTGTCACAGCACTGCCATCTAGTGGAAAGCGTTTATCACCGCAGTCTGAAAAACAAACTCGCTCTCACGCAAACACATCGATTTGTCTTTGAACCCCTTTAGAAGCCCTTTCAAAAGTCCTTGCCCCAGTTGCAATCTACTCCCACGCCCCCGTTTTCTCCCTCTCTTCTCCCGCGCTTTATGCTGCGAGAGTGACTCACTCTCAGACCCCCGATGTGACTCAGGTACGAGTCATATGACCCACCCTGGTGAGTCACATGGCTTCCGATTTCCTGTCCCGTCATTTTTCACCCCTTGCTCTTAAAACCTAAAAATCATTGCATCCATCCAAAGTTATCACGTTCTCTGTGGTTTAGATCCCTCTCAGGGATTTCTGCTCATTAAACGGTGGCCATAGCATTTTTCTTCTGCGCCCCTCCAGCTGTATTCATCACCAAGGTGAGAGGAATCAGTGTGGCCTTTTGATAAGTACTGAATATTGACATTTGAACTTGATGTAGACCTGATAGCAGGATATGCTGGTGAAGGGATATTGTTAGAAAATGACTGTTCATTTCAGCAAACTCTTTTTGTTAGAGTATCAGCTCTGGAGGTAGTTTCAATTGATAAAATTTATTATATAGATATAAATAACTGATATATATTTTAATGTCATTCACACACACTCACTCACTCCTTCCCTTACATATTCACACAATAATTCCTTCACATAATCTTCACACATTCATAGACACATACACACACATACTGCATACATGGACACACTATTAGGATTCACGCTGTTAGCATTTCCTGACACATTCATACGTTTTCAGTTTTCCATCACAAAAAACTAAACAGTTTAACACAATGAGACAGTAAAACCCACAAACACACAGTTCAGTTACATGACAGTTATCAGCCCTGGGTTTTTCCATCAGCTACGAGTCACTTACAGGTTTGTAAACATGTGTCCTACTGTCTGTCACGTTCAGTCATACAACAGGATGTTACACACACACTTCAATGACTCAACAGTCTTTGTCGGAACTGGGTCTGTTCTGTATCTTTTTTTTATTCCTGTCCATCTCCTTAAAGGTGTCAAAAAGGTTTTTTGCAAAGGTGTACTTTTTTCACAAGAGCCATTGTTTTACTCTCACAAAACAAAGTCAAAAAGAAAAACCCTCAATCACACACAGCCAAGCAACATGCATATCCTTCCAGCTGATTTACACTGGTCCACATTACACTAAATCTAGTCCAGTCCAGCTACACATTTATTGTTATGGTTGTTTTATACACAACCACATGCGCTCTAACAGCACACATGTTCCACCTGCTATTTTCCATTGAACATCACACAGTCTAGTTACATACGTGTTCATCCGGTCGCCTTCTCGTTGTGCCCCCTAGTGCCGTACCACCCCTTACCGCTGGCCCTGGGTGAGCAGATTGGGCAGGCGTCAAGCAGCGTGGTCCTGGAGGGTTCAGGAAAGGGGGCAGGGGGCTCCCAGAGGGACCCGGCTGGGCCCAGAGAGATGGCTGTACAAGCCACTGGAGATCCTGGTTGGAGGTGATGGCATTGAGGCTGGGAACAAACTGAGCAGGCCCGGCCAATGGGAACTTCTGCTGGGAGGACATGGCAGCAGGATGGTGGAGAGGAACGGGGTGAGGGAGAGGGGGGGAGGGGTGTGAGAGAGGGGGAGGCTGAGAAACGGAGAGTGAGAGGAGGAATGAGGGAGAGGGAAGAGGAAGAGAGAGAGGGAATGGAAAAGGAGGTTGAGATGGAGGGATGGGGAGAAGCAGAAAATGCAGAAGAGAGAGAAGATGGAGAGAAGAAGAGGGCAAAGGATGCAGAGGTTAGATATTTATAGAGACTGATGTGGAGGTGGAACACATAGATATGAGAAATGGCTCTGTGTGTGGGATGAAAATAATGTTATTTTGCATCAAAAACACTGTTTTCCAGATTCTTTCACCTTCAGACACACAGATTGATATTCTGCTGGTTATTATCCCAATGCCTGTAATGTCATGTGTTTAAAGCACGCAGCACTCTGTAAATCCTGTTCATGTCACAGCCTACTGTACATTGCCAAATCTGTTTGCTTGGTTATAAACAAAGCCACACACAGCTGGACATAAACACACATGAAAATGAGCACTGCTACTGATATTAATATTCTGCTATTACTGCTGTCACTGCAACCACCGTGCTGCTGTTAGTTACATTACCACCCATTACCATCTGATGCATGCCAAAAGTTATCAACATAGACAGATGATGCCTTGGTGTAAAAAATGACATCACTGACTGTCCCACACATCTGTCACACCTGCCCAGGTGTTTCTGTGGCTGGTTGAAGGGGTGGATCCGTACCCTACACCAGCTGGTGCAGGTACACCAGGTGTGTAACACTCAGTGCTTAAGAAGTTTGTAGCAGCCTGTATTTGTCTTGTAGTTTTACACAATCAACTTTAAGAGACTTATCAAGTTTTTCCAGAACAGGGCACATATGTACACACATGGAAGATACTACTGCTGCAGCCAATAGGCCGAATCGAATTTTTCGTATCATGGTTACTAGGGCTAGTAGCAGTAATAGTAATAATAAAGTTGTAGTTGTTTTCATTTTCTAGTGTCAATAGACCAAACGATCTGTGGCACAAAACATATAACAGCTATATAGTCACGTAGTGATTGTATGTCATGAGATCAGTATTCCCAAACCATCTTTATCGAAATGAAACTGATTCAATTGACCGTTAAAGTGAAATGGAACCGTTCCAATCGGAGTCCGTTATAATAAGAATTAGGGTCAGGTGTCCAGAGCAACTCAAAACTAGCATATTCGTATTTTTCAGGCAGTTCCATGAAGATAATACGTAGATTCCTTATATTTACTATTCATCTCAGACGAACGTTTGTACCAGTAACAATTATATATCTTTATGAATTGTAGCTATATTTATCCACTTCAAAACGCATGCTACTCCAGCCAAACCTTTAAAAACACAAATCAAACTGTTCTTGAATTAAATAAGATATGCAGAAATTAAAACATATTCCAAACCTCTTGCTGTTGTGTAGGTGTGTCACCCGAATCTAGCATTCCAGAGTTTGGTCCAGTAACTCTTGGAGAACCAGTATTGGAGGACTGATCGCTCCCTCCACCGAAGTTGTCATAGTTCCGGTACATTGCTTCATACACCAAATTCCACAAATAGGAAGTTTTGAAACAGAGGATATTCTGAAAATAATCCGGCAGACAAATATGGAAATTAAATCTAAATGATTACGTGAACTATGGTAATTCAGATCGCACTTCTACAGGATACCCGCAACGTGAATCTGACACATTCAAAGTGAGGAAACCCCTTTTTGTGAGAGCTAGGGAGTCGAGTCCATTTTACACCGTTTCAACCGGGTAAATTAAGAACCAACACTCAACACAGTGCTTCGCCTTTCCACAAAAAAAGGATAAAGAACAACCAACAGTTAGATTAGAAAGTGAAGTCTACGCATATATTAATCAGAATGAGACAGGAATGACCTGAAACAATATATCTTGACCGAAACTGATAGAATGAATACCCCTCAAAAATATAAGAATGGTACAGTCTTGGAGGGAACGTTGCTTGAGCGTGACGTACATGACCATGTATAGCGAGTTTCCGCCCACTTCTTTCCCCGGGATTCCTGCTTTGACATTATTCGAAAGCACGTTTCATTTTGAATCCACTCTGTACCTCTCTTCAGTCTTGTTCCTTCCTCGCCTCACCTGTGTCTTCATACAGGTGTCAGTTTTATTTCCGTAGCTTTTTATCCCCTGGGTGTTTCAAAGAAGAAAAGCAGAATCAACACCCAATCCTTCATGCATTTCACTGCTTCCCCCGCCGAGAGTCCAGAGAGGTGATTGTTCCAAACGCATAGTACAAGCTACACTTTTTCCACATCACTAGCGATATGAGACACGTACAAATACGCAGGCAGAGAACATAAAGCATCAGCGTGGAAAATCATAAGAGGCCATCGTTACTCTTACCACAGGAACACGTCGCACGTGCTCATGACTAAGTAATGGGCAAAAAAAACCCATTCGCAACTGAGCCGGTAAATGAATGATGTCATTCTGTTCACTTTAAAGACAATGTTATCGAAATCAGCAGGTGGTTCGTATAATGCTCTTGTACAAGAAAATATCTGTGTTAAAATGACAAAAATAACAAAACGGTGAGGCTTGGCGAAATTCAGATTATCTTTTTCTTTCTTTACGTCGTCCTAGGGTCATGAAGGGTAAGATTTTTTTACCTAGGCTATACAGAGAGCAAAAAATGTTACGTTTGTTTTGAGGCATGTATAACTTGCAACGGTCAGGTCCATCAAACATTAATAGGTTACCCGTGTCTATGTGTGCAGTTACTGATGATTGCCAATTACTTAAAGTAGTGTTTCCATATTAATCATTTTAAGAGTGGGTGATTGTAACGATGATTCTCGAATATGGTTTCACTGAATAGCAAAAGCTAAGAGGTAGCTGACCGCAAAGTTAAACCACGGGAGCCGGTCCGGATGTACTAAAATCTGGGCACGCTTTCTCCTGGCCACATCAATCATATCCTGATGTGACGGGATGGCAGAAGAGGGAGTGACTCGATGCGTAAGGAATGAAGTTTACTGGCTATTCTTTATTATTTCATAAAGCGCCACAGCGTTCCCGTAGCTACAGAGTCTTTGCCGTGTTCCTATTTATGAAGTAGGGAGGGTGTGTGAAACGGTTGCCTTTTTACTCTTTTAAACAATGATATAAATAAGTACATACATTCCAGGTATTTTTCTCGTTAATGATCGTCTACGATCATAATGAATCATACCAGTCAACAACAACAACAATATTTGTGTGTTTAGCGGCTCTCAGTAAAAAAATTTAAACAATGCCAGATATTACATTAACATAAGTGAGACTGTCCAAACTTCCAGTGCGACAACCCTGAGAATGGCATGTAAAAGCTGAATTTGAAACACTGAATTGAAAGAACCCACGGTCAAATCGGCAGAAAAATATGACTATTCGTCCAGTTCAGAGGTTACTGATACGACAGTTTAACTTCTTTTGCAACGCTGCAGCGGGATTAAGTTTGGCGGGACAGGGGCAGAAAGAGGTTAGAGACAGCTGTCTGTAATTATCGAGTCTATAAACAGAGTCAATTCCCGACACAGTTAGTCACTGAGGCGCTACTTCAGACCGAAAATCGGAGGCTACGGCTGATTGTTTGTTTGCACCTCTTTTCCCTGGGTGCAAATATGAATCATATCAGCAGAAGATCTTGTGGGGAATAAGTAAAATGTTATTGTTTTAAAATTTAAGAATGCGTCGCTCGTTATTGTTTATTATTATTATTATTTTTACTATAAGCGTAGCTAAAGTCTGGTGTTGGAGCTGGAGGTGCCGGCTAACAAGATCATAGCAGAATGGGAATAAACGCAGGAATGCGTGCATAAATTAAACGTGTGTGCCGCGTTAATGAAATGGGATGAGTCATGTTCGGCAGCGAGAGTAAAAGTAGGGTGAATTCCCCTTTGGTCTGGCATTTCTCTTCGATGCGTCACGTTCATGTCCCTTCCCGCGCTACTTCCTCCTTTTTGCCTCCCCAGAAAAGTGATCATTCCTATCCTTCAACGCGCCCTTCATACTGCGCGTGGTCCCGAGCATTTCACTGTCGAAAGCTTTTATTTGTCAATCTCCCCGCTAATAGAGGCAAACAGGAAGTGGGAGAGGTGCTCACGTAAATGGTTTGGTATTAAGTACCCCTCTAGCCCTTTGGTAGGTTACGCTGCTCTAATGGTGGGACCTCGCGTACTGCGGAACCGCACCCCTAAATCTCATTTCTCCTCAAAGTACACGCACGTGAAACACAGCAAATTATTTGGGTCTTTAACCTGTAAATCTTCAATAGTCCTTGAAGTGCATGTTCACTGGCGTCAGGTTGATTTCGCGGGCTCGTTGGAGACTAAGGAAATGACACACAGGGAAGAAACGTGCACAGCCTGCTAAACGACGAATTCTGTGGAGTGTGGAATATGAGTCGTTGAGTAATTCAGTTTGTCTGTCAGCTCCTGAGGTTTTGGTCTACTTAAATTAATCAGTGTACACTGGGAACGCTTAGTTAGCGTATTCTTTTTTTTTTAATTCCATTAGATTAGTCAAACGCACATACAATGACTAAGTCAGCAGGGACAAAAAACTTCATTACAAAGATTTCACAGTCCATGACTCCAGTATTATATCACGACAGACTACGTTTCGATAGTTTATGTGCGCGCCTTAGTTGTGGGGACACAGAGTTGTCTGTGTTACGCAAATCCCTGAGAAAAAAAATAAACAGAAAATTAAATGCTATGGGCGCTACATCCTATAACAGACTCACTATCAGTATTACCCAACCTATAATCCTGTTACCTATACATTCACTGTTATGCGAAGAATCGTAAGGCTGATGCGGTGTCAAGCACAAGTGTGCAGACAAATACACCAAACAAACTTTCTTCGTCAAAACACTGCGAAACGTCGACAAGGAGGACCGAACTCCATTCCAGCCAATCACCGTCTTGTACTGAATGAATACTAGCTACTTTTTGACCAATGCAATCCAGGAGACCGGCCACGCTGGCAAAAACTGCTCTATCATACAAGAGAGGAGTAGGGGGTCTTCGTGGCTTTAAGGCTGCGTTTAACGTCACCGAGTTATTTATTATATTGAATTTGAATAGAAAATGATACATATTGAGGCTTAATACTAGCTCAGCGTATCAAAATAACTTTTTAATTACTTTTAAAAGTCAAGTTGGTGGCTGTTATTATTCAGTGATGGACGTTCAACATCACGGATACCGTGCAAGTAAGTATGGAAATCCGTAAAAACCGCTGGTGAGCAAATTGGCAAGCCGTGCTTAGAGTGCTGAATTTCAATAGCATATCGTTCGTTAGCTGATGTTTGTGCATGCATGTGTCCGTATGGGTGTACGTTTACGCACTTTGATCAACTGCTCTCAGGCGTTATCATCGCCTTGGAAACCTCTATAGCACGCGATATAATCCGCTCGAGGTGCTAGCCTATTTCACGGCATTCCTCACATTCCACTCAATAATTTACCAATTCGCCGTGTCCTTTTTGCAGCTATTCAACACATTACTGTAGTGTTTTCATGCTGTATTGCCATTCAGCATAAATATCTAAAAACAGTCACTGCTGATGTAACGCAGTGCAATACAGAACATGTGATAATTAAATATACATGGAAGTCATGGAATGTGCGAGTCGTCAGGGACCCGGAACAAATGTTCATTGGATTCTACAAATAAAATACAGTAAATACTGTAAGACAGTGTATGGCGGTACACATTGTAAAAGTGACGTCCACCATTGCGATGTAATCATTTGATAGTCTTCGTAGTTGCTGTTATTCCTAGTCAGTGCATTGATCCTGGGAGAGAGGAGTGAGCAGTGATGAAAGTGAGGCTTCATGAACATCAGAAAGCTCGGAGCTATGGTGTACTAAAATGTAAATCATTGACTTCATTGAATTAAAATACTTTGCTCTCCACAGCAAAATACAAAAATCTGAGTCACAGTTACATGATGGTGTAACCAATTTTAGGGTTCACAAAGCCTCATTCTGCCATCACTAAATAATGAAGAACATGTTGAATATTGTATTGTGTCTGACACCTATTTATAAAACCCCTTATATCCTGGGGAATTCAGATGAACTTCCTTTCTTTTCAGTTAGAGTGGTTATGCCATGTCTGGTAGTTGAACCTGTAAGACTCACTGATCAGGGGGTCTGTGTTCCTATCCCCAGCTGTACACTGATTGTGCAGGAGGACCTCCCCTGACTGGCAGATCTGTGATTTGTTGTTTTGAGTATTGGCAACAGGCAGTACCCTCTTATCCAGCTTCACTGTCTTTTCCCTGGCAACAGATTACCATGCAAACTATAACACTCTCTGGTGTTCTTTGAGTCTGGATCAAATCCCCTTTGCTCATTTGGTTTACTATTTGTTTAATGCAGTGTCCATGAACTACCCCATTCATCGGAATCTAAAGAACAGACCCCCACAAATAGTGAGGGTCTCCTGTACTCATTTATTCTATCCCGAGCTTTAACTGCCCCACCCTGTTGCCCTCTCCAGCAGCGAAGCCCAGAGCCCGCACTGCGCACCCTGCTGGTGACCCCTTACTCTTTGAGGACACCAGCTCCTCAGCGCCCCCCATGGGCGGGCAAGGGTACTACACAAGTGGAGGAGCAGGGAGTGGGGGAGGGGTGAATAACCTGTTCCGGGACCCTGTGGCCAACGCAGCTATGATGTA
This sequence comes from Megalops cyprinoides, assembly GCF_013368585.1. Classification (NCBI taxonomy): domain Eukaryota; kingdom Metazoa; phylum Chordata; class Actinopteri; order Elopiformes; family Megalopidae; genus Megalops; species Megalops cyprinoides. Next base: position 21,079,351 of record NC_050585.1, on the reverse strand, counting down.
CGGCTCATCCCTGGCCTTCCAGGGCAAGGATATGGTCAACAAGGAGGTGAGGGATAGAGGGATGGGATAGGAGGAGTGCAGCTTGGATGAGTGGAGTGGAGGAGTTTGGGGAGGAAGGGGAAAGTGCATTTTCAAAAGGGAATGCTTGGTCTACAAAGAAGAGAGATTTAAGATAAAAGGTATGATTGGCTGCCTTTGTTTATTAACGTGCTTTAATCCATCTTCACTTTGTCGCCCTCTCAGATTAGCAGGTTCATGTCAGTGAACAAGCTGAAGTATTTCTTTGCGGTGGACACCAAGTATGTCATGAAGAAACTGCTGCTCCTCCTGTTCCCCTACACACATCAGGTGATTTGATCTGAACCGGTGTCCCGTAGACCAGCACTTCCGCAGGTGATGCAGAAGTTGCCAATCATTGAGGTTTGTTACATAGCTCAGTGAGGACTAGTTCATCTGTGCATCACTTTCTTACACACAAACATTTCTGCAGATTACTTCTTGCTAAGTTAAACATGTGGATGGTTTGATGGGCCTTGTCTGTTGTTAAGAGGTAGACAGATGTCAGGCTTTCAGAGAGAAGGACCCAGGCGCAGACCAGGTTGACAAACCAGGTGTTTATCTGAGAACAATCCAAAACCAAAGTAACAAAACAGTCTGAGTCAAAACCAGAAATCCAAAAACCAGAGCAAGCAGAAAATAAACAGGCAGGAACAAAACAAACAAATACACTGTGACAAACTGGCAGAGAAACAGAGCAGATAGAGGGGTATATATACACAGACTGGTGATGAGTAAACAGGGAACAGGTGTGCAGGATGGGCTTCAGGTGGTGGGTGTGGCAGCAGGGCAGATAGGCGGGACAGGAGGTGGGGCGATGGGCTGAAAGCAAAAACAAAAGCAAATGCACAAAAAAGACACACCCACACTGACAGACAGGAAGACAGACAGAATACAAACATACAGAATACAGGACATTGTGCAGAAGTACTGACAGACATAAATGTAAGATCCACAGTCCTGGTGTGGCTTGCAGTTGGGCACTACAAGTGAACAGCTGACTGGGTGACTTTTCCACAGGCCTTGCAGTCCTTCTGCTCAGATTGTTCTGAATTAGTCAGTGTGACTGAGACAAAACAGGTTTCTGCACTTGACACAGAGTTTCCAAGGTCCTTGAAAATCCTCTAAAATATTTTTATTTGGGAAGGTCACGGGAAGTTGACAAATTTTCTACTGTCTTTGAAAAGTCATGGAAACTATCCCCTGCAGATGTTCTCTTTAAAAATTTACAGTGGAAAAAGTTTCTTGCTATGTCACTAGATTGAAGTCATGTATTGTGAGGTTTGACAATATCATTTTGCTGATGTGGCTAACAAATGTAATTTGTTAATTTGTTAATTTGTCCTGACCCAGAGTTGTTAGCATTGGTGTTCACTGCAGTGGGTATCTTCCAGGTTGCCCAGTTTCACAGGTATCTAAATATTGCTGGAAAATAGTCTTAGATAGTCTTATGTTTGCCCTTAACGTTTCATTGACAATATTAAGAATGGCGATTTGTTGCAATAGCTCTGTGTGTGTGTGTTGTCTGTGCTTCACCATTGGCTTCTTGTGTGTTGACATCATTAGGACTGGGAGGTGCGTTACCACAGAGACAGCCCACTGACACCCCGTCATGACGTCAATGCGCCCGACCTCTACATCCCCTGTGAGTCCAGCTCCAGCTCAGGCCCATGAGACATACTGAATCAGAATCGTAGGCGTGACTGGTTTCTCAGTGCTCTCTCTGTTCCTTTTAAAGCGTGCATTCAATGCACAGCCCTGTGGATCTCACTCCATGGTTTGATCTGATGTAGAGCTCATTATGGGAGAATTTTAACTGAGCGCTTCACAGAGCACATCTTACATTAACAATTAAAGCCAAGGAGTGGGATCAGGCCTAGTAGGACACTTGAAAGTAGCATACAGCAAAATATTGCAGAAATAATTCCTCATTCTTTTGAGGACACAAAACCCGTGGCAGCCAAAAATAACACATCAAGAGCACATCTCTCTTCTCTGTCATTTAGGCAGATGATCGCATTGAGCTAAGGTCCTCTGTTTGTGTCTCCTTTGCTTGCAGTAATGGGGTTCCTCACCTACATTCTGCTGACAGGCATGGCCCTGGGCATCCAGAGGAGGTACAGTTCCCCTGCTCAGCACATGGTCACGGTCACCACGGCCTACAGGCGGTTACTCTAATGACCAAACTCAGAGCACTCAGAAAAACCAGAACCAGTTATGTGGGAGGGGTGTTTGCCTGTGATTGCCCATGATTCCTTATTGTTCAGTGTCACTGGCATTAAAGGGAAAAATCTGTTACTCTGTGTGCGCTGAGGCGATTTGTTTAATCCAAGTTATACTGCTTTACAATACCTGCTGGCACAGTTAGATATCTGTCACTCATCCTCTCTACTGATGAATAGAACAGGGGATTGATAAATCTCTTAGGATGAGGTCAATTATTGAAAAGTGATTCAACTCTGGGAGTTAACCAGGCCTGGAACTGTTGCTCATGTAACGTGGATGAATACTCTTCTGTTCTCTCGTGCTGGAAGTCACTCTGGATAGGAGCATCTATTAAATGCTTGTAGTGTAATGATTTAAAGATGGTAAACAGTACTTATAACACTGACAAATATTTATGTACTATGTGCATAATAAGGCCCTGATAATGTCTCTCTCCAGGTTCAGCCCAGAGGTTCTGGGGTTATGTGCTAGCACAGCCCTGGCCTGGGTCATCATTGAGGTCATAGCTCTGACACTCTCCCTGTACCTGCTCACTGTGCACTCTGACCTCTCGACCTTTGACCTCCTCGCCTACAGCGGATACAAATATGTGGGGTGAGGAGCTGGAAATGGTGATTCTGCCTCTCTGTGTCTCTCTTTGTCGGTCTTACCTGCTGAATCTTGTGTTATAGGTCCCGTCCAGCTGTGATGCATTCTCACAGATATATTATAGCCATATTTAGTCACTTTGTCACTTTAGCTGTGTGTACTCATATCCCCTGTATCACCAGCCTTCACAAAACAGAGGATAAGGAACTGGCTTTATAGCCCCAAGTATCCAGGTCTATCTCACAGTACAGTTTATCTCAATATGAGATTGTCAAAGCGTGTTTAGGTGGCTGTTTCAGAACATTCAATCCATTTATATTTTATAGGGAAGTTATTACTTGGTAACATTGCATGTGAGAGACAGTGATGCCTTCAGTGTTGCTGCTCTCTGCCTCCAGTTCCCAGCAGACTCAGTGAGGTAGTTTGATACTGTCCTCTTTATTCAGATGTGAAATGCGTTCTGGTTTTTGGAAAGAGACATTGATTACCAAAGAGTAGGCCAAAAAATAATTTCAAATTGGGCTCTTCTGTGAAAAGCAATACCTGCACTCACAAATATGAAATTGAACCATACTTAAATATCCAGGTCTACACACCAAGCAAGTCTGATAAGCAAATAAATGTTAAATAAAATATTAGGCACAGTGTTCAGTGACAGAACTTCATTTCCCATCATGCCATTTTCTCTCTGTTAGGATGGTCCTCACGATGCTGGGTGGCCTGATGTTTGGTAGTGATGGGTATTTCCTGGTTTTGGCCTACTCCTCCTGTGCCCTTATGTACTTCCTTGTAAGTAATAGCATGGTATTGCATGGAAACTGTTGTACCACTGTACTGTAATTGCCCAGCTTGTGGCTTAGCACTCACATGTGTAGCTTATATTCTAGTGTTTTTCTGAACACAGGCTTAACTCATTTAGTTGAGTACTCAGACTTGCACAAATGAGTCAGTCAAAGAAAAAAGCTTTGCAGTGCATTGTTTTGCCCACTCTCTCCATTTTGTCCTTGTGCAAGAATAAATAATCAAATCACATAATTGGATTCACTACCATGCAAAATGATTGCAGCTAAGCATGTGTATTTGGTGAAAAGTGGAGCATGTCCAGGACTTAATCACCTGCATTACTTTAGTGGAATAAACCAATTACATGATTAAGACATCAGGTGGAACAAAACCCAAAAGCATCTGCTGCCACTCCAGGATCAGGGCTGCCTACTGCTACAACAGATCAGACTTGTACAGCGTCAGTACAACGTGAATGCGTTTGTGTTGTTTTTACCCTCTCAGGTCCGCTCCCTCCGGATGAAGATTCTCTCCTCGCTCTCCTCAGATGCCATGGGTCCTGGGGCCAGTGCCAAGCCACAGCTCCGCCTGTACATCACCGTGGCAACCGCTGCCTTTCAGCCAATCATCATCTACTGGTTGACCTCTCACCTGGTCAAGTGACCTGAGCCACATGGTACTGACAAACTACAGACCCAGGAACGACAGTAATGGTGCTGTTAGCGTCTGCTTGGCTGAAAGAGGTTAATAGGGGCATATTGCTGGATGTGAAGTTAATGCAGCTGTTGGGTTTGGACCATTGAGTGACCTGCAACTGACTCACTGAGACACTCATTTATTGACAAATACAATCTGTGAAAGTGGCACTGATGTTTTGGCAATACAACAGAGTAAGGGCCTCTGCTCCTCCGCAGGTATTTATACAAGGTGAGAACTGTGCCTGCACCTTGGAAAAATCAAATAGGGAAAGACAAACCTGCTTACTCCACAAGACTGGGACTAATCCATGGTAAGCAAGCAGGAGTTCTTTGTGGGGGGATGCAGGTATTTATTCTACACAGGAGGACTGCAGTACCCAGGTAGCTGTTTCTACCTTCCTCCCACAGCTTACTCAGAATGCTACTTGAGGACTGGAATCCTGCAGGGCCTAGGTAATCTATGCTTTATAAATCTTGCCCCCACTCCCCCCCCCCCCCCCCCCCACCACCTCCAGATGCTTCTGTTTGTTTACCACAAATCATTCCTAGTGGAAGATGTCTGGGGAAAGCCATTTTGTCTTCCATACACTGACAGTGTTCTCAACCGGACGCCTTACCAAAGAGCCCAGTACACATTTAAGTGTGTAGAACATGTGTAGATGAAGAGAAGTACAGAGGACACTAATAATCAGTGTAGCAGAGAAATACCAACTGACTGATAGTACTCAGCACTGCTGTCTCTCCCGGTTTCTGTCTTTGCAAGAAAGGTCTGGTGAGGTTTTTTTTATAAAATAAACGGCTTTGAAACTTATTTTCTCGCTTTAATTTTCTTACTGAATTTTGCTGTAAAGTTCCATCACAAAATGTCTTTTCAACTTGTGTGGGTTTAAATAACTTGTTCCATTTATCTAAGAAGAGCCGTACACAGCTTTGACATCTGATTTACACTTTGCACTCTGCCAAGACTTATCTACAAGTTACAAAAACTGAACACAATGAGGATATGACAAATGGAGGACTAACACATACACACACTCAGAGTGGCCTGTATGCACCTACAGTAATATCAAACAGTTTGGGATTGTTCAGAGTCCCCTCCTTATCGAGCAGGAAGTATAACCTATGACCTTTGACCCGGAGAGGAATGAAAGAGGGAGACTCCTGTCTGTGGGCATAACAGGCCACTTGGGCTAGAGGCACGGTCAGGCGTCTGGCCTTGTCCAATCCCAGGGGTGACTGCGTCGCCACGGTGACCGCTCCACCACCTTTGTGCAAGATCACCTGGCTGACAGAGCGACAGCAGAAGACAACCCCAAGGCCCACAATTGCTCCACCTGTTTGTGTGTTTGTGCGCATTAGAGAGAGAGAGAAGGGTAAACGTCAAGCACAGAACACTGAATATAAACACTCGTTGACAGGCATTTTACACTGCAGTACATGAGTGCACTGAGGGACAAGGGTTGGGCACAGGTTTAACTGACTACTAGTAAGATCACCAATATCAAGACCACTGTCTGGTTAGCCTCACTAAGAGTGGAGAACAGTACATAATTAGAAACGGACTCACCCACAGCCAGGCAAGCAACGGTGAATCCGTATCTCCACGAATTAGAGCCTAAATTCGCCTCTACACCGAAAAGCCCCCCTGCAATTGCAGTGTCCTCCCGTGACTTAGCACTCCGCGTGTCCCGGAGACTGGTGAACGCGAAGTGGGCCAGGTAGGTCCAGAAGAGGAGCTGACCCGCACAGAACAGTGATAGCAGCCGAAAGAACCTTGTTCGGTCGTGCTCGAACAGGATCACGTCTTTAGCCACCGCAGTGGACGTGACGTGGAAACGGATGGGAGTCGCGTTCCAATGTAGGCTCGTGGTGTGAAGGCGCCGCTTGAGTGTGTTGGCTTGCAGGCGGGTAGATGAATTCAGAACTCCAATACTGAACGTTTTTGAATGGAAAAAATCTGCATTTGACACGCGATGTCGGAAAAGAAACTGCATACAGCGCCTGGTTACAAAACAAGGACAGCCATTGCCACCGGATAGCAAATACTGAACCCACATTTTGTTTCGTTTGCGTTTTCTCCTTTGTTCTAAAACCCAGCTAATCTCTTCTCATTTATTTCATTTTATATAACCCACTAATACATCCTGTTTTTTTCTTCATACAGCAAAATAAGGCTGATTGACTCCGTTGAGCAAGACCTCAACTTACCATACAGGCATGCGCCATGTTTGGTCAATTTACAGAAGCCTTCGCGGTCCATAACGGAGGAATACGTGTTCGCCTTGTTTCTAAGGCATGCTGTTTCGAGTGAGTGACGGCGTGAGTCATTTGCTGTTCAGCATGTTCCAATTTCCTGTTTTTTCTATGAGTCCAGCTATCAGGGTGGTGTCTGCTCTAGCTCAAGAGCCAAGTCACACACTGGCAAAAATAAATAATACATACAAAGAGCACATTATGACAAATACAGCTGTCACCCCATCTTAGACAGTACATGTTACAACTTTCTTAGAGTACAGAGATCCCTGTAACAGTCCACAGACTGTCAGTTAAAATTGTGAAAGGCTGTCAGATAAAAATGTGAACAGTATTGTGAAAATTTGAGAAAACTGATGCAGTGGCAAAAGCTGTGACCTCAGAAGTCACCTTTTCTTACTTCAAGAGTGTTTTTGATCTCCTTTGGGTACCAATGGGAGACTCAGTCATGTAGGGTAGTGTACAATATAGTGCAAGTTAGGACAATGTTATGTACATGTACATTTTGTCACTTTTGTCAGTAGACTTTCTTATCCAGAAGTGAGTCTACTAACATTCCAAGAAAAACGGTGCATAGAAAACACAACTGACCGCATTCAAACATGTGTCATGTAGCATCTGTGTCTCAGACTCAACACTTTTCACTGAACAGTGCCCTGATTGCGTTGTACCTACATTCAATTTGCTCTTGCAGATTCTCTAATCCAGAGCAACTTGTATAACTTTTTTTTTGTTTTTTTAAATTTTAAATCATTTACTCGTGCAGCTGGATATTTACTAAAGCAACTCAGGTTAAGTACCTTTCCCAAGGATACAACAGCAGTGTCCCATCTGGAAATCAAACCAGCGACCTTTGTGTTGCAAGCCCCTGCTCCCTAGCGCTGCACTTTGCTGCTAGCCATCTGTGGCCTAATGTGATATTCAAGTCGATAAATTGGATAAAACTCCACTGGTTTCCTTTCCTTCTTTTTTTAAAACTTTACAGAGTAATGCAAAACCTAATGGCTGCTGCCTTTGGGGACAGAAGTCAAAGAGGCTTTGTGTTCTGTAAAGCAGACTCAACTCTCTCTGTGTGCCGCACACCCTGCTCGGCTCTTTCTCCCGGCCTCTCTCTGTGCAGCAGTGCCTTCCCTGCCCCCAACTACCCCCCAGCCCTGCCTAACCTATGTGTCATAATACCTACTGAAGCTCACCTGTGCTGGTATCTGTGTTTGCAAAGCATTCAGCGGAGGAAATGTTACTGCCCAGGGCATGACACACCTGTGTTGAAAGGAGCTCTCGTCTCAGTGCCAGAGAAATTTAGGTCACTGGTATCAGGGCAGCAGCTGGGTGAGACGGATGTGTCTGCAAGTGGTCCTGTATGAGGTAATGCCACATTGTTTGTGACTCCAAACACATATCTGCAGCTACCGAGAGGGACGACCCGCCATCCTTGACTCAATGCTACAGATACCTGCCTGTCTACATGCAGCAGAGCTGCAATTAGTTGCTTGTGTGAGTCCTACATAAAGCTGGTAACAGAGCAGTTTCAGTGGTGACGTCACTTGCTGAGAATTGGTTAGCTAGTGTCATTGCCTGTGGAGCTAGCAGCAAATTACCTTTAGCTTCACTGGTAATGATATTGGAGGTTAACGTGGGCAAGGATCTCTTCCACATTTGTCACATACAGTGGACTCCAATCAAGTTGTAGAGACAAAATTGTACATTTAATACATTTCAGATTACATATATACACTGATGAGCCAAAACATCATGACCACTCACAGGTGAAGCGAATAACGTTGATCATCTCCAAACAAGGGCACATGTCATGGTCTGGGTAGATTAGATGTGTAAGCGAACAATCAGTTCTCATAGTCAACGTGTTGAATGCAGGAGAAATGGGCAGGAGTAAAGACCTGAGTGACTTTGACAAGGGCCAAATTGTTATGGCTAGATGACTGGGTCAGAGCATCTCTGAAACAGCAAGGCTTGTGGGGTGCTCCTGGTCAGCAGTGGTGAGTACCTACCGACAGTGGTCCGAGGAGGGACAAACCACAATCCGGTGACAGGGTGTTGGGCGCCCAAGGCTCATCAATGTGCAAGGGCAATGAAGGCTATCCCATCTAGTCCGAACTGACACAAGGTCTACTGTGGCACAAGTCACAGAAAATTTTAATGATGGCTACGGGAAGAATGTGTCAACACACAGTGTATCGCACCCTGCTGTGTATGGGGCTGCGTAGCTGCAGACTGGTCAGAGTGCCCATGATGACCCCATCCACCATCAAAAGCACCGACAATGGGCACACAAGCATCAGAAGTGGACCTTGGAGCAGTGGAAGAAGGTCACCTGGTCCGATTTTCTTTTAGATCAATATGGATGGCCGTGTACGTGTGCGCCATTTACCCAGGGAACTGATGGCAGCAGGATGCACTGTGGGAAGACGACAAGCCAGTGGAGGTAGTGTGATGCTCTGGGAAATGTTCTGCTGGGAAACCCTGGGTCCGGCCATTCATGTGGATGTCAATTTGACACGTGCCACCTACCTAAACATCACTGCAGACCAGGTACACCCCTTCATGACAATGGTATTCCCTGATGGCAGTGGCCTCTTTCAGCAGGATAATGCACTGCACACTGTTCAGGAATGGTTTGAGGAACATGATGAAGTGTTCAAGGTGTTGCCCTGCTGGACCGACAAGTCCGATCCACAGCGGCTCCACCTTGCAACTTACAGGACTTGAAGGATCTGCTGCTATTGTTTTGGTGCCAGATACCACAAGACACCTTCAGGGGTCTTGTAGAGTCCATGCCTCGGCGGGTCAGCGCTGTTTTGGTGGCACACGGAGGACCAACAGCATATTAGGCAGGTGGTCATAATGTTTTGGCTCATCAGTGTGTGTGCAAAAAGCCTCTGAAGCCACTGTACACACCAGCATCCAGGGACTGTGTTTAAGGGCATAGCATCTACACCACCCCTGCCCTCCCTGATTTGTTCATCCACACTTGCTGTACAGATCAGCCGTGTCTTGCTCTCTCTGACCACAGTGCAAGCCAGCAGCTCTGAAGCAAGAAAGGCTAACAAATTATACATGTGTGTGCACAAGCATGTTTGTATTTAGAGTCTAACACACTCTAACACAGATGGACATCTATGAAAGCAAGTGTCCTGGTGACAAGGTAAAATATTATCACAACATCAACACAAAAAGTGACCTGATAAATAAATACACATTGCGTCCTCCATATTCATTCATATACCTAATTAGACAGGAACAAAATACATAAGAAATGACATACTGGGTTATATTTCATGCTGAAAAAAATGTAATATTGTTATATTTTAATTTTAATCTTAATGTTGTAAAGGCATTGTACGGATTCAGTTTTGGCCAAAAACCAACCAAATTCTTGTTACCAAGGAGCTCAAATTTGGTCAATATACATCTTTTGTTACATACTGATATTACGATTGATGCCTAAAGAGAGGTTAAATTGCGTCTAACATATCTCATAAAAAAACTGCATGGTGTCTGTTCTCTCTCCACACACTAGGGAGCAGCATTTTGTCTAAAATAAACATCACTGTTCCACGTAACCTTTAGTCTAGGCTTTGTGTGCATAAACGCTGCGTGATTCGATCTTCCTGTGTTCGTGTTGCTAAGTATGTAATCTCCGGGTAGTATCGAGGAGATATGTGTCTGTGTTGAAAACATGATCATCTATCCATCCTTCAGCGATCTATCGTGCTATAGTTCGTAAGATATGCTGTAGCAAATCCAGTAAAGCCAGCACACACAACTGAAATGAATAAATTATCGTGGAAAAAAAACATTCAATCGTATCGAATGGATGAATGCGATCACAAAAGTGCCAGCTCATCTTTGACTGAAACTGCACCCTCTGTCATACATTGTCTGCATACGTTGCCCTTTACCCCGCCTTCTTTCGTTCTCTTTTGTCTCTCCCTTTCCCTCTGTCACTAATCCCTGTTCCCCTCCTCCTCGCCGTGTCTCATTCCTTTTTTTTCGGCTGTACAATGCTCCCTCTCTTTCTTCCTTCTGGCGTTGAATTTTGAGCGCAGGGCCCTTATTACCTTATATGGCGCTCGGCGTCGCGAGCCGCCTGGTGTGCGCGAGGTGGGGTGAGGCGCGTGCACCGCCGCCAGCATTCGCTTCCTTATTTGGAAACGAGTTCAACTAACCTTACAGGGAGAGAGAGAGAGAGAGAGAGAGAGAGAGAGAGAGCGAGAGGGTGATGATGTAGATGACATTCGCATAGGAACAGCGACGGACTGTAACGCACAATGTGCTCGTTCGAAAAAAATGCGGTATTGCGGAGAGATTGTGGGGTGTATCCACGTGAGGAGACACTGCAGCGGTATTGACTAAATATTTAGGATTATAATGACGGACAGCTAGTTCTTCCAATACAAAAAATACACCCTCGTGCTCGCTTGCACATTCAAGCCCCAGTGTTTTGGCGATGGGACTGCGCTTAGAAAAGAATGTTTTCGAACTAGCGAGCTAAAACTGCTTACATCGAACGTACCCCTAACTTCCAGCAAAGTCAATCAGTAAGTGAGCCGTGAAGAGTACACGTAAAAGCTGGCTTCAGGGTGTTTCACAGTAATTCACACAGTCTGTGTGCTCACCGTATGGACATTCTTGAATGTCGAAGGCTTTTATACCCTTTATTTTGTCAATCAACTGCCACAATAATCAATATTTACCTCTGTCTCCCCAAGAGCCCCAACTTCCACTGTGACTTTCTGGTTTGATGAGATTTGACTGGAAATTCCCTCTTTCATACACTACTCTTTGCAATTCTCTGCCAGACCCTGGGCAAGACATCAGTGGTGCTAGAGCTCTGGAGATACTTCTGGCTGTTGTTCCGTTCAAACTGAGCAATTTGTTCTAAGGTTGAATGTACACAGGTGAAATGCAGGTATTTCGCAATCTACAAAGACCACGACACAAGGGTATAGCATTTAAAATATAGCCAGCCGCCCACCCATATGCAAAGCTGCTGCTTATCCATTTATTGTTTAATCACCTTTAACAATTTTAGACTTAATCAAATTGTTGCTCACATTTTATCTTGAAATTCAGTCCTCTTGTTTGATTTTAAGATTAATTATAAGTGAGTCTCTTGGAGCAAAAGACTGTGTCTCTTTGTTTTGTGTGCATATTACATTTACTCACAAGACACAAGTAAATAATGGTAACCTCCTGTGTGATTAGGAGGCATCCATGTGTGAAAGATCAACTTTATAATGAGCAAAGTGTGGGTCACCATCTCTCTCTCTCTCTCTCTCTCTCTCTCTCTCTCTCTCTCTCTCTCTCTCTCTCTCTCTCTCTCTCTCTCACATACACACACAGTCCATTCCTGCTGTTGACAGTCTTGCCATGAACATGCTATGTCAGTGCAGTTTTGAAATAACCACAATTTTCTTAATGGGCACAATAGAAACTCTGTCGTGTATCTATAATGCCCTGTATGACTGGACAATCACTTATGGCTAAGGTGCTTGCATCATATGTCTTCTGCAGAGTTTGGCAATACTGGTCCTGGAGAGCCGCAAGGCCTGCTGTGTCATATTATGAAAATGCATAATTTAAGTTTTTTTTTTTGATTCCAGGTGTTACGCTGCCACTAATTAACAGGCCAATTTTCTGAAACCTGCAGCACTCCACTCCCAAGGGACTGGAATTACCCCTTTCTCCACTACTTGCTCCTTAAGAGCCCAGTCTTAGCTATGTAGACCTGTAAATGGGATCACCAGCTGGAATCTTATAGTGGTGTGAGACGTGGGATGTGGAAGAGGTTATCAGTGGAAGGACAGCATGTAATTGGTGCAGTGGAGTTAACAGAGGCTATGAAAGATGCTTGCCTTGTGTGAGCAGTGTGTCCTGACTTGTTAAGCATTTGTGGATTCTTTCAGCTATGTGGCTGCTTGCCTTTGTGGTGGACCACCCAAATTTAATTCCTGGCTGTCATATAGTGTTGCCTACTGTTAAGAACTAAAAGTCTCCTCCTTGCCTTCAATGTGTGGTGAACAAAGTTTTGATGGGGGCATCTGAATAATATCAATCGATTGTTGTGGGGTCTATAAAATTTTAAGTACTATGCAGTAACTGAATATTTATATGTATTACTGTTTTCATAAAGTTTGAAAGTCCTTTATGGTTATCCATACTAACAAGAATAACCTCAAAAAATTGAATGGATAAAGAAATATTCATTCCAGATTGGTTACCAACTAACAGCTCAGTCAAAGCACACATATTATGAACAAAAACAATTCAGGCTGAAACCGACGGACAATAACGACATACAAAAAAAAAAATAAAATAAAACTTCAGTTCCCATAATCCGCATTTGATGCAAGCTCCTGCCCTTTTTTCCGGGTGCTCGCAGCCGCCGTTGTCGTTAGGCGCGCGTCCGTGTGTGTCAGTGTGCGTGCGAGAACGAGACTGCATCGCTGTTCATTCAATTCCGATTCAGAAGCCGACACAGCGAGATACTACCATGGTACGTCTATATTCGAAGAGAAAAGCCTATACACATAGCTAACTACCATTTTACAGATGAACCATTATCTGTATGTTGGAGACTATAAATGTTTGATAGCTGTGTGTATATATGTTGAATGTATTTATTGTAAAATGTGTCTTTGATACAATGTAACTAGGTAGCTGCAGCCGGCTAAGAAGCTAGCGTCGCTATTAATTTGATGAAAATTAAAATCAGCACCTCACAGTACGCCGTTTTTAATGATTAAGTTTTTTTTTACGTGGGGTCAATGCCATCAATGTAGCTAGCTACCCCTGGTTCCCCTTTTCAAGAATGATGCAATTTAAGTGCGTTTCTATCCCCTCCCTTTATCGGGTAATGAAGGTAGCGAGCTCACTAGCTAACGGTAATGTCGGCATTCAGGGAGGAAAAAAATGCTAGAAAAAAACAACTGGCGCCATTTCCTCTCTCATTCTTTCTGAGAACTAGGCCTCTTAGCGTCAGCTAGCTGGTTAGCCGCTCATTTTAGCGAGCTAAGTTTGCTAGCTGAGTACAAACGGACAGTTGATGCTTTCTGTCCTGTTAGCCCTGTAGCTGGCTACCCCTCCCATCTTTTTCCTTGCGAGCCTAGCCATCAGAAGTTGCGGAATACCGTCTTGACTCAGCTTGGTCAATTTTAGCATTAGCTGGCTGTAACGCTGAGTCGAAACAGATTGGCTCCTTTGTCATCTGCATTGGTTGACAGCTAGCTGTTAACGTTGCATTGTTCGTTTTAGCAGGTGTCGCATTCTCAGCGTTAGCTGGCCAGCTAGTTAATGTTACAGCCTATAAAGATGTTTTTACGGTGACGATGTTTTGTGCAGATGTCCTTCTTGCGGATGTAACGTTATAGCGCATGGTCGAATGTCTTGTGCATTCGGCCCCACCCTAATCTGTCCTCAGGAGCTAGCCTACCTAGCCAGCTTTCTGGACGCAAAAAAAAATGATGCTAGCATTAGCTGGCTAGCCAAGCACGGCAAATGTAGTCTAAATTGTGTTATTTCATTGCCTTTTGCTTTATGTTGTATGAGTATGCGCTAAGCAGCTAGGTGACTTGTCGGGGGGAGGGGAGGGGGGGGGGGGGGTACACCAGCTACAGTTATTTAGTGCATGTAAAGGCTAGTTAGTTAACTAATGAGCTGGTCAGCGTTAGCTACGTTTTTACTCATTTCCTTCCTGGTTCCTGCTATCTACCGTATACTGGCTACGTTTACTATCTGGCTGTTTCGCAAGGAAAGAGGGACCGCATGTGCTTGAGACACCCAGGCTTCACTAGCCATCAAGCTATCCAGCTAATGCAGCATCTAGCTAGTAGCTAACAAGCAACCATTATTTATTCATAGTAAAATGGCGCGTTTGTGCTTTAGTCATGAACGGTGTCCGTTTATGATTTATCCGCAATTCATACGCATCCAGTTAAATCACTGTGGCCAGGAGCCAGCTCGCTAAGAAACTAATGCATAGAGCGTCAACAATCCATATTTTAGAGAGCATTTCTTGATTTTAGTTAGCCATGAAAATTGGGGCTTATTAAAGAAGCATTGATTAAAGCATTTTTAGAAGTCGCGTTTTTTTCCTTTCTTGGACTACTTGCTAGCTAGCTACATCTTTTCTTTTGTCCAGTGCCTTAGACAACCTACATTTGCCCCGTCGGCTTGCTTGCTAGCACACAAGCAGGCAGCCGCTTTTGCTGTGCCAGTTCGTTTTGATTGCAGTTTTGAATTGTGGCTGTTTCCTTTCAAATTCTAACCTTACCAAGCGAGATGGTTACATTCGGAAGAAGGAAAATAATTCTGGATGCCAACCGATTTGGTTTCACCGCTGGCCTAGTTTATTAGCCGGCTAGCTTGTATGTATGCGAGTCTATGAATGGAAACCAGTTCCGGAGAATAGGGACTCGTCGCTGGTCATTCACACGGCTGCTAGCCGGCGACTTTTGGTGCGGTTGGGTGTGGTTGGTATTCATTCAGACGAAGCACGTCGTTGAAATGCCTTTGGATTATATGCATTTGACATGGTCGTGTGTAACATTGATGGACTATTAGCAGAAAGCTAGCAGATTAGACAGCAAAAATGTTGGCCGAGATGGCTTCTTCAGGCCAGTGACACCCACCATTTTAAATTTCTATCGAGTTAGCTGGTTGGCAGTATATTCTCCAGGTACCTAACGCTAACCAGCTACCATATCCACGCAATAAGGAAGTGAAGTGTTAGCGATCGCGGCCTTTCTCCTGCTTCCCACTGGCTGCCCCAACACTCAACTTTAATAATTGGCCATCTTAGCTGCCTTTTGAATCAGGCGTCGCGCTTAGCCGTTTTTCTTTCCCAGGAATCTGCGTTGCAGTGAAATTTTAAACGGTCTGCGGGCTAATTAGCCAGAAATTGGTTGGTGTCAAATTGGGAGCATCCAGCGTCTGTTTACCCAGTGACAACGCAAGCTGTGGACACTAACAAGAAAATTCGACTTGCACGCCCGATACGCGGTTTTATCGTGTCCTAACGTCAGACTTAGAAACGGCCACCGTGATGCATCTGTGATTGGCAATTCGATGACTAGTATCAGTTAGTGGAGTGGTTTACTCAACCAGCACACTATACCACACAAATAATGTATTAGAGGTGGGTAACACGAATATCTGGCCGTGTGCACGTAGATATCATATGGTATGGTTGTCGTGTTCCGCAGGTCCTACTGAGAACTGTGATTCAGAAATCCCCGGCCTTTCTGGAAAGTGTGAATTTTCTGCGACAGGTTTAGTGTGTTTCGTGAGTTGATCTGACTGTCCAGGTTCTTGGGGAGGGGCATCGCTTTGGTCAGGTGCTGTGCAGATGACTGATCTTTACCTTACATGGCCATGAGCATGTCACTAATCATTGTTGTCCACTCGCCTGTCCAGATGACAAAGTAAGTAGGTCTTCAAAAGCAACGGCTGCTGTTAACTGGGGCCTGCAACCAGTTGGTTGTGTGTGCACACCGATGTCACTATCTATAGGTTATTGTGCCAGGTGGCCTTTTTTTCTGGAACTCAGTCTTTCAAAGAAGTCTACAGATGTGCTGTTTGTGGTGTGCCTGCAGTAGCTGTCAAGTTGGAACACAAGTTTTGGCCGGCGAGTTTTTGTGCGTTTTTATTGTGTGACGGGGCACCTTTTAGCACCTTGCGCGCTGCAACACCATCCAAAGCTAAAACTGGCACAGGCTTTGTGCTTGAGTGAAGGTGCGGCGAACGAAGAACAGCAGTTTGCGATGAAACAGACTTCTGTTGTGTGCACTCAGCCATACGCTGCCTTCTGTAACACAGCGCTGGACACCGCGCTTGGTTTTTCAGAGGTGTCCATTTCGCGCGCGCGCACGCACGCACGCCCCCACGGCAAACATCACGTTCCACTCCCTTCCCCTCTGCACTCCTGCTACCGCAGACCGGCCGCCTGTCCCCGCAGCATGGCCCTGCTTCCTGCCTTCGATTGGCACGAGGGAAGATACCTCACCCCACTCACTCCCGTCAGTACTACTGAGCGATACTTTCTCTCATTTGATGAAAAAGTAAAAAGACTGTGTGTGTCTGTGAGTGTGAGTGATAACCCCTTATTTTTTATTAGTGTACGTTTAATTACAAACGATACAAGTGGCTTTGTGAAGGATATTTAAATCAATTTACAGCAATTTGGTCAAGAAGTCTTTGCCCCTCTGGTTAGCTGCCTGAATGAAGTCATGATCTCTCTGATCTATATTCTGTGTCTCTCTCTCGTTCTGTTTAATCCATAAATTTCCACTTTCTCAATTTCCACGCATCTGTTGAGCATTCCAAATTTTACGAACTGAACTACTTATTTGTTGGCAGGCTATGGTACTTGACATCATAACTCTGTGCAAGAATCCAAGCTCCACATGCAAGGAGAGTCTAGGGGAAAAAAAGAGTACCAGAGAGGCAGTTCCACCCTTTTTCTTGTTTGCACTTTTTTATTGTGTACTGGAGTATTTTTTTTTTATTGCAGTAGCACAGAAAACATCATCAGCCCATCCCATGCCTACAGATCTTTGTAAATATTTCAGGTGTGGTTGGCCAGGGTGATGTGCATTTCTGCCCTGCCCTGGTGGTTTAGATAGGCTAAGGAATGTGACTCAGGGGGACGAGGACAGAAATCACATTAACTTATTTGCTCATTCAGGGCAAGTTGCACTCCTTACAACTTTGGCTTCAGTACAGCTGACACATTCTGAGGCCTGCTTTTGTTTTTCGGGTCTTACAGGAGCAATGTAGGCAAATTCAGCTGGCCAACCCACCCTCAAAGCAGCAGCAGATATGTCCGTGCCACCCAGCAGGACACCGAAACCTAGTGCCCTGACCTCTATCCTACAGTAGCCACTTTTCCCACCGTTGGAACCAGAACCAGGCCAGACTAAGCAGGACTTAAGTTGGCATGGGTCCAGTTCCTGTTTCCATTGAGAGTCTTGTTTATAGTGTGTCTTACTCCCAGAGCTGGACCCCACCAGTGTGCGTGTGAAATGGTGCACTGTCTTTGATTCACCCTGAGATTAGCTGGCTAGAAGTTGTGCTCATCCCAGGTTGGAATCGTAAAAATTTGCTGGAACATTTGCGTATGGCCACTGCTTACTGTAGACCTCTGCAGAGGATTGCCTGCTCTCAAGCCCCCTTGAAGGTTAAGTGGTTCTATTTTCTGTGTGGAGGGAGAAAAGACGTAAAGTAGTCCCAGCCACCAGCTTCGATACTGGGCTGAAGTACTGTGAAAAAAAAAAGTGGAAAGACCTTGCCCTTTGGTTGCCTTTTGGTTGACTTTGATGCCCTAATCTCTTCACTCACTGCTAACCAAACCTATATCACACTCCTGTCCTCAGGTTAACATTAGTGCTCTAGCCTCTAGTGCCCTAACCCAGCCTCTGCGCTAGACGCAGTAGTTGCAGTTCCTGGGCAGAAGGGCAGTGAGTGTTGGAGGTACATATCTCACGAGGGCCCTGCCCTGTTCCCCCTCCCCTGTGTAATTGCTCTGATGTAAACTAATGAGAATCAGAAGACCTGGGTCAGCTCATGGGAGTAACGTGACTCAGCGAACCTGAGGTGCTCACACAGGGCCGCCTTGTCTGCGTTCTCGGAGCCGCTGTCCGCCCCAGGCAGCACGGCGGCCATGTCGCCACTGTAGCGCAGCGGCTGGCCCCAGCAGAGAGTCCGTCAGAGGACACTGCCGCTGCATCCTTGCAGACCTCGCTCAGCACAGGATATTGTGCCCCTCATTGTCTGCACAGATTAGGGGAAGTGTTAGCGTTCTCTGCTCATAAGTAGCATGTCTGCTGAGTTCAATTTTAGCCCTGTTTAGGATTTCACCAAAGAGGTTTTTAAATAAAGTCAGTTCTTTCTCCTTTTAAAAAAAAAAACAAAAAACAAATGCAAGCTTCATAGTCAAGGTAAAGGGCTTTAGCTGCACTGAGGTAGAGGAGAGAAGGCCTGCTTAACCTGATGAAAGATTTAAGATTTAAGTCGGCTTGAGCTCTGTGCCATGTGCTGAGAGGAATGCTGGCGTTGGAAGATGAGGGCTTCACTGAACAGACAGAGAGAGATTGAATGATGGGTACAAGTCCTCCTTCCTTTTTCTCAGTATTGCTAGGCTTTAGAGACAGCTGGGGGCAGATTTGCCCCCCGCGTGCAAAAGGAGAGAGAGGATCCATTGATGGTGCAGATGTTGTCCTTTAGCTTGTCCTCGCTTGGGGGGGGCTCGACTCACCCCTGCTCTCTGCGCAGGCCTCCGGGGTGACAGTGACGGAAGATGTGCTCAAGGTCTTCAACGAGATGAAGGTGCGGAAGGCGCAGGCGGGCGAGGAGGAGAAGAGGAAGAGGAAGAAGGCGGTGCTCTTCTGCCTGAGCGAGGACAAGAAGCACATCATCCTGGAGGAGGGCCGGGAGATCCTGCAGGGCGACGTGGGCACCACCGTCCAGGACCCCTACTTGCACTTCGTCAAGATGCTGCCGCCCGACGACTGTCGCTACGCCCTGTACGACGCCACCTACGAGACCAAGGAGATGAAGAAGGAGGACCTGGTCTTCATCTTCTGGTAGGTGGGGAGAGACCCCATCCGCCCCAAAGCACTGATCCTGGATCAGTGTTACGCTTGTTTGTGCTTAAAAGGAGTGTGTTTGAGCTGACCCCAGGACAGTTATCGGGAGCAGAAAGTACGTGGAACTTATTGGAACTGAGAGAAGTGTTCTGTTCTGACATAATGTCTCTAACTTGGAGATTTTGCTATAAGTGACAAATTTGTGTGGGGAAACTGGACAGGTGAAAGTTCAGGAGGAAAGTTTTCATTTTCTGACATCTCTCAATGACTTTTATTTCTTCTCAGTAACTGAAGCCCCTCCCCATTATTCATTTTAACTTCTTTCCTCTTTCTTTCTCCTTCTCTTTCCCTCCCTTTATTTTGTTTTGATGTTTTATTTTCAATTATTTGTTTTTCCTGTTTTTTTCCCCTCCTCTGTTAATTTACTGCTCTTTGTTCCACCTGTACAGTAAAGGCCTTTAAACAGTAAAAAACAAGCATCTCTTGCTCCCTGTTTGTCTCCTAGGGCTCCAGAGTCCGCCCCCCTGAAGAGTAAGATGATCTACGCCAGCTCCAAGGACGCCATCAAGAAGAAATTCACAGGTGAGGGGCTGGAGGAGAGGACGGGGTAGAGGGAACAGCTGAGGAAGAGTTCGGCCCGCTTAGGAGGCAGTCTTCTGTCCAATCAGAACTGTTTCCTGGACATGCTTGTATGATCAAGCTGTTTTTGTGGCTGCTTTCCCAAACTCTACCTATAGCTTAGGGTGTTTGGGGGGGGGGTCAGTGCCTCTGCAGTGGTGGAGTGAAGCAGAGAAGGGTAAAATTTAGCCATAGTGATTGGACCATGGCTCAGAAAGGTAATCATGTTACGGGGAAGCAACACTCAGAGGCTGAACAATGACATAGGCCAAATCAAAATAGGGTGACCCTTTCCAGACTTAGAAGCAAGTGTTCGTTACTGCATAGTTTAGTGTACAGTTTCCTTTAGGGCAGAGTGGGACTCCTTAAATGATCACACATAATAGTAGGTTCTCACTCTTCAGTACTCAGCACAGCAATCTGGGTATTTTCCGCTACATGAATAACTCACTGCAGATAATGTTGCAGCTTCTGTGTTGCTGTGATGTTGTTTGTATGAGATTTATACATTGGATTGAGCATATTGTGCCCTTTTCTTAATCTCAGGTATCAAGCACGAGTGGCAAGTGAACGGTTTGGAGGACATCAAGGACCGGCGCACTCTGGCAGAGAAGCTGGGGGGCCAGTCAGTGGTTACCCTGGAAGGGAGCCCTGTATAAATCTAGTCCCAGGCTTCACCTGAGGCCTGTAGGAAACCAGAATTCAAAATTCCATTGGGGGTTTGGTTGTTCATTCCAATATGGGGAGGGGTAGGAGGGGAGGGGGGGAGGAAGATATAGAGGGAAAAGAGGGTGGGATATCATTTTACGGGGTGGGAAAGGGGTCAAATGTCTGACAATTTCACATTGTCGTAGGCTGTCATTCCAATTCAGACAAATAATGAACAACAAAAACAAAAAAACACAAAAAGTAATTAAAAAAGAGACAAAAAATGAGGAAGATAAAAAATGAAGTATAAATAAGAAATTACAACTTTGATGGACTGAGAACAGGTGTTGTTTCTGGTGCTTTGAAGGAATGGAGGTTCTGTGGTAGTGAAGGGAGGAGAGAGCGAACATGAGTGATCCTTACAATTCGCAAACAATTGAATATTGCTGGATACTCAAACGTAATCACATAACATTTCTTTGCCAAACTTATAGTTCTTAAGTACTTGTGTGTAGCTGAAATTAGATTAAAATGCAACAATTTACACAATTGCAATTCCTTTTTGGGCGACATTTTGAATTCAGTTGCATTTCCTGTTTTGAAGTTCCGTTAAAATCTTGAATTCCAAATCTTTTAAAGATATGATTCCAGTTAATTATTTCTGAACATTTCCAAGACATTCAACAAAAAAAAAGTTGGTGATCAAACAAATGCATTCCTTTTACAGTTACAAATGAAGGACCGGACAGACTGAGGTGGTTATTTGAGTTAACGAGATGGAATGAAGGGCATTAGGATGGGGAGGGAGGGACGTAGATGGAATGGCCTGTGAGAGAAAGTCAGGGTGGGGTGGGGTGGGGGGGGTTAGTAGTTGGATGGATGATGGGTGTTTTGTTTCGTCTCCTTATCTCTAATAAAAAAGCACTAAACTTCACCACCTGTTGTCTGTCTTTTGTGCATCTCTGTTGTGTACAGTGCCTACATTTTAACACTGAAAAAACCTGTCCAATGGTGCATAATTGTGGAAAGGTAGTTGATTATTAGGTAGCAGTGGAGCATAGTGGTAAGCAGCAGGACTTGTAACTGAAAAGTTGCCAATTCAGTTCCTCACTGGGGCACTGCTGCTGTACCCTTGGGCAAGGTACTGAACCTATAATTGCCTCAATAAATATTCAGCTATATAAATGGATAACATGTAAAATTGTAACCTATGTGAGTCACTCTGGATAAGAGCGTCTGTTAAATGCCAATAATGTAATGTAATTGTTAGTACAGAACTGGTTTATTATGGTTTAGGTGCCACCTGGTGGAGCGGTAAAGAAATGCAGCATAATGATTGTACAGCTTTGAATTTCTCGCTGATAAAATCTCATGAGGAGAGGTGTCTGAACTGACAGCATTCTACACTGACCACGTTGCATGATTTCCACTCAAAATGACTCCAGTCTCCCCTGTCACTTTCTTCTGGAAGCTACACAGGCTTTAACACTGACATTTCATTTTCTTCTTGAAGATTTTGCCTTAGATACCCAAGTAAACTGCTAGGAGGAAACCAGATTTTAGTTAACGTTCCTTTGCCCATGTAACTTATGTGTAAGAGGTCCTGATTTATTTATCCCTTTCCTTTGTTTCTGACCTGTCAACTCCTTGCGTTTGTATTTGCAAATGTTGTATCCCATTTAAGGGTTCAGGTACTGATATTGCTGGCAGCTTACATCATCACGTATGTAAGCACTGTAGTGATCCTTCCACCAAATACTTTTTTTATATTCATGAATTATCACTGTTGTCCTTAAAATACATGAGGGACTGAGTCTGATAGTACCTTTCCAACTGCAAGAGCGGAGACCAGAACTTAACAGAGTGTGGAATTGGGTACAGTTCAGTATTTTAAAAATACAGTTACATTGTGTTGGACTGAAGCTCAGATTCATGCCACACACCTGTGAGATACATTAATATTATTAGCATAGGTTAGGTTAGCATTTTTATTCAGTTCCCATATATTTTGTGTGCCAATGAAGCATGCAGCAGTTTTAATTTTTGTGGGCTGGGCATGTTTGGGTTGGATGTGTAGCATAAGCACTATTGGCAATGCAGTGATTTGAAGCAATGCCAATCTCATGTTTGCTAAATACTTTTCTTGTTCCTCCTCTCTGGTGTGGCTGGCTGAGGTAGTGGTTATCATGTGGGCAGCAAAAATGTGAAAGCTGGAGGTGTTGCAAGAATGCAGTGTGGAGAAAGGAACAGAGCTTTTTCCTGTGATGTCATTTCCTGTGTTTGCAACGCTGCGATGCAATGCCAGATTTATTCCACTGGGTGGCAGCACACCACACTTCAGTGAAAGAGACTGCTTGGTGGGAGAGTGAAAAGTGAAGCTAGGCCGTTGGAAGGGGATGGCATCTGGAGGTGCTGTGTAACTAACAGTTAGAGAAGTGCCTACAGCCAATAACTGATACAGACAGAGATCAATGTTCAGTTAGCAGCTCAGTCAAGCTCAGTTAAGTGATAGCACAGTTGGAATGGACACCAAGGCTGTGAATCACTGCTGTAGCGTAACAGTATGAGTAAAGTTAAGTGCTATGAAGTGTGAAACTTCCTGAACATGTATGTGTGACATTTTCAAGATTTTTAAAAACTGCTAAATTCCAATAATGTAATAATGTAATGTGTAGTGTTGATTGTATACGTGTGTGTTACCAAATTATATCAATGGGTAGTGTTACAGTAAAATCAAATATCCCTGCAAGAAACAACAACAAAAGATTCACAGCAAAAAGATTCAATATGCAACTAACTTCACTGTCACCATCATTAACACAACAGGAGAAATGCTGGCTCTCCGACAATAAATGCAGAGAAAAAAATGATTTTCCCATGAGTAGATCACCCACGTCCAGCATCACAGGCCAACGGGTTTCTTAGCAACAACGGAAATCTGCATTCTGGTCAATTGATACGAGTGAAGGAAATGCAAGTGCTAAGAGCAGAGGTTACTGTTTACATTGCAAACAGGGATTTTCATACAGAGCTAACATAGCTAGTTTGTGGTATCATTTACATGCAAAGCATGCTTTGGATAAGGCCAGTGGAAAACCTGCAGGAAAACACGGGGGTGGCCAACGCCACGGTTTCGGCACATAAGTAAAACACCTTTCATGTCTCTATTGTCACATGTCAGAACGTTGGGTGGAGGCTGTCAAACGTTTTAACACAAAAAGCCCCTCCTATCTCAGGTGAATTGTGGGTCACACAGTGAACCAATTATTTTTTGTTGAATTTCCAGTTTTAAAATGCGTCTATCAGATGTGTTTAGAACATCCAGATACACAGAAATTAATACCAGTGCAGGTTTTAGCACTTGGATTGGATTAATCAACCTGTTGATCAATTAATTTTTTTCATAAACATAGCGCGTGTAATGTGTGTGTATGTGTCTGTCCGTGTGTGCGTATTTGAATATGTGCATGTGAACGTGTGTGTGTGTGTGTGTGTATCTGTGAAGCATGTGTACAGCATGCGTGTGTGTGATTGTGTGTGCCTGCACACGCATGTGTGTGTGTGATTGTGTGTGCTTGTGCACGTGTGTATCTGTGTGTTTGTACAGTGTGCGTGTGTGTGTGCTTGTGCACGTGTGTGTATCTGTGCGTTTGTACAGTGTGCGTGTGTGATTGTGTGTGCTTGTGAAAATGTGTATCTGTGGCTGTGTACAGCATGTGTGTGTGTGATTGTGTGCACTTGCGCACGTGTGTGTATCTGAGCATGTGTACAGCGTGAGTGTGTGTGAGTAATGTTCAGTGACAGGCTCACTCTGGCAAGTCAGTGCATGTGAATCCTTTCCCCCACCTCCATTTTTTACATTTTCATTTTCCCTCCCTCCCTCACTGTTCCCTTCAAAGTCTGGCTGCTTTTGAAAGTATTTACACAGTGGTTGAACCAGCAACACAATAACGTTAACAAATAAAGCACCTCTCCCTTTTAAATCCCTTCCCACCTCCTAACTGTTCTCATACAGTTTTCTTTTCTTTCTTTCTCTCACCCTCCCTCCCTGGATATCCTAACGGTATTTTTGACTGCATTTTCTTTGACATCTTCACCTGTTTCAACAAGCCCTGAATGAGTAGGAAGGAGCAGGGGAGAGGCAGTGAGCCGCAGAGGAAGAGCACAGGTTCATGTCCACCAGAGGGCAATATAGGTGATTGAAGGTCTTCAAATGTAATAGAACCAGTACAGTTACTTTGTGACCTCATTTCAAACTAGCTGAATTTCTGTCCTGGAGCACTAAACTCTCATTGATAATGCATATCCCTCCATGTTCGACTGGAATTGTTCCATACTGTGCTTTTACAAATGTTTACCCTTCAGAAGATAAATAACAATTCATGTTCTCTTGCCCTATAGGCTGTAATTGTACAAATCTAATAGTACTGTGTCCTCAAACAGACCTTGCTCTCAGCTGAGAACTGTCTCATTGTGGAACTGTACACATCCTGTCCCCGTACTGTCGCTATACTTGCTGTATGCACTTTTGTAAGTTGCTTTGGATAAAAGCGTCTGCTAAATAAATAAATGTAAATGTAAATGTAAGTTGACTTGAAGTTGTCCTACAACTTGTAATCCTCTGGTCCTACCAAAGACCCCATCCTATCCTCCTATCCTCTGTCACAAAGGAGCTCTCTCACTTTGAAAACATCTATTTCAATCGCGGCGAGATGGTGATAGTGATTCCAAAAATATCACACACCTAATGCTGTGATTATTAAAGTAAATTTCCTGGCTATTGGCAAGAAAAATAAGCTAAAAAATTAAATGAACATCAATTCAGACATGAGCAATCAGAAAAAGAAATCTGTGATTAAGTGATTTATAGTGATTCTGCCCAGGTCTATATTAATGGAGTAAAGGTTTACTGATGAAAAAAGAAGCTTGATTGAGACTTAAAAGTCATTATAATGCACTCTGTCCTTCCTATTAATACACACTACGATTGATAAGGTTTCTTCCATGGATTAATGCTCTACAGAGATGGGACCTGATTCACTTTGACTGCCACCAGCATGTTGCCTGGGTAATGCAGGGCAGCCATTTTGCTCCAGAACGCTCACCACTCACCAGCCGAGATTGAGCGGGATGGATTTATCAAGCCAAATTAAAGTGGGGGGGATGATTAGAAACCAGATTGAGAGAGCCAGGATGGGAACATAGCCAACGGACCAGAGAACCCTTTGCTTTTTGTGATAAGTCACATCTGGGTATTTAATAACCACAGTGAGCCGAGACCTCAGTTTAACGTCTTGTCTGAGAGATGGATGTAAGTTTGGGGAACGAGATAAGTAGGGGTGATGAGTAATTACACTGGTTGTGCTTCCATTTGCATTGATAAAACACTGCTATTACATACTGGGAGATAAGGAAAGAGGATAAAAAAGAGAGAAAGACAGAGAGAGAAAAGCCCTGCTCAAATCTGCAGAGCTGAGCTGGGGGTACAATCAGGCTGTCATCTTTTGGATCTACTTTAAAAGAAGAGCATTAACATTTTGAATTCATCTGAGGCAGTGGTTCCCAATTATTATTATTATTATATTTTTTATGACTTGTTTTTATGTCCAGGGCTTCGTGTGCCCCTACCAGAATACATTTTAATGAAATTGACTCCCTTACCTTTGTACTTTGAAAATTGCAAACTGTGCAGTTGAATTTACTTTCCATTACACAATTATACATGTATTCAGGGGGGAATGAGTAGTTCTCCAATTCTGAACAATATACAGTACTATGAAAGTCTATGTATGCGAAAGAGAACTGAGGACTGGAGCGTTGAGAGAGATTCTACCCACGAGCCTCCAGGTTATGATGTGAGAAACAGCACGCTGAAGGAACTGGAACCCAGTTCGTCCCAGAACATGGCCCCCTGGTCCCAAGAGCAACGTCTAGATAAGAGCTTGTCTTGAAACTCATTAACCAACCTCCTGCTTAATTAAGAAGGACACTCATATCAGGTTTTAGCAGGACACTGTGAACACACATATAATTGTATGCGTATCTTTACAGCCCACACAGTTTGCCCTCTTTTTAGGGTACCACACAGACAAATGAGAGCAGAATGGCTCCATAGTACTATGCTTAATTATTGAAAATGCTTTCCTCACATAAGTCTTGTACATACATCTTTAAATCACCTGAATTAAACCAATCAACCAATCCACATACTTCAAAGATCACTGATATCATGCAGAAATAATTTTAATAAAGTACATTTCCATAGGCATCCAGAGCATATGCGATGAAATTATTTCCAACCTTTTGCCTTGATGCCCTTCTTCCTAATTTTTCCACTGAGTTGTCAGTCATCTCCAGCCGCCTCAAAGCTGGCATCCCCTCTTTTACTAAGCAACATAGCCGCATCAGCTGTGAAACATATTCCTTAACACTCCAGTCCCATTATACCATCTGTGTCGCTTCAACACAACTTATTATCATAAGAGGAGCACATGTATTTGGGAATAATCTTATGATTTCACCATCCTAAAACCCTGCCTGTGTCCTGTTGTTGCTCTTCCATGATCTGACCACCAGCTTTTAGTCTTCACAAGGGGACGTTTATGATGATTGACATCGGTTTTGAAAGTAACGCAGCACTGCAGACCCGTCGCCGGCGGTCACTTTGTATACTACACACACACCAAAGGGAAACGAGGTGCATTGGTAGCTGCAGCCTGGGGGTGTGTGTGAGAATAGAGGCGAGGTGGGAGACAGCAGAGTGCACCATGGCTGCCCTCAGATCCAATGAGATTAGATTAGCACTGCAGCCACACTGTGAGCATTGTCAGTCCTTTAAAACATCAGCATTTGCATACAGGGCCTGAGATAAGACAGGGAGAGACTGAAATAGATGCAGACAACACACTGATGGATTTACAATATCAGGCATGTGCAGCCAACTCCTGATTACTGCATACGCTCAGGACTGCTGTGACATTGTGTTCATAACCAGAATACGCTCACAACAGAAGCAAATGCAGCCAATGGGATTAAACCAAGACCAGCTGCACATTGTGCAATACAACAAGAGTATGAAATTATCACATAAGCAGATGTATGGAATGACGTAATGAAATAAGCGTTTGGGGGGAGAGCAGAAATAAGAACAATCCTTTAGAGAGAGAGGAGAGCTGTTGAAAAAAGTGAAATATGGGGGTTGAAAAGGAGTAGACAAAAGAGAAGGGGGAATGTTTTTCCCCATCCACACTGGTGGCCCAAACAAAGTAGCTCACTCCTCGCCTTCTCTTTTTTACCCTCCACATGTCCACCGTCTTTCTCCCTCTCTCCTTCTCCCTCTCCCTCCTTTCCTTTTCCTCATTGTGGTCACAAAAACCACTCCTACATCTTATTTATTTCACTTAAATAAGATAACCTAAAGGAAATAATTTGATATATACTCACACCCAGTGTCACTATAAAGGCCATCAAGGCAAGTGGCAAGTGCAGAGGTACAGATTAGAGAGAAACCTGTGTCACACTAATAAACAGTGCTAAGATACAAGCACACAGCTGTGACTGTTTTGGAATATAGTGTTTAAAAATGACCCCCAGCCTCACATTACTTCATACCATTCTCCATCTTAACCCACTCATTTTGTTATTTTTCATCTTCCCCTTCATCCCCCTCCAATTTCAGTCTCTGTTTCGTTTAGAATATCTCTCCCTCCTTTCTCACCCCCCGAGCAGTGCTTTGTGTTGCTGTCATCCAGCAGTTCCATTTCTATCAGAACATTCTGAAATCTATTGGGACAAAAATGCCCCACAATGGTAAAGAAGCAATACTCTGTTAGCAAACAGCACCAGAATACTTCAGATAAATGACTACATACTGTGCAGCACTGCAAACAAAAAAACCAATAGAGACCTCAGAGAGCAGCGTATGATATACAGAGGAGACAGGAATGCACACAGTATAACCTCAAGCTTTGCTGTTTCAGATTTGGACAGTGCTTGCCTTTCCTGTCTTCCTTTTTTTGGCCAAAAAAGTATGTGAAAATCTCATCTTCTCCCTCCAGATGGACCCTGCTACACTGATACTCCACTGCATGGTGATGGCATAAGACACCATGGAAATGCACTACTGCTCAGGTGAAAGGAGCAATTGCCCAGGTTCCTGCAAAATCACTGATCCACTTCACTTGTTTTCTGCATTGGTTCCTGGTTTCCTCACTTTGGCTCCTCCTGTGGCTCAGAGTCCCCCAGTTATTCCATGTTTATGCCCCCACCCCCCACACACATACAAACAATACCTGTTGTCTTACTAATTACCCTCAAATACACCCACACCCACGGCTCAAACCCCCACACCCCATGCTGAACACAGACACACCCTGAAACTGCTACAGATTTGCAAACAGGGCAGGTATTAAGAATTCAGTGCTGTCCTGTGAAGAAACATCTGTAAAGAGGAGACAATTAAACTGCGCCAAAATCCAATCTGAGCGCTTTTAAACTCTCCGGGCAGAACTGATTCCTTTCAAAGGAAGAAGCCAGCATAACTGTCCACCTCAGGAGGCGGAGTTGACTGATGGTGACACCGCAGCTGTGAATGAAATGAGAGCAGGGGATCCTCATTCAGCAACCTGGCACCACAGAATAATGGCATGACTGTATATATTGGGTCTCCCCCAGGTTCTATAGGGGTGCTTTGGGGTGCATTGCACCCCCAGACAGACCTCAGTGCACCCCCAGTTGTCTCCTTATATCCCACGTCTACATAGTATTTATGACTTTTTGTGCCATCCCACCCCCTGTGGATTGCAATTGCACCCCTCTATATTTTCTCCTTGGCTGGGCCTGGTCTCCACCCAGCCCTCCTTCTAACACCTTTAGTCTTCAAACACCTGTCATGTCACTACTGTCAATTTACGAGAGCAATGCCATTGACTAAAAAGAAGAAAAAACTATTTGAATTAAGTATGAAAGATCTTGCACTGCAGTGTTCAATGCGTGACTGAGTGTGTGTCAGCCCGTGCAATATGTTTGATAACAGCGCCAGAGGTTTACGGGTGTGTTACTTTTGTGTGGACTTAGGTCTGCACGTTATGTATTTGTCAGGAGATTTCCCGCCAGTCCAGTTTTCACACTTCCTGGAGCAATAACGAAGTGTAGGCGCATGATGGAACCACCATAGGCGTTACCTGTTTGTGACAACACCTTTCCACCCCGGTATAGACTACCTTAATTCTTACACTTCTCGCTTCCACAACCCCCACGCTGTTGATTTCACCACAGCTCCCTCTCCGCCCTCTCTCTACGTTCCCACCTCGAAGCGGAATGGTGAAGGAAAAAGAAAACCGGTCAGACAGGTAGAACTTAGAAAAGACTCGCCTTGGTTGGGCTTGTTGTCACCGTTATTTCTAGACGCATGCGCGGTCTTACCTGTTTCCTGCTCAAATGCTGTACCTGCGCAAGGAACAACCTTTGAATTGTCTGTGTTGTGCGGTGTTTGTGTTTGGTTGCGTACGTCTGTGTGGTTGCAAACGAATAAAACGGACGGCATTTAATCTGCTCCGTTACTACCTTGGCGTACCTGTCGGGACACACCGGATCTCACCTGAGACACTCCCGTTTCTCAAAGCGGAAAGGAGTCCGTGGAGAAGGGGACGCAGAAGAAACGAAGAAACGGGGGGAGAGGGGAAAAGCAAGAACTTGGGAGAAATGCGAGAAGGTTTGTAGATTAGAGTAAAAGGAGTTTACGAAAGGGGCCCAGCGTTTTTTTCCCCAATATCGCACAAGGTGAAGCAGAGACTTTGTCGTGTGATCCGAAGAGAATTAAGAAAAAACCGAACCACCCAAGTGTATAACTGTCCATCTAGGTACGCTTTGTGAAACGTGAGCGGGCATACTTCATTTTGCTCCTGAAATCTTTTCGCCTATACTCTCTAAATTGGGAAAACATAACCCCATAAACCAAATAAGATATTTATAACGGAGCACAGGCAATAAAGAACAGACCATGCCTCGAGCCTTCCTTGTGAAAAAGGCGAATATTTCACCTGGCAGGCGAAACTGGAGTCAGCTCCCGGACCATGAACGTGGGGAAATCTATATTCCAGGTGAGTTGTTAAAATTATGACTCTTTGTTCTATAGTTAAATAGAGGCAGTAACAGTCGCACACCTTTCATTGCAATTAACCAGACAAATAGCGGTGATCAAAAGTTTGTTGGCTCGGTTATGTAAACCAGTAACCATAGTAGCCTTATTATTGATGTGTCTTACGTATCTAAGTCCTTCATCAGCTAAGCAAATGGTTTGTATATATATTTTTTTTCTTCATTCAGTTATAGTTAGCGGAATCTCGAATGCTAAGAAAATTAAGGAATGTTTTTACAACCTTTTGTTTTTACTAAAGTCTTTCGGAACTACTAAAGCTTATTAGGGAATAAACTAGTCTGTAAAAAGAAAACACAATTTTAAGGCTCCGTGTGTTTGTGTGTAAAACTAAGAGAAAACTATTCGTGTTGACCTTCAGACCCGCTAGATTTTATTATACCGCATGAAAAGTGCTTAGCAGTTTGCAACAGCACACTCTTGGTGGCTCGAGCCACAGTGTTCAAGACGGAGAACGAAAATCTTCCCGTGTGACAAGCCAATCTGTTCTCTAAGGGAATATTTATGAATTGCTTGACTAAATGACAGACACACACCTATGGATCTGCTCTCGTATAAGGCGACGGAAGGTAGAGGTCAGTGACCGACAAAGAAGAAGATCTGTGATCTCACAATAAATGTTTAGTCCTTCCATGTGTTAGGTGGTTTTAAAGCCCAAGATAACAGATATATCAGTTTGAAGATAGGTTACCTCCCGTACATAGCTTGTTAATTTTGTGCAAAGTGAAGTAACGCATGTAACAGTTCAAATGGAAATTTGAGACGTGGCCTATGTTGCGCATTTGCAACTTAGCGGTACTTCAAACCGGGAACAGAAAACACCTAACGGCAATAGACGCCCAACCCCCCTCCGCATACCACTAGACCAGCATTTACCTTTACCGACTTTATCTGGTCCTCACATAGATTTACCTAATTATTAACCGTTGAGCGGTTTCGACATCAACCACAATGTAAGCTGCTCACGTGTTAGCATCTTGATATACTTACAGTCGTCATTAATGTCCGTCTTCGTGTGTGTGCTATTCTTCCCTAGTGTCATTTAAAAATAAAATTATTTTATCCTCTGGTCTGAAACTCAGTTTCGCACCATATTACAGCCTAACGAAAATAAAGTGTTCAGGTCCCTGTACAGATAGCTTATTGATTTTAGATGGTCTTTTGATCCACATTCTTATTCTTATTATAAAAACGAAAACGGAGTGAGAAATATTGTGCTTAATGCCATTGCTGTTTTCCCCACTCGAAGGAATAGGCCTAAGTGAACTAAGGCGATCCATTCATTGCAGCCGCAGAATACTAGGGCACAATAAGGTTGATTTTAAAAAAATACTTTGCGGAAAGGACATTAGTTTACCTGTCCATTTGTCCGCATACATTCAGCTTTTCAAGCCTTTCAAAAAAAAAAAAAAAAATAAATAAAAATTCCCGATGAGACCAAAGTGGCTCTCAGCCGAAGCACATTACTGAATGATTTATTTATTTCAGCTAGTTGCCAAGTTGACTTGCGCCATGGTGGCAGGTTAATGTCGTTACAGTAGGTGCGGGAAATAACGGATCTACGCGCGGCCATCCTTTCCCTTAGCAAACAAGACAGGGCCCGTTCGCGCGCTCACGCATTTTTTTTATCTATACCTTGGCTTTCATCCATCTCCCTTTCCCTGGCTTTATAGCTCTCTCCGTCCCCGCCTCTCTCAAGTATAAGGCTCTCATTCGCACCTCTTCCTTCTCCTCCTTTCTACCGACCTTACCGTTCTTAACCCCTGACAACCGATTCAGGAGAGAGGAACTCAACTAGCTTTAACCAGACACTGCATTCGTTTCCACCTGTAACCCCCTACTTCCATAAACTCTGCACCATGCAGTCATCTCTGCTACCCCCACCCCCAACATACACACCTCGACTTTACTAATGCCATTGTGCGGCTGTTGTGGGGAGAAATAGGATAGGGTGTGGGTTCTGGGAGGGGTAGGCTAAGCAAACAAAAAAGATTAAACTGAAAAATAGCAGGTGCGGCGTAGTAACATTCGCACCGTTTATTTGTTCTCTTCGTAGATTAGTTGTAAACTACAACATTAGGCTACTTGAAAGAACGTTATTTACATGCTACAGCCTAGAACCATATAGCCTATGTGGCAACGCTAAGGCTGCAGGCAAGGCTGACGTCTTAAAATTTGAATGGATTTTGTTTGAATTTGTTTATCGGAAATTAATTGGAATGAATTAAGCAGCTACACAGAATGTGTCAATTGGATATCCACGAATAACCCATTAAATACAACGGACCGGCTAGCAGGCTAAATAGTGGTATCAGCATTCTTCATTTTTTTAAAACATGTCTTTGAACCGTTAGTCAAGTGGCCTCGAGGGGCCACGCCTGAGTCACAGCCCCTCATCTAACATTCTGCAAGAGGCCCCGCTAACGCGCAAGAACAGACACGTTACAGAGACCAATCGCGCCTTTGTCGAACTGTATTTAAAATACAGCCAGTTAAAATGAAGTCGTGTTATATCAAGCGAGTGGTAGAGAACAGAGAAATAGTCCATCGAGATAATATGAAGGGGTGGAGATGGCAAATCATTCCAATGGCCTGGAGGAGACTTGGTTCTCACTAATACCGTTACCCGTGGTGCGAGCTCATTTGCAAATTATCGGATTGACCCGAGGGCAGAGTCAACAAACAGTCAGTGTGTATCTGCACGCTAACCGCCTGTAAGCACACTTTAGTTAACAATCACGAAGGAGTTAGGTATTTGATATATATTTAACATTACACAAGAGTATTAGATATACAGTTGACCCTATAAGGGGTGAATTTTTGATCATATACATAGACCTAGGTGTAATGCAGATAAGCATGTGTCTATCTCACAGAGTTTGTTTGTGTGTTGTATGCTTGGGGCTGGTCCAACAGGTTAAACAGGAACCAGGGTGTGTTATGTCAGTACAACAGACACACAGCTACCTTTGCACAGCACACACTCTTACATACCTCCCTCACACACATGCACACACCTTACACAACACACACATGCACACAGACGCACACACGCACATTACACTACCACATACCTGCATTCTTGTACACCTCATAGTGCAATAAATATGAACACCTACACACATACTTATCCCAGCCCTGCCCTTAGGCTCTCTCTGAATGCAAGCTTCCCTGTCTCTTCCTCTCTCCATCTCCCCACTCTTTCTCTCTCTCACCTCTCTCTCCCTCCCTCCCTCTCTTTCATTCTCCCCCCTCACTCTCTCTCTCCCTCGCTGTCTGTGAAACTTCAAAAAAAAAAACTTTATGGCATGACCTCACAGATGCACAGTATTGTCAAAACAATTCTGAGATAAATATGACAAAATTATCAGAACAATTATTTTTAAAAAAAGATTACTAAAACAGGACAAATAATGCATAAGCATAAACATATAAACGAAATATAGGAAATACGTATTTCCTTTATGTTGAAAATATAAATATGATTTAAGGTTCTCTCCCTCTCTTTCTCTGTCTCTCAGTCATTCTTTCTCTCCCTCTCTGTCTCTCTCTCTGTTGACACAGCCTCACCCCTCTTCTCTGGGTATATGTGTGCTAAGTGCATTGTGGTGCCACGCCACATGTGATGGTGTGAACTCTGACCTGCTGTGGAGCGGTCGAGCACGACACACCCTGAGCAGGGAGGAAGTCTTCTCCCTGCACCGGTCTGTCCAATCACAGCGCTCTGGGTTCATTATTTCCCTGCACAACCAATAATCTAAGAGCATGAAGTGCGATATTTATGGATGTCCTTTCATTTCTCTCAATGAAAAACTAATGTTTGGCTCCTGCATTCCTTCCGTCGTCTGTACTTCCTTGTCTAGGAGGATCATGTTCTGGTGCTGTCTGAGTGGCTAATGCTAGCTATATTTAGTAATGGAGATTCTATTTGGGACCACGCTCCTTCAAGAATGTTCATAACCAGCTACCAAACCTTAACACTTTTGGCTTCAGCATTCAGACAGAATCTTGAATGAGAATCACACCATGCCAAACGTCTGGTCATAATAGTGTACCTGTGGCACAGGTAATCACACTGGACTGCTAGTGACCTTGGAGGTCACGAGGTCATCATAGGGCCAAGTCCAGGGTGTTGTGTAGGCCTCATGGGGTTGCTCCAGTAAGCCACCTGCTAATCTGGATAGGATGTTGTTCTGAAAATGTTTGGCACCATCTAACGCAGATAAATGAGGAAACATCCCTCTGCCCTTTCCCCCAGTCTCCCTGCCATTCCCGCTGTGTGTGGAGGAGTCTGAAGCCAGCCTGGCGGAGTCCGCTCTGTGCCTCTCCACGCACGAGCACGGCATGCACACGCAGAGCCGCGCCCAGGACACGCCCGTGCACGCGGCAGAGCTGCCCTCCTGCACCGCGCAGGGGCAGCAGAGTGCCGCACCGGCCGAGTGGGCGAGGGTGCAGGGGGGCGCGTACGTCCGCTCCAAAATTAAGGTGAGATGCAGCAGGAGAAGCCGAGAGGGCAATAAAATGCAGAGGAGAGAGAGGGGGAACGAGGAGGAGATCTTCGAGTCAGTGAATGTCAGAGACTCTGTGGAGAGAAGTGGACCATCATGGTGTGTGTGTGTGTGTGTGTGTGTGTGTGTGTGTGTGTGTGAGTGTGCGCGTGCGCGTGCGCGCGAGATTTTGAAAGAATTTGACAGTCATTTACATGTATGAGTACCAATCTGTACTTTTAACCAACAAGTGTCTCATCTGCCTGGCCCCCCTCAGTTTTTCATTCCTCTCCTCTCTCTCCATTCCTTTTCCAGGTAACCACAGGTGACCCTCCCATTGACGAGCCTCCCAGTGTGCCATCTCTCCAAAGTGCCTCGGCTGTTCCAGGTGTGTCCCCAGGTGTGCCGCCTGCTGCGTTCGTGTGCCAGGTGTGTGAGAAAGGCTTCCAGTACCAGCGCATGCTGAAACGCCACCTCAAGTGTCACAACGAGTCCAAGAGGCACCTGTGCAACTACTGCGGGAAGGGCTTCAACGACACCTTTGACCTCAAGAGACACGTCCGTACACACACAGGTAGGGCCTCGCACCTACACACACACACACCTATCTCTTCCTCATTTGTGGCTGCGTGTCTCTCTCACCTGATGACTGTCTCTCTCTGTGACCTGCTTGCTGATTGTCTTTCTCTCTCTTACCTGCTGGCTGTCCCTCTCTTTCTGACCTGCTGGCTGTCTCTCTCTCTCTCTCTAACCTGCTGGCTGTCTCTCTCTCTCTCTCTTTCTAACTTGCTGGTGTAGCAGAT
The DNA here is from genome assembly GCF_013368585.1 of Megalops cyprinoides. NCBI lineage: Eukaryota > Metazoa > Chordata > Actinopteri > Elopiformes > Megalopidae > Megalops > Megalops cyprinoides. The sequence goes on along the minus strand of NC_050585.1, from coordinate 21,043,429 downwards.
CTGAAGTAATAGCTCGTGTGAGTCCCTCGTAAAAAGCCTTAGGTAGCGGGCAGCAGGTAGCTGAGCGGTTGCAGCGGCTATGTCACTCCTCCGAGAGACCTGGTTAAGTAGCGTTGTTGCCGACAGGCTAACGGCAATTTGCCTTTAGCTCAACTGGCAACAACGTTGGCTGTAAGGGGTTGGCAGCGAGCAGTGAGAACCTCGGTTCGAAACTCGCTCGCTCGCCGACCCATACCCGTTACACTGACTGTCTCTCTCTCTGACCTGCTGGCTGTCTCTCTCTCTCTCTCTCTAACCTTCTGGCTGTCTCTCTCTCTCTAACCTGCTGGCTGTCTCTCTCTCCCTAACCTGCTGGCTGTCTCTCCCTCTCCCTAACCTGCTGGCTGTCTCTCTCTCTGACCTGCTGGCTGCCTCTCTTCTGCAGGTGTCCGCCCCTATAAGTGCAGTCTGTGTGACAAGGCCTTCACCCAGCGCTGCTCGCTGGAGTCGCACATGAAGAAGATCCATGGCGTCACCCAGCAGTACGCCTACAAGGAGCGGCGCACCAAGCTGTACGTGTGCGAGGACTGCGGCCTGACAGCCCAGACCCAGGACTCTCTGCTGCGCCACCTGCAGGCCCAGCACCCACACAGCGCCATGCTGCGGGCCAAGGCAGGGCGCAAGGCCGGGGCCAGCGGGGCCAAGGATGGCAGGCCTAGCCAGGAGGCGGGGAGCTCCCCCAATTCCCCACGTAGCCCCGACAGCGATGCTACCACTGGATCGGCCTGAGGATGCAGGGAGTGAAGGAGGAGGGGGAGAGAGGTGTAAAGACTCAATTCTGCCCCTGCTGGCAGAAGAATACACCCTGAGAGAGGCCAACCAACAGTAATATGTTCATAACCTTCCCTCAACAGCGAAACACTGCCCTTACAGCATCAAAAGGCATCATAGCAAGATCTCATGTAATGAAATGAGCAGATCTGATGTGCTGGAGGTTACAGAGACCATGCGCACTGGAGAGGAGAGAGATTGTTACCTGCTGGAATGTTCACCGGTGCACTTGGCAAAGCCCAGGCGTTTGTTTACTCCATTTGTTTAGACATGTTAGACTCAGGCGTGGGGTTTCTAGACTGAGGGTCCAGGGATATTTTTTCACGGTTTGACTCCTAAGTTTCTCGCTCCGTTTTCAGGATTTGATTGGGGGGGGGGCGTCTTGGGGTGGGAGGAGTCTTGATTTTGGGGGGAGAGCAGGGGACGTAGGCTAGGCCAGTCAGGACAGGCTTCATATTCTGTGCTGTGTTTGCAGATAGATGGCAGAGAGCCGTTTTTAGAAATTCCCACAGATATTGATCGTTAACAATACTGTGAGTATTTCTCTGCTGTATGTGGTAGTGAGTTATGAGGCTGTTTATTTGTAATGTCTTGGTCTAAGAGTGACTCTGAGCATATATTTTCAGTTTTGTACAAACAAATGAGACAGTAAAATCCTTATATATTCTGAAAATTGTAACGTTTTGTATTATAGACATACGCACACACATATATATATATAGAGAGAATTTATTTAGACCCATATATCTATCTAATATCTATCAGGGTATTCATTTATACTGGCTACCTGAAAATGAGTAGGTTATTTTTTTAAATATTTTATACACTAGTGGAAATGGTGCATTTTGTAAATAACAGTCTATGCAGTGTGCTTTCTTACCTTTTTATAAATAAAACAGGGATTTGATGTATCAGGCGAGACATTAACTTTAAGCAACACTGGAATGTTGTGCTATATTTTGTTGTGAATCCTTTCTTTTTTTTGCCCGTCACACTGTGGCAGGTGCTGTGGTGACTGCAAAACTATGAAATGTAACATGACTACTGAACACAAATACAGTGTGCCTTTCTGCCTGTAGGCAACTACTGAACACCTTTGTCTGTAGGCAACTACTGAACATATTCCTTTACAGAGATATAGTGTGCCTTTCTTTCTGTGGGCAACTACTGAATGCCTTTCTGTACTGAGATACAGTGTGCCTTTCTGTCTTTAGGCAATTACAGAACACCTTTCTGTACTGAGATATTGTTTGCCTTTCTGCCTGTAGGCAACTACTGAACACCTTTCTGTACTGAGATACAGTGTGCCTTTCTGTGTGTAAAGCATGTTTTCCAGCATGTGTCGTGTGACTCATACTCCAGCACTTAGACTGCGGCACACTCAGGCTTTACCATATACTGAACCACACTGCTGTTTAGTGATGAAATTCATTGTGAAACCATGAAACCATGAACACTCAGTTGTAATGCTATTCTGTTTGGTGGGAACAGAAGGGATGCTGTCACAAGATCAGACATCAGTAAATCATCTGGAACTCCACAGTGCCTTGTGTTTTGACTTATATATATATATATATGTGTGTGTGTGTGTGTGTGTGTGTGTGTGTGTGTTTCAATATTGAATGGATCCCTTTCTTTCTGTTAGTAAATCAGACAGTGGTTATTGGCAGATAATATACTCCAGTGTATTTACTGAAGGAATGTTTGGATGTGTGTGTACACAATGTGGATGAAGCATATTGCTGGGCTTTCCTATGTGTGTTTTGAAGGTATGCAATGTGTTTGTATGACAGTTTATGCAGTATGGCTGGGTGAAAAGTGTGTGTCTCTGTCTGGGTGTTTGTGTGTGTGTGTGTTTTAAACTGCATCTGGTATGTGTGATGAGCATTGGTCATATGCCAGAGCAGTATTGGGTCAGATTCCAGGGCTGTGTTGGGCCTTGTCAGAGGAATCCTGCAGTAAAACTCTTCTGCCTTACAGCTTCCAGGTCCTAAAGGTTCTTTTTCAGTGCTGTGGGACCTCAACGCAGAACAGGCCCCACCAACACGAAATGTCCTCACCGCTTTGCTGATCACTGCCTTGCCGCAAGGTCAACGGAACGCTGTAAGAGCGTAATGTGCAAGCTGCAATTCAACTCCCTCACAGTTCAACGCTACAGCACATTAAAGCGACAATAAATAAAAGGCTGTCATCTCGCTTGTCACCACGTGGTGGCACTGTTTTTCCACAAATTTTGGCGGAACCCCCTCGGATTTGAATAAATGTGATACTGTTTGGCGAATCGTGTGTTATTTATAACCCCCCCCCCCCCCTCTCTCTCCTAGCTACCTCCTCCCTTCTGATGTAGTGTCCCTGTAAATGACAGAGTGATGCAGTTTTCTGTCAGACAGTGTTTTGTGTGACAGGCATCACCTTCTTATGCAGTCTGACTTACTGTCCACTTTGTGGAAAATTAGTATGCCGTCTGTCTGCCCAAGGAGAGATTATGGTGCTGCTTTTGTTACCTCCTGCAATGCTGCACGGTTCTCGGTGTGAAACCATCTGTCCTTGAATGGTGTGTCTGTTGCAGTTTCCCTATGAAAATTTGCATTGGCTCAGCATACTCCCTATTCAATGTAATGAGTGCCCTCTCAGACCCCCTGACACCTTTCTCTAATCCCCTAATACTTTCTGAGATTTTCACATAACTGTCATTTCCTTCCTGGGTGGGTTTCTGGTGGACTTCCCATAGCTGCTTTATGCAGTTATGTTGTGAGTAGTGTGAAAGCTGTAGACCAGCACTGATTTGTGTGGAGTTGACTAAGGAATGCCCATTCTAAACGTGAGGCTTTAGATTTTGTGCTCTCCTATAATCCTGCGTTGGTTCACCTACTTTCCTAATTCTTCACCCTGTAGTAAATAATTATTACCTGTATGACTGTCCATAGGGTGCAGGTACACCATCTCCTTTATTACTGGGCCAGTCTGCATCCTGCATACGTTTGGCCCTGGACACCTGGATAGTGTTTTATTATCCTGGTTTGTGTCCATATGACTATGGGTTATGAGTGTCACTCCAAAAAGCAGTCAGGACAACTGATCATCCCCACACCAGCCACGTTCACAATTTCAGTTGGATTAATAAAGATATAAACAGCTACAATTACGCATTTGTGACATTTCACACTGTATGCCAGAGAAAGCTGTGTTTGTACATGAAAATGTCTAAGACAGTCTGGTCTATGAAACCAATGCGGTCTTCAGACTCTCAACCTCGTGCCCCACAGCATACCCACGTAAGCAGGCAAGCACACGTACACATACTCCCTGGCCCGTTTTCATTTACAAAGTAAGCGATTTGTATGTGTAAGCGACATCGAGTGTGTCTGTGCGTGCTCGCTCAGGTAACTATGACGTCAGTTGGCAAAGACTATTTTGCAGGTGTACGCGGGGGCAGGACTGTCGCCCTGCTTCCGGACAGAGGGAACGGGAAGGGGAAGGATGCGAGGAAAATGCGAGGACCGTCTCCGATTACTGTGGAGGGGAAAATCATAGTGACGAAACAATCTTCTTTGTGGTTTCACTAAAGAACCAGTGCTGTGCTGTGGGGGTGTGCAATACATCAAAGCGCCACCTTAATATACCGTAACGCATCTCTCGCGCTCGCTCCATCATCAACCAGTGCGACTCTCACTCACTCTCTCTCTCTCTCTCTCTCTTACACACACACACACACACACACACGCACGCAAACGCGTTGCTCGCGGCTCTGCCTAGCTGTAGAGTGTGTGTATATCGATGCTAGTCCGCACGGTCCTCCCTACCTGCGCTTCATTTCACCGCAAGCATCTGGAAAACATCACCGTCGAGGTGCGAGAGCAGGGGCTTAAAGGCAGTTTTACAAAAGAAAGCGGGATCCAAGCGAAACGCGGGGAACAAGAACAAGGACTCTGAGGGCGGCGGAGGAGGGGAGAGAGGGCGGATGTTATTTTGGTTCGGATAATGCTTGTTCGTCACCGCCGCTGCTGTTGGAGAACTGGACCAGTTGCGGATGGGTTGAGACACACCCCGTGGAGGTCCCGACACCGGGCCCCCGGGCTGTGTGCATTCTGGGCTGGTCTGCGGTGCTAACGAGGGTGATCCGGACAGACCGGGGGGGCCAAGAGAGAGAATGCAGGGGGTGACGGTGACCGGAGAGGCGCCAACTCTGAGCGGGGGCGGGAGGGAAGAGGTAAGACTCCGGAGTGTTTGTAAATAGGCGATAGATGTGTGTGTGTGTGTGTGTGTGTGTGTTGGGGGGGGGGGGGGGGGGGGGGGGGGCAAGGAAACTGGAGTTCGAAAAATAAACAGGGAGCTATTACACAATTCCCACCTCATAACAACTTATGAGAGACACTGTTTACACGTGCTACTACGTTAATGTATAATACAGTATAAGTGCATATCTGTATGTACTCAAAATGTCCAGGCATTTTGCAAAAGACACGTGTGAGTGTGTAATGGTGTATTATACGAGTAGTACACAGACCTTCAGGATGCGTTTGTGCGCCCGAAGGAATCGCCTTTTTGGCTTAGTTTCCATCTCTGTAGGATTCTGACAGATCAGGGTCGTACAAAGGAGAAAAAAGGGGGAGGGGCCGATCAATCTAGAAAGAGGAGACCAACCTGGTTGCCATGACGAAGACGCGAGGAAAGAACGTTTGTCGAATTAAAAAGATGCAATTAACACTAAAGATGAGCAGCTGTGCTGGGCGACAGGTGAAAACGTGCTGCACATCCGACAGCGCGGTTAACAAGTCCGTCCTCGGTGTGTATCAAAAGCTTACCGTTCTAATCAGAGAATAATTGATTACAAACAGTTTCGTGTAATGAATCGCTCGTTCAGAGTCACCTTTTTTGTTTTGGGAGTACCTTTGCTCTCATCTCTACCTCTGTCATTCTTTTTACTACTGTGTGCGTGAAGCCTTAAGCGCCTGCATTGCAGTCGAAGATCAGGCTCGCGGATAGTTTTTTTTTTTTTTTAGTTGCGTCCATCTTTCATCCGCCCCCTCCTCTGGTCTTTGGCACAAGACTTCTTTCAGTCGCTTCTCCACCATGCCCCCACCCCGAGTCCTACCATCTGCCCTTCACTCCAAGCATACCCCTGTTTCGGTTTAGTTTATCCGGGCTTTGTTGACGTGCTTGCCACTCTGTAACTATTCTCTTGTGGGTAATAGAATGTTAGGCTACACAAGGAAAATAACGGGATCTCGATACACCCGTTAACAGACGTTTATCATGCTATCGATAAGGAAGCTTTACAGATAATCGATGTCTTCAGTGTAATTACATTAAAGCCCAAAGGCCGGTTTTCCCAATAACCAATCCCTGTTTTGATCTCTGATCAAAGAAGGCACGTCACCAAACCCCCATTCATTCTCCCAACAACATGTCCACGTGCTGGCGCAGGGCTTCTCCTATCGCCCCAGGTCACTCACCTGCAAAACCACGCGGCACATGATTACATGCCAGAGATGTGATAACCCATGCTTATTCAGTCATGTTAATAGTCATTTATGAGCAGTAACATAGTTTTTTCTCAGCTTTGCGTGGGTCTTCACGTCCTTCTCAGAACTGGCTTAAACGCATTTCCCTTAATTAAATGCATACTTCATTAGACATACATTAAAAATCATACAAATGTAGACATTGAACAGTCCTTATATATGTATGTGATAAAATGGAGTAATTTCATATTCATGGTTCATCACTTCTGATAGGAGTAGCCATGTTATGGTCAGCTAGCACTCCCAGCCTTTCTGCTGCTCTGACTCTGAATCAAACATGCTGTTTTCACATTTTTATATGCATTTCATTTAATTGTTTCGCAGTACAGAAACTACCCAACATATCACTTAGATGGCTGAATAAATATGAAATTAATTTAACAATATGTTTGTTTATCCTGTAAATCTAAATTAAACTTGTAATGACTGATTTTGGTTCTTTCCTTATGTCATCCTTGCTGAGAGGAACTTAGTTTTGAATATTTATCATTTCTGATAGTCCTTCTAAAACATAATAATACCAAACTGTTTAAGTGAATGTTATTCATTAAATCCTTGTGTAAATCCTTGCCAATCCATATGCCTTCAATTTTAATGCCTTTTTGCTAAATTCCCCTGAATGGCTTACTGATCACAGAGTATCCACCTTTCACGTCACCCATTATCACAGTGAAAGAGTCTGCCTACAAATGAGAACCACAGAGGCAATGGCTGGGCCAAACCCTGAATAAAACCAGAGAACGTCCCCCATCATCATTATTATAGCGTCCACAGCAGGACTGGCCCACGTATTTAACATTTTTTCTAGTTACTATTTTAAGTGATTAATATCAGAAAGTTGCTGTAAGACCATCAGCTGTTGCTTTATATGGAAGAATTAAATCCTTACAACAGTAAAAAGATGTTTTGAAAACCTCATGTTAGCTAAATGTGTAAGGCACAGCTGCCAATTTTTAAAAATCCCATAAAAATCTATATGTTTTATCATTAATGTTGGCTTTTCTCATCCATGTTTTATTATAATTACGAGTAGTCGGGCAACACCAGACTCCAGCAGACAGATATTTATAATAGGATATTTACCTCTCAATCTGGAGCAGATTGCCTGTTTTCAGTTTGGCCTGCTGTGTCACAACGTTTCTGCCTCAGGGCATTACTGACCTCTGATAGGGTGACCTTTATGAGTTCAAAACCCAATGGGGTCAAAACGTTTGGCTGGTAGTCAATGAGATGCCTTACTTTGAATAGATGTGCAAGTTGTAGAGGGCTAAATAAAGACCTTCCCCAGACAGGGGTGTTTTGACAAGTGACATCAAAGACACAAGGCAGGGTGGCATACCGGTTAATTACCTTTGCTAATAAACTGTATCCATTTTGCTCATGTGGCAGCTATCAGCTGAAAATATTTTGGCTGTGGACATATATATGCTTTATCAGAAGACATTATATTTCCTTCTTCATCTGCGTTGTCACAGAGGAAATGGACACCTTCATACGGAATGAATCGCTGTATCAACAGCTTTCCTTCAATCAATACATGGGAATCCATCCCTAAAATTAGCTGTGGGTTTTTCCCTACAGATTCTGAAGGGAAGAGGTGAAATTGTAGGATTGTACAGATTCAGTCAAATTGGAGAGTAAGTTATATTAAATACAGCCTTTAAAAGGACAGGAAAATTGCATTCCCTTATCTGGGTAAGTGGAAAATAATGTTAATATGAAAATTGATGGTGTGGAGTCGCAATTAAGAAGATTGCTTTGAGCTCTAAAGGTTGTGCCTTTAATTCCTTAGTGATCCTTATAAACATAAGGTCCAGGACCTAAGCTTCTTCAGTAAATGTCCTGCTGTGTACAGATGTGTAGTATTTAAAATGTAGGGTTGGTAAATCCTGTTAGAGTAGGATGTCTGCCAAGCAATTAAAAGGACAGTGTAGGATTCACATACATTAATATGTTACGTGAAAATATTTGGGTTACAGTCTAAAATGCTTATCCAAAAAGCCAACTCATTGGCTTTTTGGTTGATGTGAATGTTTGCTATGTGTGTTTTTGTGCATGTTTGAGAGAGTGCATCTGTTTGTGTGTGTGCGTGTGCGCACATGTGTGAGACAGTGTGCGTGTGGTTTTGTGTGTGTGTGTGTGTGTGTGTGTGTGCACGAGTGTGTGTATATGTGTGTGCATGCATTTTCTGGTGGTGGCACACTGAATTCAGCAGATATATGTGATTATTTCAGATGCCCCACAGGTTCAGGGCAGGTTGCTCCAGTGCTTTGAAGCTGGAGCTGTGAGTCAGAGGGGCTGCAGCCCAGCATGGAACATGAGCAGGAGAGTAAAGCAAAGCCATATTGACTACCTCAAAGGGCCGGAGCACCTCTTCCCTGCAGAGGGCTGCTTTGAGCAAATTCATTCATTTTTATTCACTCATTTGGCAGAGGCTGTCATCCAGAGTGACTTTCAAGGCCACCATGGTAAGACATCTAAGTACTGCAAGATCAAGGACATAGGCACTGTATAAGTACTATAGGGGTACTACATTGCAAGTAACACATTGTGAGAAAGGATCTTCTTGGATGAGCACACAGCTAATCTGATACAAGCATATCACAGTGTTTTAAGTGTTCATAAAGTAATCCCTAATCACGTAGCACAGGACGTGTCTAACAAGGAATCATAACAGCAGCCATAAGACCTATATAACCTTACATCACACCAGCACACAGTGCCTCCCTCTGATCTCTTCCACTGCGTCAGACCTCCCTCCGGGAAAAAGGGCTGCAGTGCTCTCATTAACAGGGTGCCGGTTGCGCACTGGTTCTGGGAAAATAGGCCTGGTCTGAACAGGTGGGTTGTGAGCCAAAGGTGGAAGATCATGAGTGATTCTGCAGCAAAGTGGAACAGAATCTGACATGTCATCCTGGCAGTGCCTCCGTGAAAGCAAACCTTAGAGAGAAGGACAGATTCATGCCTCTCTACAGCGTGGAAAAGACTGATGAAAGACTTTCTGTGAAATCAGAACAGAAGAAGAGTAGCAGAACAATGTATTTTTTCTAGAACTTGTAGTATTTGAATGTTGTGCTTTCTTTTATAGTTGTGTCTTGTTTACCTTTAGGGCTTTTCAGACAATTCTTTAATAAGATCTTGAGAGAGGAGGATGAAAGAGGGAGTGATCACGGTCTGTCAGATGAAAGAGGGAGAGAGAGAGAGAGGAAAGGAAAAACTGGGGAGAGAGGGAGAGAGAGGGAGAGATGCAGAAAGCAGCCATGTAAGAGAGGAGGAGAGAAAGACGGGAAGAGAGAGGGCAAGAGAGGCGGTTGTTTTCGAGCTGCATTCTATCCCTGGGGAGGTACTTTTATCCCCCCTCCCCTTCTTCTCTCTCTCTCTCTCTCTCTCTCTCTCTCTCTGCCCACACTCTGTGTTCTGTTTTCTCTGCTTGCTCTGTTTCTTTTCTGCCTTTGTATCCATCCCTTGTTCACATTCCCCCCTCCCACATTAAAATAAAGTAAGACTGGTTGGGATTGCATGTTTACCTGGCACAAGGGCACAGTTTACCTGGCGTGAAACAGCCTCACCTTTTATGTCACATGGGTAGAAGTCATTCTTGCAGGTATTTTGAAACAAGCTACCCATTTACAACCACAGTTATACCATCTGCAGAAATTAAAAGGCATATCTCAGTTTATCAACATGTAGAATGTAATGAGAAAACCTGTTGTTGCAAATTACTACAAGATTTGATTATTAAAATTTTCATCAGCAATCATGCAGGATTTCTTCATTTGATTAAAAAACACTCTCCTTCTCATTCACTCTGTCATTCCTACCTGTTAATCTCACAGCTTCTGTTACAGTCTGATCAATAGAAAGAGAGACAGAGCAAGAGAGATAGGGAGATGTCAAAAAGAGGCTTAGGAACTCCATTATTGAGTTTTAGTAATGGTAGTATTCAGGTATTTTCTGTGGTACCAGTGCCTTCAGCAGGAGCTGCTTGTAGTTAATGTTTCATTCTCCCTGTTGTTCTGCAAAGTGCAAAGCCTTGCATGTCTTTTAGCCTCTGTCACTCTGACTTCAGCACTTGTCAGGACTATTGAAATGTGTGTGTGTGTTAGAGAGAGTGATTGTGAATGTGTGTATTAGTTTCTGGTGCTTGCATGTGTGTATGTGTATTTGTGTGTGTTTATATGTATGTGTGCATGTATGTGTTAGAGTGAGTGTTTGTACATGCTTAGGTGCACATGCGTGTGTGTACATGCGTGTGTGTGAGTCTGGTTAGCAAGTGTGTGTGCATATGTGTGTGTGTGTGTGTATGATGTTTGTGTGTGAGCAAGAGTGAGTGGTTGTGTATCTGTGAGTAAGTATGTGTGTTGTGTGGTACGTGTGTGTGTACACATATGTGTGTGAATATGTTTGCGCATGTGGTTAGAATGAGTGAGTGTGTGCATGATGTGTGTGTATTGTTATGAGTTAGTTCATGGTCTGTCAGAGTGTGTCTGGACTCATCACTGTCGCAGTGTCACAGAGAAGGAGATATGCTGACTGGGCACCAGGAGAGACTGGCGAGGACACCCATGTCATTCTCTCTCTCTCTCCCTCTCCCTCTCTCTCTGTCTCTGTCTCTTCCTAAATTTCCATTTCACATTCATTTGCCTTTACTGCCATGAGAAGTGTATACCTATGCTGCCAAAGTATGGGCTAAAACATCAAACAAACGGAATGATAAGATATTAATAAAATTGAAATAAAAAGATAAATGATTTAAAGGGATAAAATCTTATTAAAATAACCAAGGGCCATGAGTTTAACAGCTCTTTATTTTATTTCTTTTATCACCCACTGTCTCTCAGATTGTAGCAGGGGCCACACATTCCCTCTCCCCCCACAAATGAAGGGAAGTCTCTGGGAGCTTCTCAGATTCAGGACAGGTCTCCCCTGTTTTGGGGAGGTACAGTATCCTTGTCTCCCTGTACTTACCTCATTTCCTCAGGAGGTGCAACGTCTCCACCTCTTGAAACAAAGCACAGCCTGTCCTGTCTGGATAGTCATGTCTGCTGGTGTCTCAATGGCCGGGTTGTACTCACTCAGTCTGTATTATACCAGCGTTTTCCTGTGCTTGTGGATTTTACCATGTTCGGATCGGATGGTAATTTACATTGTTTTTTGATTTGTGTGTTCCAATGAATGATATAAATTATTTTTTGGTGCGTTATAATTTGCTTGATTTAAATTGTATTTGTTATTGTGCTGTCCTGAGGCTGCTTGGTGTTAGTAGATGTTGGTGTAGTGAGCCTCAGGGCCAGCCGGCCGAGGGGACGCTGTTCTAGTCTCAAATACTGGCATTTCTGGTCTTATTAATGATAGACATGGGGATTGACATTTCATGTCAGTTAAAAGTGGGTATTGGACTAATTCAGTCCTACGTGTACTGTAAATAATTTTCCTCAGAACCTGTGGGATATTTTTACAGAGCTGTGCATGCAGGGATTCTGTCGGGTGTTTCTCCCATTCAGAAAAATCCTTCTCTGTGAGCAGACCCCACACCTCCCTGCCACAGAGGGCAGTCAGCTGAATGACTGAGACGTAAAATTCCCTGTGGGCTTTCTCTTTCAGCTCATCCATTTCATTCAGTGTTTGTTCCCCTGACGTCTGAGTCTCGACTCAAACACCATAATTTTTGTTTTTGACAGGGCCCAGTTCCAGCAGTACTCCTCGAGCAGATTCAACCTCTGCTAAAGCCCTTGATCATTGGGTGACAGCAGAACCAGGTCCTCTGTGTGGGGCAAGAATTACTTTCTCAAACAGAGAGCGCCTTGGTGCAGCAGATTGCTCCAACACTGTTGCCAGTTCATTTATATAAATGTTGAGTTATGCTGGACTGCAGCCCTGTCTCACTTCAGTGAAATAATTTATCCTTTTGTCACCAAATTTTACTCAACACTTATTTCTTTTATTTTTTTATAAAGTTTTTAGAATGTCATATATTTTACCCCCCTGCACCAGCTTCAAGGGGTTTTTATCTGAGAAGGTAATATGAAGCTGATGACTGACTGTTCAGTTTAAGCATTTTATTGGAGATGTAGCTCCTCCTGTAGCTTATGGCTGCAGTGTTTGTGCATCTCATTGTGGATTCTGTGTGGCCCCCCGGCTTTCCTGGGATTGAGTTCCTCACAGTCTTGCTTTTAGCTCCAGCCCAGAAATAGCAGACTCGTGTGGATTCTGCAGGCCAGACAGAATAGTTAATGCTCAACTGTTTAGTTTTCACAAATATGAGCTTGGTTTCTTTGGTGAAATTTGTTCATAAAGACTTTCTAAATGGTCTTTCCATATATCTCCATGTCGGATGTGTGTTTGTTCTTGGTGTTGTTTGTTTAGAATATTCCAGTTTTCATTTGTTTGAACCTACAGACTCCAATGTTTGTGTCAGTCGTCTTTTGTGAAAATCATTCTCTTTTCATTCTGAGCATGTGGTTGTGTGACTCAAGTGATTCTGCATAATTTAGACATAAATCATGTTGATTTCTATGTTTTTAAGTGGATAACTGTTTTTCTTCATCTTTGCCGAACCATCCTTCATGTTTTGTGTCTTAATGACAGAACTGAGACTGGATTTTCTCATTTGAAACGTGATAATTCTATTGTGGTACACATTTCAAGTAGAGATTTGGTTTGAACTCCTCTTTATTGATTACTGTCTGTGTCCCATAACAGATTCCTCTCATTTTAATACATAATGTGTGTATAGTTTTATATAGCGTTGCATACTAGGCTTTGGTATGGTTTGTTTAGAGCATTACGTTTGTGGTGACACACCCGTCTCCTATTTTGGAAAGGTCTGCAATCTGAGTCCTTGTGTTTTCCCTCAGCAGGTTGGGTTTCAATGCCCTCTTTACATTCTTGGGGGTGGGGATTATCCTTTCAGATTGATCAATGTATCAGTTCTTAACTGTCAAGCTAATTGTCACTTGCCTAAAGAGGAATATAATGGAGCTTTACGGTATTTTAATAGCTGTTTTCAATGTTCAGTTTCTAGTCTTAGGTTTTAAAGACTTGGCGTACCTGCTTGAGGGTTTTGTTTCCTTTTTTTATCTATGACTTTGAGTCATTGATCTATTTTTAATTATCTCCAGTGCTTCTTGTTTTTTGTGTTTATTTTAATTCCTCTCAGCTTGCTTTTCCTTGAAACATTGACTTCCTTGAAGTTTTTCCTGTCACTGTTCCTGTCTTGATAGAGGCAGTTTATAGAGACATTTTCCTTTATCTAGCAAACAAATCTGTCCATTTTTGTAGGATCTCAAATTAAGCATGTCTGCATTCACTTGTCTCTGTCTTTCCCAGTTCAATTCTTTATTTGCATGATAATACAAAGTATGTATTTTCAACAACCAAAGAAAAAAAGCATCAAGAAGACCTCAACCTAGGCTGAAATAAAATATACAATAATTGTAATAATAATGATATAATAATTCATTATTTCGTTGTGTGAAAAGATAAAGTTTGTGAACACTTAAGAAAGGACACAGAAGGTTCTAGAATGATGATTCCCTGAAATAAAGTAGCATGCAGTCGCGCTCCATGGCGGCTGATGTTGTCTTGTTGCTGTCGCTGCATTCAGTACTATCTGATGGCTCAGCTGGCTTTGATATCTGTCAGTTCCCTTGGTGATGTCCACACTGTCTGAGAAAACAGACACACAACTCTTGCAAACGGCCTCTTGCGTGAATCACTCTTGCTCTTCCATTAGACAGAAGAGCGGTTTGTCTGTTTTCCCTCATTTTATTTCCTGAAGCGTTTCTTCATGCAAATTCTCCTTCTCTGTGCTGTGGCAGAATAGAAGTCCGTTCAGTGCTTTTGTGCTATGGTACGGATCTGCCCTGAGACCTGTTAAGCGCTGTGGTTCTCATGCAGCAGAGTGGGCTGTCATTAATGAATGTTTGCAGGCCAGCTTTGGTGTGGGAGTTGCATCAGGTTGTGGAGATGGCCATGTGTCGAGCCACCAGTTATGACCATCATTTCTCCTCTGCCCAGATTTCCCTGGAACTGCAAAGATTTGAATTTTTGGAATGGAATGGAATGGAATGGAAATTGTGCCTGTTTTCCCTGTGTTTTTTTGGTAGTTTGTCTCTTTTTCACCATCTTGTTCTTTCTCTCCTCTCGTCTCTCTCTCTCTCTCTGCCTCTCCCTCTCTCTCTCTCTCTCTCTCTCTCCATCATTTGCTCTCACTCTCTGTCTCTCTTGAGAGTAGCTAGCTTGCTGGTACAAACCTCATGAGACATGCAGGTTGTCTCCCTGACACCCGTGTGCTCACACGCACACACGTTTGCACATGCATGCACTCATACTCACACTGACATACACACTCACAGTCGCATACACGGGCAGACACACACACACACACACACACACACACACACACACACACATACACACACACACGTGCACGTTTGTGGCAATACAAGCTCACATTCACAGTCCAGCTCACAGGATGCTCTCAGTCTGAGAGCGCCTCCTCTGAAGGAAACTAAATAATTGATTTTATGTGAGTGCCACCGAAGGGCTGCAGGTGCTTTATATTTAGACGCATTTGTTATTCATGTGCACGGTGCTGCGTGCTCTCATGTGCTCCTCCACACATGTGCAGAGCACTGCTTATGTCAGACGTGCACTGCACACTGCACCTATTTACAGACAGGCCCATCCTGCCCAAATAGGCCAGTGGCTTCAGCGGGTCTGCTTCTCCCAGAGGAAGCTTTCAGAAGGGAGGAGGAGAGAGGCTTTTTTAAGTCTGAGAGGAGCATCCTCGTGAAGATACTAAAGTGAGTTTTTCACAAAAGAGATATCCATCACTGGCAGTGCCTTTGAGCAGAGTTTATTCTCCCGGCTCTGTTCCCCACACACACACCCAGTCGCTCTCTTTTTCACCCCCCCCAATCCCTCCCCCTCCTTTCCTCTCTCTCTCCCTTTCCACAGTCCCTCTGTCTCCTTTACTCTCCCTATCGCTCACCACCTGCTTTTCCTCTCTCTCTCTCCCTCTCTCTCTTCTTTCTCTTTTTGTCCTTCTCTCCTCCTTTCCACTCTTTCTCCCTCTGGACTGTCTCTCTGTCTCCTTTCCTCCCCTTCTCTCATCACTCTCCCTCCTTTTCTTTCTCTCCAGCTCTCTTTTTCCTTCCTTCCCTGTGTCTCTCCCTTTCTCCCTCTCCACTTCCTCTCTCTGTCTCCTTTCCTCCAGCTCTCCATCACCCTCCCTCCTTTTCTCATTCTCTCATTTCCCCTCTACACTTTCTCTCTCTCTGTCTCCCTTTGATGTTTTCATGGTGCCATTTTTCAAATGCCTTTTTGATGAATAATTGATCAGTGATAATGTAACCCATTTTGATGAAGTGGAGGGGGTGGGAGGGGCACTGACTTTAAACAGATTTATATTGAATAAAGCAACTTTATTACACCGAACATTGCAATCATGACTGCATTTCAGAACACAGAATCCAAAATGGAAGACTGCTTTTACATATCCAAATCATGTTTGTCCACAGAAACATGCATGTGTCTTCTAGAAAGCAATGTTTGTGTGGAATTGCAACAATGGAATTAGAGCTTGTGAAAAGTATTTCTTTACCTGCTAGTCAGCTCCATATTATGCCTTCCGTCTCTCCCTCCCTCTCTCTCTTCTTCACTCCCTCTTTCCCTACGCCCCCTTTTTTTCTCCTCTCTTCTCTCCATCCTCTGTCTCTCTCGCTCACTTCATCAGTTCAGTTCAAAGGTGCTTCACGGTTACGCGAAATATGAAATGTAAGCAGCCAATTATGTATAACTGTAGTACAATGCAAAACACAGATATATTCATACAAACGCATGTGCATGTGTATATGCAAGTTGAACATAAATAAGTAGGTATATAAAGTGAGGTATAAAATACATTGCTACAGTCAGACCCGCCCTCCTCCTCTCTGCACTATTTCCTGTGTAAGTGCAGAAATGTCTGATCGCTAATTGGAAGTAGAAGTCCAGCATTGGCTCATTACGATAAGCACACACAGACGCCTGCAACTGTTGCATTGAGAAATGGCTCTAATTAACTTCCCGTCTCCCTGCCAGGCCATGTGCCCCCCCCCAGGTACACTCTATGTTTCCCATTCAGGAGCGATTACGCCCTCACTCCCCCGCCAGGAGGGGTTCTGCCTCCATGCCTTCAGCCTGGCACATTTCGGGCAAATCTGCCTTTCACTGATGCAAACACTCACATTGAGGCCAACGACCTGGCTGTGAGGTGTGTGTGTGTGCGTGGGGAGATCTGTTCATGTGTGAGTGTGTGTGTGTGTGACTATTTGTGTGTGTGGAGATCTGTTCATGTGTGACTGTGTGTGTCTGTGTGTGAAAGTGTGTGTTTGTGTAGAGGTGTGTGTGTTTGTGTCGAGGTGTGTGTGTGTGTGTGTTAGTGTGTATTTGTGTGTATGTGTGTGTATGTGTGTGTTAGTGTGTGTCTGTATGTGTGTGTGTGTGTGTGTGTCGAGGTGTGTGTGTGTGTGTGTGTGCGTGTGAAAGTGTGCGGTAGAGGCCATGTGACTGCTTTCGTGCGTGTGATGCAGAGAGATGCTGCTCTCACTCTTTCTGTCACTGCTTCTGTGAGTATCCTGCTGCTCTCCGTGTGAGAAAGCCTTTTCTCTGGGTGTCGGTTGGCATCAGTTCAGAGAGATGCCATATGGCCGCAATACCACTAACTGCCACCAGAGGAGGGGAGGCAGCAGAGAGCAAAAAGCACTGGCTGATCTGAGATGCATCTTCTCCTGCCCTGCTATAACTGTGCCTTTCAGTGAGGGGGGAGTGGCGCGGTTTGGGTTACACGCAACCAGGAAATGACTGCCTTCCCCTTGAGACAAGCAGGGAACAGCCTACTGCGTTACAAACGAAGGGGGCGCCTCTCATGACCTCAGAAGGATTTGATTCGATTGCATTTTTGATTACAGGGTTCTATACGGTGCGCTGTACGTCAGTGATTTAGATGGCTGTGATTGTGTTCTTTTGTCATTGTGGCATTGTGCGTGAGATCTGGTGCTGTAGTTTTCGTTCCGCAGAGCAGTCCAAGGTTAACGCCTTCCCTCTCTTTGTCTCCTCTGCTTCTCCCTCTGTCCCTCTCCATTCCTCTCCTCCTGCCCCATATCGACCGGCACACACACACACACACTCATATTCACATACCCATTACACACACTTTCCTCCCTTGATCCATCTCACTCTCTCTTGCTTGCTTTCTACTCTCTCCTCTCGTCCTCCCTACGCACCATCCTACCTTTCTCTTCTCCAATTCCCCTCCCACCAACCTCTGCCCCCACTCTCCAACCCCCCCCGCACTGCCCCCACCACTCCTTCACCTTCACCTCCCCAACCGCTGTACCCCATCTCCACCCTCTGACATCCCTGACCCCCCACATCCTACCCCACACACATACGCACGCACACACTCATACTACCCTCCCCCACACACATCCTTACCCCACCACACACACTCACACCCCCACTCCCCAACTTACATCCTACCTCCCCCCACACACGCACTCACACCCCTCACTCTCACCCCACGCCCCCAATTCACATCTTCCCCCCCAACACATGTACACACACTCATACCCCCCACCTCCCCCTCCTCGCCTCTCCCTCCCCCTCCCCCCCGCCCCGCAGCAGCGGCCCCTGAAGCAGTCTCTGAGTGGCTCCCTCTGCAGGGACTCGCACTGGAAGTGCCTGCTGCTGACCCTGCTGATGCTGGGCTGCTTCGCCACGCTGGCCTGGTGCTCCCTCTGCCGCATCACCGTCATGGCCTCCGACGACCACGGCCCCGCCCTGTACTACGGCGACCGCGCCCGGCTCTACCACGACAGCCCCTGCTCCAGCGGCTACGTCTACATCCCGCTGGCATTCCTGGCCATGCTCTACGTGGTCTACCTGGTGGAGTGCTGGCACTGCTACTCCAAGACGGCCTCGCTGGCGCGCGTGGAGATCAGCGAGGTGTACGAGCGCGTGCAGCGCCTCCAGCAGGCCACGCCCTGCATCTGGTGGAAGGCCATCAGCTACCACTACGTGCGGCGGACGCGGCAGGTGACGCGCTACCGCAACGGCGACGCCTACACCACCACGCAGGTGTACCACGAACGCGTCAACACGCACGCGTCCAGCTCCGAGTTCGACTACACGCGGCACGGCGTCAAGGACGTCTCCAAGGAGCTGCTGGGCCTGCTGGAGCACCCGGCCACCCGTCTGCGCTTCACCAAGTGCTTCAGCTTTGCCAGCGCCCGCGCCGAGGCCGCCTACCTCACACAGCGCGCCCGCTTCTTCAGCGACAACGAGGGCCTGGACGACTACATGGAGGCGCGGGAGGGCATGCACCTGAAGAATGTGGACTTCCGCGAGCACATGCTGGCCTTCCCGGACCCCGCCCGGCCGCCCTGGTTCTCGCGCCGCCGTGTCTTCTGGTTGGCGTCCGCCCTGCTGCTGTCCTGGCCACTGCGCGTGGTGTCCGAGTACCGCACTGCCTACGTCCACTACCACGTGGAGAAGCTGTTCGGCGAGAGCGAGGACAGCGAGGACAACGACGGCGGCGAGGCGGCAGGGGGTTACCGGCCGGCGGAGAACGGCGGGCCGGGTCTCCGGCTCATCTCGCGCGTCAACACGGTGGACATGACGGAGCTTGAGTGGCACATCCGCTGCAACCAGCAGATGGTGCCCAGCTACTCGGAGGCCCTGTTGATGGACGTGGGCTCGGCGGGGGTGTCTGCGCACGCCGCAGGGGGCATGGGGGGCACCGTGGCGAGCACCGTGGCCGCCATGGCGGGGGCGGCCGCCATGCACAACTCAGGCTACTTCCTGCAGAGCTGCCCGCGTTGCCGCCGATCCACCAGCAGCTCCTCGCTCCCCTGCCGGGTGCGGGGCAACGTGGCGATGGGCGCCAGCGCCCTGCCCAGCGGGACAGTGGCCGGGGGCGGGGCCAGGCTGGCACCGAGCCGCAGCGGCTTCTCGCTGGGCCGCCTGCACACGGGGAGGCACGCCAGCCTCTTCCACTCCTGGAGCGTGGGTGGAGCCCTCGGTGGGAGGTGGGATGAGGGGGGTGGCGGTGGGGGTGGGGGCGGGGGCGTTGGGGGGTTCCTGGGTTTGGGGTCTCGTCAGGACGAGGAGAGCAGGGGCGTGCTGGAGGGACAGGGGGATGAGGATGATGATGATGAGGAAGAGGAAGGGAGGAGAGGGCCAGAGCAGGACCTTGAGGTGGGGCTGGGGGCGGACAGGGATGGAGAGAGGGACAGACCTCCAGCCTACCATGACGCACTCTTCTTCCCCGTGCTGATCGTACATGGGGATGAGAGCTGTCATGGAGAGGACGCCCCCATGAGGCTGGGAGGAGTCAGTGCAGAGAGAGACGGATGAGAACAGAGCGAAAGAAAGGGGGGAGGAAAGAGAGAGAGAGTGAGGTGGAAAAAATAGAGAAGGAACCCAGAGATCTGTGTGAGGATGGAAAAGAAAGGTGAGAGGGAGGAGGCACAGGAAGTACAGGAAGTAACTGGTCTCCCTAAAATGGGAGGAGAAGAGAGAAGCAGTGGAGTGGTTGTTCTCTGTGTGTCCTTCCCTCATCAGGAAAAACTGAAAAATGTCTCCCCACGCAAGAAAAACAAGCAAACAACGCATAAGAAAGACTCTACACTTGCTCATGAAGGTAGAAAAATCATTTGAATCTGGGAGCCAGAGATCTCTTAGCACTGGAACAGAGAGTAACCTATATTGCCTGGAGAACAGTGACACAGTTAAAAATAATCATCTAAGCAGTTCACAGGCGCAGGACTGGAATGTACTCTGCCTCTCTCCCAATGGGATCTGCTGTCTGTCCCAGCAGTCTGCTCTGGACAAATCTCAGTCACGACTCACGATTCTGATTCTGAGT
Source organism: Megalops cyprinoides (assembly GCF_013368585.1). Classification (NCBI taxonomy): domain Eukaryota; kingdom Metazoa; phylum Chordata; class Actinopteri; order Elopiformes; family Megalopidae; genus Megalops; species Megalops cyprinoides. Next base: position 21,023,182 of record NC_050585.1, on the reverse strand, counting down.
CACAGCAAAAGATCAAGTCCAATCTATAAAATAAAAAAGGATGTGATCTACCAGCAGCTCCTCAAGCTCATGATATGCTGGATTTCATTTAGTCACAACTACAACATAACAACTGAAGAACATCAGCCTTTGAGTTCTATGTGTCCTTCATTATATAACCATGTAGTTAATAAGATAGCAGACATTTTGAATTGAAGGAGGTGCAGTTAGGATCCTCCAGGTCTGTATCTCAGTGCTTAGTGCTGAGGATGATGGGCTTTACAGAGCGTGCTGGACCTCTCTGCTGCTGATCGGACCGGACCTCCTTAAAAACGGCCTTTTCAAATCGGAGATCCACATTGGGTCTCTCCTCCACCTCTCCCTTATATTCGATCGGCAGGAAATACAAGCATTTATGTCTCCCTCTAAGGCAACTTGGACATTTGATATGAAAATATATTTGAAACAAATAAAAATACCCATGGTGCACTCTGCTCTGCAGGAAGGGAAAATGGCGCCGGTCCCTTTCTGGATTCTTGGTTGTGCGACGGACAGGGTTGGGTGTGATTGTATGAGAGATGAACCGTCCTGGCCCTGCCTCCCTGAGACAGGACAGGAATCTGTACAGAGGGGCAAGTCCCCTCTCCAGGGTGTCTGCTAAAAAGAGGAGGAGGGAAAAAAAGCCTGTTTGACTGTTTGGGAGAAGAGGGGGTTAAGGAAAGGAGGGGTGAACGATGGCCCTCCCTGACTGTTTGGTCTGGCACATCAGCTGTCACCACTTGCTCTTTCTGCTGAGCGATCTCTCCATCTTTCTGCTTTAGTTTCTCCTTTGCCTCACCATCTTGTAGTCTTGTATCTGGTTATGTTTCTTCACTTGCTTTACTGCTGAATGTTGCGTTATGGGGAAAGGTTATAATCGTGTTCACCAATAACGTACTGTACACAGGCAACATGCACACACAAATACATCAAATGCATGCACACAGATACATATACACATATATGCAATCTAGAACACACATATACACACGCATACAATCACACACAAACTCACATAACCACACGTGCAATCAAGTACACCAAATATGTACACACACACACACACACACACACACACACACACAAACATGTGCACACTCATACAATGCAGATGCCCATTCACTCATTTACACCTTATTCATAGAAGGACAATGCTGTATGAGTAAGTGAATCAGAGACTCAGTTAGTGAATCAGTTTATGATTAGTTAATCAGTGCCTGTGGAAATGAATGGGACTTAGTCAGAGATGCAGTCAGTTCTACTGCTGCTTCCTCCAGTTCCAGCCAAAATAAGCAGGAAATGGTCAAAAACCAGTCAATAACAAACATTAAACATTCAGTAGGATCTGAATGGTCAAAACACCATATGAGAAAAACACCTCTCTGCTGAATGCATTCAGATGTTGTTGGCACGACGTGTATCAATTGTGGAATGTTCTCCTTTTGTAAGAGCAATGGTGTTTTGGTGAGTGAGAGGGAGATGGTTCTAGCTCTCAGATGCAGTTCAGCATCGTCGTATATACTTTTTTGATCTCTGGCATATCTGTGGGTTGTTGTTATTGTCAGAGTGGCTGCCTCTATGGGAATGTTACTTTCACATGTGTGTCCATTCTAGAGACACAGAGCCCCCCATACAAAGCACATTTACACGTTTAATGCACAATGTACACAAGCGAACACATACAGTACACGCACACTCGCATGCACGCACTTGGGCACAGTCGCATGCGCGTGTGCACACACACAGCCACACACACACACACATACGGGCACATATACATACACACAAGTACCAGCACATATCCCAGCAAAGCTGAACATATCACGCACACATTCTGACGTGAGCAGACATAACAGTAGGCAAACACATACACAAACACACCCACACACACATCTACAAAAGCTCAACCTCAAGCAAATAAGAGGGGCACACACACGTGTACATGGACACATGGTTGAGCACAAATACACAGAGAAGCAAGCAGAGCAGGGAAGTCTGTGAATGTGATACTTAAAGTGTACAGACCTGTAAATGCACTGAATGAATGTACTAGCACAGCACAGTGGTGCGTCTTATGGTGAGTGTGTTAGGAGTGTGTGTGTGTGTGTGTGTGTGTGTGTGTGTGTGTGTCAGGGAGGGGGGGCAGGTTGGGTAAACTCAAGAAAGCTCAGCAACACGCTCAAAACTACACCAGTTACTGAAACAATTACTAATGCTATTACTACTACTACTACTAGTCCTTCTACTACTTTAAATGTGAATGATGATAATGAATATACTAATAAACTCAAACTGCTTGATATAACAGCAAGTGTCTTTATGTGGGTTTTATGTGATGCTGAATGTTTAGCAAGTTGCAGAGAGGAAGGTCTGCTTGTGGCGGGGGTTGGGAGCAAGGTGTGAGCCGTGATTGGAGCTCTGCCAAGTTTCTGCAGTGTGAGGTGGGCAGAGAGGCAGCAGCACACACAACCTGAAAGGGATCGCTTCCATCTCATTGGTCTTGGTCATGATGGGCGGGACTATGCTGTAGCAGTAATGATAAGGACTAGTCGCCCAGAGGTTGCCAGCCTTATACACAGACAGGCTACTGCTATTTTAACCTCTGTTCAAGGTACTTAATTTGCCTGCTTCTGTAAATATCAGGTGTGAAATGTTATATCGACACCATGGAAGTGTCCTCTCACTTTGCCCACTTTGCTCCTGGTCACGCATAACTGACCTGCTCCACTGTAATCAGCACAAAACTGACCGAACGGTCATCTTATTGACTGCACACATTTTCTCGGCCGCTCCAGCTGGGATTTCTGCCAAAAATGTCCATCCTGAAGGAAGTCAGCGGTGTAGATACCCTGCCCTCATCCCTGTCACTCGACTTAAACCCACAGACCTGTGACGAGGTGAGGGATAACAGGGTAGGGATGAGACCAAGTATCCCACCATAACATCACTTTGTGTGTGTGTATCCCTTTATGTCTGTATGAGTGAGAGGGAGGGGTTGAGTGTGTGTGTGTGTGTGTGTGTGAGAGAGAGAGAGAGAGAGAGAGATGTTTTATCTTTGGATCGATGCAGAGAGAGGGAGGGGGAATGGATTCGTTCTCTTTCTGAGAATACCTTGTGTGGGTGTGGATTTGTGGGTATTTTTGATATATAGTTGTAAATTCAGGTTGATGTGTATGTACTGTATATGTCTGTGTGTGTGTGTGTGTGTGTGTCTGTTTGACCTGAATGACAGCAGCTATTGTCTCTGATTGAAAATGGAAAAGTGGCTTCAGGCTTTCTGAGTGCATCTTTTGCAGAACTCTCTCTCTCTCTCTCTCTCTCTCTCTCTCTCTCTCTCACACACACACACACACACGCCCTCATAATGCCCTAACTTCAGCACAAACAGACACACACAAAAGAGAATCTTCTTCGAAAGGTGGTATAAAATCAAGTCGTCTGCACTGTATATAACGCTTTGACTCCATCTAGTGGCGGTATCAGCCGTTAAACTATTTAGAACATTTTTCAAAATGTACGAATGCATTGGAAATTGACAGTTCATAACTACGCAAACCGCTTGTGTGAGATAAATATTTCATATAATAAAACATATACAATGTCAGTTACCTTACTTGATTCTGCCAGTAAGTGTACCAACAGATGAAAAATAATACTCATGTTTCGTACATGAATTTCAATTCTGTTACTATTAAGAGGTTACTCTGGGTTCCCGTGGTTGGCTCCCGGTCTCTATCCCTCACTCTCCGTCACTCCTTCTCTAATCTGGGTTTAACGAACAGGTGAGGATACATTTACGTCACTAGCGAGGAGAGAGCCGAAGAGTGAGAGGAGTTCCGCTGTATTTAGTCCACAGATTTGAACGGGAAAGTACCCGGCACCCTTAGAATGAGACACAATAATAGCAGACAGGGTTGGAAAAGGACAAAATACTGATCAAAAAGGGAAAGACAAGAAAAGGAGGAGCGCGAGCTAACGCATCCGGGGGAGGATTTACGTATAAATTCGGTAGGTAGCAGATTGCAGCTGTCGCCTCATTTAGTAAATTGATATATTATGCCATTTTAACGTAATTAATTTTAGTGCATGTAATACGTCTGAAATCATTTACATGCTTTATAGTGCGGTTCGAAAGAAGGCAGCAGAGTTCAGTGTATAGCACTATTGTACACTTGGAAAGGTTTTGTCTGTGCTGGATTTATTGTGTTGAGTGGATGGGCTACATGAGACAGAGGGGAGATATAGAGATAAGCTCTTATTAGCGGCTTGCTGACACCTCAAGCCCATCAACCCTGGCTGCCATGGTCACATAGATTTATGTTCTAATGACTCACTCTAGGGTGATTTATGTCAATATATGATCAAGTATGAAATCCAGACAATGCAAATGTATGGCAGATTGTGTGTGTGTGTATGAGTGAGTGGGTGTGATAGTGAGTCTTTTTAATCTTTTGTACTATATGCAAATAACATGTCCCAATTGTATGTCACAGTTTGGACATACATGTAAAATATGTCATGTACATTTTGGATTTTGACTTTAACATGCATGGTGTTTTGTGTGTGGTGTTCCTCTGTAATATGTAACTGTGTACATCTTTCGCTGACTCTGAATGCTGGATGCCACATTAATGCTGGAAGCTGTTAAAACTTTTGCGTTGTGCATTCTGTCCTGGGACATATATCCCTCATATTTTCTCCTTTCACTTCTTATATTCCTTCTCTCACACTTCATAAACTCTTCTCTTTTTCTCCACAAACTGCTCCTCCCTCCCTTCCTCCTGGTCTCCCACCCGCAGGCCATGTCTGGTGAGCCGGTGGACGCGGTGGTGCGCAGCGTGGAGTCCCTGCTGGCGGAGGCTGCGCGGCTGCAGACGCAGTGCAGGGAGCAGAATGTGCAGCTGGCTGCAGTGGCTGCGCAGCTGAGGGAGGAGGGCCGCTGCCTGCGCGAGCAGTGCGAGGCTGCGCAGTTGGACATGGCGGAGATGCGCAAACAGCTGGATGAGCTTCTGGACACCAAGGCTGCCTTTGAAGCCAAAGAGAGACAGGCCCGAAAACTCAGCAAACAGCTCTGAGAGAGATCAAGGGGGAGGGAAGGAGAGAGAGAAAGAGAGGGAGAGAGAAGGAGGGAGAGAGGGGAACAGAGAGAGGAAATAGGCAAACATACTACACTTTCTTAGGCAGTGGATTTTCAGTGCAGTTCAGTCGTGACATTTTATCAGCACGAAAGTGGCTAAAAAAGTGGACACAAGTGGCTAAAATAAAAAGCTAAAGCAAAAATAAAAATGCAATGATGCAATAATAACACAGATTTGAATCCAGTGTAATTCATGAACATGAATTATAAAAATAAGTATCACCATTTCAACAAGTTTAATGGCAATGGTTGACATTACTTGTGCTACACTACAGTACATGCTACACACACACACACACACACACACACACACACAAAGCTGGTTAGTTGGACAGCACTCACAGGTAGAGAGTGGCTGTCCTGATCATTGATCTGTTGTCTTGGATCCAAATGGCCATCTTGCAGCACCAAGCTGCTTATCTCTGCTGTGAATCTGTCCATTGATATACATACAATAAACAACAATGATATAATGTATTCATCATTCCAGTAATTTGGGCATTCTACAGTAATTCCTAATGGGGTATAGATATAAATGGCTCCAGTCAGTGTTGATGGTTCATTTGTCTATGACGCAGTGTGTTAATCACAATCCACTCTCTATTTCTGTAACAACGATATAAGCCTTACTGTACTGGGTATCATCCTTTTAACTATCACTCTTGGGTCTGCAAACATCTGCCTGACTGCTGTTCTAATGAGCCTTAATAAATTTTCCTCTCCTTAAAGAGTGGAAAGGAGAATAACGGAGAGGTATGTAAAACGGACAGACAGTAAAACGTTTAAGTGCATTATGCTTTTAGGCCAGGGAGTGCTGCCCCCTAATGGACGCCACCATGCACTACTAATGCTCTGCTATGTGTGTGGAATTTCCAGCAATCATTACATTACATTATTGGCATTTAGCAGACGCCCTTATCCAGGGTTACTTACATAGGTTTACAATTTTTACATGTTATCCATTTATACAGCTGGATATTTACTAAGGTGATATGTGCTCATGACCTGGTAACATCAGTCCCTCGGTTAAAACACACAGACTAACAGGAGTGAGAGAGAAACTGAGGTAACAGATGGGAGGGTGTGGAGGGTTCAGGGCACCCCACTAAACAGAGACACAAGGTTGCCATCCCTGCTGAGCAGCCATGTGTCTGACCTGCCTCCTTCAGCCCAATGTTCACGCCCTCCACACCCGAGACACGGTGTCAGAGGTCATTGAGGGAATGAAACACCGTAATTGAGATAACATCTATGATGGCTCTTCCCAGACATTATTATGGAGCCCTTGGACAAATGACAAATGAGTTACATGTAAGCTATATAAGATTGAATTTGGCATGCTGAAGGTAATGTACTTTCCTTTAAAATGTGAATTACATTTATTGAAATGCATGGATGTCACATCTGGCCTGGTCCCTGGCCTTAGTGTTTCTCTGACTCACAAGCAGATGAAATCCAGGGTTGTAGCACCCTTTTATTCCCTTCTCTCACACACACACACACACACACACACACACACACACACACACACACCCACCCACCCCACATCCCCGTATGTTCAAATGAAACAATAAAACATAATTACCTGCTGCAGGTATTAATCGGTAGGTCAGCCAGGTTAAAGTGGACTGCCTTTCTATGACCAACCCCAGCAAGTGTGCAGTTCTGTAAATGCAGCATGGCGACCAAGTACTTTAGAAAAACACTGCGCTTAATCCCGAGGAAAGAACCTTTATTCAACACGCAACCAGAAAGTCCTGCATTATCCGAAAACATCTCCAAATGTGCAAGCATCACATACGCGCACACAGCGTCGCCCGTCACATTCAGGCACACAAAACACCCAAACGAAAGCAGGAGCATTTCAATTGAACTATTAAAACAAAAAACAAAAGATTTCAGCAGCAAGGTGATGACTGTGTTAAAACAAGCAGTCTTGCATTAGTAATTATGCGTTAGGCCTCTGTGATTATCAGAGGTGTGAGTTTGGTGCTTAATTAATTAGGCTGTGATTGCTCTATTGATCGGAAGGCAATCGATACGTCAGTGTCCCTCCGCATCAGATGCTGCGGTGACACGGTGCTCGTTAAACACGTGTCTTTTACTCTGGCTGGAGGAGGGGCTGGTTTACAGTCTATGAATACATAAAATAATTAGAGAACAATCTGACTTATAGACATAAAAGAAATACTGTTTTCTTCACTACCCAATTCCCAGTTTTTCATAAGCTATAACTGGAAAATCACATTATCCGGTGCTTGGATTATGGACAAGGAAATAAAGAAGGGTAATTTGCCACTTAGGAAGGTTTTGGGACCCAGAGAAGCTTTGACATTTCTGTGAGCTAAATTAGTAAAGATTATAGTCTCAGTAACTAGTGTATCAGTATTAAGCCCCAGAATATAACTGCCTCATTCTCTCTAGAAAACATGGCATTCAGGTGTTTGTTTGTTAGATTACCTTTGTACCAAGGGAAATAACAATTAAATCATATAAAACTGTAAAAATAAGTCACCCAGCACAACAGGTGCTGGCCTTTCACAGCAGAAATGAAAATGTCAAACAAAAGGTGCAATATATGATTCATTTTACAGAACAGGCACAGAAAATATTTGTTTAAGCAAACCTGTATTGTGATGTATATTCAGATTATTTTCATCTCGCTTCGTAGGGAGGTTTCATTAGACACTAATATTTTAAAGGAATGTATGGAAAACAAACACTTGGGAAATCTTATACGCTGCAATTCTAAGTGTAGAGCACAAAAAGTAAGCAATAGGGGGCAGCACTTAGCTCATTGCCTGTAGCCTGAGTGAGAGCTGTCCTGAGGAATGGTTCAAGGCAGTGTTTCTCATTCCTCTTTTATAATAGCCAATAAAATGACAGAATACTGCCCTTAAAATGTTAATTAATTCAGAAAACAATGAAAAAAGTTAACACAGAGCCTTCTCCCATTCTAGTGCCACATTGCCACAGAACAGGGTATATTTTTTACTTATTTTGCACAGACTTTTGGAACAGAAAGCCACACAATTCCCTGCCATTCATTTCAACAACCAGCTTGACAGAGAGAGTTTTCATTGAACATACTTCCTGGTACTAACTGGTGTAAATTTAATTCAAAATTACAGGAGACAAATATTTCTTTTGTGCATTGTTACATTTTTTTTAGTCTGATTTCCCCCCAAAAGGACTGAATTAACCAGAGATTAGACCCAAACTAGGCTTTGTTATCTTGCTAGTCATCAACATGCCTAAGTAACAATTATTTTTTTTGTCAGGCAAAATGAAGTATGACAAACCACACTTTTGGCTGCCTGAAATTTAAAATTGAAATGTTGGTGGCTAGCAAAATATCCCAGTGTTCTGTTTGCCATAACTGAGGTTCTTCATCATATTGAAAATAATATCATCAGCCAGGTTCAACCACCGGAGGAGGCCTTACAGCTGGCCCTTCTTTAGAATTTTAAACATTTTTTTGAGAATGCAGGTTCAACAAGATTACACCCTGGTTGGGACAAATAATAAAGAACCGGTGCTGGATTAAAGCTATACAATAAGCAATTTTAAACTAGCTTTAAAGATTGGTGAAACCTGATTGAGAAATAATCCTCGATTTCACCCAGTTTAATATTTAATCCTTGTTGGTGCACCAGGGCATAAATTCGATGGAACAGAGAACAGAGGTGTCACTCTTCTCTTCAGGACTTAGACCCCTCCCACAACTTTTACAGCAGTCCAATCACAGCATGGAAAACAGTCACATGACACCCTTATTGGGCCTGCATAACTCAGCATCGCTTTCCCAGGTGTACAGACGTACACAGAGGTGTGAAAACCAGGATTACAGCAAGACTAAAGGCATTTCAGTCACTGAGCAGCGGGTGTGGTTGGGGGCGGTCATCAGGGCTCGTCTCAGGTCACTGCGGCCTGGAGGGGCGGTGGAAGAAGGGCTCCGTTTCAGACGAACTCCAGTCTGCATCATCGCCCGACGACCTGTACCCTGACGCCTGCCGCCTCTGGACCATCACTACGGCAACTATCAGCACCCAGAAAAAGAAGTTTACCCACACTGACTTCTGTAAAGGAGAGGAAGAGAGGGACAGAGAAAACTATCAGGAGGGAGCAGTCTTGGGGGACGGTGATTTTGGGGTTACAGTCGGTTTCCCAGGACTGACCTCAGCACTGTGCAGCCATGTATAGAACTGGCCTCCGTTACCAGGGCGCATCCAGGTCTTGCTCTCAGCCTCCGCGCAGCTGAAACAAAGGAACCAATCACACGGCTGCTGACCACATTCCATTAGCGTTAAACGCCACACACAGGGACTGTGTCCTATCTCTGCACACACAGCACAGCCAAAACGGCTTTAGCATTGCCATTACTCTCGTGCAGTAAACCACTTCACTGTAGGGAAACGGAGCAAAATATCAAATCATGTGAGGTTAACAATCAAATATAATTTGCAGAGATGCAAGAAAAGAGAAAGAAAAAAAGAGTACTAGTTTACCACTGCAATTATCATTATTGTAACATCAGTGTTTATCCTGTACATCTGTTCATTTCTTTTAAATGTATATGTTTGACACTGATTATATTAAAAATGTTTACAGAAAGTATTTATTGCTAGAAAAAAACATACTGAATTGGAACTGAACTGAACTGAGAGAGAGGGAGGTACAGAGACAGACAGAGATAGAGATAGAGAGAGAGAGAGAGAGAGAGAGAGAGAGAGAGAGAGAGAGAGAGATACTGTTCATGAGACAGCGCCAGTTAGGGTATCAGAGATTACAGTCAGATTAAGCACCATGTTAGCTCTCCTCACCTGGCAATTGAGGGCACATTATGGAGGACAGACAGACACAGTCGGTCCCTCCCAATCCTCAGGATACAACCGGACACCAACAGCAAGAAGAGGAAGACACCACACACGCCCAGAGTCACGTTCACCCACAGGGATTCCCTGGGAGACAGGAAATATAATAATAATAATAATAATAATAATAATAATAATAATAATAATATCTAGAATTTCTTAACAGCTTACATTTTACATATTATCTATTTAAACAGCTGGATATTGTATTGAATCACTTTTGGGTTAAAAATCTTACTCAAATGTACAACAGCAGTGACCTTTTTTGTGAGTGCGGAGAGGGGGCAGGGGGTGCATGCAGGCCCTGCTCCTTAACCACAAAAGAACACTTCTACCCAATTTGGAATCCAAATTAAATACATGGAATTAATGTCACTGATGCTAAAACTACCAATCAAAATGCACCGGCACTGAGCACATAGCCACAGACTAACTCTTCAGCAAACAGCACTGCAAGCCATCAAAAAATGCACCCTCACACTAACAAATGATTCACCACTCAGTCACTGTTTCAAGTCTCAAAACCCATCAACCACACCCTACCTGTCAAATTATAAATCAGCCCTATTTCACCCAAAGAAAGTACAAAACTAACTCAGAGTCATAGATTCTGAAATACAGACATATCCAGTAATCACTCAAACAGAATCACAGCCATCAAATGCTCAGAGCTTTGATGCTGAAATCTGTATGAATTTCATCTCCTGCCCTGTTTGATGTGACTAACCAAACCTTGAAGTCACAACCAAGCACACAACCACTCGCTCGCGAAACAACTGGCTAACTGATTCCCACCAGTTATGACAATACCTTCATTTTACCACTAGATGACAAAAAGGCACAAACAAGTGGGTCCACCAAACCAACCACACACTAGTGATAGTAAAGCAAGGCTTCCTGAACTCCAGAATGGCCGGAGGTTCCATGTGCTATCATTGACTCTCTGATGTCAACCAATAATATTGTTTGGATAAGCAGAGCAATCTTTTTATTGGTTCATATGGGTGATAAGCCATGATAATGCTCTCTGAACAGAGGCTGCGGTGAAATACTTCCTCATATTCTACCCCTGCTCTTTCCCCACAGTTCAGTCGGTCAGTGCAACCACAACTGCACGACCACACAGATTCCCAAATATTTACACCCAATCACACTCATGACCACAAACATCTCCACACTGCCATGTACACCCCCTTTCCTTTATCTGTTTTTACCACGTCACTGCTGAAATGCTGATGCGTAAAAAGGTCATCTGTGGCTTGTTTGTCGCTGCTGTTGCCAAACAGCTCGGGAGCAGAAAAACAACCTGTGAAGGTCTGATAAAAGCCCTGTCAGCCTGGCTCATTACCCAGCCTCCTGTGCTCTCACCTCTTGACCTCGTCCTCCACAAAGCTGGTGTAGATCCAGAAGAGGATGAGAGAGAAGCAGTAGATGGCGACGCACACAGAGATGGACGACACGAAGTAGCAGAGGGAGGGGGAGCTGGTGGTGAGCAGGCCGAGCGCCTGGGCCGTGGCGTTGTACTGCACGCTGCCGTACAGCAGGCACTGCCCTGAGAAGTGGCCCTGCGGAACCACACACCGACACTGCGTCACCGATCGCCCAGGCGGGACCCGAGTCACTCAGTCGGTCAACTCAGTCACTCCATCAAACCACTCCATCGCTCAGTCAGTCACTCGATCGGCCCATCGGTCATTCAATTGATTCACTCAGTCAGTCACCCAGTCACTCCATCAAATCACTTCATCACTCAGTCAGTCACTCGATAAATAATTACTCAACCAACCACGTGCGTTTATTTATCCCACTTAGAAAAGAACTGTCAAAGGCTGTATCACAGAAAAGCTATGCAGTTTTATACAGCACTGACGGAAAAAAAACACCACCACAGAAAGAAATCCACAGAAAGTACTGGGGAAAAGGAAGAAAACACAGCAAAATCCAGGCAAGAGTCTGAGCTAAACTGGACCCAAGACAAAGAAACACAGTACTATAATTCCCCACTTTCTGAGAATGTGCTCTTAAGGCGGTGAAAAGCATAGCCCTTAACACGAGGACAAAGAGGGAAATTCCCCTTAGCCACTCAACACAGCCAGATCCAGTTGGTGTTTTAGTAGAACACAGGAGCAAGAACATCCAAGCAGGTACTAGACTTTGACAGACGCATGCAATCATAACATCATCACATTAAAACATTACACACATATTAGCATATTAAAACTTACACTGTTGGAATATGTGCCATGCTTCTACATGCAGAGAGAAACACACTATCACATCCTCAGAAGCACTACCCTCCCCACACCTCCATACAACAGTCAATCAGGGTCATTAGCAATGAAACTGTCCCAGGCTGCTTTACAAACTCCATGCACCATATGTGCCCCAGAAGCACTGTCACATTACACTGTTACACTGTAATGGTAATAGCTGTAACACTAATATTTCACTGTTACACTGTAATGGTAATACCTGTAACACAAACATTTAACTGTCACACTGTAATAATAATAATATCAAAATACATTTTATTTGCACTAACAGCACAGAACTATAGTTCTGTAATATTATAACTGTAATGTGTTGAATGTAACACTATAATGTTACACAAACACCACAATATGTCAATAACTTTGACACTGTAATGTTACGCTGCAACACTGTAATGTGTTAATAAGCCCAAAGCCTACACCTGCAGACAGGATCGATGGTCACTGTAGTCAGAACAAAAAGGGGCCTTGTTTTCTTTTCAGACAAAAGCATTATTTATGAGTTTGGAAACACAAATGCAATCTCCGTCTTTGTGGGGGCAGCCATGGGACTGGGGCCTGTACCAAATGAATGATACTTAATTCCAAAATGAATGCGATTACATTCTCGTTCCTTTTTTGCTTAGCAAGCACCCTTATTCACGCCAGTTGGCACAGCTCGGCCTGCTCATGACAAACATAACTGGCGACCAACCCAAGACAACTCCTAGCTTTTTAACAGAAGTCTGATCCATCTCCTACCTTGTGTATGCCTGTACACAGACGTACTGTACTTTGAAAAACAAGGCGGGACACGCGCAGTAATTGTTCATCTAGGATACGCATCTAAACAATATTCCAGTCATTGTTCATTTCTCCCAATCAGTCCACCGAGGCGGGGGACATTTAGCTGGGATTCCAGAGAGAGAGAGTGATAGAAAAGTAAATATGCAATACAAGCAACGTGCCACCATGTAGGCTATCTACGCACAGCCAGAGAGACTACAGGAAACGTCGCGTGAAAGTTTCTGTTTGCATTCATGTATCTCTAAACCCATAAACAAATGTTGCCTAAAATAAACAAAATCGTCCTTGCCACCAAATCTATCTAAACGACAAAAAAGTAGTGGTGCCTGTCATTCATCGTCTAATGCGGACAGATTTGCTGCCTCTTCCTCAGCTGACTCCAATGAGCAGGGGAAAGTTAATTGGCAACAGCAAGTCCATGGATCACGTGACAGAGGGAAAACTCAACAGTTCCCACATACCGACGAGTTTTCTCCAAGAAATCCAACCTCTCGTTCTTGTTTGTCACCGACTCAGAAGCCCCAGACTTTCTGCTGGCAAGCTTTTTTATTCGAAAACGAAGTCAGTGTGAATGACAGAGTGTGGTACCCTGCATGTCAGCACAGTTAGCCAACATAAAAAGGTCCACAGGTGCTACACGCACATATTTAGTGTAGGTGGAAACACAACAGAGAGAAAAAATAGAGAGTGTGTAAACAGAGAAATGTTAGCTAAATGAGTCTAGAATTCCCAGACGATGGCAATCACACATGCTGATAACAGTTCGCCACCTTCCTTCCACAGACATAAAAAAACATACCACAGACTTCGAGCAAGACACAAACTACAACTACGCGTATCTTCACAGCTGGTGCGCAGCTAAAAACAACAATCGCGTTTCATGAACCAATCAACAATAGAAACGGACAAACAGCCCATTTCTGTGGGACAGAGGCATGGTGCTTTGGAACGAGGGATGACAGGCGTAAAATTAAACCTAATGTTTGTTACAATTCTACAGCTGTCAAAATGCAAAATACATTAAGAACTTCTACCTGCTCTCATAAGTTTTCAAAACCCCAAAAGTGATTTAAAACTAAAACCGTTTTCCAGCAAAGACGCACGGAGCTAGAGTGATTGACTCGCGACAAAATTCTGGATTGAGAAGACCAGAGAGCGCCAATCAGATATTTAGACAGCGATGTTAATATTAAGGGAAGTGGTTGGTAATATTAATGTGTAGCCATAGCAGCAAGTCGCAGAAAGAAAAATGGTGCTACAGTGAGCTATAAACGTGGGCATTGGTAAAAGACAGCATGGAGTTCATGCGCAATAAGGCATGGGTTCAGGTGCCAACAGGTGCGAGTGTGTTTGTCAGTTTACCTGAGTGATCGTGAGCAAGGCAGCCGTTATAATCCCACAGATGAAACAGCCCGCGTACATCACCAGCTCCAGCACCAGCAGCCACGGCAGCGTCATGGCAAGCATCTCTGCAGACTCGAGTGAGCGCGCAAGGCTCACCCGCGCCCGGAAAGCAGTGTGCTTGTGACGTACGTTGGAAATGTGCAGAATGAGCGGTGATAGTGTGGACGTTAAGTAACGTTGGCTGCACTCGTTTGTTACAATGTTGCCATTCATGTAATTGTGGGTCCCCGGGCACAGCACATTTTAAGAAACTAGGCTATAGAGGAATGTATCATGCTGAATTGCTGGGATTGTTTCACATAAAGGGTTGTAAGTTTTCCCTAACGAGATAATTCATCGTCAACAATATTGATTAAAATTGACAATTATTCATGAGAGTCGTCTTTAAAAACATTCCAAGGGGATGGGATTAGGATGGAGAGTTTTTCACCCGGCGTGACTGTCAGGTGGATTGATTTAGCCGGCTAGAAAGCACCCTCTTAGTCTTTCTGGGATTATCATTAACCACTCTCTCTCTCGAACATTTAAAAAGCTAGTAAGCAGGATCTCTGAATGTAGTGTTAAATTCAACTTTATTTCCTTTAATAGGCTGATGATGGGATACAAAGTGACTATCAAAGTACTAAGAAAAGTAGGCAAACTGCGCCCCCCTGTGGTTACTTGTCTGACTTGCGTCTCCTCATTGAGTTGGGCGGAGAGACAGTGCGGAGACAATTCAAGTGTATGCTCTCATTTCCTCTAAATTAGACCATTTTTAAGTAAAGCTGTTGCTTTGAAAAACATGATAGATGGAATATATTCAGCATTAATGAGGATACAGTCCCTTACAAGCTAGCTCAGACTAGAGTTAATGTCTGACTGATAGGACAGAACCATTGGCAGGCTTCTGCAGCATAAAGACCCCTAAACACTCACTCTCTTCACCTTCCCTCTCTCTCATCTTTCTGTCCTTCTCTCCCTTGTTTTCTTTCCCTCTCCTCTCTCTCTCATTGTCTTTGTTCTGTGGGTTTGCACTTTTTTTCCCCACTGAAGGGTGACCATACATCCTCTTTTTCCCAGACATGTCCTCGTTTTGGGACCTAAAACATGCGTCTCTAAACGAGGACGTGTCCGGGAAAAAGAGGACGTATGGTCACCCTACACTGAAGACTAACAGAAACACAGATCTCTGACACTTTAATGAAGTGTATAACATTATGTCAGTAATGGTATTTAGCAGACACTCTTATCCAGAGTGATTTGCATCAGTTTTTTTAAACAATGTTATCCATTTATACAGCTGGATATTTACTGAGGTAATTGTGGGTTAAGTTTCTTCACCAAGGGTTAAGCAGTAATGCCCCAATGGGAATCAAACTGGCAACCTTTCAGTTATGAGCCCTGCTCCTTAACCACAATTATACACTGCCCCACCAAGTGACTCAAGGTGATGCACTCTTTCATTCAATTGGGATGTGTGGCAGGAGAATTGCAACAGAGCAATTGAGGCTGCTGATGCTGGCTGCAGAGGCTAAAGGCAGCTATGGCCTCATCCCAGCAACATTGTCCACAGTTGTGATCTCCCTTAAGACAGTGCTTGCACTAGTATATGCTAAAGGCAGGAGAAAGATGGTGGCATTAAAGGTGGTACCTTTGATCAATGCCAGTTGTTGTAATTGGGTAAACCAGCATTTCCCAAACCTCTCCTTAAGGACCACTAGTCCTGCATGTTTTAGATTGCTCCCTACTCCAACACAGCTGATTCAAATAATCAACTCATTATGAGCTCCTGAAGCTGCTTAATAACAAACTGATCATTTAAATCAGCTGTATTGGGGTGATGGGCTGAAAAAAAAACAAAAACACATGCATTCAAAAAACCAAACAAAAGACACACCCACACTGCCAGACAGGAAGGCAGAAACAATACAATCAGGACATCATGTGGAAGGACTGACACTTGTTTAATTAAATAAGTCAAATGTCAACAGGTATGGACTCTGATTGTAGTTTTAGGGGTGTGGCTGTGATGGCCAAGTTGCTAAGGTGTTGGACTTGAAATCCTCCAGGGTCTCCCCATGCAGGTCTGAACCCTGCTTTCAGTGGTATGTCTTTTCAAGGTTTGGACTTCTATTCGACCATAAAAAGAGAGAACGAAACTGTCTGTCACCGCTTTGTAGTAGAAGCTGTCTTTAGTTTGTACTGGGCTGAGCTGTGGCAGAGAGATCCTGCACACAGCGAAAGGCAGTTGCTTTGTGCATGAGTCACATCTCCGTGGAGGCGATCGTGGTGTTCTCTCTTCTCCACAGCAAGGACAAATTCACCAATGGCAAGTGTGGACAGTGTTTGATTTATAGATGCAGGTATTTGGTCCTCGCTGGAAAGCAGGCAAATGTGCCTTGCAAATCCGTCCTGTGCAGAATTTATGCAATGTATGTTCAAAAGCGCTGAAAAGGTTCTCTAGTGTAATGGTTATCATGTCTGTTTTCCGTTCAAAATGCCCTTGGTTTGTTCCCCAGTGGGCCAACTCTTTGTTCACGTTTTCCTGGCTTTGTATATAATGAATAAATCAAAGGTTATGTGTTGGAATTACCTGCTGTATATGGCTTTTATCTTATGACCAACAGATAAACATGTTCTCACTGTGTGTCATTTTCCTGACCTTTAGGCTTTTAATACCTGTTAAAATGTAATGTAAGGAACAACATAAAAAATACTGTTTGGAAGTTTGGTTCCTCTTTAGGACTCATATATGTTAGCTGCAAGCTGGCAGAACTAACTTGGATATAGACAGTGGCGTCGTTAGGTCCGATCATTGGGGGCTATAGCCCCGAATATTTTCAGCCTAGCCCTGAATATTTTCGCCCTGAAAAAGGTGTTTATAGCAAAACAACACACAGCCCCTGATCTTTTCAATAGCCAGAAACGCCCCTGGATATAGGCTACATTCAATTCACATAGACAAATTAAACCAAATTAAGGTTATCTTTGCTTCCTTACTTTCAGTGGTAGATGCAATGCCTTCTCAAACCTTACCACATAGCTAACCTGCTAATGGCTGGAGACAAAAAGTGAATGTGCAGCACAAATCTGTAAAACAATGAACACAAAGCGCTGGCCCCTTGACCCCTCATAAAGAGACTAGAGAAAGCACAGAGGTCATAAGCTACGAAGTAGTGCTGCTATTTTGCACACTGAATCAGATAAAACTCTTTGGCTTGTTGTCTCCAGCATTAAAATGTCATTAAATATATAAACACATACACACTGTGAGCAGGTTTGAACCTGCACAGGGAAACCCTATTGGATTTTAGGTCCAACCACTTAATCACTCAGCCATCACAGATATACATGTTCATATTGCTTAAGATAATAATACAATTTTTATGCCTGGCAGAAAGCCTTTGGCCTGGTCAGCCAGACAGATCCATAGCAAGGGATACTTCTCAGTTAGGAATATAATTTAATCTTTATATTTCACACGTCATTTAGGCTGTGATCAAATGGGGCACTGTTTTGATGAAAGCAGGCAATACTACACTGATTAAGTACAAACATTTATCTAATATCCATCTAATCACTGGGGATCTAATCACTGGGAAGTCAATTGCATTAAATCAATGCAGGACAATAGCACCATCTACATCAAAGAGCTTCTTCCTAAGTAATCTGAACAAGCTGACCATAGCTGTACAGTAGGCTTTTCCCTTTCTTAGAACAAGACCTCAATGCCAGCTACTTGCAGAGCAGACAGTATCACATTTAACTCTGTATGTGGCTAGAATTTTATTTACATTTACATTTATTCATTTATTCATTTAGCAGACGCTTTTATCCAAAGCGACTTACATGGGTTACAGTTCTTTACAATGTTATCCATTTATACAGCTGGATATTTACTGAGGCAACTGTGGGTTAAGTACCTTGCCCAAGGGTACAGCAGCAGTGTCCCAGCGGGGATCAGCCTTTCGGTTACGAGTCCTGCTCCTTAACCACTATGCTACACTGCCGCCCGGATTAACATGATGAACGCTGTTGTTGTAGTTTAAAGACACAAACGCAGTGTATTAGCTGGGATATGAAATCACAATCACAAATCCCCTTCAGTCCACTCACTGGCACTTCAGCCACTGCAGACAGGGGTAAGGGTTAATTATTTGTAAATCACAGCAACTGAGAGACACCTATGGAGCCTAAGGCTCTGGACATACCGGCATACAAGTCATCCTTGTAAAAGAGACTTTATACCCATACATCAGGTCACCCTTGCAAAAGAGACTTCATATCTCAATGTGTTTTTTCTGGTTAAAAAAAGGTTAAACAAATAATTTAATAAATAAACACACACACACACATAAGCACACACATACAAAAGCACACATGCATACAACGACACACACACACACACACACACACAGATACATACATGTCAATATGGAAAAAGATTATACTCATACACCATGGTGAGTCTGGGAGAGTTGGAGGTGCATCTGTTCTACATGAAGGGAGATGAATGTTAAGAATGCCAATGTAACAGAATCTGAGGGAGTGTGGGGGTGGGGTGGGGGGTTATTTCATTTCAGACTGAATCTGAGGGAGCATGTGTGCATATCTCTTTTCAGACATTTCATATCCTTTTTGCTACAGCGCTGAGTAACGCCCACCCGCCCTCCTGCCCCTTGCCTGCATAAAAAACAGAAGCAAAACTGATGGGATGAGAACAACAAAACAAAAAGAGAGCTGAGACAGCACTCTGTGACCACACACCCATACAGACACACACACAAGCAAACATGCACGCATACACACATTCATGCACGCACGTACGCACGCACACACATACACACACACACACACACTTGCACACATACATATGCACATACTGTACATACACACACAAACACACGCACGCACACTTGCACACATACAGACACAGGCGCACACACACCACAGGCAGGAACAATATAAGAGCAAGCTCCAACAGACTAAGCATGACACAGCACTGCACCAGGCAAATCCCTCAGTGGCTGCACAATGGGGCAGCTGTGACCCAGTTTTACTGCCGGGTGTTCAGCTATAATACGGACAGGCTGGGAAGGCCCTGTTCTAACTCCCCTATGGCGGCTCAGCCAATAGGAAGGCTGGGATGGAGGAGTTTGTGATCCTACAGCAGACATAGGGCCCCACACTTTGATACAGCGCTCTATCTGCATTGCTATAGTGCCCACCTCACAGAAAACAAGCACAAAGCATATAGCCATTAGAGAGCTGTGAGTTGTCTGCAAAGCAAAGACATGTCACAGCGACATTCAGTGCAAAAACCAAAAACTACAGGTGAAAACCAATGCTGGGTACAAGCTCTTCTCCCCGGTGATATCATATGGTGGGGTGGGGTTGGTGGTGGCGGCTTACACTTCCATTGACCTAGAATAACCCCACAGCTCTTTCCTCCCAAACCCCTCACTCAGCAGTTGAGCTGTAGCCATGAGCCGAAAGTTCCACATCCAGAGAGCTTACGTCACCCCGGGCTGGAAAACACAACCTGCCATTTGACATCTATCGGGGGGGCAAACAAACCTGTTATTTGGTGTCAAAGTGGCAAACCTTGTTTTTGTGATCTTTGTATTTGTCTATTGATCACCCCACTCACCATCTCCATTCTAGAGCCTTTAATCATCAGTCCTCCATTTTAACGCCTCAACAGAAATGAGTGAAGTGAGAGGGGATCGACATGAAGGCATATCTGCACTGAAGTGAGCTCCTGGATGCATTTACATGTGTTCATTTAATAGGCATTCTCATCCAGAGTGACTTACAGATTAGTGCTTACAATGAGCACATATGAACACCAGTACAGATGGAAAAATCACCCACAACACATTTGAGGTAGTTTGTTACACACAAGGAAGAGCTATAAAAGAAATAGCAAAGTGCACTAGTAATCAAGAGTGTTTGGCGGTGAGGACATCAGGGAACCGAGATGCAGTGAGGGGAGGCTGTTTGTCAGTCTGTGCCAGAAGCTGGCCAGTGCCTGCTGCTCTGACTGCTGTGTGCAGCTTATTCCATCACAGAGGTAAAAGGGTTGGAGTTGGCCTGTTTTTCATAAACTTGTAATACATATTAAATCAAACTGGATGTTGTTCCCATCCTCTATTTGGGAGGATTCACCAAGTGATCAATCAATTGATTTTCAATCAATCAATTTTTTTCAATCAATCGTTTTTTTTTTCCATGGTGTCCAAAGGTCCATGATTTCCAAAGTTCTGTCAAAGCTGTCAGCAAAAATTCACCAACCTACAGACAGGGGACTCACAGCATTCTACCTGCAGCACAGGCATTTCAGCACCGCCCTTCCACAGCTGGTAATATTCTTGCTATGCAGTTTTATGCTGTCAAACTATCTACTGATGAGGAAACCCCTACACCATACAAAGTGCCGTGGATACATGACGCATTGATACTGCTAACCCTACAGAAGAGATAAGAGTAGAGGAGGGTTGGGTAGCTTTGTTGTAGGGAGTCTGAGTGAATGCACTTTTCAAGTCTCACTGATTAAGAACGTCTGTGAAATGATGATAATGAGTGTACTGTAATGAGTCTGGCCCTGTTTTGAGCCCCCCACCCCCCACTCTTGCTACACAGCTGTAGGCTGTTAAAGTTATGCCATTGCCATGAAGATAAATGCTGCCCCACCCCAATGTCTCCGCGTGTACTCCTCACAAGGAGGATCAGGTTGTGTGTTACACACACAGTGCACATGCTCATGCCAGAGCAACCAACTGGAACCGTCCTGCTTTTACAGACTCCACATTGGCCCTGAGGTGGCACAATGTCACACCAGTCCAGCCAGCCACGCCCCTCCCCAAAAGTGTGACACAGTACCCACAACAGAGCTGTGGAGGGGAAACTCATCGCCTGGAGAGCTGGGGTCTGAGCCGAGGCAGGCGCTGTGCTGCCAGCAGCTCTCTCACCTCTGGACTGGCCAGTACGAGGACATCAATACATTCCACAAACTCATGTCCTTATCCACAACTTTATTTTATTTAGTTATTCATTACATTTTACAGTTTACATGTAAACAGTTTGATATTTACCCAAGCAGTTCAGGGTATGTGGCTTATGTGAGCACACAAGAGTGCTAACTACAAGCTCTTTTTTCATGACAAACCAGTTCCTTACCCAGCAGTCACAGGGGCGATGCTTCAGGGCCTGGAGGGCTGAGAGACAACACACCTGGAAGAGACTCACTGAATGGGGCTGTCAGACCTGTTGCTCAGGCAAAGTAGATGAGGCCCCACAACAAATAGCGTTACGTTCTGACGGTTATTTGTGCAGAATAGGAGAAGTGACTCATCTTTCCCATTCGTGTTTAGTGTCAGCAATCCCATATTCATGCAAACTATCACCATGTTAAAAACTGCTGAAATGTGGGGGGAGAGGTTTTTTAGCAGACTATTCATAAATAAGGCCTTGTTGACCAAAATGTGAGACATGGATGAGACATTTGGGGAAAAAAAAAAAAAAAAAAAAAACAGAAGGGTACAGCACAAAACAGTTTATGGTAAAGAAATTACTGCACGACCTAAAAGCAAGAGTCATTTCTTCCAGTTTGAGTTTTCAGAGTATCAGAGAAACAAAATGTACGATGCAATTTAAGAAGCTATTATCAGCCAGCCACCTCTCATCTCTCATTGAAATATACTTATATACAGTCGCGGCTGGTGAGCTTGAAACAGGGGAAGCTGAAACATTACCTATAAATCTATCATTACTTTCAACCTTTTCCACCTTATCTTCCTTGATTAACAATAAAAAAATAGTTCACAGAATAATTGATATAACTTCCCGTTTCCAGCTCACCAGCCGCCACTGCTTTTATACTGTAGTTAGATTTCGTACTATCATTCTGATCTTCGCTAGAAAAAACGCTCTTTTTAGTGTTTATGCAACTTAAAATACAGGACACAGCAGAGTAAAGAATTAACACAGGGCAGCCGTCCTCACTGCAGCTTTTGTCTTTTAAGCCACGCCCTCCAGTCTGTTTGTGACACAGTTTGGCGACTCATGTAAATGTAGACAGTGTGGAAGGGCTTTTCTTAAGGTCGACTTCGCATTACTGACTAAACTATAGAATAAAACTGCGCTGGGTTGTATCAGCGTATTATACACATTGAAAATATCAATTATTAAATTATATCAATTTGTAATATTTGTGAATTTATAATCAAATATTATCTTTAATTAATCCAGTTTACTTAATATCAGATTTATTTGGTTCCACCTTCAGTCTTAAGCAGGGCGTCGTGAGCTAGGCGGTGGTGTATAAAGAGCAACTAATCATCTTTGATGCTAGGACAAAACGGCTACGAACCGGTAGGAGAAGGTCACGGCAAAACGTGGACAGAGGCTGCGATTTTACAGGTAATCTAATACGTTTGTAATAAATAGCTTGTGTGGTTGTCATGGCTGCTAAATATTAAAAGATGGCAAACTGTGTCAAACTCGCTCACTAATTGTTTGCTTTCAGTTGGAATAGAATTCTACTGTTATTTTAAATGTAAACTCAATCCAGTATGTGTCCGCACATATCGAGCCGTTTACAGTTTTTAAGTATTTGTTTTTTTTCCGCGTCGCTAACGTTGGATGGTATCAGGGACAGTGTGTACTTAGCAT
Organism: Megalops cyprinoides; assembly: GCF_013368585.1. Classification (NCBI taxonomy): domain Eukaryota; kingdom Metazoa; phylum Chordata; class Actinopteri; order Elopiformes; family Megalopidae; genus Megalops; species Megalops cyprinoides. The sequence goes on along the minus strand of NC_050585.1, from coordinate 21,000,041 downwards.
CACATAATAGAACTGGACCTGGCCGGTTTTGCCGCAGTCAGCGCGACATCAGCGACACCATCCTTAAGCATTTCAGCAAGGATTTCGAGTTAAAATGTAATAAAACACATATTCAAATATTTAGCAAAATTTGTTAATTTGTAGTTAATTATTATTTGATCTAATTTACAGAGTCAAATAGCTGTAGATTCTCTATCTATTTTGGCTTTCCTGCATCGTCGCCACGTGCTATTGTAAGGCTGATGTAATACTACGGATGCTGTATCATACAAACATTACGAGCAGGCTTTCTCATGTGACTGGATAGCTGTGAAAATGTACATTTTTTCCTTCACAAATATTCAATGAGTTTGTCTACATTATTGGGGAATCGACGCATTTCTGTCTTCATTATATATATTTCTTCTTCGTTTGGTAGAACACGTAGCTAAGATAGAACAACCTCAAGATGAGTAAGGACAACGAAGCGGACCTAAAGGACGTTGAGCTGAACGACTTGGAGCAGGAGAAGCAGCCCATGACCGGTGTAGACGCCAGTAACGCGGATGGGATTTCTCCGACCGGCACAGAGAAAAACGGCTGCGTCAAGGTGAAGATCCCGGACGAGGAGGAATCGAAATTCACCGGTCTTTCTAAAAAGGAGCTGATGGAAGTCGCTGGAACTCCGGGGTGAGGGGTCGTCTGGTTTTAATTGCATACTGTAAAGATGTACATACGATTTCACACTCCTTCGCTAGCATAACGCTAAATTAAGAAAATCATTCCTATACATATATTGCTAATCCTGAAAAACGAAAACTACCGTTTCTCCCTCTCACACTGAAGGTGGGTCAGGACCCGCTGGGCCCTGCTGGTTCTGTTTTGGCTGGGCTGGGTTGGGATGTTGGCCGGAGCCATCGCCATAATTGTCCAGGCCCCACGATGCAAGCCTCTGCCCAAAATGAATTGGTGGAACCACGGACCCTTATACCAGATCGGGGACCTGGGATCGTTCACTGAGGATAAGAACCTTGAGGGTAAGAAAATCGAGGAGGATTAAAGAAGCAAGGTTGAACGTAATTATTATATAGAAAGTTCGCAGGTTGTGAGAGAGGAGAGAGGGGTTTTGGGGGTGGAGCGCTGTGTGTTGTTGCCTCCGGTTACAGGTGCGCGCTCCGAGGCTGCGGTGTCTGAGGGTCTCGGATTTCGGAAGGCACATGCACGCTACTAACGGGCGCGTGACTCAGCCTCAGGCTGTGTGCAGTTTTGCTTAACCAGACAAATCCGGTTCGCAACAGTCAACGCTTTTATGCTTCACCCACAAAGACCACTTCCTTTTTAATCTGACAGAGGTTTAAATTAAAGATGTAAGTTATTCCTCTATATTTTATTTGATAAGCATCCTGTGCTTACTCAGAATGAGTTTAATAGCTCACATTTAATATTATGCCTGTTTATACAGTTGGATGTTGGTTAACACAGTTCAGGGAAAATACCTAATTCATGTGTATAACAGCACTGCCCCACCCAGGCATTAAGGTTGTAATCACATGGCAACAGGTCATAATCTCTAAAGGCTACAGTGTTTCAAACCCTAAAAATAAAGAGATTGTACAATTTTGAAAAAAAAAGTGATTACTGCCTGTTTGACACATGCTGCATATTCATTTGCAGTATTTATAATTACTTGTATTACAACATGGTGGTGTGATTGGTTTGCAGACTCCTGTACATGACTAATATTGTGCCTACTTCATAGAAGATAGGGTTTTTTGTAATCAGGCATTTCTCTGTCTTGCTGCAGGAGTGGTGAAAAAGATTGACAGCCTGAATCGGCTGAAGGTGAAAGGATTGATTCTGGGACCCATCCATGAGTCAACAGCCGACCAGTTGCAGGGCCTCAACTTTCTGGAAATTGACTCTGAGGCGGGTAACCTGAACCAATTCAAAAGCCTGCTCCATGCAGCACACAAGAAGGGTGCGTGTCTCACAAAAAAAAAAAATATTTTTTTAAACTGCGTAAATCCACTTGGCAGAGTATCTTGCCTTTCCTTCTGTGCTGGGATTAGTTCAGTGAGTCACTAACATTATTGTGCTACTTATGTTTTGTGGTTTGGTTTGGTTCTCAGGAAACCCTGAGATAAAATGGCCTTGAACTGTAATGTTTACTTCCCCACATCTTTAAATTAACGTTGGCAGCCAGGTTAGCACATGCTTATGAGTAGAACATTTTTGTTGTTCTGTGTTGAGTGACAAAGAGAATTGCTCATTGTTCTTCCTCTCTCTCTCTGGCCCCCATTTCAGGTATCTCTGTGGTTTTAGATCTGACCCCTAACTACAAGGGGAGGGAGCCGTGGTTTGCCAATGTGAGCATCGCGGATGTGGCGGATAATCTCAAGGTGAGTGAGAGGCAGAGTTGACTAACTGGCAAAACTCAAAATTTTAAAAAATCACTTTTTTATTTGCTGGTCAATGTGAGGAATGCCATCGGAGCTGTTAGGACAGTGATGCTGTGCATATGCAGTGGTAATAGCCAGCCCTCCTCCACAGCCCGCGCTGATGTTCTGGCTGGGGCAAGGGGTGGACGGCGTGCTGCTGTCGGGGATCGACAGCGTGGTCAGCCAGAACCCGTTACAGTGGGCGGACATCCGAACCATAGTGCGGAACAACACTCAGGGTGGAAACGGGTGAGTGCTAAGGAGCAGGGCTGGTAACCTGCAGTTGCAGGGTCCATGCCCAGGTAGGGCATTGCTGCTACACCCAACCCAGCTTGTTTCAGTGAATAAGCACCTGGATAAATGGAAAAAAAATGTGTGCAAATCAAGGCTCCTAGATTACTTGGCAAACATTTGCAGTCTAATCTGTGCAGCAGGTATTGGTGTTACTGTTGCTCAAGCTTTAGTATTCTTGAAGACACCCTAGTGGGTCATTGGTGGTATTGAATTTGTGCAAGTTCCTCACAGATGAAAGTGCTAAACTGCTCCCTCCAGTGGTGATAGCAGCAGTGTCTTCAGTGGTGATTTTGAGTGTTTAAAGTTTCAGTTTTTAAAATTCAGCATTTAGGACCATAATGTGTAGGGGCTTTTGTCTTATGGTATGGGTTTAATATGGTTTACATTTTTATTGTTTAAAAATGAAACTTGAAAGGCTGTTTTCTAAAAGTTTTCTTTTAATATGTAGGGCCCTCTTTGGAGTGACAGAGAAGACGTCCGCTGTTGAGGTCAGCAACCTCCTGAACACTTCTGGAGTGGACCTGCTCCTCTCTGGGGTTCTGAGGTCCAGCAGCAACACTGGCGCCGACTGTGCCCAGGCCCTGCAGTTGCTGTACTCTTCTCAGAACCAGAACCAGCTGGCCTGGAACCTGGGTGACCGGGCCCAGGGTCATATGGCCTCGGTGGTCGGACCCAACCTGGTCCCGCTTAACCAGATGCTGCTGTTCACTCTGCCCGGAACACCTGTCTTCAACTATGGGGACGAGATCAGACTAGAGGACGGGGTGAGGGAGGAGAGACTGTGTGTGTGTGTGTGTGTGTGTGTGTGTGGGGGGGGGGGGGGGGCCGGTCGTCAGACTGAGTAAGAGGTGGAAAGGGATTTTCACCTCTTACACAAATTAATATCTGTAATGTCAGTGACTTGAGCTCAAGATGATGAGTAGGAATCTGCAGATCTGTAAAGCTGTATGCCTCCCACAGTTACAGTCAGATGGAGAGTGGGGAGTGACAGGAAAGGGTGAGAGACTGGTGTGAGTGGTGAGCATTGAGCGGTGGGAATGGAAGTGCTGTGTCATTGTGTCTCATTTACATTACTTTTACATTTATTCGTTTGGCAGTCGCTTTTATCCAAAGCAACTGACAAGTGAGGCAGAGTACAACACAAGTAAAAAGCCATATAAGGAGTCTCACTTGGTATCTGACTTGCCCAATCCTCTTGTGTTTCTTCAACAGGATACAAAGTTTCCTAAGATGCTGTGGGACTCACAGAAGTCTGCAGAGGAGACCAATGGCACTGCCAAGGTATCAAAAAATGATTATTTATAAATGCATGCACACAATCATTTCCGTTATGCACCATTTCTTTCCTTTTACATCATATTGGCACAACATTTAAGTGCCCAAATCATAAACTCACAGCCTGTCCTCCATTTCACACAGTCAGTTCAAAGAAACCAGGAGGTGTTTCCACATTTAAAACAGCCCCTGTTCTGTAGCAGGTGTGTCTTTCTGTCCATTGGTTTCTCTCTTTACCTCATGCTGCCTTTCTCCCCAGCAGGCGAGAGAGATGTGGCGTGCGTTCTTCCGCACTCTGAGCGACCTGAGGGGGAAGGAGCGCTCCCTCCTGCACGGTGACTTCCTGCTGCTCCACAACTCCACTTCCTCCCTGGCCTACCTGCGCCAGTGGGACCAGAGCGAGCGCTACCTGGCTGCCTTCAACTGGGGCGCGGAGCCCGACACTCTGAACCTTTCCCACCCGGCCCTGCCAGCCCAGGCCACCATGCGGGTCAGCACCACTGGGCAGCAGTCTGAAAGTCTTGTGAAACTGGCTGCCCTGAAGCTGGAGCCCGGCCAAGCCGTGCTGCTGAGTTTCAAAATGGATGGCTGAAGCTGGGGGTGGCCATGGCAGTTTTAGTGGGTGGGCTTCAATGCCATTTCATTAGGTGTTAGCTTGTGACTACTAGAATCTAGCAATGTTACCTCTGTGTTTTGCACTTTTTTCCAAAATGTGATCAGGACATGAGTATATTTAACCCTTTAAGAGGTATGTGTCTGTGAATGGACAGGTCTGTTTATTGTAAAAGCTGCTTGTGTGTGTTCTCTGTCCTCAGCAACATACACATACCACATACCACATGCGCACACACACACAGACCCACATTTATCCTTTTTTTATGTGTCCAAATGTTGCTTAACACATTCCAGACAAAAGATAAGCAGTAAAATGTTTTTTTTAAACTGTACTGTAGTTGTGAGGAGCATTTTAGTTGTGTATAATGAGACAATATGTCTTCATAGCTGTGCAAAAGGAAAAAGTGTTGGATGTTGAAATAATTATGAGATTAGCCAGTACATTCAACGACATGCATGGCAGAATAAACCACTGAGACTGAACCTTTACTGTGTGCTCTGTGTCTTTAGCTGCCTGCCTGTGTCCCTCTGTGTGCGTGCGCGTGTGTGTGAGCACATTTTGTGTGTGTATGTGATGAAGTGTTTTATGAAGTTTCCCAAACAATAGGCCAGGCATTTCATAACCCCCCACTGGTATTGATGGAGACCTATCAATGATGCGTGGGGAGGCCACAGAAGTGTCCGGTTTTTAACGCCTTTTTAAACATTCATTTGCTGCTTTTAAAAACAGGCTCTCAGCATAAGACAAGGGGAGACATGAGGGACAATTTATTCCCCAGAAAACAGACAGGTAGAAACAGACACACAAAATGTGTGTTATGTGTTATTACATTGGCCATAAATGTGGGTGTGTGCATACATAATCAGAGATCCAGCCAGGACAATGCTGAAGTCGAGTGGAGCTGGCACTGTATTTGACAACACCGCAGATTGAGTATGAGTCTCAGCTAGCTGTGCGTCACTCCATTGTAGCAACATTTTTGGAGACGATTATGTTTGTTCGTCATAGAAAACATACTTGGTTTCATTACACCTCAGGTCTTAATGTTTTTTTTTTATCATATTTTTGTAATACTTTTTGTATATTTTCTGGCACAGTGGTTAGACAGCTGGTTCAAATCCCAACCAGGACACTGTTGTCATACCTGTAAGCACATATGCAACCTGAACTTCTTCAGTCAATATAAATAGAACAAATGTAAAATGGCACGTTATGTAAGACCTCCTGGATAACAGTGTCAGCTGTGTGAGTGATGTAGTGGTTCTGTAGTGTAGTGGTTATCATGTCTGCGTGGCACACCCTGTTTTGAGCCCCAGTGGAACCAATGCTTTATTTGCAATTTGATCACTCCTGGTAGAGTATTTTGCCTTTCTAATTTAACACAGCTGCTATCATGGCCAATAGATACACTGTAAGGAAGTAGATCACCCCCTCTGCTTATACCGTGTCTGTTTCTTTTGTCTGTCACTCTAGATAAAGACATCTGCTCGCCGAATCTTGTCTTGTGGATACTTCATGCAATGAGTCATCTGTTCCTCTATTAGCTGATTGGCAGGAGTACTGAGCATTTGTTTGCCACTCTACTTTTTTATTTGATTTGATGTTGGTCTCATTTACAGACAATAAAGTCTTGCAGCTCAGGGATTCACGCAACTGGAGGCCCTGTGTTAGAGGTCATGCAAACATATTCAGTCAAAAGGGTGTCAGGGGAGGTGCTGTCTTTAATCCTGGGAGGACCCTAACAGTTGGCTTTTGTGAAGCATAAAGATACAGTCTGTTCCCTCAACTTCCCTGTCTTTGGACTGGCTGCATCTTGCTGTGTCTGGCAGGTTGTGACTTGCTATATTTCCCAAGTCATGATGGGGCAGGGAGACTTTATCTGGATAGCTAGATAAATCTACTGTGTAGTCTAATATCATATTCTACCTGGACACAGTCAAATATTCTGTTATAGGAGCACAAATATGCACTTTTATTGATTATTAGTATTGCCTTGTACTTTTCAGTCATGTTAGTTTAACAAACTTTAAAGTACACTGTAAAAAGCAGCATGTCTGTCTGGCTTCCTAGTGCTCTGAAATATTTTTCAGACGTTGCCCTCAAATCATGCATTGCTTTCTAGGACACTGCTAGTCTGGTCCAAAAGTATGCTGCCAATGTGGGGCAAAGCAGCCTAATTTTATACATGACAGCGTTGATCAGAATAATGAAATGCATGTTTCACTTTCCAAAAAAAGAGAGATGATGGTTACCTTTTTCTGTTGGTTCTGTAACCAACTTTTTTTTATGAGTCATCGTGCCAAAGTTTCCTCACCGATCCTGTTCGGCAGAACACAAAGGCTTGCAGCAGAAACATATTAGAGTAAAATGCAGTGTATGTGTTACAATACATGTGAACTGTGCTCAGGTCAGCGACCAGCTGTGCAGGTTTCATATTCCAAAGTCCTGAAATAATATGTACATTAGTAAAGACACAGTAAAGCACAGAAGAGCCTCAGGAGGGGTAATCAGGCTACGGCCGTGGCTGTAAAGGCTGCATTTTCACCGGCTCAGCAGGCCGAATGTCAACGCTAAATTTTCCACATCCACTACTGACGTGACACACAACAGTGGAACATTGACCAATGAAAACAAAAATTGTTTACGTGGACTGTGTATGTGCTGTAGTGAAGGGGGTTTTAATAGGCCACACTGTATCCATCTGCACATGCTTGCAGGTTATTCATATATTGCAATATGCCAAAGCATTTAGTGTTAATGCTGCACTTTCCCATTGTCTTACACAGATGGACTGGCTGACAGAGGAGCAGATTGCTGGTATATTTTTTGCAAGAATGGTTTTGCATATAACATTTCCGGAGGAGTACCACATCTGTACTCCTATACTGGCATCTAAAGTCAAAATGCTCTCACCTCACCAATGGGTAGCAGGCCCAAACCTCAAACCCTTTCTGATGGTTGTTATTGTTTCAAATATTAAAATGTGACTTTTTTAACCAGGCCAGTTTTATGCAGATCTCAATACTTTTAGCTCAACTTCACTTTTTCCCAGAGAAAGGGGAATTGTCAGGTGTGTTCTCTAGAGACCAGACTCTTTTTGCAGAAATCTCTGATGAATTTGCATAAAATAGTTGAATATTTCTTGATTGCCAGACACTGTAATCCAGGGCAGCTAAGCAAGCAATCAATCCAGTTTAAGTTTATTGCAAAAGAGGACAACAGCCCACCTATGAATCTCACCACCAACAATGCACTTAGAAGACCAGCTAAATAATCACCAAGATGCGCAAGATGTGCAACATAAAATGTGCATGAGCAACATAAAGCATGGGTTTTTTTGAAGCACACCGTAAATGTAACCTTTAACAGTTTAATAGATGACCATCCTTGTCTGAGTTTTCTGTCACTTGATAAAATGCAGCTGTCCTGCCAGAAAGCCACAACAAAAATGGCCAACAATTCGGTCCAAACACCCTGCATCACTCTCACATGCCCCACCATTCTCCCACTCTAATTGGTTGCTAAGGGTCTCATACTTAAGGACAAGGGGTTGCATTAATATTCAGATGACTGAAAAATGTAGGATACTCATCTAATTTTTGAAGATGCTAAGTAATATTTACATTAGCTCTTATGGTTTCAAAAGTGTCAAAGTGTTAGGTTTTGCCTGTAGTTTGTATCCCTCAGCTATTTTTGATTTTGTTTTTGTTGTTTTTTTCGTTCTGTTTTGTTTGCTGGATGTTCATCTTTTTCAAAATGTAGCCAGGTGGTACTTTGCATTTTCTCCAGTCTTTACATCATCTGCGAGGAAGTTTATGCATGCGTATGCAGAACCTTCTCACTTATTAAATTCTGCATTGGTATTCCTAAATGCTGATTCTTTTGTTTTTTTGGTTGCATTTTGTCGTATGGTTGAATAATGTATACAGTTAAAGTAACTCACCTAACATGGCGGTGCACTCCAGTGGAACTTCAATCCACTGTATTTTAAAATGTTTCATTCCACCGGTTTTGCACCCCTTACTGACGCTAGCGGGCCGTCTCCGCAGTCGCCACCTGTCCCGCCAATCATCAATTTCTTTACTTCCACAACAGAGTTTTTTGACCAATAACCGCGTACATCAAACGTACCAATTTTCAACGACGGCATGGACTGCGAATAGGATCTCATAAACACCTAGCCAACCAGTTAATTCCCTGTAATCCAGGCCCAGGTTTGTTCGTCTTTTAACCAATAGATTCGCGGATGTATCAATGGGCGGGCCTTGCACGATGCAAAATGACTGTAATCTGATTCAATCCGAACGGAGGGTGGTACGGTCGAGGCCAATAGCAAGTTCGTGACTACAGGGAGGTGGGAGAGACGTCTGGGATGGGTTTAAAAAGCTCAAATGGTTTTTAATGTCTTGATGTCTGTGTTTAGTCATCTGGTCTTTCCCACGCGGAAGCCGAGTTGACGACGAAGTCGATAAAGACAGCATACATTTTTAGACTGGTCAGTTAACTCGTTATTAGATTGAATAAACCCCCCTGGACGAGGGGCCTCGCGGTTGCATCAACACATTGCATCTGTCGACAGCAACACACACACAAGCAAAGTAGTGGGACCCTCGAGCTTCGCAAATTGACAACCACGTGAGGAGCTGAACGTATCTTGACATCAGCAGAAATAAGAAAAGGTGAGTTTGTGTGTGATTACCAAGTATGAAAAAAGAATCGAAGAGTCGAAACGCTTGCACAAGTTGTCTTTGTAATGTGGCTAGCTACATGCATAGGTCTGCTAGCAGCATCATAATTACGCGATAGCTGGCGTTAGCTAGCCAGCTAGTTGCAGATGCTGCCTGCAAAGCGGTAGCTGGTTAGCTAGCCATCATGACTCCGTTGTCAGTCGGTAACCTAGCCGGCTACCTGCGGAAAGCAGTACAGCCAGCTATCAAGCCTCGTAAATGGCTAACGATATAGAGTAATCATTATCAGCTGTGACGTTTCCGTTAATGACCCTATCGATGAAGGTGACACTCCACTAAAAATTGATCGATTTTTGGCTAGCTAGGTAGTTGGCTAATCTACCTAGTCTAATATTTTGCAGAGATACCATAGATTAATGCTGATACGTGCATTATCCTCTTCGGGACCCAGCCAATTTACAGTAGACGAAAGTCAGATACCGTGCGCACCAAGGACATCAGATGTGTGTGTTCCTGCATTTAGTATTTGCATTGCATTGAGATATGCGGTTATCGCGGTTGGATGTTTGCCATCGGTATGTGATTGAACAATTTCAAGTGTTGCAAGTTCAGAGCAAGTCTCCTTTGTTGAAAAGAGTTCGCTAGCTGCACTTTCATCAAAAATAAAGTGTTTGCACCGAATTGCTTCCAACACTGTGGTTTTTCATTCTAGGTTAATTTTGCTTTTAAATTAAACTCCCCCAGATATGGGCCAGATATACCCAAAGGTTGTGAGCCTTATAGTACAGCAGTGCATATTGGTGTGGCAATTCTGTGGATGCGCACCAATCTAGTGGTGCTCAAAACTATATGCTTAAAAGTTCTGGAATCAGCACTGGGATGGTAAGAGGAATATTAATTTTATACGCCGCTCTAGATCATGGGCACCGCGGCCCCTCGCGTTTCTTAAATGTGTGCAGCTGTTGTCCGCGGTCACCACACCCACTCAACACGTGGCGACCTGTCATAGGAAGATACTCAATCCTCCTGCTCTTGTGGGTTTGTCCCCAGCTGAATTTGACCGAATAATTCAAGAAAAGTGTTACTTATTTACACTACTGTGCTTTGAGCACTAGACTGATATGCTGTGTAAATAATTACAAAAGGCAACACCGTAACACCGTCTTGAATGTAATCATGAATGTAATCATGAACAGAATCCATGGGGGAGCCGGTTCGTTTACACCCTCACACGCTCCAGGCATCCCCTAGAGGTGATTAACATTGCAGTCGTCCTGTCTGTCTTCATAATTTCAACTCCAAATGTGTGCAATGCTTTGTATTGTAGACCTGTGGAACTTGTCAGCATCTTAAATGCCTCGGGCTTATATGCCTGGTTGCGTTTTTTTTCTTTTCTGGGTCAAAGGTCATCCTTGGCTGGGAACTCCTGGATGGCCTTACTGCATTGGCTAAATATAGATTAAGTGGGTTGCACATGAATCGATGACGGTGCGTGATTTGAGGAAAGTGGAGTGTTGTTTAAAGTGGGATCGCGGTAATTAGAGAGAGAGAGCGGGATGCGAAACGCATTTGCAGAAACTGAAGACGCTCAGTTGGTTCATACTTCAGCTGCTCTCCGTCTGGAATTGGAGAACTTGACAGACGTGACCATAACCGTTGTCCCATCCAGCTAAGTATGGCGGTGTGACAGATGTGCTTGTAGACCGGCAAATCTACTTCCCAGTCCGCTCAGTAATCAGAGAGAGCCAAATATAAATGAACAGTATCACTGCAATTTCGCCCTGGACACAGTGAGTGACAGGAACCACGGTGATGGTAACACTGTTCCTAGCGGAAGCGCTTAGTGTTTGATGCACAGATAAGAGTTTCTAAGGCTCTGTATGTGTTTGTGTGTGTGTGTGTGTGTGTGAGAGAGAGAGAGAGAGAGAGAGAGAGAGAGAGAGAGAGTGAGTATGTCTGTAATGCTATCACTTCTGTGGCATAACCCTCATGTTTATACCAGCATCAGAGCGAATTTATCCCACAGAAGTAGGCTGCTACAGTCTGTGTATAATCCCGTCTCTGTGAGCCTCTCTGGATTCCTCTCTCACTCCCTCTCTCCCCTCAGTCTTTCTTTTCCCTTTTTTCCCCATTCTAAAAGTGCTCTTAATTTTAAATAAAGAGCTTTTTAAAAGCCATTGTCTTTCTCTCTTTACTTTTTTTTCATGCGTACCTATATAAATGTCCTTTGTTTAATGGGGTTAAAGAAAGGGATTTTAAAAGGGAAAGTCTCTGTTTCTCTCCTTTGCTAGCATGTCTTATGCTCACACTGCTTTCAGTAGGAGATTCCCACAGTGAAATGAGCCTAATGAAGGAGTGTTTGTGTGTGTCGTGTCTCTGTAGAAATTCAAATGTGGGTGTGACCTGTCACCAGGTCCACCTTGATTGGCTGAGAACACGCACCTGTCTGTGCACTCATTAGTAATCCAGGCATGTTCAGCTACTCTGCCCTAGTCCTATGTGTGGATGCTACTTATTGTGCATAGTGTCAACAGGTCTTGTTTGCCTGACTTGCTGCAGGCGCAGTATTATAGAAGTGCGTTAGGACTTGCCCTGTGTGCTGTGTCACAAGTCGGGTATGTCTGGCTGTGTCTCGCGTGCCCACACACACACAGACAGATGTACATGCAACATTGATAAAGTAACATAAGTTTCCGTGTGTGAATCTGACTTCTCCCTCATATTGCTATTTCATACCCCGAGGGCCAACAGCCTTATTGTTAGTCCTCACTCCAGCATGTAATGTTACAGGCTGAATGTACCCATGTGGTTTTCATCTTCCTGTTTGTTGTTTTTTTGCGCTCCTTCCTGCTCTGTATCCATCTGTTTGTGAGTTCCCTGAGGTGCATGTGACTGCTTATTAGCATTCCTTTGGTGTCCTTGGTGAGGGGAGGGGGAGAGGAGCCGGCTGAGGAGCCTTAGAGGAAAAACTTTCCCCCCAGAAAGAGGACATGCGTGGAACCGAGTGGAGAACGGAGTGGGGAAGTTGAGACAGAGGAGAGGGGTGTTCGTTTCTCTGTCCTTTGGCTCGTCCAGTTGTGGCGGTGCAGAATTGCAAAGTGTGATGTGTCTTGGACAGGCAGGACACAGTTGGTGTAGGCCGCTGGGAGGGTGAAGGATCACTGAAAGCATACGTTGTTCATCTTTCTGAGGTATTGATCTGCGGTTTCCTGGTCAGCGGATTTAAGTGTGAGATATGTCGAAAGGAAAACCCTACTGCTGTGAGAAATGAGCACTCGACAGGAACTGACAGCTCATTGTCTCTGTAGGAGGTGACCTCTGAGCTTCGAACTCTCTGGGCCCCAGTGTCTGGTTCGATTTATTTGTAACATATTTCGTTGCTTGTGAGCATTCCAAGTAACCAGCAGGGCTATTGCTTCACAGAAACTTCTGCTTTGCTGACCTTGGCTCATCTGTACCCGAATAGTGTACACCGTTTGCGATGTTAGGAGTTTGGAGGTAAGCCTGCAGGGATCAGCTTCACTGCAGTGAGCTGGTGAGGGGACAGAAGGTTGAAGGCTCACAAATCAATATGATCCTTGTTTTAAAAAGGTGTCCAACCTGATTACACATGAATATCCAACATTACAAATGTATAACAGGTGAAAATATTGACGTTTTAATGTCGTTAAGAGTGACTCCAAAGTGAATAGGGCCACCCGATGTCTGTGAATGACGACCTGTGTGATCCAGGGTCAGTGAGTAAAGATGGCTGAACAAAGCCTTGTTTTGTCTCTCTTAGCATTTATGTTGGAAAACTGTCCCCTCCTTTCTCTCTCTGTCCCAGAAACCTCTCCCAGGCTCTCCATTGTGGGGAAACTTCCTTTGAGAACTCTTTCCTCTGCAAAGAGGGACGGGGAGTGGCCAAGTGCAGGAAGGTATCAGGTGTCAGTTCTTTAGAAATTGTCTGTGAGGCTGACTCCAGGGGAAAGACAATTGTGATTTGAGAAGGAAATTCGTTTAGGCATTAAACAATGCACTAATACATGCCTTGGACGGTTTAGATATCAGGGGTTAACACAAAAAGCTCTCTAGAACACCCCCACCCACCCACCCACCCACCCACAAGAAACCAAAAAAATCCTGTCTACTGTTACAATGGGGAAAATCGACCCCCCTCCACCCCAACTGCTGAGCAAATTCCATAATAAAGATGAGGGGGGAAATTCAGTCCAACACAGATTTGTCAGCCAGGACTGAAAATGACCAAAAACTATTTAAAACAGGTTTCTGTGTTGTTGCAAAACATTTCAACGAGCCTCCTTCCCTCCTCCTTCCCTCCTGTCTCAACCACAGTTTTGCACAATTGACACCCTGTTCTCTCTGCCTCCTCCCCTCTGTTGGCACAGCTCATCTTTCACAACTTAAGCCTTAATTTTGAGTGTTTAGTGCATTCCTGACACTGCCCCGCCCCTTACTCTCACCCTCTGACTCTGTGCAGTCAAGTGGATGTAATTCACTAACCTGTTAGAGATATGACCCATACATTCCTCTTGTCCAAGCAACGCACATAATCATTCACAGAATATGTAAGTAATATCCATGAGGTTACATTACAGCAAATACTACTGCCATACTACTACAGCAGCAAGGAACAGGGCTCTTTCTTACTGGTTCAATTCCCCTCTGGGGTACTGCTGTTGTACCCTTGGGCAAGGGACCTAACCCACAGTTTCCTCAGTAAATATCCAGCTGTATAAGTGGATAAAATTGAACCCATGCCAGTTGTTCTCTTACAGTGTCTGTGTGAAAATAATAATGTAATGCAGAAACGCACAAAATGAATACTGTCGGTTAACCATTGGGTAAGTCTTGTAGGCTCCCCCTCCTATTCACAGTGCTCGGTGCCTCTCTCCATCTCAAATTTTTAATTTAATAAACATTATATGCATGCAAAATATGATTTTGTGTTGCCAAAGCAAAACTCCTTTCCCCTCGCCCTCTTTCTCTCTCTCTCTCTCTCTCTCGTACTCTATGCTAAGTTGGTCGTGCATAGGGGAAACAATGGCAGTACTCTTTGATTCTTTTAAATCTTTTTGCTCCTCACTCTCCTGCAGAAGGAGGCAGTGATTGGATATGACATGTGGGCGTGTCATGTTACCCAACAAAGGAGGAGAAGAGGGTTGGAAGGGGGGTGGCTGAACTGGCAGGGAGGTGTGTGTGTGTGTGTGTGTGAGAGAGAGAGAGAGAGAGAGAGAGGGGGGGAGAGAGAATAACGCTGCTATGAAGCATTAGATGTTTGTATGTCATGTATCACTGTTATGACTGGAGTGCAGATTTTGGAGTGCAGAAAAATACGATGCGGAGACGTCATTTCCTTGTATCCGTGTCTGTCATTTTTTTAATTCTATGTTGCCTTCTTGTGACTCTGTGCTCGTTAGAGTGTTTCTTCTTTTTGTTTACTTTCACATTGATGTGTACTGGTGTGATTATATTTGTACTTTCTCCAGGCTGGTAGCCTCGGCCAGGCGTTTTGGACTTTTGAACTGGCCGGTACACGTTGGGCGCGCTTGCGCAATGCTGTGTTTTTTCATCATGCTGCTGTTGTGCCTCTAGAGAATCAATCTCCGGTCATTCCTATGTGCAGCTTCCTATGGGCCTCAGTCAAACGACCTCTTGGTTTTCGCATTGCTGAATATTCATGCCCACTCCCACTCAGGGCATGACTGTGTGCCCACGGTCTCTTGAGCAGTGACATGGCAGTTCTGTGAGATGTGGTGTTTCCACACAGCAAGCGCAATCTCGTTTCCTCTCTTTGCCCTAAGCATTGCCTTCTGGCCCCAAATCCTGGCTAATCTTTAGTTTTTCACGCGATTAATTAATTGTTTCACTCTGGGGCGTGACTCCCTCCCATGTACCCCACTGAATGTCAGGCCTTGCCACCAGCAGAGGTGGAACTGAATTCCCACATGCCTGAGGTTTAGATTTTAGTGTGGATTGCAGTGCCATGAGGTTGTGGGCATGGCAATATGTCACACAGGCTCTTGGCAGTGTCACCTGTTCAGACTGCACCTATCAGTGCCGCCTGCTCCTCCCCCACAAAATGCCATTACCCTGGGCAACAGCAGAATAGATTTGTGGGGTCTCCATGACAGACATCCAGCCAGGCTAAAGATAATTAATATTGGCTTTAAGCTGAATGACCAGCTGGAGAAAGAGCGCCCTCACACTGGGCATGGAAGGCTGGCCTGTCAGTCCTGAAAACTGAAGTGCCAAAGAAAAGTCACACCTGTGATTGACAGCTCCGTGTCCCTCATGTGGTGTGTGGAGGCGTGTGCTGTACACGCAGACCCATACGCATCGTACAGTGCAGATTTTTTTTTTCCTTTAAAACTTTTTTTTTTATCCCTTGAAACTCCTGCCTTTTCTTTCTGCTGTTTGTTCAGGTGGGGAATCTTTCTCTGCTGCCCCCTCACCACCAGCATTCTACTGATAACGCCCAGGGGGTGCGTGCTGACCTCTGACCTTTAGCCTCCCTGCGATATCGACTGCACCGTCACTCACTGTATTCACATCGAGACTGGAATGTGTAGCTGTACTTGTAGCCCTCCTTTGCTTTCACAAAGAGGATCGCCGTCATGTCAGACCAATCAAATGGTCGCACAGAGCGGCTGGATTTCTGCGGAGTGATTATAGAATCATTATGGCCAGAACTGGTAGAAGGGGCCAAATTGACCCTGCTTTCGTATCACAGGATAGTCTGTTGCTTTATCTTATCATGAACGAGGTGAGTGCACAGTGGCAGCTTCCTGTCGGCCTGTCCTTTGTGACTGGCTGTTTGTTTGCCCCTCGAATCTGTACTGATTATCTTATCTTTCACCAGGTAAATGGGCTCTGGAGACCCTGAATGAGGGAACAAGGTTGCTGCTGAGACTGGTCTTTGTATGTTAACCATCAACTCTCCCTTCTCTCCACTTCTTTCACCACCTCTCTCTCTCCCTCTCTCAACCGTTCTCTTTACATGTCCTTCCTCCTTCCTTCCTCCCTGCTCTCCTTCCTTCCTCTCCCTCTCAGGATGCTGCAGGTGGGAGTCATGCGTTGGGGCGTGGGTGTGTTGGCGTTCAGGAGAGCCCGCTGCCTGTCCCGTGCAGCTCACACCTCTGCCCAGAAGGTGGAGTACAAGCCCATCAAGAAGGTCATGGTGGCCAACAGAGGTTTGTCTTTTCACTGTCCTCCAAGCCTTGGCCTAGTACCGCTGTCAGGCAGGTTTACCACTGCTCTCTATGTCTGTGCCGCTGCTCTGTAAACCACTGCTCTCATAAAAACGCTGGAGCAAATGGCTAAATGGGTTAATGCTAATTGTTAATGGTTAATGCTGTTAATGATGTCCAATCCTGAAGAAAGTGATAAAACTCTCAAACCAATCTCTTCCCCCCCCCCCCCCCCCCCCCCCCCCAGGTGAGATCGCCATCCGGGTGTTCCGGGCGTGCACGGAGCTGGGCATCCGCACAGTGGCAGTGTACTCTGAGCAGGACACGGGCCAGATGCACAGGCAGAAGGCTGACGAGGCCTACCTGATCGGCAAGGGCCTGGCGCCCGTCGCCGCCTACCTGCACATCCCCGACATCATCAAGGTGGCCAAGGTGAGGCGCGGCTGGCCTGCTCTTTCCCCCTCCCCTTTCTGGACTTAGAAGCGTTGTGAATTATGCAGCGCTCCGAGTGAAAACGTGCGCTCGTGCGGAGCCCGTCCTGACGCAAACTCCGCAGTCCACGGAGCACGCTCTGTTTTACTCTGCCCATTTCACAACTGCGCATCTGTTGCTTAGTGACCGAAGTGATGGTAGACTGAGAAATGAATTGTGCATGAATGTTCCGTGTCCATTGAACGGGAGAAGATAATTTAGTGGGTCATTTAGTGCTTATTGGGGCGCGTGTCTTCTAAATAGACCTGGTAACTGCTCTAAAGGTAAGGATCTGCACTTTCACAGCAAATGGAGTAAGTCCAGTTGTATTTAATTAACATTTTTGTAGTTTTCAGACAAAGCAAACAAATGCAAAACGTGTTTTCATAAGTGCAGTGAATGTATGCGTACCAAAATGGTAACCAAAGGCATGTAGGTTTAATATAAACATAATGACACATGCATATGTAATGACACTGTGAATTAAGTGAATCACTACATGCAGCGCATTGGGAGGATTATTCTAACTGGTGGCTTGACCCGCAGGCTTTCTTGGCTTATGTTTGTGAAAGGACACGGAATAAATTGTATTCAGTTTTTGAACAGGTGTTTGATAAAGGCCTGCATGGCGTGTGTTGATGTCTGCGTGCCCGTCGTGTCCTTTCTGCAGGAGAATGACGTGGATGCGATTCACCCCGGATACGGGTTCCTTTCGGAGCGGGCGGACTTTGCGCAGGCGTGTGTCGATGCAGGGGTGCGCTTCATCGGCCCTACCCCTGAGATCGTGCGAAAGATGGGGGACAAGGTGGAGGCACGTGCCATTGCAATCCGAGCTGGTATGTTGGCACGTCGTTTGGATGCCTTGGCTCTGACTCGACCTTTAGCCTTATATTGGCCGTATACTTGACCCCTAGCCTTATACTAGCATTATATTTGACCCATGCATACCTTATGGTTGTAGTACATTAGAGGAACTGTTTTAGTTTGATAATTACTTTGATCTCCTAGTATGAAGATCACAGCTGTAGTGCTAACACTGCATCAACACGTGGTTAGCTCATGTAATGCTATGTTTGAGGATGGAGGGGTTTTAGCCTCTTGTTCACGGTTGTCCATGGCATGTTCTCTGTGTGTGAAGTGGAGGTGGTGTTTGAATTTTCCCTCCTGAGCCAAGACAACCCCAACACCCACTGAACTACTGAACACATTACATGTAATTTAAATGCCAATAATGTAACACAATGAACGTGTTCCATTTTTCAGATTCTTAGCTGTACTGCATGTAACACAGAAACCCATCAGAGTTCTTGACTGTCTGCTGAGCTAAGATTATACTCTGAGGGTGATCTAACCTGATAGATTAAACACTGCAAATATGCAGCACTGTTCTGAAATTTTCTGATCTTTTCAGGTGTGAAAGGTTTGTGTGAAAGCAAATGTCTCTTAAGTTGTGAGTTTCCTACCTTGGCACTTAGAGCGGTAATGAGTTAATGTGTTAAGTTATAACTGAGTTACGGCTTCAGTGAAACGGTGAACTCTTGCACGTGCACGCACACCCTTGAGGAATTTGAATATGTAGATTATTTGATTGTTCAGTCTACGGATTCAAATTTCTTAGCCACGTGTGCGTACAAAAGGGGAATAACTGTTTGACTGCGCCCAAGGAATTCTGTCAGCCTGGGTTGATTTGATACAGTCCACACTGCAACGTGAGCCCTCACAGCATGGATCACAGTGTACAAACACAACTGAATTACATTTGCTGATAACATTAGAAAGTGAAATTGGAAAAGGCCGTTCCCGTATCTATCCCATTTGAATAATGATCACAATGGAAGAGATTAGGTTTGATGCAGCAGTGTGTAGCACAGCTTCCGAGGCCTGCCTGACGCACTGACGCTTTTGTTCGGATATGGTCTGATGTTTTGTGCGCTTCTGTTCCTCTACCCTTGTTATATGCTCTTGTGTACCTTGCTTTGGGACTCGTTCTGGATAATAGCTTGTGCCAAATGAATCTGCATCAGCAGCTGAGAAAAGACTTGCAGTGGTGCTGATAGGAGATGAAGTTCCTTGGTTTGAGGCTGTGCGGTACTCTAACGCCAGCTGTGGACATCATTTCCCAGCAGCACCTCTGTGAAGTGGTGTTACCTTTTTCCTGTTTAACTCACCCTTGTGTCTGTGTGCATTTGTCTGTGTTTCTCTGTGTCTTCACATGTCTGCCTGTGTGTTCACAGGAGTGCCTGTGGTCCCGGGGACAGACGCTCCCATCTCCTCGCTGGCTGAAGCCAAGGAGTTCTCCAACACCTACGGCTTTCCCATCATCTTCAAAGCTGCTTACGGGGGAGGTGGTCGAGGCATGAGGGTGGTGCGGGGGTACGAGGTGAGAATGAGGGGGGAGGGGTGATATGAGGTGACAGTGAAGAGTACGGTGTGAAGTGGGAAGGAGGTACGAGCATCGACTCTCCTGACAGCAGTAGCCAAAAGTAATCTGAGAGTTCGCAAAGCACTCTTGAAGAGGTTGGTAGTTTGGCTTCAGTATGGTGTTGTCTGAAGTTGAATGGTTACTGCTGTGGTCATAGAGTTAAGCCTATGTATTGTAAATGGAAAATTCTTTCAGCTTTTGTGTCAGAAGCTTAAAAGGACACATGATATAAGCTCCAACCACTGGAAGCTGGCTTTGCTTGTGGTTGTTCGATAGCTGCTTTGTGCATGCATATATTCATACTCAGTTACACTATTTTTGAGCAGACGTAGAAAAATCTGTGGGTTCCACAGACTCTCAGACCGGTGTACAACATACACCATCTGTTGGGAGCCCATGAGGGTGAGAATTGAGCGCCCCTTCAATGGGTATGCAGGCCGTGTCCTGTGACGCAGCAGGCATTGTGTGATAGGTGGATCACTGACCTTCACAGAAGTGGGAGTCCCACAGCAGGTGTGTCCTTCATCATGCTTGCTGTTGTTGGTGCGAGCTCTCCCCCTTCATCACGCTCGCCGTTGTTGGTGCGAGCTCTCCCTCCCACCTTTGCGTGGTGGATTCATGGGTCCATAAAATAATACGTACCACGTTCCGGGAGTTCGGTTTATCACCCAGTTCATCTCTGTAAAGGAGCTGAGGGCGTTACAGAGGCATCTGGTAAAATGGCCTGTTGGCTTCTGTGGTTAACCAGAATAGGATCATGAAAAATTATTAAACCTGCGAGGGCTCCAGTCATGAAGAGGAGTGATTATGCGATGGTTTCATTGATTGTCAATTTCACCGGCTCTGTTTGACATCTCGTTGCCTGCGGGCCTTTGTCCCTGTGTATGCGTGTGTGTGTGCGCGCGCGCACAGGCACGTGTGTATGTGGTGATCCTCATTATGGGTTGATTAGTATTGATTGGTGTGTTTGCAGGACCTGGAGGAGAACTACCAGCGAGCGTACTCTGAGGCCCTGGCTGCGTTTGGGAATGGTGCCCTGTTTGTCGAGAAGTTCATTGAGAAGCCCAGGCACATTGAGGTGCAGATCCTGGGTAAGCGCTATGTGTCTGTGTGTGTGTACCTGGATCAAGATGCAGCTTTTTCCCAAACTTGACACGTGGCCCTGACTGTTTTCTCAGAGCCATATTGATTTTCAGATCAAAGGTTAAGGTGAGTTCTATGAAAGATGTTTTTCGGTGTTGTGGTGTCTGACATTTTATGCATGTACATTCATCAAACTTGAGTTGGTGTTCCCCAGAAACAGCATCGACTTGCAGTTTGTGGTGTCAGAGGCCAGCATCACAAAGTCTCCTGGTTTTGCATTTCAGTCAGTGCCTCTTAAAAAAGAGGGGTCACTTAAAAAATATGCACCGCTCATCCCCAAAGGGTTAAACAAATGCTGAAACTCCTTTCAGCTATTCGAATGCCATGTGTTCTAACTGAAGTGAGCATAGACTGATTGTGTGGTTGTATCTAAGTGTATTGATACTGAAGCACAGTAGTCGCTTTAATCGCTCCTCTCTGTGGTTGAGGGGGAGGGTGGAGGATTCACTTGATCGTGGGAGCTGATGTTCTCCATGTTTGAGTGGCTCTGTCATGTTTTGTAGGGGAGCTGTTTCTGATCTGAGTCTGGCGGTGCTCCTTTGATGTGAGATTATGCTGTTGTTTGGAGATCAAGCACTGCTGAGTTGTCTGGGTTAAGACCATCAGTGAAGGTGTTGGGGGGGGAAAGTCAAACCCCTCTGTGTCAGCCAGCCTCAGCACAATGATTCGCCTGTCCTCCCCTACTCCAGGTGATAAGTACGGGAATGTGATCCACCTGTATGAGAGGGACTGCTCTATCCAGAGGAGGCACCAGAAGGTGGTGGAGATCGCACCCGCTGCACAGCTGGACCCGCACCTTCGAGACAGACTGACCGCCGACTCCGTCAACCTGGCCCGACAGGTATGCACACTCGCTAACGTGCATGCAGACACGCACACCCACCCACCCTTAGTGTCAGCCTGGCCTGACAGGTGTACACAGACACATACAGACACACACAGACTTTACCACTTTTATTTGTCATGACAGATATTTGTATGAATGCACACAAAATAAAGAATGTCAACATGGCCAGACAGATACAAAGAGCAAGTTACAGATTTTATCGACTTGGCAAGGCTGATATTGACCACACCTGTACGCATACCAGAGGTGCGCCACCGCCAACGCATAGCATGTGTGTTCAACCACAGCACAGAGGTGAAGAATGTGGTTTTAATTATGCATCATGGGTAAGTCCAGAGAGGGCTGAAGGGAGGGAGGTATTCCCTCAGAGAGGAGGCAGAGAAGGAAGGTAGAGTGAGGAAGGTGAGAGGTGAGTGTAAGCAAAAAATGACCAGTGGAGGCCTGAAAGGAGGTGGGGGTTATCAGCACAGAGTTCTGCGGATTCTTCTGCATGCTGCAATGTCTCAGACCAGGCACTAGATGGCGACATTTACATTCATTAAAAGAGCGCGACGTGCAAGATGGTGCATGTCTGACAAAAATAGGGTGTGCAGAACCCTGCAGCTCAGTGGTACAGCGTGCTCAGGCAGATCTGGGCACTGCTGGCAATGTGTCCACAGGGCTGCGGTCTTATAGCTGCTGGCATGGCTGTGTTATCATGATGGTGACTGGGTCAGAGTGGAACAGGTGTGGGAGTTTGGGCGCTGCAATACGGCAACTGTGCCCGCCGATGGAAGCGAGGCACTCTCAGGGGGCGGGGCTCTGTTAGCCACACGCTAAAGGTCATGCCGCCTGATTTAATTACAGTGCATTTTTTTAGATGGGAGAGGGAATGACATCACCACTGACTCATTCAACAGCATGGTGGAGAGTATTGGTGTCAGGGCTGACATTCCAGCACCTTCCAGATCCACCTCAGCCTTCTCCCTCATCGTTTCACCTCATAAGTGCTTCTGTAAAACTGGGGCTCCGGCTGAGGGCGGTAACCGATTTTCCTTTGGTGGACATAGCCACAGAGCAACATTGTATCAGATAGGTAACTGAACCCTCTCCCCACCTCAGAGAATTGGAGTGCACATTCGAAGTATTTACCCTCTACTTTCATTAGTGTTGCCTGGCTGGTTCATTGATGCGGTCATTTCTGTCTGGCTTCAGAAGACCGTGCTAAGACCGTGCTCTGCAGGAAGGGAGGGCAGCGCTACTCTCCAGGGTCTGAGGTGGTCGATGGACCAGCCTCGATTTGAGCAGCGCTAAACCCCAGTGTAACGATTTGGGCTAATGGCTTCATTAGTTCCTGACCTGCTAGCTGATCTGTGCTCCTCAATATGGAGAGTGGAGCGGCTTGATTAGTCTGAATCAGGCGGTATGTTTAATGAAAAGGGTTTTTCCTCTAATGGCTGCAACTTACTTTACTGCTTCAGGGAGTCCTGGAAGACTATGTCTCACAGCACCTGTTTTTCAATGAAATTCAGTTCATCCTCTCCTCCTCTTTCTCCTCCTCCCCCTCCTCCTCCAGCACAAACTCATTCAGGGCAAGGCCTAATGCTTGTGATGGTGAATAATATTACACAATCTTGAATGAAAACGTCTATTTGAAAATTTAATCTCAGGTGTGTTGGAGGGGAGATGCATTTCATAGATGAAATACGGCTCAAATTGAGAAAGAAGATGGAGCCACACCTCCTCAAACGGTTGGCTTTCCTTCTGGATCGCCTTGTATATTGTTGGGGTGAGAGCTCCGTGCTGGCCTTGACTCTTGCGCGCTGGCGGGACTCTTCACAGCAGGGCAGTTCATGGTATGGACAGAATGTTTATTCCTGCTCTGCGTTGTTCATCGATCCCAGTGTCTGTGGTGATGTCTCGTAAAAGAGACGCAGTGCCTGCTCGAATTCCTTCACTCACAGTGGTGGAGCAGCTGCAGTGCAGTCTGGGTAGTATAGTGTGGGTGGAGAGAAGGGATGTGAATTTTTTTTTTTTCTTTAATTTGATGTAATAAACACACCGAGGTTTATTACACAGTGAGTAAATAAATTGAGTTAAAAGCTACCATGAATGAGAAATGCATGTTCGCTCATATACTTACAGATATGAAATTGCTATTACGTCTTTGTGAATTTTGCTTAGCAGAGGGGGGGAAAAATGGAGGTTCTTAAATGAAATAAGCTGTGAGACAGACACAACCATCAAGCCAAGTCTGCCAGTCTTTTACTGTTCAGTAAGACTGAGGAGCAGCGGTTGTCATTTGGGTCGTATTTGGTGGGAAGGTGGGACCACGGAATAAGCTGTTGAGCCAGCGACGCAGCGAGCGCGAGTTCCTCTGATCAAGGCACTGAAAGGAGGGTGTCCCCCGGGGTTACCCTCAAAATGGCAGTAATCGGGTTTGACTAAATCGGCTTATTGCCTATAAGAGAAAAAGCCTTTGAAAATAGAGTGCCAGGGGGGATAGAGCCGGCTCTGCGCTAGAACGATGCAGTCGATGGCGGAGCTAGCTGGAGCCTGACGACCACTTGTGCAAGTTGAGTTTGATCAATTTTTGGTCTCAAAACTCAGGAAAAAAAACAGTGATTGAATACTTTGCTCTATATTCAGAGAATGAACACAGATCCCACATCCAATTTTACTCTTTATCATATCTGTGAAGGAGAGCCCAAGAACCCTGCATGAAACGACAGATAATTAGTGCTTTCTTTTTGCCTGAATGCGTGTGTGAATGGAGAGCTCTTTGCAGCGAGTTGATATTTCCACAGAACGATCTAGAATTTTCGTGCAGTGCTTTGGTGGCTGGGGAGGGGGGCAGGCAATCTGAATTAATCTAATGCACATGCAAAGTTTGTCAGGGTGCATTGTGGGTAGATTATGTCTGAGAATGCAGTGGGTATTTAGGACTTTGAAAATGGAATATTTCTTGTG
The DNA here is from genome assembly GCF_013368585.1 of Megalops cyprinoides. Taxonomy (NCBI): domain Eukaryota; kingdom Metazoa; phylum Chordata; class Actinopteri; order Elopiformes; family Megalopidae; genus Megalops; species Megalops cyprinoides. The sequence goes on along the minus strand of NC_050585.1, from coordinate 20,975,729 downwards.
ATTCATGTGAGCTCTTCCTTGTCACTGTGTTTTAGCAGATGGGTCAGAGCCAAAGCCCTGTTCTGCTGCCCACTCTGTTTATGTTTTGAGGAGTTTAATATCTTGGCTGACACAATCCGCTCAGGAAGTACGGCCACATAAACGGGGTTCAGAGCTAAGTGCCGGACCGTAGGGGCTCTGGGTGGGCGGGCGCCTCTGTACAGAGCCACGTACTCGAACACGTCTGAAAGAGTGGTCTGGGAACGTCGCGTTCCCTCGCCAGATGGTCGAAGGGGACCGAAAGTCCATTAATAAGTAGCGGGCTTTCAGCTCCGTCACAGCCGTTTCTCCGAGTTTCAGAGCACAAGGAGAGAGGGTATCTGAAGATCATATAGCTGTTTCCAGAGTGGCTTCTGAACTGTGACCCCACGTGTTTATAGGGAGACCTGTTTTGGGTTTTATGTGTAGTTAACGGTTGTGAACGGGGAAGCTGACCAAAGACGTGGAGGACACACAGGTGGCAGTGCTGTGTGACATTAGACCCTGTCACTGGGGCACCTTTGTACTAGGGATGTGAATGGGGGAAACATGATCTTGTCAAGGTTCAGTTTTTAACCCAAAAACTTGTCACTTTATATTAGGTCTAAGGAACACTTGGTGTTAAAGTGTACTGTCCTGAAATGAGTAGTAAAGCTTACTGTTTTATAGAGCAGCTGTAATGTTTCTAATTATGACCTGATCATATCCACTGGAGGAATTCCCCTTGCAGAAACTGCAGGAAGTGATGAGAGTTCAAAGGTTATACTAAGGGTCAAAGCTTAGAGGTGTCTGCTGTCTCATACAGACACTGTTGTGGTCCTGAATGTGTGTTCTGTGTGTGTGTGTGTTTTACAGTGTTATCACAGTCTGATTTGTTTTATGTTTTGTTCATTTATCTTTAAATGTTATTCTTATATGACTTGTGCTGTGAAGCCCTTTGGGTTGCTGATTTGTTGTATTCAAGGTGCTATGCAAATATTTCATTAACATTAATGAAAAGCCCCAGGGTAAGTCCAGCCAAAAATCAGATTCTCGGAATGCTGTAGATGAATTTGGTGAGCCAGCTTTTCTGTCGTCCCAGGGAATGAGGACTACAGGTGAATTTGGTGATTGAATTCCATGAAGTTATGAAATGGAAGGTCAGTTTGAACAGGCCGATATTTCCTCTCTGCTCATTGGGTGAGAATGGGCTGTGCATTCCTCGAATGCACCTGTCTGTAGCCCTGTAATCATTTCATCCTCTCATCCCTCTTAGCCTTCCCTCTCCTTCTCCCTTTCCTCCCTCACTCCTTCTCTCTCCACTCCCCCACCCCCCTCGCTGGGTGTGTTTGTTCTTTGATATATAGGTGTGAGTAGATGGAATGTGGCGTGCCGGCATCGATCCCGCGCTGATTGATTGATTAATGGAAGGCTGCCGGCGGAGGGCAGGTGTGATTGAGCTGTCCGCGTTGGGCGCATGGCAGGGGGTGGAGGCTCTGGCAGGGAATTTAAGCTGAATTTTTAAAAGCCATTGGAGAGAGTCAGCCATTGATTTTTTTTATTTATTTATTTATTTTTTTATTTTCTTGCCAGTCTAGGGGCGAATACAGACCGGGAGAAAGGTGTTGCTTGCAGGATGAGTCATGAAATTTTGAAAGGGGGAGCAAAGCAAGAAAGATGGGGGGGTTTGTTGCTCTGAGGAACATTTAGGCTCTCGAAAGTTTGACACAAACAGTCCTGCACACTGAGCTATGAACTGTGGCACACAGCAAGCAAAGGTGGAGGCTTTTAACGTTGCATAATGTGTCTGTAACTCAGTGTGCAGGAGTAGGAAACTATACAGATATCGATATGTCGGAATATGGCAGCTCCTTTTCATTGAGTCATTACTGTTGAAATGGCTCATGATTAAACTACCACCTCCAGTCATTATCCAGGCCACGCTGTCAAAAGCCAACTGATGCCGTGGTAATGGAACAGTTTTGTCAAATAATACATCAGCTTCTGTGTAAAACCGAAATATTGTCATAGCCGGTACGTAATTTAAATCTTAGTTATGTGCTGCTGTTCCTAATTTCCTGTCTGAATCTTGTGTAGAAAATGATGTGTTTGATATGGGTGTTTCAATATGTTGCAATTAGGTAAGATACAGAGCAGAGGCCAGACACTCGTTGAATGAGTAGTTTTAAGGTGTTTGTCAGTGAGAAGACCGCAAACCTAAAGCAAACAAGGCTTCTGTACAGTGACAAAAGGAATATTCTATTGCAGCATATACACATACATACACATGGTACCGACTTGCACTCTCTCTCTCTCTCACTCACTCACACACACACACACACACACACACACACACACACACACACACACACACACACACACACACACACACACACACACACACACACACACACACACACACACACACACACACACACACACCCACCCTCCACATGCTCACTCGCGCTCAGTGCCTGCACTCTCGGCAGATGAGAGCAGGGAGCGCAGGGGTAGGTGTCAATGTTCTTCTGGATCAGCAGGTCCTGTGTAATGCCCTGTCCCCCTCGGCTGATCTCTCCCCTCCCGATCCCGGGCCCCCGTACCGAGCTCGCTGCGTCTGCTCTGCCTCCGCTTGCTCTGATTTGAGGGTTTCTGATAAGCTGCCGAAGCCGTCGCTGACATCGTAGAAGGGGGCAGGAGGTGGGGGGTGTTGGGGGGCAAGATTAATACAATATTTTGGAATACCCCTGTTTGTGTCAAGTCATGATTTATATGAAAAATACATTTGCGGCTCATGTACGTGCGTGTGCGTGGATGGCTCTCTTCCCTACTTGCCCGTTCTCTCTCTCTCTCTCTCTCTCTCTCTCTCTCTTTGTCTCTCTCTCCTTTCCCTCCCTCCTCTCTGTTCTCCCTTGCGAGAATTAAGAACTCTAATCCTGCTTTCCTGGCATGACTTTACAGTGTGCAAACGATGCCAAATCAGATGGGGAAGATATGGTAGAATAAACTAAATAATTTCTTGTATTCACTTCATAGCAGTTCCAAATTTGTAAGAGAAAAAGAAACATATTGAGACGGAGGGGAAAGAAAAGTGCTGTACGAGTGCTACTCAAATCTGTCTTCCTCCACATCTTTCGGTTTATCTCATTCATATTTCTCTCTCTTTTCTCTTTCCATCTAACACCTGCCCTCTGACTGCCTGCCCTTATCTCTCCCCATGCCCATGTATGTCTCTCTCCCTCTCTCCATCTTCCTGCCTCTGAAGCTTTGAGCTCTGACAGTGCGGGTATTATAATCACACACACACACAGGTGTGTGCTCCCTGAGATCTAGGCTGTAAGGTGGGGCAGGAGGCCTTCATGGGCGAGGTGTCCCTCACCGAGGTGCATGCTTGGCAGGCTGTAGACAAACACAGGCGCACTTGCACATGACCAAATGCTTGCACGCTCACACATACACACACACACACACACAGTGCACACACATTACACACATTCCAGTGCTGGCCACTCTGCTACCTACGCTAGGCCACACCGATTTGCCTGCACGTACATGCATGTACGCACACGTGCACGTACACGTACAAACTTGCACACCCCTACATGCATACATGTTCAGCAGCCCTCATGAACCAACACACGCACTTTCAGACGTTATCACACATCCATGTGCTCACGCGAGCCGACTGACCCACACTCACACTTCTGCAGACAAACACAGCGGTCACTAGTCTTGCTCTCCATCTGCTCTGCCTATGGTTCAGCAGAAGGGAGAGAGAGAGTGTGTGTATGTGTGTGTGAGAGAGTTTAGCATTCTTTCCCCATCTGCTCTGTCATATGGCATGGTGAGAGCGGAGATGAGCAGGGATAAAGATAACACTAGGCTGTGTGTGAGAGAAGGAGAGGCGAGAAAAAATCTTCTGCACCCCCCCCCCCTCATCCCCTGTGGCTCCTTATGCCTTGCTGCCATTGGCCAGCCAAACCACATGACATACGCTGTAGTACCAAGCGCTCCGATTCGTCACAAAAACGGAATCGCAATATCATCCCTTGGGATTCTATGCAGAATGTTTAAAGAGCTGAAGACTGATGTCAGTGTCAGGTCCAGGGAGTGAGTCTGGCAGGTGAACTCCCACCTCCAGCTCCTGCTCAGTCACCCCCTGTTCTGGGCTCTTTGACACGTGTGAAATGGGTGTGGTGTCAGAACAGTGCAGCCTCAATCGGACACCCTGGCATGTGAGCCCCTCTGCCTGTGTCTGTCAGGCTGGTGTGGGGTGTGGCCCTGTGATTGAGGGTCAGGCACTTGCTGCAGCTGGTGGAGGATGGGGGTGTAAGCCCCAGCTCTTATCCCTGTTGTTCTCTGTTGCTGTTGCCTCCACCCTTTAGCCAGTCCACAATGGGGTGTCACCGCAGTGACAGAAATGGCAAACTCAATTTGCTGGCAGGGATGGAGGAGCTGAGACCGCAGTGTGTAAATGCATTTTCATATATATAAATTTTTCTCGCCCTGCCATAGTGGATTGAATTATTCTCCCTGGCCGAGGAATGGTGTTTTCAGACGCTCCCTAAATTGAGTTGAGACTGACAGGGAGAAAAACCGAAAATGCATCTTATTTTAATACTGCGCCAACTGTCAGGACCTCGCTCTGTGCGTGCCTGTCTCTGTCTGCTTGTCTGCCTGCCTGCCTACCTGTCTGTCTGTTCGGCTGTGTGCGTGTGCGCGTGTGCGCGTGCGCGTGTGTGCGTGCGCGTGTGTGTGTGCGCGTGTGTGTGTGTGCGCGCGCGTGTGTGTGCCTGCACACACTTGTGGGTGCCCTTCTCTCTCGTTTAATCTTTCATGATGGAGTTCTTGGTACCTCTTGTATTGATCCTCAAACTTGGGAAACTTGGGATAAATTGCTAAAGGGTGGGTTTTATTCAGTCTTTATTAATCCTTTTATTTCCTCGACTTTGCTGTTCAAAGTTTTATAACCATTAATACTCCAGATGGAGTAGATGAAGGATTTACCCGTGAGAACAGTCATGCGTGCCGCAATATAAGCCCTTGATTATACAGTATGGCTTCAAACTGTTTAGCATTTTCCAGGTAATTAGGTACTGTGGCACTGGCGTGGTAAGAATTGATTGTGTTAGGATTAAACTCAACTTTGTTAGATCTGTGGAAGTTGTTTTGCTCTGGCACTGCCTGAGGTCGAGTGGGCCCAACAGACAAAAATTACTGTTTTGCTTGTGTAAATGGATAATTTAACGTGATATTTTGTTGTGTTTACACAAGTTCTTATCTAATCATTTGTTCAGTCAAGACTGTTAATCCAGTTCTGTACTGAACTGTAATGCTTTCATAATCAGACCAATAGCGGACTGTTAGTCAGTTCCTGTCCTGTGGTTGTGTTAGAGACTGTGGTCTAAGGCCTGTGGTCTCGGTAGTGTTTGGACTGGAAGCTGTGGCTGTGGTAGAGTTTGTGGTTGTGGTTATGATCAATGCTATGGCTGGTTATAGTGTGGTTGTCGATGAGATGGCATAGTCGAGGGTGTTCGTGGGTATGGTTGTGTTACTAGTCGCGGTAGGGTTTGTGGTTACGAGTGTTGTGTGATAGAGGTTGTGGTTGTGGGTGTGGTAGGGGCAGAGGCTGGGGTTGCAGTAGAGGTAGAGGTTAAGTGTGTGGTAGTGGCAGAGATGGTATTTGAGGTAGAATAGAGAGTCCAGGATAAGGAGAGGGGAGCTTGCTGGCAGGTAGGCCGATTGTACTGCTCTTAATAGGGACGAGGCTTAGCCCTCCAGCTACTCCTGTTACCAAGTCATTTTTCATCCTAAAGAAGCAGGGTCCGTGTCCCACAGTCCCCCCACAAAAAGCCCCGAGGAGCTTGGCTTTGTGCGGGAGAAGGGGATTATGGGAAAAGCAAGTCCGGCGAGTTAAAAGGTGCAAGAGGAGAGAGGAGGATGGGGCGTGGGAGCTGTCTCTCTGAGCTCAAAGCGTTTCGCTGAGCATTTTATATACGCTTTAGGAGAGAAATGGGTTTTTCAAAAGATGGAAATTGAAAGGTCGAGAGGAGGGGAGCGCAGGAAATGGGGACAGAGTCAAAGGAGAAAAGAAATAAAACTGTTGAAAAAAGGATGAAATTGTTGCTCTCAATACCATATTTTGTTTCATGGCAGCAGTTTCCATGGTGATGGCAGTTCCAACCCAGATGTTTTTAAACACAGGTTGGGGATCATAGCCTTGATTTATAGTCTCTCCCATCACTCCGCCCCAGCAGCACACACACGCACACACACAGAAATGCTCACAGGCATACACACATTTGCTGTCAAGTTTTGCTTCTTATTTGCCTCATGGCTAAAACTAGTATTTGTAGCTGCTGTATTTCCATAACTGATTGTGTACATGAAATGCTTACTGTGACACTCCAGTGACAATGTCTCTTTCTCTCTCCCTCTCCCTCTCCCCCCGTCTCTGTCTGGCCCCTTCCCTCCCTCTCCCCGTGCTCTCCCCCTGCCTCTCGCCCTCTCTTGTTCTGTGGTGTGCCCTTATGTTGTCCTGCCCTGCACTTTGACTCCGTATTGAAGCTGTGTGCTGGTGGGAGAACTCCCCCTCAGCCGTAATGCATCACAGCCCAGAGCCCCGTGCGCTTCTGTAGAATGTTTATTAAAGAAAGGTGACAGTAGATGGAATTGATTATAAATGTATCTCTTTATCGCACCTTGCTAACCTCCCTTCCTTTCAGCCCAACCGCAGCACCATCTGTTCCCTATTCCCCCCCACCCTCCCCAGGTTGACTACATGCTCCTCTTCTCCTCTCAGAACTGTATGCTTGTCTCTTTCTGTGTCTTCCTCAGTTTTTCATCCGTCCCTCTTCCCCCCCCTTCTTTCCTTCTTTCTTTTTCTTCCTCTCTCTCTCCTCTCTCTCCCTTTCTATCTCTCTCTCTCCCCCCCCCCCCCATGTCTCTCTGTCTCTAAATGCTTGAATGTGCTCATTGTTGGTTTATCAGCATTGGTATGATCAGTTTGGTCCCCCACAAAAGCCCAGTGAATAGCGTACACTGTGAATGACAATGCCAGCCGAAGGCTATTGAGGGGGAAATGATACAAATTGGCAGTATGAAGGACTTGGTGTACGTGAGTGTTCGAATGTGTGGGTGCTCTTTGCAGTCCTGGACAGGAGTGGGGATTAGTAGGGAGGAATTTGGATCAGATTGCAGTGAGTTCTGGCGAGTTATTGTCGGCTGGCCCCCTGGGCCACGGTGGAGAGTGATTGAGAGGGGAAACATGGAGATAAAAGTTGCCCCACCGGCTGCTTGGCTCAAACATGCCGGGAGGTAAGACTATAAACAGCAAAGATGCTCAGAATTCAAATCGTCTCCATAGCGATGCCGTTCACCCCTGGTGAGGACACAGAGGCTTGCTTCCTGTCATGTGACTTTTTTTTTTTTTTGTTTTTTTCTTCTTTGTTTTCCTGAATGCATTTATTACAAGCCTTGGACACACCTGCGTCCAGGGTTGTTTGTAGAGAGCAGCATCTCTGGACTTTTTTTCTCTCAGAATCCATTTTAGGTTTTAGTGAAACCTTTCGGAGGGATTTAGTTTATAAAAAAAAACTTAGTAAAATAAATTTAGTGTTTGTTTTCATTTTTTAGATTACAGTTCAGGTGTGCATGAACCTTTCAGCAGTGCAGTCGGAGGCTCAAACCAGCATGTGTTCGCATCCAGCCTGTGCTGCAAGTTGCACAGGTAGCTCTGTGGGCGAGGACGGGAGATGCGTAGCCACCGGTCATATTTGACTGGCCTACAGATGAGAAATATGCGACTAAATAGCTCCTGTCCCCCAATTTCAACACACCTTACCTGGAGGGAAGTCTGATGCAGTGGTGATGAGAACCTGGCACTGTGTGCTGGTGTGATGTAAGGTTATATAGGTCTTATGGCTGCTGTTATGATTATTTGTTCGACACGTCCTGTGCTGTGAGATAAGGGCTGGTTCTTGTGTACACGCACGGATTGGTTGCTTATCTTGGCATGGTGTATGAGCTTGGATAGTTTACCTCTTGTGTTGCTTGCCATTCTGTACCTATGCCTGTGCTTTTAATGCTCCTCTTATGTGCTGTGTGTCTTCCCGACAGCCTTGTAAATGGCTCCGGATGAGACCGCCGGCCACATGAATAAATGTTTGCTGTTCTTCGATGTTGAGTAGTGATGATGGTTATTCGCGGTGCCTGGGGTGTGGCTGGCTGTTTGACCGATGGCCGTGTCTCTCCCGTCGCAGGTGGGCTACGAGAACGCGGGCACTGTGGAGTTCCTGGTGGACAAGCACGGGAAGCACTACTTCATCGAGGTGAACTCCCGCCTGCAGGTGGAGCACACGGTCACCGAGGAGATCACAGAGTGAGTCTCACCTGCCCGCTTTCTTTCAGTGTCAAACGCACCTGCCACAGCCTCCCGTCACCTCGCCGTAAGTGTTACCTGCACCTGTGTGCCATCTGTGTATCTTCTGTCACCGTTCCAACAATGTCCCCCCGCGCCTGTCTCTGCCTGCCGCGCGCGTCCCCTGCCACCTCTGCCGTTCGGTGTACCTGTTGGGATTGCCAACTCGCCTGTCCGCTACAGAGTCCATCTCTGTTAGAGGTTCGTCCATCTGTTGGTCTGCCTGTTTGCTGAAGCAGCTGAATGTGTCACTGAGTTTTCCTGCAGAGTGGATGACAGGTTTTTACAAGGTGTCAATTCACTGTCGTCATAGTGAGCTACCTAACCTAATGCCCCCTGCCCCGCCCCATCCAGCTTAGCACCCAGTCCCTGCTCATCTGCCTGGCCATTGTATACCTGAACTTTATCAAGTAATTCAGTGACAGGAACAACACTGTTAAACTGGCTTGGGCTTTCCATATGAATGGAGAAGGTTAACATCTCCTGTTAATTGTAATCAATCAATCAATCAATCAATTTGTCATGTCCATTTCATTGTGGCAGGGAAGGGAAGAGGTGGTCTATCATGTATGTCCTCATATGCTGTGACAGGGGTGTTCGTGATCTCTAAGCTTATTCAGACCACAGGAAGGCGCCATGTTCGATTTGATTGGCCCAGGGCTGACGAGGGCTTCCTAGCCCTGCTCTTGTGCAGGCTGGTGCTGGGTACTGTGAGGAGGGGAAAGCTAAAAATGCACATTCTAAAAACGGCCACTATTGCTACTGATACATTTGGCTGTGTTCCGATTTCCAGACACTTGAAGATAGAAGTTTGTGGCCACCGTGTACTTGTGTGGACCGAAAATAGAAAGCATGCACTGAAGCATACTTTATCTGATCATATCCCCAGGAGTCCTAGTGTTTTTTAATCTACATTTTCGAATTTGCTCAAAGAGGGCTGTGATGAAGGAATTTGTGTACAA